>NC_050573.1:50655240-51259419 GCF_011100635.1 Trichosurus vulpecula | reverse complement strand
CTTTTCCTTATTTATTTTCATTTTATTTTCAGTTTCATATTCTGTTCCTCCTCCCTCTCACTCCCCCACCCATGAGAAGGCAAGAAAAATAAAATCCATTACGAATATGTGTAGTCATGTAAAACAAATTTCCACATTAGCCATGTTCCAGAAAAAAAGAGAGAGCAAAAATTAAGCTTTAGTTTGCATCAGGTCTCTATCAGGAGGTTGATAGCATGTTCCACTAGGAGTTCTTTGGAATTGTGGTGGATCATTGTATTGATCAGAGTTTCTAAGTCTTTCAAAGCTGATTATCTTTACAATATTGCTGTTACTACTTCTGCTCACTTCACTTTGCATCAGTTTATACAAATCTTCCTAGATTTTTCTTAGACCATTCCCTTTATCATGTCTTATAGCACAATAGTCTTCCATCACATTCATATGCCACAACTTGTTCAGCCATTCCCTAGTTGATGGGCATCCTCTTAGCTTCCAATTCTTTGCCACAAAAAAGAGCCACTATAAATATTTTTGTATGTATAGGTCCTTTTCTTCTTTCTTTAATCTCTTTGGGTTATAAACCAAATAATGGCATCTCTGGGTCAAAGGGTATGCACAATTGAATAGCTTTTGAGGCATACTTTCCAATTGCTTTCCAGAATGGACTAGTGTACCTAATTTACCATATCCTCTTCAGAATTTGTCATTTTCCTTTTTCTTCATCTTAGCCAATCTGATGAGTATGAAGTAGTACTTCATAGTTATTTTAATTGTATTTCTCTAATTTTTAGTGATTTAGAGCATTCTTTCATACGGCTAATGATATTTTAACTCTCCACCTTCTGAGGGGGCCCAATTTAGGAAGATTTCTTTAAAAACCAATGCTGGGTCAACAGGGACCAGAGTATTGCACCATTCCCTTCTCCACTAATGGGACCCTCTGCTCAGGACCCAGACATGTGGTTCAGACTGGCTTGGTCCTGGAGGAGTCCAGCTTCTAATGAAAAGAGGGTTAGGCTCTCTTTTTCTTATATTCTTTGGCTTGTTAACCACCACCGCCCCAACTCAAGACAAATTTATTTATAGCTTACATTATAGCTCACATCTAAGGTTTCCTCCAAAAGTTATTCAATATATGATATGAATCAGGTATAAAACAGGTATCTTATTTCCACACACAAAAAGATAGCTAATCACAACAAAATTCATTAACAAAATGACTTAGAGTAGGATCCAGCAACTTAACTATTACTACTATTACAATCTGCTGGAAGGTTAATGAAACCTCATCAAACCATCAAATATTTTGCAGGACTGCAGATTAGACATTTTACATGAAATAGAAAATTTGGCTCTGCGCGGTCCAAACAGCTCCTGGTAGACACTGGCTAGTAAAGTGACCAGATTTGGGCCGGTCCTCTTGTCAGTGACCATCCTTTGCACAAGCAGTAGAACAGTTGCCAGGGTCCCCTCTCCTGCTGCCATTCAGGTCTGACCAAACAGGACCCAAGATTTCTCACATTCACAACATCACCTCGAATCCTGGTCACCTCCGTCTCAGGACAGATACTCATTCATCTACGATCAAAGAATAATAATCATAACAACCAACATTTCTATAGTACTTTTGCAAAGCACTTTACAAGTGTTATCTCATTTTATCTTCATAACCCTGGGAGATAGGTGTCATTATTATCCCCATTTTACAGATAAGGAAACCAAGGCAGGCGGAGGTGCCGTGACTTGCCCAGGGTCACTCACACAGCTTTGTTGTTGTTCAGTCATTTCAGTCATGTCTGACTCTTCGTGGCCCTCTTTGGGGGTCTTCTTGGCAAAGATACTGGAGGGGTTTGCCATTTCCTTCTCCAGCTCATTTTACAGATGAGGAAACCGAGGCGAACAGGGTTAAGTGACTTGCCCAGGGTGACACAGCTACTAAGTGTCTGAGGACAGATTTAAAATCAGGAAGATGAGTCCAGGACCAGCGCTCTCTCTGCTGCACCACCTAGATGCCCTAAGCTAGAAAAGTATCTAAGGCTGGATTTGAACTCAGGGCTTCCTGACTCCAGGTCCAGCACTCTAGTCACTGCCACGCTAGAACAAACTGTCTAGAACAAACACAGAAGCAGTTGAATCCCTCTGAACTGACTTCCTCATAGGCTTAGAGACCATTTTGCTGCCTCCGCCCTCCCCATTGGAAGTCTCAGAGTTACATGATGCCACCTGGAGAGTCAAAGAAAGAGAGAACAAGCTGGAAGCTGAGCCTTCTTTAAACTGCTGCCACCCCCATCAAGGGAGGAGGGCTGGGAAAGGACCATGAAGAATTTTGTCACATCATCCCCAAATGCAAAATTCTTTCAACCCCAGGTCACCAGCCAGCTAGGAAGAAGCGGCATTGTTCCTATGACTAACTAGAACAGAGGACAATTTGGAGCATGCTCTGTGGGATGGCCCTTACAAACCAAATCACACACCACCACCCCCACGCCTCCCCCCGCCCCCAACTCCCCTGGACATAAAGCCTCAATCTGCCTCTTCGTGACTTCCTTCCTGTGTGTCTGGTTCTGCACTCTGGGACCAAACAGGACAATGCTAGCCCTTCTTCTGCATAATCTTCCAGTCTTGGAACATTGTTATCATACTCCTTCCAAGTCAGGAGCCTAGGTTACTATAGTGCTGAGAGTGAGAGAAGCAGGAGAGATGATGTGTTTTAGCAGATAGAGAGCTGATCTGGGAGTCAAGAAGACCCAGGTTCAAATCCTACTTTTGTCCAATCCTAGCTGTATGACCCTGGACAAGTCACTCAACCTCTTAGTCCCCCCCAGGAAACTCTCCAAGGTTCTCAGTCATAGAGAAGGAAGCCATCTGCATTAGCACTAGTAGAGAAAGTTCTTCCATGGGAGCTTCCCAGGAAGGAAGGAAGGAAGGAAGGAAGGAAGGAAGGAAGGAAGGAAGGAAGGAAGGAAAGAAGGAAGGAAGGAAGCAAGAAAAGAAAGGAAGGAAAGAAGAAAGAAAGGAATAAAGGAAGAAAGAAAGGAAGGGAGGAAGAGAGGAAGGGAGGAAGGGAGGAAGGACTTTGTGCTAGAGAGAGGATAAGGGCAGAGCCTGGGAGCTAGGGCAGAGTATTTTGGGAATTGGCACTGAAAACCAAGAGAGGATCTGGGAGTGTGAGCCTGAAAGCTAGGTCAGCTGCAGTGCATTTGGCTTGTAGGAGGGCATAAACGTCCCTGAGTGGCTGGGTGGGGTGAGTCAGTAGGAATGAGTGTGAGTGTGGATGCTGGAAGGAGCCTTCTACCGTGAGTTCGGAAGTGACAATAGACCATGCAGAGCAATACTCCTAATTACAGCTCTAGAAGATTGCTCTGGGATTGGAGGGGACTGGGTGACACAGCAAAGGGATGAGAAAGGTTCAGGAAGTAGAACTGAAGCTGAGGCTGAGGTGGAGCCAAAAAAATCATAGAACTATAGGGACCCCAGAGATCCTCTAACCAGGGATGGGGAACCTGCGGCCTCAAGGCCATGGCCCTCTAGGTCCTCAAGTTCAGCTCTTTGACTGAATCCAAACTTCACAGAACGAATCCCCTTAATAAAAGGATTTGTTCTGTAAAATTTGGATTCAGTCGAAGGTTGCACCCAAGGACTGAGGCCACATGTGGTTCCCCACCCCTCTAATTCAACATCCGTGCTCAGGGAGAGGAAGGGAAATACTTATTAAGCACTTACTATATGCCAGGCACTGTGCTAAGTGCAGGGAATACAAATAAGAAAAAGAAAGATAAGGGGGTGGGGGGAGATGATAATGAAGTACAAAGGAACAGAGCTGGGTGGGAAATTAAAAGATATGACTGGCCTGAGTTACCCTACTTAAATGAAGGGTTAGGGAGGAGCTCTTCTCTACGCTCTCCACTGAGAAGGACACCCTCTACGGCAGTACGATGAGGCTGAAAAGTCCAGAGGAGTACAGCCAAGTATGCTTACTTATACAAGTACAAACCTGCAAAGTACAGGGGAACATGTTAGAGCTGTGGCTTAGTTTAAAGCCTCCAAGCAGGTAGGAATACCAGGTACAAAAAGTCCCCACCAGTGAGCAAAGTATCTGTGTTCACAGTCTCATGCAAAGTTCTAGGATCTCAGATCTGGGCACCTAGTTCAAGCTTTCTCCCAGGGACAGAACCCCCTTTAAAACCTCAATGATAGAGGACCACCCAATCTCTACTTGAATGCCTTCAGTGAAAGGGGGCTAACTATTTAACAAAGCAATCTGTCCCTTTTATGGCTGGTTTTGGATTCCTCCTTTGCCCAGGCCTGCTTACAGAGGGCCATGCAGGGAGTAGAGAGGGGAAAGAGGTGAGAAATAGATTTGTATGAACCCTTGAGGGTCTTACCCATGGGTTTATAGATTTAAAGTTAAGGGGATCTCAAAGATATAAGCAGGAGTGAGCAGAGCACTGGCCCTGGAGTCAGGAGGACCTGAGTTCAAATCCAACCTCAGACACTTGACACATGTACTAGTTGTGTGACCTTGGGCAAGTCACTTAACCCCAATTGCCCTGCCAAAAAAAAAAACCAAAAAATAAAAAAAAAATAAAATTTAAAAAGATATAAACAGGAGGTAGCCTGATAACATGGACAGAGCAAAGTATTTGGAGTTTGGAGACCTAGGTGTGAATCCTCCTTTTGCTGCTTTACCACTAGAATATCTTTGGACAAGTTGCTTCATTTCTTGGAGCCTTAGTTTCCACATCTGTAAAATGAGTGGGTTGGACCAGATGATCTTCACGGTCCTTTCCAACTCTAAATACTATAATCCTAAGCACAGGTTGCAGGAGGCCTGAGGAAGCTCATTCTTGGGGCACAAATAGCCGACCCAAGTGGTAAAAAGTCTGGGAACAGCAAAGCAGACACTCTTTCCCGGACTGTGGCCTTAGGGGACCTGGCCCATTTCCTGGATCTGGGAGGCCTGGCTTTGCTCCTAGTCACCCTTATCTCCAAAAGTGACTCCCCATGTCCACAGAAAAGCAAGGTCCTCCTTTCCACCCAAGTTTACCTCTTCACCCTCAAGTTGGAGTTGTTCTCCTCAAAGACAGCAGAATCGTTCCCCTGCCTATAGAATTCCCCTGAGGATTGAGCTCCCAATTTCCATCAGCATATCCTGGGTTGTCGCTCTTCATCTGTTTCCTAATCCACCTTTCTGAACCCAGACTTTCTCTGAAAGTTCAGTTTCTTCAGAATGAATGAATGAATGTGTGGCCTGGACATTGCACTGACCCCCAACTTTCCTCAAGCTCTCTTTTCTTCTCCCTGGGATAAGCCTGGTGTGTACACACCTAACCTGGGCCCATTCTATCAGGTTGGATGGTGTCCCCAAATGGGTGACTTAGCAACTACTACTCAAACTCAGTCCTAGAGGTAACCCTGGGTGGGGGCATGGGGGTGGTGGTGAGAGATACACTAAGACTACTGTAGAATCTAAGCCTTGACAGGTGTGCTTCCAATTTACACAAATCAATCAGTCAGAGTTACACTATCAACTCTGAAATATAAAACATTTACTAAAAGATAAAGCAAAAGCAAGAATAGCCATAATATTTACTCAACAGAAAGCAAAGGCAGAAATAGTCATAACATTTATTCAATAAAAGGCCAGAACAGGAATAATCAAAATATAACAGTCCACTCATAAACCTGGGTCCCACCATTGTATACAATGTCTGTGGGGAAGAACGGATACACACTTACAGAACCCTAGCTGGGAGGTACAGGAGTAGAGAAGCCCTTGAGTCATGGACAACTCTCAACTATGGACCAAAGACCTTCTTGTCTGCACCATGTATTACTTACTGGGGAAAAAAACACTTCTCTGTTATCTGCTCTCTTTCTGGTTCTCACAGCACTACTATTAAGCAAAGACAATTCTCTGCTACTTCCTAGGACACTGACAATGACAAGCTCTTTTAGTACATAGCCACCTTTGACAAGGTGCTAAGAAAGTGTTATGCTCTTTGAGTCAGGGGTCGGGGGGAGCTGGGGAGGACTTTCAAGCTCCTAAGATCTCCTCTGGAGCTTTGAGGATTTTTCCTTTCAAGCTGTAACTAGCAGTAGGGCTATGTGTCCTTTCACTAGTCAGCTCTTCAAATAGTGAAGGATTCTTTTCTCCAATCTTCTCTCAGCAAAGCCACTTCTCTCAGCAAAACAGATACAAAGCTTATCTTTCTCCCTCTGTTTCTCACTCTCACGCCAGAAAGGGCAATAAAGTGTAACACAGAAAAACCCCTGACAGGATCTGCTCTCTTAGGCTATAGATGAAACTAGAGAGCAACTCTCCCTTTTTCCACCCAATCAGCTCTCAACAAAGCAATGTCTCTTTTCCAATCAGCATGGCTCTCAGCAAAATAGCTGCAGGTCCTGCTTGTCAGCTTTTGTTCAGCTCCTGTTCAGTTACTGCATTCTGTCTTCTCTAAATAGCTTCTCTTACTACCTCCTATATCTTGTGTCCCCAGTTATTCCTACACTCAACTTCCCCTGCTTTATCTCCATCTGATCATCTACTACCCCTTCTGTATTCCAGATTCTAATGCCTGAAACAAGTGTCTCCTCATAAGCAGTGGTCTGTCTCTAACTTATGATCTGAAATTCAATAAGTTCTGTATTTCTGTCAACTATGACCCCAACAGTCCTTATATGATTTCCCCACAACCCCCAGTTATTTGATTTATAATTTATCAACTATATCCTTTAAAACACTGAAAACAGTCACATGCAAATGAATTGATGGACCATAACACCCTGCAGCCATCTTTAAGTTAGCGCTCTGCCTTCAGACAGGTCTCATTTTAGAAAATGAGGAGAAATTTTCCCTCTGGTTTTCAAAGCAGTTCGTGTCTCTCAACATTTTATCTAGGGATGTTTCTTCTCAAGCTGATTTTATCAGTATTGTTTACATAAATGTTCTTTTCTCTGCCCTTTCAAACAACCAAAATACTAAAGGGGAAGTACATTACAAATGAAAAACGATTTATTAAGAGCTAAGCAAAGCACTGTGGTAAATGCTGAGGATAGAAATAGGAATTAAAAAGAGTCTCTGCTCTCATCAAATTCATATTCTAATGGAGGAAACAACATGTAAGGCAGATTTAGCTTCACAGAAAGCCTTGGTGGTCCTTTAGGACTCAGTGCCAGAACAAATGGCAAAGTACAATGATTGAGATGCAAATAATTTAGTTTGCCTACATTATAGATAAGATTTGAACAAGCAATCTTGTTTGGCATCATTTTGATAGATAAAAAATATACTAGTTTATGGCATTGAGATTTTTGAGAGTGCCAAGGATTTTGATGTTGAGAATTTTCTTTTCTGGGACTTCAGTGTTCACAGAGACAGTTAGTGGGTTGTGGCTCCATTAGATTTGCCCCCCCCCCCCCGGATAGCTTGGAGATGCTGCTACTCATTGGGCTCTTGAGAAAGAAGTCAGGGCTCCCCTTCATTGTTTTGGGGCCCTGCTCCTGACTCTGGATTCCTCAGTAGTCTTCTCACAATGGAAATTGCCTTCAATACCAGGCTTCAGCAGTCTTCCCAGTCTGGAATACCCCTCTGCCCCTCTAGTACCTTCCTGCCATTGGTCATTGTTGTTGTTGTTTGTCATTCATTCTTGAAGAAGACCATGATGCCATAACTTGCAAGTGAATTGGATTTAAGTGAGGGAAGGCTGTGCAAGGTCACCAGTCTCATTTTCTCCTCCAGAGCTATCTGGGTCCAGTGGCAAGACATAGATCAGGACGATTCAAGATGGCATCCCTCTCATTGGTAGCTTCTTTTCAGAGCCTCCATTTTAAGGAAGAGCACCCAGGCTGGCCATGTTCACTTCTTTAATTCTCCCTGGGCTTTGACTCTGAACCAGATTTCTCTCTCTACCATGCCCCTGATGGGGCACCTCCCTTTCTTCAGTTTTCTTTTTTTCACATGTTGTCTTCTGCCATTAGAATGTGAGTTCTTCAAGGGCAGGTACTGTCTTTCATTTTCCTTCTATTTGTGTCCCTACAAAGTGGCACAGTGCTTGGCACATAGTAAGTGCTTAATGAATGCTTGTTGACTTATTTATTTGATTTGGCTTGTAAGGAAGTTGGTGGTCATTCTGCCCACCTTGTTTGTTTCACCTCCTTTCTTTCTCAGTATTTCAACGCATAGGCTCCATTAAGATTAGTCATCCTGGGGTGGTTGGTTTTGGCTGCAGAATGTCATGGCAGGGCTATATCTCCACTGGGGTTGTTTCCCAGAACAACTTTCATAACTTTAGGTCCCAACCCTTCCACACTCCTGATGTTTCCCAGTCCCAATGATTTGCCCTGTTCCTCACTTTGCCTGGCCTTGGAAATGTCCCAGTTCCCATCGCTTGGCAGTATTAAATGCAGAGAACTCAAATAGCATGGGGAAAGACAAGACAAGGAGATAATATGGAGGAAAGCAAATGGACACATGTTGAAAGAGGAAAGAAAGAAAGTTGAGCATGTCTATGCATTCATAAGAAATAAAGTGTTGGAAGTAGAATCAAATGATGTTTAATATGCAGAGATGAAGGGAGAGCCTAGAGGCCTGTGTTCAAAATCCCCAGGTGGAAAGAAAAGGTGGTGGGGAGAGATGTTGGACTATAAATTCCCAAAGCTGACCACCAGGTGTTGCCTTTGGCCCAGCACAGCCTGGTTGTTTTTGGCAGTTGCTGCAAGAATAGGGAAAGGGGGAAGAGAAAGAGGTAGTATGTGACTGATTATATTTTCTAAAGCAGATTTTTGTAAATTGGGCATTTTTTGCATGGATAGTGACTATACCCACACAGTATATATCCTCCAGGAGCTTACATGCTTCTTAGGGAGGGCAAAATTCACATCATGAAATGCAAGAAGTTTCAACTATATTTCAGTGCAATAGGTTTATCCCCCACCCAATGCAGCCCACTCAACCCTCAAGCATGTATTCAGGATGCCAGAAGACCACGCAAGAAGCAGGAAGAGGGCTGGATCGCCCACATAGGCATATGGGATTGGGTCCTAGACTCCTACACTTTCGCTCTTCTATGGACTTTTAGTCTGAAAGATGCCTGTCTCAACTCCATTTAGGATTTTCCTTCAGATCAGATGAAATAGGGCAGGCTGCCTCCATGCTTCTGCAGGATGGGATGCAGGTTGGCAAGAACTGAGATCCTGCTCCTAGAGAACATGGCACTGCAAAAAGATGTAGGAATCTATCTAGAGGGGGAGCTGGATTCAAGACCAGGGTAAAATGAGACAGAACCCTGCCATGAAACAGTCATGGTAAGATTAAACAGAGCTTCCTCTTCCCCTGTTCCCTCAGAAAATTTGCTGAGGAAATCTCCAAGAATTACAAAAACTTGCCACATCTTTTCCTTTTCATCCCTCTCCACCCCAGCCTTTTGCCAGCTCCAAGAAGGGGTGAGGGAAAGGGGAGGTGACATATTGTCTTTCATCATCTACGTTTCCCAATGTATCTCTCCCCCACCTCCTCCCACAGAGTCTCTTATAATGACGGATTTTTTCAAAAAAAGGGAAGAAGACAAAAAGTTCTGAAAAGAGGAAGACAAAAAGTTCTGAAAAACTAACCAATATATCAAAAAAAAAGTCTGATGCTATATGCAGTATTCCCTGCCCATGACCCCTCACTTCTATGGTTTCTTTTTCCTTTTTTATTTTGGGGTCAAACTGGGTCAACATAATTTCACAACATTCAGTTGTCATTATTTTGTTTTTATTCTTTCCACTCAAATTGTTGTAATCATTGTGTATATTTTTCTGATTATGCTTACTTCACTTTGCAGCCATTCATATGTCTTTCTATCCTTCTCTGTATTCATCATGCTCTTTATTTCTTACAGAATAGTAATATTCTATTACATTTATACACCACAATTTATTTAGCCACTCCCCAACTGATGGTCATCTATTTTGTTTTCGATTCTTTGGAACCACAAAAAACCTTCATAAATATTTTGGTACATATGGGAACTTTCTTTTAGACACTGACTTCCTTGGATTAATACTTAGATGTGTTTTAGTCACTTTCTTTGCATAATTCCAAGTTGCTTTCTAGAATGGTTGTAACACTTCACAGCTCCATCAACAATGTGCCTATCTTTGCAACATTAATATACTCTTTTTTCATATTTTTCAATTTTCTAGATGTGAAGTGAGACCTCAGGATTTTATTAATATTCTCTTATTATTAATAATTTAGAGTATTTTAAAATGAGTGTTAATAGTCTGCAATTCATATTTTGAGAACTGTTCATATCTTTTGACAATTTTTCTCTTAGGGAATTATTTTTTATATATATGTTTCTGTTTTATATATACATATATGACTATAAATGTGTATATTGCATATCAGGCACTTATATGAGAAATATTATATTAATACTTTATTATAGTATAAATATATAAATATATTATATTATGATGCCTTACTATATTATAAATATTAAATGCCAAGATTTTTCTCCCAGCCAGCAACACCCTCTTATCCTACTTGCATTAATTTTGTTCATGCAAAAGCTTTTCAATTCTATGCAATCAAAATTATCTATTTTACCTTTTGTGATTGACTCTATCTTGTGTTTGTTACAAAGAATTCACCTCCTGCCCCTACCTGTGAGAGGTATATAATCTGCTTCTCTTCTAATTTTTTATGGTATGATCTTTGATATTCAGATCACATAGCTATTCTGAATTTATCATAAAATGTGGGGTAAGATGTTAGTCTAAACCCAATTTATGCCAAATTGTTTTCTAGTTTTCCCGGCAATCCCTACAAGGACTGCTTTCCTAAATAAATTATATTTGGGGGTTTATTTAATACTAGCTTATTGAATTCAATTATTTCTGTTTCTTCCTTGTTTAGACTATTCCATTGATGTACTTTTCTATTTTTTAACCAGTATCAAATAGTTTTGACGATTGAAGCTTGCTACTTCAAAGCCTTTTATAATTTATTTGCATATATATGCTACATGTTTATTTCAATAAATCACATGGTTATTAAAATAGAATTGTTGACCTCCCCCTGCTGCTTTGCAAAGGATGAGAGTCAATGGATGTGGCGCACTGTACATAATGTCCTATTTTTTTTTCAATGTGTTGATAGATTTTGCTGAAATTTTTCACTCTTAATTTTTTTTTAAGTTGGAAGGGAGAGGATAGCTTCCCGGAAGGAGGAAAAGGCAGAGATATGAGGGGAAAGATACAGAGTATAAAATAAAAAGATATCAATATAAATCTATTTTTAAAGTGTGAATTGTTGAATCCTATAAATAGGGGAGCTATAACTAAGGAGAGGGGAGGACAACCTCAGGATGAGGGCTCAAGAGAAGAAATGGAATTAGGATTATAGGAACTTGGTATTTTGGGTAATTTGAGGAAGCATGCTCAAGAGTTTTGAAGTTAATTATAGGAGCAAGGAATAAAATACCCTTTACCAAAATGAATGGGATAAAGTTCATGATCAAAAGATAGAAAGAATCATAGAAGTTGATGATAAGGATGAAAACGATAATAGATAGCATTTACATCGGACTTTAAGGTTTGCAATGTGCCTTACAAATCTTAACTTATTCTATCCTCACAACAACCCTAGGAGATAGGTGCTTTTATTATACCCATTTTACAGAGGAGGAAACTGAAGTAGAGAAAGGTTTAAGTGAATTACCCCAGAGTTACACAGCTATTAAATATCACAACTAGGTCAAATTTAAACTCAAATCTTCCTGACTCCAGGTCCAGCTCTACGCACTGCACTATCTTGCTGCCTAAATTAAGTGAACAATATTGTCTATATACAATTGAAATGTCTTCAACAAACAAAATCAGTGTAGTGAAAACCAGAAGGGAAACAGTTAATTGGGAAAAAAATCTTTGCAGTTTCTCAGACATCCAAGAGATAAAAGGAGCTGATTCAAATACTTAAGAATGACAACCATTTTCCAAATGGATATGAATAGGCAATTATCAAATAAAGAAATCCAATCCGGATTGATTGGAATATGCCATATGAAAAAAAAAATCTCCAAATCATTGTTAACTAGAGAGATACAAGTTAAGACTACCTTAAAATTCTACCTTGCACCTACCAGATTAGCAAAGAGAAATTTACAACTGTTGGAGCAGCTCTGTCCAGGGGACAGTTTCAAATGAATGGGGAAGATAGAAGCCAGATTACAGAATAGGGATTAAAAGAATAGGGAAAGAAAGTGGAGGCAACTAGCATAGATGGTTTCCTCTAGGATTTTATCCTTAGCCATGAAAGGGAGGAGAGGTATAGAACGGTAGCTAGAAAGGATGGTTGGATCAAGTGTGGGATTCTCTAAGATGAGGGAGACATGAGAATGTTTGTAGGCAGCAGAGAAGGAGCCAATAGGTAGGAAGAGATTGAAGATTAGAGAGTAGGGATGATGGTGCTGAGAGGACAAGAGAGGACATGATCAAGAATGCGCATGGAGGCATGGGCCTTGGTAAAGAGAAGGGCTACCTCTCAATATATTGAGAGACGGAGAAAGGGAGAAATAGAATGGGGTAAATTATCTCACATAAAAGAGGCAAGAAAAAGCAGTTCTGTTGGAAGGGAAAAGGGGGCAGGTGAGGGGGAATGAGTGAATTTTACTCTCATCAGATTGGACCTGAGGAGGGAATAATATACGCTCAATTGAGTATCTTACTCCACAGAAAATCCCAGGGGAAGGGGATAAAAAAGGGGGGATGATAGAAGGGAGGGCAGATGGGGGAGGAGGTAATCAAAAGCAAACACTTTTGAAAAGGGACAGGGTCAAGGGAGAAAATTGAATAAAGAGAGACAGGATAAGATGGAAGGAAATATAGTTAGCCTTTCACAACATGAGTATTGTGGAAGTGTTTTACATAATGATACATGTGTGACCTAGGTTGAATTGCTTGCCTTCCTAGGGAGGGTGGGTGGAAAGGGAAGAAGGGAGAGAATTTGGAACTCAAAGTTTTAAAAGCAGATGCTCAAAAAAAAATTGTTTTGCATGCAGCTGGGAAACAAGATATATAGGGAATGGGGCATAGAAATCTATCCTGCCCTACAAGAAAGTAAGGGGAAAGGGGATGGGGGGGAGTGGAGTGACAGAAGGGAGGGCGGACTGTGGAAGGAGGCAGTCAGAATATATACCATCTTGGAATGAGGGGAGGGTAGAAATGGGGAGAAAATTTGTAACCCAAAATCTTGTGGAAATCAGTGTCGAAAACTAAAATATTAAATAAAAATGATAAAATTCAAAAAAAAAAAGAGAAGGGCTACCTCTTCATCAGAGATGGGGATGAATGAGGAGTTCATGGAGCTGAGGTAGATGGGAGTAAGGAAGACGCAGTTGAGGATGGGGACAGGGGTTTGTACATTGGTAGCTGGCTGGAATAGGGAAAGTATAAGGATGTGGGGGTATGCTAACTGTTGAGGAATCAGTCCAGGCACAGTGTCAGTAGTTGGACAGAAATCCCTTAAAGTGAAGCAGGTTAATAGATTGCTCAAGGTTCTCCCTCAAGATCCAAAATAAAGGCTATTTATTGTAAGGTCTCCTTCCTGATTATAAATCTCATAACCCTTAGAAATCATCCTTAATTTTCTCCAGTTTTACTTCTGTCTTAAAATGAAGAGGTGCCCCTTCCCCTTGCCAAGGCTGACCATTCTTGTACCCTTGATCCTATCCCTTCCTGTCTCTTTCCTGATTCTACCCTCACCCCCTCCCAAATTACCTTGTATTTTTAAATTTAGACCTGTGATTTAATGGTGTATGTAGCTTCTATTCAGCAATTTCCTTCTCCAATGCAAATTTACAAATACTCACAATAACTCACAATCATAGAGAATTGCTTGAGGTGTACAAGGAGGTTAAGTGATTTACCCAGGGTCACTCAGCCAAGATGTCTAACAGGAAGGATTTAAACCTGGTTCTGAAATCAACATTTTACTCACTATGACCACCATGTATTTACTTTGCATATATTTCATATCTATTTCATATTTCATATCTAACTCATATTTATGAGTAATATTGTTTGCTGTGATAGACTGCAAACTCCTTGAGGCACTGGGGTTACAAAGACACACACACACACACACACACACACACACACACACCCTAGTGCCTCACACAGTACTTAGCACACAGGGATTAATGAACACTTGTTGGATGGATTAATTCCTGGATCATGTGGCATTGGAGTTAGGATTTAAAGTTTTTTATTTGAAATGAGAGAGATGATAAATAGAGGTGACATTTTAGCAAATAACCAGAGTTTTGAGATGAGACTGGAGTGACTAGAATGTTTGGCCATGTTGTTCAGTCATGTTCGACTCTTTGTGAATCATGACCCCATTTGGGGTTTTCTTGGCAAAGATACTGGAGGGGTTTGCCATTTCCTTCTACAGATGGGGAAACTGAGGCAAACAGGGTTAAGTGACCCCTGGTAAATGTCTGATGCTGGATTTGAACTCATGAAGATGAGTCTTCCTGACTCCAGGCCCTGTGTTCTAATCACCACTTAGTTACCCTTAAGATATCATTATTAAGGAGAAAGGATCTGTATGGGTTTAATTTCCCCTAATTAAGGGCATGGGCAAGGGGAAGGAGGTGGGAGTCATGAGCATAATAGCACTGTTGACTTGGATAGGAGTGGGATGTTCAAGGCAAGAAGAGATAGGGAACTAAAAGATTGAGGGGAGGTGAACACGTTTACTTACGCAGACTTGTCTGGGGCCAGCTCTGCTTTCAAAATGAAGGGAACAGGGCCAGCAACATGAATCTGAATACAAAATGTGGCTTGGGTCACATGAATGAGGCCTACCTCTGCCACTGATATTTAAGCTAGCATTCAGGGTCATAGCTAAAGAAACTTCTTAAAGCCAAATAAATGGGAAAAACTAGCCCTATGGTAACAGCACTACAATAATATTGTAGAATATACAGTAATATATTGTAGAATGCAATAGTATTCATAAAATTATAGTGCTGGCATTGGAATGGACCTCAGGAATTATCCCATTTTATAGTACAGGTTAGGAAACTGAAGACCAGAAGGGGAGTCATAAGGTGATATCATCATGACCCTGAATCAGTTATATGAGAGACTTTTTTATTGAAGTGTCTTCGGAGTTTATTGATTGTTTTGTTGGAGATCTTAAATGAAGTTTATAAATACAGAGCCAAAAAGAAATGAGGGAACATAGCTTCCAACTGTGATTTGAAGAAGCAATACTATTACAGAATAAAACCACTGTCTTGTTAAAGTGTTACTGCTAGTCAGAATTTTTCATATCGTTCTAATGAAATCCCCAGAAATGTAGCCATGTATAAATATCCAAAGAAACAAGATATCTGAAAAGCCAACCAGTCTCTGTATTAGCCAGTAACTTCACTGTTTGCAAGTACATTGTCATTGTATGACATTTATATAACACATTAAAAAATGTTACCACACTAAAAATTAACTTTAAAAAAAAGAGTATAACCCAAATGTTCCATTGAGGAGGGGAACACAAGAGGCTCAAGTGAGAGAGAATTCTGCATGGCCTGGGACCAAGGCAGGAGGACCCCTTGAAGAGACAGGAAAGTAACGATTTATGGGCTGTCCTGTCCCAAACTAGGGGTATGTTTTGGGGAAGCAGCAGAGGGGTAGCGAGAGGAAACCATACAGAGAGCCAGGACCTGGGGTAGAAGAAAAGCATGAAGAAGGATAAAGATTGAAGAATACCTGAGTTGAACCCCACCAGATTCTGTCTGTCTCCCTGCAGAAAGACTTCCTGACCCCAGACCCTAGGAAGGGGGAGGAGGTAGCCGGAAGAGAATGAGTTGTTACTATTCCAGCATCTTTCCAAGGAAAAGAGATAAGACAGGAAGGTGACCCCGAGGCCTCCCAGCAACAGAGAAAGCTGAAGAAGAAAGCCTTCTGCACACATTCTTTCTTTTTCAGCACGTGGGAACCCACATCCTTTGGCTTAGAATTTCTCCTCCTTCTGAATTATCAGCTTCCTCTGTGCTGGTCCTATTCATGTCCTCAGTCAGATTTCTCATCTGTAAAATGAGGAGGTTGGAGTAGATGACCTCTGAGGTTCACTTTAGCTCTGGATCCAAGATCCCCCAATCTACCTCCTATCTTCACATTCTCTTCTCCTGGTATTACCTCTTTATCCCCTCAACCCTTTCCCCTCCCCAACATCTTCCTCCCAGTACTTCAGTTGCTGTGAAGTTGAACTCTCACCCATTGCTGGGAAGATGTGGGTGAGGAAGAAGGCAAGGCCAGAAGCTGTGGCTGCTGGCACCCTGCCTTCTCCTCTGGCCCCAGTGCCAGACCAGGCCAGGCCTCCCCCTTGGCCCAGATTCAGGACAGGGAGGACAACAGAATGTCACTGGGAAAACATGTGGCAGAGAATCCAATGTCCTCCCTCACCCCCAAAACAAATGAGGTCATTGTGCGGCAGCCTCAGGAACAGGGAGCTCGGCAAAGCCCTGGAGCCTCCTAAGGCCAGGGCATGAAGGGGGCAGAATGCTGGAAAGGTACAACCCTGGAGCCTCTGAAAACTGGAGCACAAAGCTGAGAGGGGGGCAATCAAGGCAGGGAAAGATGTACAGACACCAGCAGGGAACACCGGGGAACAAGGCAACATGGAAAATGTGAGGTGAGCTCTTAGTGTAGTTGTATGGATAAAAGAATCTGATGAGGCTGCCCCAAGAGATGGGGGCTGGCAGAGGTGAGAAAGCCGCAGAACATTTTTCCACCTCCCTACTCTCTTACGAAACTTGGGCACTTTCTGAGATTTTCCCAGAAATTCCTGAGCATGACTTCAGGGTATTCTGATTATGCTTTATGAATGGTCTCTGTACCCATTTCCCAGATAATTCTGATACAAAGAAAATTTGGATTCTGTGCCAGTCCTTTGACTGACTTCCGGGCATTTACTTACCCTCAATAAAGTCATTGTTTAAGCAGCTCTTTTCAGTCATTCTGCCTTTTCAGATCTTTTCTGAACTTACTGCTTTTCCCTTAGGGTCTTTTCCAGCAGATTCATACTTCACCCTTTTCATTTATGCCCTTCTATGGAGGAAGAGTCTTGGGTTTAGAGACCTGCCACCTAATCCTATTTCTGCCACTAACTCACTGTCATCAAAGACAAAACACATCCCTTTCTCTGGACCTCAGTTTCACCATCTGCAAAGTAAAAGAGCCTCAGACTCAGCCTGGTGCCTCTCAATGGATTGACTGGTTGTCAAGAGAATTCAGGAGGCCCTAGCTTCAGCTCTGGCTACGGACTTGCCAGCGATACCATGAGGCAAATCACCTCCCTTCTCTAGCACTGATTTCCTTATCTGTAAAATGAGGATTCATAAGGATTCCCTCAAAGGATGATTGTGTTTTGTAAACCATAAAGCACTGTATACATATGAGTAATTATTGTTCTTTTCTTTAGTGGACTTGGTGTCACAAAATCGAGGCACCGGCCTTGCCGTTTACTAGTTGTGTGATCCTGAGCAAACGATCTCATCCTCCCCAACCTCGATTTCTTTAATTGTAAAAGAGGATCAATAATATTAATACTACAACCCTTCAGGACTGTTGTTAAGAAAGCACTTTGTAAATACTACAGAGATGTGAAGTTTATTGCTATTAGAAGTGGTAATATGTGCCCGTCTTTATATGTTCTGCACATAGTAGGCCTCTCTGATAAAGCTTGATTGATTTAAATCAAGGCCCAGTTGCTGCCTTGGCCTTTGATTCTGGTACAGAGTCTGGGGCACGTAGGCTTGGGCTGACTCAGCCCCAGCTCCAGCCCTTTTGGTCCTTCCCTCAAACTTACCGAGTCAGCTGCTTCCAAGTGACGGCTTCGGGGATGGGGGGAGGCCCTCCCAGTGGCTGACGTGTGGCTCAGACAGCAGTGACCTTTCCCCTACTAAGCTGGGCTGCCAGGACTGCACATCTGTTCTCAAGCTAGGAGGAAGGAGCCAGCCCAGGTGGGGGGTGAGGGGTGGGAAGAGCTCTGGTATTTGAGTCCTGGGGCCTGGAGGAGGAGGGCAATGCCAAGCATCTCCACCCTGAGGGAAGGCATTTCTCCGCAGGGTGGGGGGGCGGGGGGAGAGGAACATTAGTTCCCTGGTTCCCCTGGCCTTCCTAGCAGGTCTGGGGTATAGCCAGGAGTCCCCACATCTCAACTAGAGGGAGGAGCTGCGAATGCCTCTCAAACTCCAAGAACAGGGAGGGTTTTGGGTGAGGGAGGGGGGGACTCTTTGAAGTTGGAAACCTGAGCCCCGCCCCGCTCCAGGACACACCCACCGGTCCACCCGGGCCTGGCTACAGCTCATAAAATGGGGCTCCTTCAGTGAGCGGACAGCAGCAGTCCAGGACGAACCGTGGGCGCACCTGAGAGTAAAGGAGAGTGGCATTCCCTAGTGAGCCTCCATCCCAGCTACAGCGCCCAGGCCGCCCTCTTGGAGCTCAGCACTCCCGTTAATAGAGAGATGCGTTGTCCCCCAAGCACAGGAGCTGCGCTGGTGCTATGTGCCGCCACTGCGGGGCTGCTGGGCGCAGCCCCCGCCAGCGAGGTACGCCCGGGGGCCCCCGAACTCCGAGTGCCCCGCGCCCGGCCGGAGGCCAAGTGTGCCTCGTGGGACGAGGTGAACGTGATCGCTCACGGGCTCCTGCAGCTCGGACATGGGCTTCGGGAACACGTGGAGTGGACGCGGGACCAGGTAAATGACATCTATCGCCGTCTCCACGCCCGTGACCCTCCTTGCGAAGACCCTCTGCGCCGCGCCCGTCACAGCCCTAAAGGCACCCAACTGCAAAGCCCCGAGGAGAGCTCCGTGGACTCGGCGGCTCAAGGCACTGACTGCCACTTGGAGCCGAAAGAGGTGGCCCAACAGAAGACCGAGCTCCAGCACCTAGAAGGGAATGATGGCCAGGGAGTAGAAACCAGCATTGGGGGCGCCGCATGGAGAGCTGTGCACAGTCTGCAGGTAAGGGACGCTCCCTCTGGACTCTCTTCACTTGTCTTTCCTTCCGAGACTGGTTGATCTTCCTTTAGATGTCCCCGCAAGGTCCTTTGGCACTTTATTTTAGCCTGCTTGTGTTCTTTGTCTTAGACTCTTCCAGTTCTAAATCTCTGATGCTACTAACCCTCAGATTCCCCTCTTTCACCCTTCAATATCTTCTCCATTTGCTCTCCCTGGGTCCTATGATCCCCAACCCCTCGAAATCAGGTTGCTCCCCCAGGGCTCCTTCTGCCTTGCCCCTTCAGTCCACTCCTGGCCAGGAGTCCCATTTGCCCTGAGGCCACCAGAGAGATTTCCCTGTCCATGATAACCAGCTCCCTCCAAATGACCCCATGAGCCTATTTCCTTTTCCTTCATGACCCCAGACCCAGCTTCGAGCTCAGAACAACAGAATCGAGGAATTGTTTCAGAAAGTGGCCCAGCAACAACAGCACTTGGAAAAGCAGAACTTGAAGATTCAAACATTGCAGAGGAAGGTACGCTCCTGTTCACACTGCAACCTAAGGTAGGGATGGGGTAGGTGGCTGCAGCCTACAGAGGCCTTTTAGCTTCTTCTGCTCAGAACTGAGAGCTGCAATTTCCCAAACAGGCTCTGAGCCCACCTTCCTTCTCTCCTTGATCTTTTTCTCCTCATCGTGGACCTATCTGTTACTTATTCTCTTCTGTCTGCAGCTCCAGGGCCTGTCTCCTTTACAGCTGGGGCAGATACCACTAAGGCCTATGGGAAAGAAGAACACCCTGAAGATGGCTCGACACATTCGTCCAGTCCCCAATAGAAGTGACAAGCCTAGTAAGTCCTGGGTCTCATGCAACTCCCAGCTCCTACACTTCCTCTGCCCCAGCCTCAGTTTCTCCTCTTTATATATATATATATATATATATGCCTCTCTTCTCTGCCAGTGACTTTTCCCTTTTCGCTGGTTAGGAAGGAATGTCAGAATTTGGGTGACAGCCAGCAGGGCAGAAAGGTGATTGTTTCAGTCAATAGGTGTGATGCAGCTAGGACTCTGAAGTAGCTTAGGCAGAGCCTGGCTGCCCCACCAAAGCAGAGAAGATGGAGAGGCCTCCCTACCCCCAAGGACGTTATGAGCTCCGAGACTTACCTTCAGCCAGTCCTGGGGAAGCCTTGCAAACCTAGAGTTGGGAAGAAGTCTTATAAAGCACCCACCTCCCCTGCTGCCTAAGGTCTGCAGGATATCCTGCTCCTGGATACTTCTCTTGCCTAGTCCTACCCCACCTAAAGAGCTGCTCCTAGTCCTTCCCTCTAAACAGGGAGGAGAGAAACTAAGGCAGCCTCTGATAAAGTATACTTAGCCCTAGTTGGAACTCCACACCTCTTATTTCCACTCACCTAGTTTTTACTGAGGGTCCATTGTGTATCCAGGGTCCTGCCTTAAAGGAAATAAGGCTTATTTTTCTGCCCTGAGTGTCTTATAGAGCAGAGATGCATATAAAACAGCCAGGGAACTAGAGGAAGGATAAATGTGATTCCAACCACATAGACTTTTGTTGAATACAAGTTGAGAAGTGATCAGTAAGCTGGTTAATCAAGGAGGTCTTCTGGGATGAGGTCTTAAAGGAAGTGATACACATGGATTGATGGGGAGAAGTCATAGGGTATTTCAGACTACCAAAATGGAACAAGTGAAATGCTCTGAGTATTCACTTGAGGTTCAGGGAATTTCAAGGAGAAATTACCACCCTACCTAGAGAATAACAGCCTTGCTAGAATATAAACCTGTTGTAGAGAGGAATAATGTGGGGAAGGTTCGAGGAGAAGACCTGTTGAAGGCCATGCTAAGTTCAGATTTTATCCAAAAGGCAATGAGGAACCTCTGAAAGTTTTTAGTGACGTAATCATATCCTAGGAACACTTATCTAGCATGAGCTACTGGGTGGACAGGAAGGGGAGGAAATAAGAGGCATAAGGGAAGAGACACCACTTAAACTGTAGAAGATGATGGAAACCTCCTCAGGGTCTTCAGCACAGTCTCACAGATTCTCTTTCTCTCTGTGTGTGTGTCTCTCTGTCTCTCTCTCTCCTCTCTTTCTCTGTCTCTCTCTGTGTCTCTCTGCCTCTTCATCTCTGTCTCTCTGTCTCTCTGTCTCTCTCTCTCTCTCACACACACACACACACACACACACACACACACACATACACCACAATCTTAGAGCTAGAGCCATCTGTTACAAATGCCATCTTCCTCCCCTCTCATGCATTCTCCTTCATTGATACATTTACTCTGCATCTCACACACATAATATGCATGTGTCTCAAGGCTGACATCCAGTTGGGAGAAAGTTGTCTTTCTCCCTTCACTTAGCCTGGAGAAAATCTTGGTGACTTCCTGATGGCCTAGTTGTCACCTATTGGTTTCCCCATCCCTATCCTGGCCTACTGGGGCCAAGGCTGCTGGTAGACTGAGGAGGCAGACCTCATTGGTTCCAGGGGCTTAGGCTTCTCCTGCCCCAAGACTTTCCTTGGCTGGGGGAACCAAGTGGTCTCTATCTACTCTGGAGAGGGTTCCTAGGAAGAATCTATCAGTTGAAGCTGGGGCTGGAGGAGGGAGTAGCTCTCTTAAGGAGAAATGAGTAGCCCAGGCTACTTAGTGTACTTAGGGGAACAGGAGAAGGAGGAATGGGGGGGGGGGGGGAGGGAAACAGGGAGAGCCTGGGGAGACTGGGTCCTATTTCTCTTAGTGTAGGTGCCAAGTAGGGGAAAGTTCAGAGCTTGTGGAGACAAACATTCTGGTTGTAATCAAGGCCAGATTGGGAGTTTGGCCGTGAGCCACTGGGATTGGAAGAGAGGAAAGTAGGGGAAAGGGGAACCGCCAGGAAATGTCTTCCTATCAGTCTTTCCTAAACACTCTTCCTCCCCCTCTAGACACTGTCTTTCAATAACTTCAGCCCTCCCAGTCCCATCCCCCTCCTGACCTTTCCCCTACTCCCAGGGCCTGCCTCATTCTGTCTTCCCAGGGTCTGTCCTTCTAATATCCCCTCAGTGCCTAGCTACCTTCACCATATTAGGGCTCTAATGAGGTTGTGGGAGAAAAAATAAGCCCCAACCCCAGAAGGGGAGTGCGAAGAGTTTCAATAGTGTCACCTCCACCCTTAGGGAATTAAGGGCATTGATGGGGCCTGGGTCTGGGACAATCCAGGAAAAATCATAAAGTTGGTTAGGTTTGTCTTTACACCCACCTGCACAAACACATCACACACTTCAGACCCTGGGGCCCTCATGTTCTCTCTCCCACGTTAAATCCTCCTGTCTGGAAAGGCTCTGATATGAATCACTCCTTAGTTGGGTAAATGGGCCCTAGGAAAAAATAAAAAATATCTCCAACCTTGCCCTTCTGCACACATCCCCAGACAAAGAATATGTGTGTATTTGGTTGGAGGGGAGGGGGAAGGGGAGGGAAAGCAGAGATCCATGGCTTATTGCCCTCAGCTTAGTCAAGAGTGGGAAGACCTAATTATGACCCAGGCAAGAAGCCATCCTTCAGAGTTTTGGAGTTAACCCCCAACCTATCCCCCCTTGGGAAAGATTATATATATAAAATATATATAATATATACACATATACATATATATGTATATAAAACTATATGTAAATAACTATATATGTAAAACTCTCTCTCTTTCTCTCTCTCTCTCTCTCTCTCTCTCTCTCTCTCTCTCTCTCATTCCTCTGTATACACACCTGATTGCCTAGGGAGTACAATGGGGACCAACTGCAGCTCTTTTCTCAAATCTCCACATCCATCTCTCTCTCTCTTACAGAGCTGCCCCAGGATTGCCATCAACTCTTTCTGAGTGGAGAACGCCAGAGTGGACTCTTCCAAATTCAGCCCCAAGGCTCTTCACCTTTCCTGGTGAACTGCAAGATGACCCCAGGTATGAGGGAGGGTCTACTGGGGAGGAAGGATCTATAGTAAGGCTTTGACTATCACTCAGCAAGCATTTTCAGTGTTTATTATGTGTTAGGCATTGTGCTAAGAGCTAAGAATACCTACATAGGGAAAAATGTGGTCCTTGCCCTCAAGGAGGCTACATACTAATGACCCTTAGGAGAAAAGGTCTAACTTCCACTTAGCCTAATGAGGTCCCCTTAACAAAGTGAATTCTCTTGTCCCAATGACTTCATTTTTAAGCTCAGAGAAATGTTACCATGGAGGGGAGAAAAAATTCCAATCCAACCTCCACTAAGCTGTCAAATTGATCTTCCAAAAATACAGGTCTGACCATATCACCACCCCTCATATTCAAATCCCTGTAGCCTGATTTGGAAGTAGCAATGAAGGGTTTAAGATGGCAGTTGGAAAGCTTAAGGGATTTCAGAAACTGATTCCTTTCCCATTGCTTAGCTCTCTAGGGCATGTCTAGAGAGCCCTAGGCTCCATCTGTTAAACTTCTTTTCTTTGGTCTGTATTGTCTAATAGAGCTGGAAAATGTCAGCTTCCAGAATAAATATACTTTTGAGGAGGTGACAGATCTTTGAAGCTTTACATTCTTTGAATCCATTCTGCTATATCCCCTCTCAATCATTCAGTAATCATTTATTAAGCACCTACTATGTGCACTATCCCAGTGCTAAATGCTAGAGATACAAAGCCTAAAAATGAAAGCCCAAGCCCTCAAGGAGTTTAGATTTTAGTGGGTAAGACGTGTATATGTATATATAGAGGCATGAGATACAAATATGTGATACCTAAGAAATAGACATAAGGTAACTATATGGGGGACAGAATTAGCTGCCAGAGGGGATCAGGATAAGCCTTAAGAAGAAAAGGATTTTTTAAAAATTTTTTTCATTTGGAACTTCAACACTAAATGCACATTTCTATATCAGGGTGTTACAAATAGGAGGATGGAAAAGGGTTTCTGCACATGATATGTGAATCTCCATTTTGTACAGTTTGCTTTTACTTTTAAGTATATGATAAATTTAATGCATAACTTTCAAAGTTTCCTTCTGGCTTTTTTTCTGTTCATCTTTTCTTTCTTTGAGGCAATGGAGGTTATAAGTGACTTGCCCAGGGTCACACAGCTAATATGTATCTGAGGCCTGATTTGAACTTAGGCCCTCCTGACTCTAGCGCCAGCGATGTATCTACTGCACCACCTAACTGCCCTCGGTCATCTTTTTAAAAACGCTTCAATGACCTTTTTCTCTCAACCCCCCACCTTGTTTCATTCCTGATAGCTGTCATCCTCTATCTCTCCTTGCTTTTGTGCTAGATTCCTTAAGAAGGCGATCTACAATAGGTAACTCTACTTCCTTTCCTCTCCTTAATTCTCTGCAGTCTGCCTTCTGACCTCACCATTCAACTGAAACTCCCCTCTCCAAAGTTACTAGTATTAGTTCCTAATCTCTTAACTGTCAAATATAATAGCCTTTTCTCAGTCCTCATCCTTCTTGACCTCTCTCCCACTTCAACACTGTCCATCAGCCTCTTCTCCTTAATGTTCCTGTCTCTCCTGGCTCTCTTCTGGTTCTCATCCTACTCTTTTCATGTCTCCTTTGTAGGATCTTCTTCATCTAGGCCAGTCCCACTAACTGTAGAGGTCTCCAAAGGTTCTATCCTGGGCCCCTCTCTCTTCTCCCTCTATATTATTTCATTTGATGAGCTTATCAGCTCCTATGATTTCAATTATTATCTCTTTGCAGATGGTTTTTATATACTCATCCCATCCTAATCTCTATTAGATATCTTGAGTCGTATACCCTGTTAGACTTTCTAAACTCATGTCCAAAGTTGAATTCAATTCTCTTTTCTCCTGGACCCTGCCATCTTCTAAACTTCCCTATATTTGTAGAGACTCAAGTTCACAACCTAGATGTAATCCTTAACTCCTCATTCTTACCCCCTATATCCCATATGGCACCAAGACCTTTTGTTTCGACTTTTGCCACATCTCTCAAATATGCCTCCTTCTCTCCTCTGATACTGCCACCACCCTGGTGCAGACTCTCATCACCTCCCATCTAGTCTACAGCCTTCTACCTGGTCTCGCTCCATTCTAATCCAACCTCCACTAAGCTGTCAAAATAATCTTCCAAAAATACAGGTCTGACCATATCACCACCATTCAATAAATTCCAATGGTTCCCTATCACCAAGCTCAAATATAAAATTTTCTGTTGGGTTTTCATAGGCCTTTATAACCTGGCCCTTCCCTACCTTTCCCGACTTCTTATACCTTAGTCCTTTCCACTTACTCTGCAATCCAGTAACACTGGCCTCTTTGCTATTCTTCCCACATGCTACTCTATTGTCTGATTCCATGTGTCTTCACTGGCTGTCCTCCATGCCTGAAACATTCTACTCCTCTCTACATCTTTGCTTCCCTGGCTTCCTTTGAGGCCCAGCCAAAATCCTATTCTGCAACAAGCCTTTCCCAGTCCTCTTTAATCTTAGTGTCTTCCCTCTAAGACCACCCCCAATTTATCCAATATATACCATTGTACATAGTTAAATGCATGTTGTCTCCCTCATTAGACTGTGAGGTCCATGAGAGAAGGGACTGCTTTTTACCTTTCTTTGTATTCCCTAGCACTTTGCACTGTGCCTGACACATAGTAGGCAGTTAATAAGTGGGAGTTGACTGTCTGATTGTAACAAATATACATAGTTCACCAAAACAAATTCCCATATTGGCTATGTCCAATTCAGCACTTTGTCAGGAAATGAGTAGCCTAGGAGGCCAGGGATTCTACGGATAAGAGGTGAGGAGAGAGAGTGTTTCAGGCATAGGGTATAGCCAGTGCAGAGGTACTGAGAAAAAGAGATGGAGTGCCACATGTAAGGGACAGCAAATAGGCCACTATGCCTATCCAGGGGTAGGGAACCTCTAGGTCCTCGAGTGCAGCCCTTTGACTGAATCCAGACTTCATACCCCTGGATACCATAGAGTGTGTGATAAAGACTGTAATCTGTAAGACTGGAAATATAGGAAGAGGCCAGGTTGTGATGAGCTCTCAGTGCCAAATAGAGGAGTTTTTATTTTATCTGAGAAGTAAGAGAGAACTCCTAGAGCTTACTAAGTATAGGAGGAATGATATAGTGAGACCTATACTTTAGAAAAACAGTAAAGGGTAATATGCCTTGAAAACTATAAACTATAAACTGAGACTCCATGGTATAGTAGGAAATGCCCCAGATTTGGAGTCAGGAGACAGAGGGTTGAATCTGGTGCTTCCATTTAGTCTCTAGGTGGCCTTGGCCAATCACTAACTATCCTTTGGCCTCATTTTTCCTCATCGGTAAAATGAAGAGGTTGAACCTAGTCTCTAAGGTCAGCCTTTTCAATACCCACATCCTATGATCTTATGACTTCTGGTAGAAGCCTTTGGGAAGTTTTGGGTTTCCTAAGCTAGCTGTGGTGTTTCTGTTCTGTTATGTAGGTGAATCCTAATAACAAGGCTTTCTTTTGGCAGAGGGGGGCTGGACAGTGATCCAGAGACGCCTGAATGGCTCAGTGGACTTTCACCAGCCCTGGGAAGCTTACAAGTCAGGCTTCGGAGACCCTAATGGTAGGTATTTCCAGGGGACAAAATCAATACCCAAGGGGGAAGTAGGGGAGGATTTAGGGAGGTCTATAAGACCAGGATAGATCAGGCAAAATTCAGTGCTAGGCTAGGCCTTTTCTGATGGGGATCCAAGAAGCCTCTTGGAGTTTTTCTCCTTTTCCTATACATTTCTTCACCCTCTCCACGTGCATTCTGGGCCTGATAATGCTGCAAAGCCAAGGAGCTAGCTAGCCGTCTGTGTGCATTCTCTGGTATTTGTCCCCATGCTGAGTGGTTGTTTCTGAATTCAGGAGAATTTTGGTTGGGTCTGGAGAAGGTACATCATATCACTGGAGACCGAGGAAGTCGTCTTGCTGTACAGCTATTAGATTGGGAGGGCAATGCCCAGTCTGTCCAGATCCCCTTCCACTTGGGAGGAGAGGACACAGCCTATAGCCTGAAGCTCACAGGACCAGTTGCTGGAGAGCTGGGTCCAGCCACAGAGGATGGGATATCTTTACCCTTCTCTACTTGGGACCGTGATCATGACCTCAGGACAGACCTGAACTGTGCCAAGAACCTCTCTGGTAAGCAGTAAGTCTCCAAACTAACCTTAATTCCAATCTCAATTCTCTCCCTTACTCCAACCCTATTTTCCAAGCCTCAAATAACTTTTATAATAATGCATTCTGGCTCTCAATTTCAGTGCCTACAGCAGAATTTTATACATAGTAGGCACTCAATCAATGTTCAAATTAATGGCACCATTTGTTGCCCCATCCACAAATTTCCAACTCTTATCCATACCCAAAATAAGGCCCATATCTGAGCTTCAAACCTTATCATGAATTACAATGTCAATTCTAATCTCAGCCAAAATCCCACATCCAGCTCTAGGACCTTTTCTCCCTCCCAGTCCCCACCTATAAACAAACCCCTCACCCTACATAGTTTCAAACCCATCCCTAATCTTCCATCTGTAATAAAATTCTAGTTTCAATCTCAAATTCCACCCCCAAATGTGTTTGTAGGTGTGTGTAAGAGGCTTGTTGTTTAGTCGTTTCAGTCATGTCTGACTCTTCTTGACCCTATTTGAGGTTTCCTTGCCAGAGATACTGAGTGGTTTGCCATTTCCTTCTCCATCTCATTTTATAGATGAGGAAACTGAGGCAAACAGGGTTAAGTGACTTGCTCACGGTCACAAAGCTAGGAAGTGTCTGAGGCCAGATTTGATTTCGAGAAGAGGAGTCTTCCTGACTGTGGGCCTGGCCCTCTATTCGCTCATCACCCACGATTACATTCTGGGCTACATCAACGGATTTGGTGGGCAGGGAAGATACAGAGACAGAATCCCCCTATTCCCATCCTGTTCCTAGATACAATAAGTACATAATAATAATAACAGCAGCCAGCGGTTATAGAGCACTTGGAAGTTTGTAAAGCACTTTACAAATAGTATCCCATTTCATTCTCACACAGCCCTGAAGGTAGGTGCTATTTCTACTCCCATTTTATAAATGAGGAAACTGAGGCAAACAGAGTCTGTGACTCGCCCTAAATCACGCAGCTAGTGAGTGGCTGAGCTAGATTTGAATGCACATCTTCCTAACCCCAAGTTCTGCATTCTATGCACTGCAATAATGTCATCAATAGTGAAATCGATTCAACTTACATTTGGAACCAAGAAGGTGACTTTCAACATACAGGCAAGAAGCTCTGCATCCCCTTTACCTTGGGATCATGGATTTAGAAGTAGAAGGGACCCTGAAGGTCATCTAGTCCAACCCCTCATTTTGCAGATGGGGAAACCGAGGCCAGAGCTAGGGTTTGAGCCTCAGCCCCTCAGACTCCAGATCCAGGGCCATTTCCACTGTGCCACGGAGCTTGACCATTGATTGATCACTGGAACTGGAAAAGAGTTTGGTGGTACGGATGACGAAGAGAGCACTGAATTTGAAATCAGAGGACCCGAGTTCAAATCTTGGCTCTGCCTCTTACTGCCTGTGTAACCTTGGGAAAACCACATAACCTCTCTGTACCCCCATTGCCTCATCTATAAAATGAGGGGGTTAAACTAGATGAGCTCTACCTTTCTAGCTCTAAACCCATCATCTACTCCAACCCCCACCATTTTACAGATGAGGAAACAGGTTTAGAGGGGTTAAGGGACTTTCCCAAGATCATACAGGTAATAAGGAGCGCAGCCAGGATTTGAATGCAGCACTAGACCTGGAGTTCTTTCTACTATTCCACACTGCTCATTTTCACATGATGAAATTGAGGACCAGAGAGAGAGGTACACAGAGAACAGGGAACAGAACCCAGAGCTCCTGACTTCCCGTCTGGTACTTTTTGAGTCAGTATTTTTTTCTCATTCTATCATGATGCCTACCTCCTTGAGCTCTAACTCCAATCCCACATCCTAGTCCTCTACAGCAGACCTGTGCCATTATAGCTCCACCTTCCCCACACAATTCCTGACCCTGCTTTCCTGTTTTCATTTTTTCAGGGGGCTGGTGGTTCAGTACTTGTGGCCATTCCAATCTCAATGGAAAGTATTTTCACTCCCTTCCCCGGCAACGGCACCAAAGGAAGCAGGGCATCTTCTGGAAGACTTGGCGGGGACGCTACTACCCTCTACAGGCCACCACCATGTTAATCCAGCCCACAGAGGGTGCCACCTCCTAGCCTCATTCTGAGAGCCTTGCAGGGCTAACAGAAAAGAGCCAGAGCTCCATGGGCCAAAGACTCAACATAAATGCGAGAAGAGAACTCTTTCAGCCTCCCCTTTCCCAACACCCATGGTGACAGCAGTCTCCCTGGACATATGCCTGGGCCAGGGTCAGGACTGAAAAAGGTACTTCATTGAGAGAGGAATAAGAGAGGATCCAGGCCCAGCCTTGGAATCTAGCTGGTCCCTCTTGAAGAGACACTGTTTACTCCTTTCTTCCCCTTCTTTAATCTATTGCCCACTTAAAGGTTAACCTATGGTACCAACAGTACTAATAGGCAAAGACTTTCCCTCTCCCCATCCACCCTGTTACATCTCTGTTACAGAGAAGAGTTTTATGCACAAGTGAATGGGAGGAGCTGGGTTGCCTGACCCTGGGAACTAGTGGGAAAGAAGCCCAAGTTCTGGGCTCATGACTGACTAGGAGCCTTGCCTAGCTGTCTTCAGTCATATTGACTGGACTAGGATAATGGGACCAAGAACTGGGGGATCTAGAATGGTGACCTACCTCAGAGTGTCTCTATTTCAAAGCCCAGCCCTGGGGCCTAGTGAGGGGTCAGGGTAATTTGTAAATGACTGCCTTGTAAAAAGATTTCCTATCTGTTGGGTTGTAGGGTCTGGCTGGGATTACCAGGCCTCCTCAGACTTGTTTGTAATAAAAGGAATGAAAGAATCTCAGGATTGGAAGGGTCATCAGTTCATCCAGCCCAAACAGGAATCACTAATGTCATCTCCAGAAGCATTCACTTAGTTCCTCCTTGGAGATGTTCAGGGATGGAGAATTCACCACTTCATCCCAAAGAGGCCTCTTTTTGCACAGCTCTGCTAGTGAGAAGGTTCTTTATATCAAACTAAAATTTTCCTCCTATGGAAGGCCATGCAGAACACTCTGTTTTCCACATCACAGCCCTTCAAGTACGTCTTTCCTTTTCACACACCCAAATATTCGTCAGTCAAAATATCCCCAGGTCCCTCAACAAGTCCTCATATAGCTTGACTTGGAGTCCATTTGTCTCATTGTATTCTTTGGATGCATTTCATCTTTTAAGAAATCAATCAACCCATCTTGATTCATATATGCCAGGCACTGTGCTTTATGTGTGAGTGATTATGCAGGTCAACAACTGAATGAGAAACAGGGGAGGAAAAGATAACCCATGTTAACCAGGGTGAAGTTAGCTATAGTCCCCTCAGTCTCCAGAAAATACTCTAAGGGAAGGTCGGCCTGTTCTCCCTGCACCCATCCCTCCTTACTACCATTTTACATACTTGCCTGGTGACCCTGCTGCTCACCACTTCAGACCCACTAATCTGAAGAAGGCAGGTCTGGCTTCCTTTTAAATCTCTTTCATGGTGCACTAATCTATCTAAAAGACTTGGGATCTAGGCTCTCAACCAAACAGGTGGCATAGGCAGTGACTAGATTTTAGGTTAGATAGACTTACCTGGGAGGGCATTGTTTATCTAATTCCTCTTTCTGTAGTTCCTGAGAGGTAGCAGACTTAATAAGTCAAGCAATAATAATAGCTAACATATAGGGCTTTAAGTTTTGAAAGATGCTTTGCAAATATCTCATTTTGTCCTTATGAGAACCCTGGGAGTTGGGTGCTATTATTAACTTTGATTTATAAGTGAGGAAATTGAGGCAGGATGGTTAAGTGACTCACCCAGGGTCACAAAACTCATCAGTGTCAGGCTAGATTTGAACTCAGGTCTTCCATTCTCCAGGCCCAGCTCTCTATCCACCTGTCTGCCTATGCCAGGTTTAAGAGGGGAGCTGTCTTTGTTAATGGCAAATGGTGACCAGGCAGTTCTCTGAAGTAGCAGTATGATTGTTTAAGTTTCATTCTTTGATAGTAACAGGATCAGAGACTTAAAGTCAGACAAGACCTTTTACAGATGAAGACACTGAGGCCCAGAGAGGAAGAGGTTAAGTGGCCCACTGGAGGTCACACAGATAGAAAATGGCTGAGGCAAGTCCTCTGATTTCAATTCTAGTCCTCTTACCACTGCCACACTGCCTCTGCCATCCAATCTGTATTATGGTTGTACCATGTACGTGCTTGATCTCTACCACACTGCAACACCTCTCTGCCCCACCAGACACTTAACCAAGTCATGCCCTCTACTAACTGCCACCTAATATACTTGGCAGATAGAGGGGACATGACTGGGCAACATAGTGGCCAGGGGCTGAGTGACCAGTGGGTCTGAGGTGGGGTCAGGTCAGGGTGGCCAGATGGTAGTAAGCAGCAGGGGTGTGGGTGGTTGTGTGAAGCAGCAACTTCGTGGATATGAGAGGTGGCAGTCAGTGGGGGAGTGACCAGGCAAGGATATGAGATGATGGTCAGCTTCAGAAGATGGGCGATTTGTCTGGGGTGGCAGTAAGAAGTAGAGTTTCTGGGGTGATGGTCAACAGTACGGTGATGAGTGGGACTCTGGGATGGTGAGAAAGGGTGCGGTGACCAGTGGATCTTGGGGGTGTTGGACGACCTGACTGGTGAACTTCTGGGGCGATGTCCAGCAGGGGCATGACCAGCGTGTCTCTGAAATGACGTTCGGCCGGAAGGTGAGGCAGTGGTCTAGGAAGGGGTCATCAGTAGTAGGCTAGTGGGACACGGAGGTGGCGTTCAGCAGGAGGGGGATGGTGGTCTTGGAGGGGGTGCTCAGCAATGGAGTTATAGCTGGTCTCTGAGGTGGTGGTCAGCGTCACGGTAGCCAAAGTGTCTCAGAGGTGGTGGTCTGCAATAGGGGCACTAGTCAGTACAGTCCTTTTTAATCTCCCTGAATCAGTGACGTCAAAGTACTCCTAGAGGAAGGACCAGTGCCTTGCGCGTGACGTCACGGCGACGATGCCCCTTCTCAGTTCTCAGGCCTAATAGGTCATTTCCCGTTTCCAAGCACCTCCCCTTCCAGTCCCAACCCTTCCCCGTGGCCTACTCCCCTTTCCTCCCGTAAACCTTTCTCTCTCCTGCCTTTCATTGGCTTAGCGGACCATCAGTTTCCTTCCGTTCCTCTACTGTGCCTCTCGTCTCTTGTGCCGGTCTGCTATAGGTTAATATCACTGTCACTTCAGGAAGCCCCTCCCCTCCCCTTCCGTCGGTTTCAGGCCCGTGGTAGGTGGAAGCAGTGGGTTGGTCCCACATCAGCCGCTACTTCTGATAGGGTAACCACGGTGTCAGTCGCGCCCCCGCCCCGTGGCCGATAGGCCGGTGGAACTGTCATTCGGCTGCCGGTCGGGCTCCGCCCCCCAGTCGGGTGTTTGTGGTGGGGCTGCGGAGACTGGCCGGATCCCGCCGGAAGAGCCGAGACAATGGGGACCCGGGACGACGAGTACGACTACCTGTTCAAAGGTGCCCGGGGCTGAGGCGGGGAGGGCTGAGTGAAAAGGCCGGCCCTTCGGGGAGTGCGGCCCCGGCGCTGACCGGGGCCTCAGTCCCGGCGTCGCGCTCGACCGGGCTGGAAAGAGACATCGGCGGGCCCTAGCGGGGGTGGCGGAACCGGAGCCGAGGCCTGGACCCGGGCCGAAGCCGAAGGGGAGCTGACACGGGTTGCCCGGCCCGGAGGGGGCGTCTGCACAGAGCCCTTGGTGTTACTGAACAAGGGGGTTGCGGGGCCTCATCTGGAAGGTGGGGGAGGGGTGGGCTGCGCTTAGTGGGGAGGGGGCTGGTGCCTTTTGAAAAGGAGACGGGGGGGGCGGGGCACGATGGGTACTGACACCTGGCTGGGAACCGCAGTGATGGTCCTGGAACTCGGGAAGGAGTCTAAGAAGAAAGGGGGCGGGGACCTGGGAGCAGAAAATAGTGTGGGTAGGGGTCGGACGGGTTGGTGGGGCCCTGGGAGGGGGACGTTTAGGACGCTTGGAGGAGGAAGGAGGGAAGAAGACTGGGGGTAGGCAAAAGCTGTGCGAGATGTCCAGGAAGGCGACTCTTGGGAGGTGGCCAGGAAGACACTCCGGAGACAAGACAGGGGCTGGGTCCGGGCACATCTCGTTGACTTGACTCTTAGCTCCTGCCTTCTCCAGCCTGGCTTCCTAGGCCAGTTAAGCTCTCTGCTAGGTGAAAGACACTGTGCTAACCGCTGGGGAAACCAAGGAGGAAAAACAAACACCTGGGTCTGGGATGGTGGGTTGGGGTCCCTGGAGAAGACTCTTGAGGACCCAGAGAAGAGAAAGGGAGTCGGGAGGAGATATTGGGGAGCAGGACCAGATGTTGAGGGGAGGGAATAGAGGATATCCTGGAAGAAAAATGGGGGGAGGGGGAGAAAAAATTAGAGAATGGAGAAAGGCAGGTAGATGCCGGGGGCGGGGGTGGGAGGGGGGAGATGGGGAAAGGATAGTAGAGAATGGAGTATGAAGAGAAAAGAGGATTGGAGATTGAGGCCAGGCAGGTTGAATGGAGGAGGAATTCATTTAAGAGGACCGATTGTGTCAGATAGGGGAAAGGCAGAGAGGACTAAGGTTCACCGGATGGAAAGAGAGCGTTAGGGCTGAGGATAAAGGAAATGTGGAGTGATTTATGTAAGGGGGCCATGCAGTGGGACATATCCGGTGTTGTTATACAGGACTTTGCTCCTGGAGAGGGATGTCTGGGCAACCTTGTACTCTGGATAAAAGACAAACTTCTCTGAGACGAAAGAATCAAGGGCATTAGAGTGGGGGATCCCCAGATTAACCGGGATCCTTGCCTCACCACCTTTACCTCTCAGATGTACTCAACTCTTTGACCTGGACACGAGGTGCTGAATTCTCACTGATCTGAAGGGGAGGAATCCCAGCAAACTTCCTTTCCTGAAGCCAGAGGGCTAGGCTTTAGACCTCCTAAAATGAGGTTCATACCATTGAGTAGCCAACAGAGTAGCCTGGAAGTGCCAAAGGGTGCCAGCAAAGAAGTACTAGGTAGACATGGAAAATTTCTACTTTTCTTATCCCTGGGTCCAGTATCTTGAACTGTTGGTTCTTCAAAATACTTGTTCCCTGGTTTTCTTTCATCTGAGATTCTTTAAGTTAAATCCAGGATGTGATCTCTTTTTCTTCTTGTGCCTAGGACTGACTGACCACTATATTAGTGTGTTCCAGGTCCTTTTTCTCTGTGCTCCACCTGAACTACAAATTCTCTTAGCCTCTGCCCTTTGTTTTAGTCATACCTTCTCTGCTCTCCACCCCATCATCACTCTACTTTTCCAACTTTCCCTTATTGCTCAAACTCCTAGAGATCCCAAATAGGGCTCATTTTTCACAGCTGACTTGAGAAGCACTGCTCAAGAAATCAGTCCTTCTGTTTCATAATACTAAAATGTTAATTACTTAAATATTTATTTTTTTAAGCCATTTATTTGTAAGAATCTTTTAAAGTAATCTGTACGTGACACAGTTCAAATGAAACATTTTAGAAAAGAAATTAATCTGATTTCCCCCAAATTTTCTCAGTAACAATGATAATGATTTAGAAATAAGTTTTTCAAAAGAATTTGGTGACACTGCTAGATTTCTGTGCCATAGTAAATGAAATACTCAATATATGTTGCTATGCGTTTAGTATACAGGATGTCCAAAAGTATTAGGCTTTAATAGTTAAAACTTGACTGAGACTTTTGAAACACACACTGTATATGAACTGCTGCAAAACAATCTCAGCCCTGCTCAGCACTGATTTTCATATACCTGGTGTTTATTTGAGCCCATGCCCAAAGATTGCTCTTTCCTGAGTTACAGGGCCTACACTTCCACTGTCTTCAGCCTTCCTTCTGTGTGTCCCTTGGCTTTCATGGATCCCAGTTATTCAAGCCTTTTGCCCTCCTCCCCCCAAAAGGAGAATATTCATTATGTTAGGAACAACTGTCAGTGATGAAAAGCAATGTAGTGTGCCTTTCAGTCAACTGAGAAGTCTAACAAGCATTTTTTAAGCACCTACTATGTACCAGGCACTGTGCTAGGCTCTAAAGGATACAAAGAAAGGTAAAAGCAGTCCCTGCCCTTGAGGGATATTTTAATGGGGGAGATAATATGTGTATAATAGAGGCATGTTCAAGATATCTGCATAGTGGATGGTAGGTAATGTGAGAGGAGAAGACATGGGCACCTGAGGGGACTCGGAAAGGCCTGCAGAAGGTGGCAGGGTTTGAGCCACTTATTGGAGGAAGCCCTGGAAACTAAGAGGCAGAAGTGAGAGGCTAGAGCCTTACAGGCATGGCTGATAGCCAGCAAAAAGGGACAGGGAGTCATGTTTGATTAAGTGCAGATAGGCCAGTGTAGCTGGATTTTAGGAGGAGAGTAAAGTATAAGAAGATAGCACTTATAGTAAGGGATTAGGTTGTGAACAGATATAAGTGCCAAGCAGAGGATTTTCTAGACTTAGTAGCTAATGGAGTATATATTAGAGTGGGGAGGAATTTGAGGTAGAGGGACCAGGTAGAAGGCTATTGGAATAGTCCAGGTGAGAGATGATAAAGACTTGAAATAGGGTCATGACTGTAAGTAAAGAAGGGGGCTGATAGGAAAGCCATTGTAAAGGGAATAATGAGACGATTTGGCAGTGGAGTGGATATGTGGGGGGAGTGGAGGATGACCATGAGGTTAGAGCTGGGCTGCAGGGAGGGTGGTAGAGAGTTGGGCCTGGGCTCTTCAGGGCCCAAACAGGGTGAAATGGAGATAGCTCTGAAGTTCAAATCCCAATTAGAGGGGCAGTGATAGTTTGGATGTCATTAAGCAGTTCTTCCCTTTGTGCTTGAAAAGTAAGGCCTATTGACACTTTTCTTAGTGAGAGTGTGCTATGGTAAGCACTGAAATAAAAGGTTAGGGTTAAGCCCTTGAGTGTGATAATTGGGAAGTCACTTAACCTTTGAGCCTAAATTTCCCCAACCATAAAATAGGCATAATAACATTTATACTATTTGGCATGATTCAAGTGAGATTATAAAGCCTCTTAAGTGATATACAAGTATGCCTTTTTTTTTATTAGATCAGAAAACTACAATATGGCAGAAATCACCTCTTGATAGCACACCTGAAAATGAAAAACTAGTAGTTGTTTTAATTCTTGAGAGGCGAGGGCAGGTAAGATGGGGATGTACCAGAAGTCCAGACCATCTCTCTCTTGCTCACCTTGTACATGGAGTCTCCTCTTGGTCAGGTGCTACTTGGTTATAATTTCTTAGCTGATTGGAGATAATCATTAGTAAATGCAGATACACTGTGTGATATTGACAATGCAGTAGAACTTCAATTCAAAAGACATTTATGAGGTGCCTGTGTGTTCTAGGTGTGGTGCAGGGTACTGGAGCTATAATGACCAAAAAAAGGGAAAAAACAATCTCTGCCCTCAAAAAACTTCTAATTTATTGGGGTGGGGGTGGGGCGATACAACATATATGCAGATCAGCAAATAAAAAATAGTACAAAGTTTTATGCAAACTTTAATACAAATTTCAAAAGGGAGAGCGTACTAAGGAGAAAAAGCATTAAAAATCTGGGAGAATCAGGAAGAGTTCTGTGCAGGCAGTACCGCACACCTAAGCTATGTCTTGAAGGAAGCTAGGGATTACCAAGACAGTGATCACTTTGGACAAGGGTAGTCTAGACAGGTTTAGCGAGGTTGAAGCTGTGGAGATAATACATTTGAGTCTTTTGGCAAGATTTTTCAATTGCAGCTCCACCTTTTCCATTGAAAATATGAATATGATTTTACTTCTTAAAAGAGAGGCTGTCTGAAGTACTCTTATACAGATTTAGATTAAAGCTTTAAAATGTTAGAACTGTGAGCACCCTAAGGAGTTTTACAGGTGGGCAAATTGAAGCCCATGGAGTAGTGATCTGCTCAAGGCTTTAGGTGGGGACTGATTTTTAGATATGTTTATGCAGACTCTTGAGTAAGGCTTGAAGATGCTGATCTTTTGCCAAAAGTATGGGTAACTTGACCTCCTAGGTATCACTTATTTGGCTCAATGAGACATGATGAGAATATAGCTCTACAAAGGTATACCTTATTCTAAAAACAGAAGATAGGTAAAAAAAAGGTGTGTGGAGTAGTAGTATATATAAGATATATTTTATAAGCTATATTCTCATGAAGAATCATGAGGGGGAATTTTTATCTGGATATTATTATAATGCTCTCTCTTTTAAAAGGAGAGCACCTGATAATTTATTGGCTAGTCTTGATGTTATTTCATCCTTCAAAAAGGCAAAAGAACCAGTAAGGGGAAAAATTTATTTTGGGTCTGATTCTTACTAAGGCGAAAGAACCTAGTTGCTATTGTAAAAATGATGGAAATTTTTTTGGGGGGGGAGAGGGGAGAAGGAAGTGACTGCTTCCTTTAAGAATATGTGGCAGAGGAGGAGGTAAAAGCTGTGGTTAGTCTGACCTGTGTCCTAGATTTTGGGAATTTTAAAATATCTTTTTTTTTTTATGTCACCTAGATTTCCCCCCTTGCCCCTCCCAGAGAACCATGTCTTATAACAAGTAAGAGGAAAAAAAAATCAGCAAAACCAATCTCATGACAAAAATTGATATTATATGTGCCCTTCCATACCTGTAGACATCTTCCCTCTGCAAAGGAGTGGAAAGAAGCACCCTAGAACTTAGGTGAGTGTATTTCAAAGAGTCCACAGAGAGGATAGATAAGATCACATGAGCCAAAATTTCATAGGGGTAATTATCCCAAGAATGATGTGAAGCTCTTGGGAACAAACACCCAAAGAGAAACCAGTTCTGATGAGGGGGATGGGGACAGGGACATGGTGTCTAAAGTGATTCTGACATGCTTGAAGGTAGAACTTGGTTAGCATACTTTGAGTTTTTAAAAAGACATGATGGAAGAAAGGATAGGTCACAATAGAATGGCTACCAAGTAAGGCATGATCCTATAAGAATATAGTCACAAGCTGAAGTTGCTGGGGAAAAAAGCTAAGGAAAACAAGATGTCACCAAGGGGGGCACCTTTCCAAGTCTGAGGTTTGGGGATTGTGTGACTGTGTAAAGCCCCCAGTTCCTGAAGTAGGGGATTGTAGGGAATAGGTCTGGCTCAGCCTCCTTGGAGCCATCCTTCTAACTTGGAGCTTGGCTGACGGCACTTCTTCCAGGCTCCAGGGTTTGGGGGGTGGGGTGGGTGGATGCATCCATTTCACAATCTCTCCATACTTTAGAATATAGTCTTTGTGAGTTACTGTGGTGACAAATTTTCCTCACCTGTTGGCCAGCCCTCTAGTGCTCACCTTTGTGCACACAGGTGAAAGCAGTCCTCAAATAACAGAAAGCTAGTCTGTCCCGGGGCTCATCTGTTGGGAAGCCTTCTCAGCTCCTGCTTTGCTGGCATAACCTTTGAGAGAACCCATAGTCGCCTTCCAGAGCAGCAGAGGAGGAAAGGCCTTCAGTGGAGGACACTTACTTACTCATGAAACAGATATGTTCCTGCCCTGGAAAGTAGAATTTTCTAGCATTAAAAATAAGTACAGTTTTAAAAAGTCTTAGTGTCTTTTCACTCATGCCTCCAGCATGTCCAAATCAGTTTAGTAACTAACATTATATAGCACATACTATGTGCCAGACACTGGGCTAAGCGCTTTACAGTTTTTTGATCATTTTCATTAGTTTAATTCAACAAATGTGTGATATGTGCCTAATTAGTGCAGGGTTGGGGTCTAGGCAGTTGCCAAAGGTACCTGCTCCTGGTCCTTTTTATTATAGAATGTAAGAGAATGGATTGAACTTCAAATTGAGTTAACAGGTATTTATTAAGTGTTTACTCTGTCTCTGATACTGTGCTAAGTGTTCATGATACAGAGAAAGGAAAAAACATCACCATCTTTCCTTTTAGGGAAGTCACATTTGAACAAATGGGGGAGACGACCTGCAAACGACTACATACATACAAAATATATACAAGATAAATTAGAGATAATCATAGAGGGGAGGTAGGGGGAGGGTGGGAAAAGCTCCTTGAAGAAGGTGGGATTTGAGCCAAGTCTTGGGAGAAGCCACTTGAATCACTGGAGGGAAAGGAGGCAGTCATTGCACATTACCAGCTTCTTCTGGCTTGTCTGAATCTTTTCTCCAGCAGTACCTTTTCCCTAACCCTTAAGTCCTTGAATATCTGTTCCTTCATTGCCCTGGGAACATTTGGCAGCCAGACCAGGGCAGTTCCTTTTCCCTTGGGCAGTGTGTTGTGGCTGTACAGGGCCCTTACTTAGCCAGGTTTTCCCTGCTGAGACCCTGGAGAAACAAGAAAGAACCATTCCCAGCCTTATTGCTCTTTTGGCAGTTTGGTGAATATTGCTTGTTCTGTGGCCCCAGATGCCAGACAGGAGTTCTGTTAATAGCTGATCCCGATGTGGCACATCTCAAATCAACTTTGGTAGAGCTCATTGAGGATATGGGGCATCTGAGAGGGCACCTTTTTTTCTGAATTACTAGTAGTTATTTTTTCTGACTAGTATTGCCTACATGACCCCAAAACATAGCAGCCATTTCCAGGGTAGATTGGCTTCTTGACCAGCGGGGCCCCAGTCCCATTTGAAGAGAGGCTGTGGTACCCAGGGCCTTATAATGGGGCATTATTTTCCCAACACAAGGGATTGTTTGTCTTACAATTGACAAGTATATGTTTAGAGAAGGCTAGGCTTCAGTGTTAGCATTGGACATGGCTTGTGTACCAGGCCTTCCTTCTAGCTGCCCAGTTGCAGATTACCACTATTCACCCAAAGCCTGGGTCCATTAATTGATGGGGCCCCAAGGTTCTTGAAATCTTTGACAGTATGGTCGAGGAAAGTGCCAGAGTGGGGACAAAGTAGCAGAAGAACATGCTCTAGAGGTGAGAGAAGTGTGTTCACAAGGACACGGAATACAGGGTGGAACAGGAGAAGGGAGTGAACGAGAAGGTGCCTTTGGTGCCAAACCTGGTAACTTTCCAGCTTTGTTTGATCTTTCACTGACCTGTCTAAGTATCAGCAGTTTACATGATGGCCTTGTGGTACTAGTGGAGGGTCACAGATTTCTGTCCCTATTCCTACCTTGTTTGACATTTCAAGCTTCAGATGAAGATCCGGAAGGGGTTCTTATCACATCTGCAATGATACAAAGCTGGGAAGGATAAGCTCAGATGATCGGGGAAGCCCAGGATTTGAGTGGGAGGGACCTTAATCGGTCCAACCATTTCATTTTATAGATGGCATGGCTCAGAATGGGAAGCTTATCTGTCTAAGTTCACACAGTAAGTTAGTATCAGACAGGTTGGACTTGTCGTCCATTTATAATGTGGAAGCCTGGATGGGAAGTCTTGTCTTGGTAGCTGGTGGATTTTGTTTTTTTATTTCTTAACCCAAACAGCTTAGCTACGAGCTTAAGGGGAGGCTACGCTGATCTGCCTGTGAAGCTCCACTTCAGTAAAAAGCATTGTTGTCAGTAATTGACAACCTATACTATACAAGGCTAAGTATCTCATTTATAACCCTCCCCACCTTCCCTACGCGTTTGAGAGTGCAACAGAACAATCAGAAAGTTTTCCCAGAATTCTCTGCACCAATCCCAACAGGTCGAGTGGTCATCTAGGCTGTACTTGAAGACCTCTGGAGAGGGAAAACTCACTACCCTCCAAGCCAGCCTATTTAAATTTTTGAAAGCTCTTATTTGTTAGGAAAATTTTTCCTTCCCTTGAGCCTGAATCTGCCTATACAACTTCCACCCATTTTTCCTAGTTTTGCTCTCTGAAATGTAGCAGAACAAGTCTTTTTTTAAAAAATGTTTTATTAATGCTTTTTAAAAAAATCACTGTGACTGCCAGTGATTTTCTCCCTCCCTTACAACAAGTAAGTGCAATCAAACGAAGCCAGTCGCCTCACTGCTGGGATCTGGCGGTGTAGGCTTCATTTTGTACCTATTGCCTACTATCTTTTTGCCCATAAACAGGGAGTGATTAGGCTATGGTCTTTCAGTATTATTGTCCTTTATTGTGTTAATTGTGTAAAGGCTTTCTGCTTCACCTTCCTCTGCAGAGGCAGAATAAGTCTGATCATTCTAACTTTTATGATAGCCTTCCATCTTCATGCTTCCTTTCAGTCTTCTTTTCTCCATACTAAACACCTCCAGGAGATGATGGATGTAAAGCACTTTGCAAATTTGAAAGCCTGCAAAAAATGTTAGTATTTGTTCTTATGGTTTCAAATCCCCCTCACCTCATCCCTAAGAGGTACTCAAGTACAGTACTTGGTTATTTGGTTGTGGTTTTGGGGAATAGCAAATCTTAATTGACAATGAGGATTAGTCAGGAATATGACTCCATTGATTGGCTGGATTAAAAAGTGTTGGTAGGTAATCTTGGGTTTATCTTGCTGTATCCCAAAGTATCTAGAGAAGATTGGGAGTATTTGGTGGACAATGGTGTTGACTCACCTTCCGTTTTGTTGTCCTTGTGCAGGAGGGATGGGGAGGTGGGGGTGGCCTTAAGCTTTTAGGATAAAAGACAAGATTCACTTATCTTTCAAGCCATACCTTGAGCATAGATTACTCTCTCTGAAAAAGGGACCATGGGTGTTTCAGTGCCCTATAGTAATAGTCAATGTAAATACATTACAATCAATACAAATCAGTTCAAATCATGCTCTTCTAGACGCAGCTTGCTCTCTTCACAACTGTAAGGGGAAGCTCCCTGGTGCTCACCGGCTAGGATGTCTTCATCCTCTCTTTCCCCTATAAACAATACCAGGAAATATGGATTACCTCATTTGGCTCTCTCAAGAGTTTAAAGAAATAGGTTATTCTCTCTGTTTTCCAGGAGAAGATACTTAGGTTGAGGGAGGCCAAGAAACTTACTGAAGGCCACAAACTAGGGAACTGAAAGAGGACTAGGCTGTACTGTCTCATGTCTATCAATTCAGTAAGGTCTTACTAGAGGGAATCATGAAAGAATGTCTGTAAAATCCTTATGAACCATAGAGCTCCATATATAAATCACCTATTCTTTTAACTAATTCTGTCTTGGATGATTTAGGATATATTGTAGTCTGCCTTTTTTTTTTTAACCAGTTCTTTAATGATCAGCATCAGTGTAAATATAGGACATCTGCTAAACTCTCCCCTTTTTCTGAAATAATCTGCCTTCAGTTCTTTCATCCTCGAGATGACAAGATAGCACTGTTCCCAGACCCAAATTTCAAAACTGTCCTTGCTTTTTCTGTTACTCCTATATATGCGTAGCATAACTATACATAATTCCGCCTATGTTTCCTCTGCTATTTCCCCTAGCTTTCCATCTGGCTGAGTTAGTGGCTCCCTAATTTTTTTTTCTTCTTTAGAACAGAATGGGTTAGGCTGGAAAAATAGAAATCAGGACCAAAACAGGAAGGAGTGAGTGACTTGTAGCTATAGTGTTAAACAGAAAAGGAAATCTGTACCTCCGTAATGTGAAGAGAACCCCTAGGGTTTATCGGAAAGACAGGAAATGTCAGGGAGGCCCACTGTGTGCTGGAGGAGGCCGGAGAACATGGTATTAGGAGATGTCAGGCTGAAAGGCCTTCAGCTATCACTAGATCAACCTTCTCATTTTATAGGTGAGGAAACCAGGGTTCACAAGAGGTAAGGTACTTGTCCTAGATCAGTGACAAGGCTGGGGTCAGAAGCTACTGGCACCCTTCCCACCCTCCCAGCCTCACACTGACACATTCCAAGAAGGTTGCTACACTTTGTTTTCTCTTTGAGGCCTTTGCTACTCAGTACAGCCTTGAGTCGCTGGATTTTTTCCCCTTATCTTACTTCATACTTTTAGGAGAAAGTAACTCAGCGAAAGAAAACAGTTACTGAGAGGGGTTTGCTCAGAGAAGCAACTTCGGGATACATTCTGGGGTCAGTGCAGATGCAGCCCCATAACCAGAACTTTAGGCCTGTCCAGACTGATGATTCTTTCACTATGGAATCTCAGGTCATCAGAGACATCTAATAACAATGACATTTACTCAGTGGTTGACAGAACGTTTTACATAGATTCATTTGACCCTCATCAGAAGGTAGGTAGGGCAAGTATTATTTTTCCATTTTAGAGATGAAGAAACTGAGGCTCAGAAATACGAATGACTTGTCTAACACCGCACAGCTAACAGAGAGCAAAGTCAGCACTCAGACTCTGCTGTTTTCTAGCCAAAAATCCCATGGGCTTTCCTTGACATCATAACTCTAGCTCAGTTCAGTATCTTGGCATGACTACTGCAAGAAGAGAGATTCAGACAATTTAGAAAGACTTTTTTTTTTTTTGGAGGGAGGAAGGCAAGGCAATTGGGGTTAAATGACTTGCCCAAGGTCATACAGCTAGTAAGTGTCAAGTGTCTGAGGTCACGTTTGAACTCAGGTCCTTCTGACTCCAGGGCCAGTGCTCTTTTCACTGCACCACCTAGCTGCCCCAATTTAGAAAGACTTTTTAAAAAAATGTAAATTTTAAAGGGGTTCTGGTGAACTCTCAGCTGAAAATTGACTAACCCATCCCCAAGTATTGCAGCTAATTAATTTTAGCCTTTTCCAGACTAGGCAGAAAACAATGGGACTTCCAAAGAGAAGAGTTCCATGTGAACATCTGTATCTTTTAGAAAACTATATTTCAGTAGCCTTCAGTAGTCCATAGACTTATTATATAAGTTCCTCTGTTAATCTCATCACGTAATAACCAGGGTCAACAAATTCAAAGTGGTTCCAGTGATTGGGGATACTTATTCTAGTTTCTGTTGTGTTTGGCCATAAGGATTGTCTGCTATGGAAAAATGTAGAATTTGCTAACTGTCGACTCCCAGAATGGCAAAATGAACCTATTGCATGTGAGTTCCATTTTTCTGCTGCGCAGGCCTCCAGTCCCTTAAGCCAGCATCTAAATAACAATCTGCTGCAACTTGGGTTGCTCCAGGTCAGGAATTTCGCAAAGGTTTTAGTTGGCAGTTTTGTTGAACCTTTCATTAGGGCTTTGTGAAGTTAGGGTTTAGGTGTATATATGCCTGGCACATAGTAGGTTCTTATGTTTGTTAACCTCTGTGATAACATCTGTACTATCACCAGGTTTATAGGGGTGTTGTAAGCATCTGACTTGATAATGCACCTGAGGCATCTAATCCATTATTGTTGCTATAACAGACATTTGAAAGTGATGATTTCATGAAAGTATGGAGGGAAAGAGCCTTTCTGGCCAAGGTGTGAAGAGGATAGAGGAATAGGGAATGCTTTGTGGAAGAGATAACAGCTGAGTCTTGAAGGATAAGCATTTCAATAGGATGTTGGCTGGTACAGTGGAAGGGCATTGGCAAATAGTTCAGTTTGGCTTTAATGGAGATTATATGAAGGCAAATAGTGTGAGATGAAGCTGGGAATGTTGACTGGAGCCATATTGCAGAGGGTTTTGAAGGCCAGGCAAAGAAGTTTGGACTTTATTCAATAGGCAGTGGGGCAGTAGAGTACCATTTTGCTGAGACCTTGTATTAGGAAAATTACCCTGGCAGGGTGGACTGGAGGCAGAGACCCATGGGGATTTATTGCAATGGCCCAAGAATGAGGTAATGAGGGACTAGACTAGGGTGACTGCAGTGGGAATGGTAAGATGACACTTTGGGAAGAACCATTGAAGGTAGAATCGAAAAGATGTTGTGACTGATGGAATGTGGAGGGGGACAGCCAGCAGCCAAGGATGACTCAAATGTTTGAACCATGCGTGACTGAGACATTGGTGGTTTCAGGCAGTATAGCTAAGACTTGGAGTTTGAGTCTCAGCTCTCTCTTTAGCTGTGTGCTCTTAGACAAGGAACTTCAACAAGAATAATGATAGCTGTAGTAGATAGCATTTATGTAGCACTTTAAGGTTTGCAAAACATCTTATAAATATCTCATTTGATTCTCACAACAGCCATGGGAGGTAGGTACGATTATTATCCCCACTTTACAGATGAGGAAATTGAGGCTGAGAAAGCTTAAGTGACACAGCTACTAAGTGTCTGAGTCTGGATTTGAACTAAGATCTTCCTGATTCCAGGTCCAGTGCTCTATTATCTCATCTGTAAGATGGGGATCGTAATACATGTATACTCTCCAGACTTTTCTATGACATATCTCAGAAACCTCTTCACTCTTGGATTTCTCACCCTGAAAATACCCTCTGCCCTATGGCCTTTCCCTCTGATTGACTGGTTCCTCTCAGAGCCTCCATTTTAAGGAGGATGACGTCAGGCCAGCCATGTCTTTGTTCCTACTCTGGACTTTCTGTACCCTGCCCTGGTAACAGGGTACCTTCCGTCTTCTCCTCCTCCCTCAACCTTTTTTCAGCTTCCTTTTATATGTTGTTGCCTTCCCCTCCCCCATTAGAATGTAAGCACCCTGAGGGCAGCATCTTTCATTTTCACTTGTATTTTTATTTTCAGCACTTAGCACACTCATAGTCAGCATTTAATAAATGCTTCTTGAACTACTGTTTGGAGTCACTAAGTCTCTCAGTGTCTTGAGGAAACTTTAAAATTTTAGGTACTTAGAGATGAGTTCCCTCTGGATTATTGCTGTAGCCTTCCCCCTAAAGAGTCAGCTAGGTGGCACAGTGAAGAGAGTGCCAGGCCTGGAGTCAGAAAGACCTGAATTCAAATTTAGCCTCAGTTACATCCTAGCTGTATGACCCTGGACAAGTCACTTAATCTCTTTTCGCCTCAATTTCCTCAACTGTAAAATGGGGATCATAACAGCATCTGCCTCCCAGGGTGGTTGTGAGGATCAAATGAGATATTTGTAAAGTGCTTAGCACAGTGCCTGACACATAGTAGGCACTTAACAAATGCTTGTTTTCCTCCTTCCTAAACTCTTTCCCCTCTCTAATCCATCCCTCTACACAGCTGCCAAATTGAAATTCTTTTTAACTATGAGTCTAACCATAGGCATTGCATTGGCAGCAAGAGTTGAGACAAGATGGGGAGAATGACAGTCTCTTTGTAAAATAAAGACTCATTGTTGCTGTGTCTTTCACATTTAATTTATTGAAAAAGAAGGTACTTTTGTCTGAAGGTAGATTCTGTGAGGCCAGGGTTTGATGATAACCCAGATACCATCCTAGGCTCTTCAGACAGAGCAGAGGCAGTATCAAAATCTCTGAGGAGCCATTGCAGGGGAAACTGAGCCCAGCTTGGGCCCTAGATGTATAAAAGCTAGTTGTCAAAGGCTCCAAGGAAGGACAGTTTGATAAGGGGTGGTGGCTTAGACCTCCTCCTCCCCATTCCCTGGGGCTTTTAGGCTAGTTACTTGCAGAAAGTATGGCATTTCACTCAAGAGGGAGAATTTTATAATTCCCAGAATTAATTGTGCTAGATGTACTATTTTTAAAAAGCTGATTAAAAATCAGTTCATGTCCCCTCTATTCCACAAGTTGACTTAGCATGACTTTGGGCCTCAGGAACCATTTTAATGCCAAGGGATCACTTCATTGCACAAGAATCCTGGATTAGGGCTCCAGTCTGGGTGCTACCACTGACTTACTTTGGACTATGGACAAGTTTCTTCCCTTTTCAGGGCTTTTCCTCATTTTGTAAAATCAGGAGTTGGAATATATATTTCTGCCATACCATTTCAGCTTTAAAACTCTGATTCTAGGTCAGTTTTTCTTTGTTACTATCTGTTTCTGCCGTAGGGAAATGTTGTTCTTTAAAGAGGATAAGTAAAATCCAGCCTGCCTAGATAAGGCCTGGAGTAAGTTTGCTCACTTGCCTTGCCCTCAAAGACACTCCTGATGTTGCCTGTTGCAGAGATTCACTCAAGAAGCTTCTTGGGGTGATTTTTCTTCTTAAATAAATGACTCTTTTTTTCTATGTGTATTGGAGTGTGGGATTGAGTGGAAGGGAGGGGATGCCAATGAATGAGGTAGTGGAAGATCCAGGGATGGGGGTCCTTGTAGGCCCAGGAGGAAGTAGCAGTCTAGAATTCTTAGATTAAAGAAAAAAAATTCTTTTCCAGGGCATTCGTGCTCAAAAATCAAGTGTGGTGGTAGCATGGGTTTATTATAGCTCTTTTTATGCCTTACCTACAGAACTGGAAAGGATCAGGGAACCTCAGAAAAGTACCTTCAACAGCAGCAGCGTGGCTGATATTTACCCAGCTTTAAGGCTTGCAAATCATCTTACATACATTATCTCCCACACCCTTAGAGTGGAGAATGTCCTAGCTAGGGAACATCTATTACCTCATGTTTACAGGTTAGGAAACAGACCCAGAGAAGGGAAGAAACTTGCCCAGAGTTGGTCACACAGTAAATTAGCAAAGCCAGAAATAGAGTTCAGCTCTCCTTGTTCAGGAGAGTTTTCTATTTCACCATGTTACCATCCTGTCTCATCTATCAGCTGGTTTAATTCTCCTCACAAAACACCCCTGAGGTATATTGGGCTGGTGGTATTAACCTAGGATGTCTGTGCTCAGGGGAGGAAAAGAATTTTGCTTCCTGGTCCCTAGTTGAGATGGTCCTAGGTGACAATTAGAATGTGGCTGGTTAATTCCTTGGCTACACTTTTCAAATATAATCTGTAGGGTTTAGTGGGAAGAACCCTGTCCTTAAAGGCAGGGACTTAGGCCCTGAAATGATTCTAAGTTTACAGAATATTCTATTCCTTTTTCAGTTGTGCTGATTGGTGACTCTGGGGTGGGGAAGAGCAACCTCCTTTCACGATTCACTCGAAACGAATTCAATTTGGAGAGTAAGAGTACCATCGGTGTGGAGTTTGCTACCAGAAGCATCCAGGTGGATGGGAAGACTATAAAAGCCCAGATCTGGGACACAGCTGGTCAGGAGCGGTACCGGGCAATCACATCAGCGTAAGTTCAGCCTGCTCAGACACAAAACTCCACCTACAGCAAGCTACATTTCATTTCTTAGCCTATTTGTGTCTAGAAAGTTTCTCCAAAAGTGTTTCTTCCCCAGCGGAAGCAAGATTTGGGTCTAGCAAGGAAGATGCCAGATTTTGTTTGCATCTCTGCAGGCTCAGTCTGTCCAAGAGCTTCTTTAGCCAACAGGCTAAGGTGATCCACCAGAACAACATTCCATAGAGACCTCTGGAAGAGCTTCTTCTCTGCTCTCCTCGTAGATATAAGGAGGAGACTGGTAGGGGAAAATTGCTGTTATCCTATTTTCAAAGTCATGGGGACACTGGAGACACTACTAAATGTTTTTCATGCAATCGTTTATAATTAGTTTATTCTGTATTGTCCATCAGTGTTTCTATACAAAGTGGTCTTATGGGAACATAAACAAGCTAGGTTGCCTCATATTGGTGTTAATCTTTAAGTAGCCTAAACATATATGTTGTTTACATAATTAAATAGACATTATCAAGGGCTTGTGTAACTGGAAAGGGAAGTAGGCTGGTAGCACAGAGATCCTGAGGAATAGCAGATCACAGCCCCCAGGCATTCCACTGTTATCTGTGAAATGTTAAAAGATAGGGAGGAGAGCCTCCAGTACATAAGGGCAGATCCCCTGCCATGGACTTGGGCAAGAACTGTGCGGGCTGGGAAGGCATGAAAGGCTACAGCCTAAACAAGTAGAGGGAGTACCCACCCCACAGCCGTGAGATCACAGAATCAATGAAGAATCAAAATACGTAATCCATTTGTAGAAGCAAAATTTAGCTGATATCCCAGAAAGTTCAAGACCCAAAACTCCAAATAAAGAGGTTTTACTGAATTTGAGATTTTTCCAGCTAGGGAATCTTAAATATAAGTCCCCTTCTGTTGTCTAGAATAGTAACTTCTTTTCAGGTGGTCACAAGTTCACTAGCGTTCAGTAGTTTCTATCAGTCCTGTGCTTCTACGGTCTAGTGACCCTGACCGCCAAGAAGCGACCTCCCTAGTGGAATGCCTTCCCTTTTGGGAGTTCAGTGTGTCTCTACATTGGGTTTTGAGTGGGTCTTCTGTTTTAATTGTTACTCATGAAGTCATTGTATAACATGCTCAGCAACAGGATTTATTGACTGTCTCTGATAATGCCATGTTTTAGGTAGTGGCATTCAAGGTGAAGTAAAAGAAAGCCATGTTGAGGCTAAATGAGGCAGGCAAAAGAATGACCAGTGCCCTCCAAAGAGGAAGAAGCGTAGACCTGTCTAGCTCCTAGGTTGCGTTCATCTTTTTCTAGCAAAAAGCTTTCAGCATCTGACAGTCAGTGCCCCTCAAAAAATCCTTGTGGCCAAAAGGGAAAAATATAAGATGGTTTCAGAACTGATTGAATGACTGGATTGACATCAGCCTGGAGGGAGGTCTCTATTGGCTGCTGTCTCTATTGCCATAGGGCCTGATGCTTGACACTGCTCTTAGTAATACTTTTTATCAGTTATTGAGTGAAGACGTAGATGGCAAACATAATTAACCAAATTTGCAGCTGGAAGGCATAACTAATAAGAAAGTTGACAGAATGAGGATCTTTTCTATAAATACTTTTTTTTAAAGAAAATTCACATTTTATTCAGAATGAAATAAACTATGCAAAAATTGTTTTTCCTCACCAAAAATAACAATATTTTCCTCATTACGCCTAGTTAAACCACAAAATCCTAATTTGCAAATTCTCCAGGATAAAAAAATACTTTTGTAGACTGGCACCAAGAGGATGAAATTCCCCAGAGATAACCAGAATGTCCTGAGGTTCACTGATCCTCACAGGCACTTGGTTTATAACCTTATGCACTTTTTCATTCTCTGTTTTGGACTATCATGGTTTATGTACATCTCATTTCTCACCCTCCCCTCCCCCCCAGCTCCACTTAGTATATGTTTGTTTAATTGACTTTGTTGAGGCTGCTTCTTAGACAATGGACGTAGAGATTGAAACACTGAAGTTTTTGCCAGCTTGGTTGGACCTGCCAGAGCTTGCTTTTCACAGACATATCCTTTGAGAATCTGGGTTCACCAGCACATGACACTCTGGCATCAAGGGACTGCAGTAGGCATCTTCATGGTTGTGAGGGATCAGATGAGGAGCAGTGTGTATAGAAGTACTAAGTCATAAAATGCCATTTGGCACCAAGGCATTTTTACTCTTACATCTAGAAAGAGAGGTAAGGTCTATACTAAGTAACAACATTGTAAGGCAGAATGTGATCCAAGTGCCAGATGATTGAGACAGACTGTTAGAAGAGTACAAAGAAGGGAGCAGAGATAATAGGTTCCCAGAGCTGGTAGGGACCTTAGAGGCCATCTCCTCCTGCCTCCCACATGGTGAGAATTGCCTCCTCAGCATCCTGGGTAGATAGACTTGGGACATGTTTCTGCCTTCCTTCTGTTTTCTGATTAATGATTGAAAGAAATTGGGTCACACTTTTGCCCATTTTCTGAGCGCTACTAGGTTCCTTACCTTTTTGTATTCACACCTGGCTTACTTTTGATAAGAAGTGAGAAGAATGGGTTCTCTCACTTTTGGTCCCATTGCACAAAGAGTATAGGTGTCAGTGGGACTTTGTTGAAAGTCAGAAGTCCCTGGGGATCACCTATTCCACCCTCCATCCAATTCAGGATTCCCATCTACAGCATTCTTGGCAGGTCTAGTCCCTGCTGGAATACCTGTAGTAGGACATTACAAGGCATCTGTTCCATTAGGAGCCACTTTTCGTTGTTAGAAGGCTTTTCTTCATATTGAGCCAAAGTCTATCTCCCCATATTTCCTCTGCCTTTACTCACCTACTCCCACCAATGGTCCCAGTCATGTCCTCTTTGCCCATGATAGTCCATCGGGCAATTGAAGATCACAATTGTGCCTTTGCCTCCAAATCTTCCTATGACAGTGTCCCTTCCTCAGCCTGGTTGCCCTTCTCTGTTTAGGTTCTGTTGTATATCGTATCTTAAGAGGGATATTTATGGAGCATAGTAGAACTGTTATATTCTTTGATTTGAATACTGTAAATCTTTTCATTTTGCTTAAAATTATTTCTGTTTTGGCTGACAATGTTAACCAGCACTCTTGGCTCAAATTGAACTTGCAGTTTAGTAAAACTGCCAGTTCTTTTATACGACCTATAGTTTGGCCACACCACCTCCATCTTGTATTTTTTGCAGCTCATTTTTTTAATCTAACTTCACATTTATTAACATTATAATTCATTATCTAGATTCTGCCCATTCCAGACTGTAAAGATCTTTTCCAATCCTTGTTTGGACATCTCCTCTTCTGCAGTAGATAAAAGACCCCTTGCTATTTCTCCTGAGTAAAGATAAAGGCCAGAGACCCTAATGACACATTCTTAGTAAGAGGGTGCTTGGAAAGCCCCATCTACTGAGGACTATAATGTTTTTGCTGGACCAGAGAAACCCTGATCTTTTTTAAGAGAAGGGAAACTCTTGATTGAATCTTCCCTTCAGCAGGACAGACCAGGTCAACATCAAGCAAAACACCATGACAGAATTTCGATGGGACAGAATCACTGCTAATAGTGAGAAACTAATGCCCCAACCCATGCACCCTCTTTCTTTCCTTTTTGAACGTGCGCTTCCTGTCAGAGGATCACTTCCTTGATAATAGTAGTTATTCCTGAAGGTACAGACCCCAGCTTTTAATATCCCAGTCCTAGGTGAGGGCATGGGGAAAGCTCTGTTCTTAACACTTCTGCCTCTAGTACGTTGCATTTAGGTCTGAACTCATGACAAATGTCTCCTTCTGAGATGTGAATAAAATTCATTCTGCCCTAAAATGCATCAGCCTGCAGTCCATTGCAAGGATTTCTAAGGATTAACAAATCCTAGGATTCTCTCCTACACCCCAAATATATTGCTGCTCTACAATATAATCTGTAGACCGTAATTCTTTGTATATGCATACCATCTCGGCATACTTATTCATTGAAGTTTTTCTGACAGCAAGACTAGCCACCATTTCCTTCTCTCCTTCTCTCTTGCAGATCTTGTAGATATCTTTGAGCCTTCTCAAGCTGCACAGCCTTTCTAAGATAAACACAGGGCTTCTTGTTTCTTTTCCTTTAACCCATAAATAATATAGCTAATAGCTAATATCTTTATCAATGACTGATTATTAGATGGGCATGGGTAGAGGGAGCCACTCTGAATGAAAACCTAGACCCCATCTTTTTAATATCCCTGTACCATATGAGGGCCCAGGGAGGGCCCTAAGTACCTGTGCCTCTACAAAAGTGAAAGACTGACTTGATGTCCTTGAAATTCTTTCCTTTTCAGAATGCCTGCAGGCCAGTTATAGGCAATGCGTCCCCAGTTTGACAAGCATAGACCTACTGCTGTTAGGCAAGAATGCGTCATTTAATCTTATTGCCATTATAATTGTGATTGCTATACATCTGAAAAGCTCCTTAGAGTTACAAAGTGCTTTCATTTGATTCTGATGACATTTAGGACATAGACACAGCAGATAATATTTTCCCTAATTTATAGATATGGATGCTTGAGGCTTAGAAAAGGTAAGTGACTTGCCAAAAGTCATATGACTAATAAAATGTGGATAAAACTGGGACTAGGAAACAGGCTTTGAGATCCCCCATGCCAATCTTCTTTCCACACTGTGATGCTGCATTACTTTGGGAAATATAGACCCACGCTGCTGCTTGAGCTTCAGTGATGTTCATATCTAAATACCAGTTCCCCAGTTTGGGAGGGATCCATTCTTTTACCTGGCTGTAGATAAACACTGAATTAGAAGACTTGGGAGGCTTGGTGGGTGGGGCTGGGGGGATGTAGAGTAATTCCCTCGTTGGCTGAGACCTGTGATTCTCTATAGACTGAGTACATGGCTGACCACATTTGAGATGTGAGAGAAAGGAATAAGTATATGTCAGATAGGTGCAGAGTAAATATAAAGTAATTTTGCTGGGTAAAGAAGAGAACATTAAACTAGAGAGATTAGAAAAGGCCTCATGTTGGACTCGGCACCTCAATTGTGCTTTGAAAGAAGTTAGGGATTCTACAAGACAAATAAGGGCTAACCTGTGCGAAGATATGTAGGTGGAAGATGGAAGTTTGTATGTAGGAAACAGAAAATAGCTTAGAAATTCATTGATAATGTGTGCGAGGAAGAGGAGTGATGTGAAATCAGTCCAGAAAGCTATGTTAGAGCCAGATTGGGAAGGTCTCAGATGCCTCACAGAAGAGGGAGTATTTGATTCCAAAGAGAATGGGGAACCCTGAAGCTTCTTGAGCAAGATGATGGCATGCTTCATCCTGTGTTTTAGGAATACCAATTTGATAGTTTGTGTGGAGGAGAGATTGGAGAGGTGAGGGAGACTGGAGGCAGGGACCAATTATGAAGCATGACCATGTGACAGATAATGAGGGTTAGAAATAGACTGGTGGATTTGGGAGTGGAGAGGAGAGGCAGATATGAGAGATGATAGGATTTGGTAACTGAGGGAGAGTGAAGAATCCCAGGTTGTGAACCTAAGTGACAGAGAGGGCCCTCCACAAAAATAGGGAAATTAGGAAGTGGTAGGTCTTAGGAGAAAATCACAAGTTCTGTTTAGAAACTGTTGAGTTTGAGATCCCTTTGGGACATCCAGATAGAAATGTTTGGCAGGCTGCCAAGTGGTGATACATGATTGCAGCTCAGGATACATAGAATTGGCAGTCACCTGCATGAAGAGAATAATTTAACCCATATAACCCAATAATTTAACTGATGAGAGCACAGACTATCTAAAGAAATGAGATGAGGGCAGGATTGGGTCCTGAAGAATAATTACACTTTGAGGGTAGAGACATAGATGATAATCACAGGAGACTGAGAAGGAAATGTCAGTCTGATAGAAGGAGAATCAGGAAAGCACCATGTCTCAAAAAACCCAGAGAGGAAAACTTGCCTTTGGAGATTGGGGGTGGTGAGCAGTGGCAGATGCTGCAAAATTGTCATGAAGGCTGAGGCCTGAGAACAGCTTGTTGGATTTAGCAGTTAGTAAGTCATTACTGCACCACTGGGGGTGGTAGGGTGGTTGGAAGTCAGATTGCAACAGGCTGAGAAGTGAAGGCATAGTTAGGAGAGGACTGGGAGTGCATTCTTCTTCTTCGATAGTCTTTAAGTAGAGGCTGAATGAGTACTTCACAGGAGGAAACTGAGGTCAGGAAAGGGAGAACAGACAGTGAAGTGGAACATAACTGGAAATAGAACCTGGTGTTCCTGACACCCAGGTTAGGGCTGCAATTGGTAGAAATTTCTCTTCAGGTATGTGTTGGACTAGATGACCTCTGAAGCCATGTCTAACTCAGATTCTGTGATTCTGTACATGCCTGTTGAGTAAGTGTCCATGCAGGAACAAAGATGTGGGAGAAAATAGCATTAGAATACGGTGTGCTTGTCAAAGTAAGTAGTCTTGGGTGGGTGAGGACTCTGGGGACTTTGATGGAGCGGGGCCAGGAAGCATGAGAAATGCCTAACTTTTATGGGTCACGTTTGGAGGTCTGCGATCATTGACTTCAGGCAGCCCTTGGTAAGGTAGTTCCTGGCCTCATGTCTGGGTTTTGTTCTAATTTCTGGTTGTAAAGAACACATGGTGCTAGAATATAGCTTGAAGCAAAAGCCAGTGTGGTTACTTGGCCAAATTGACGTCCTGCTAATGTTTTCTTAGGTACTACCGAGGGGCTGTGGGAGCCCTGCTGGTCTATGACATTGCCAAACACCTGACATATGAGAATGTGGAGCGTTGGCTGAAAGAGCTCCGTGACCATGCGGACAACAACATTGTGATCATGCTGGTGGGGAACAAGAGTGACCTGCGTCACCTGCGTGCTGTGCCCACTGATGAGGCCCGGGCATTCGCAGGTGGGTGGCCTTGGTCTAGGGGCAGTCCAGAAGGCGGGGAACTTGAATCCAGGTGCTCTCCTCTGCCCTGCTCTGGGATATAATTCCTTAATCCTTTGCTGCTGTGCAAGACCCTTTCTTTACTAGGTATCTGAATAGAAAGATCAAACATGACTTAGTCTCTGTCATCGTGTAACTTACTATACTGTAGCAGGGGAAAATAATAATTCTTTGGTCTAGAATGTTTTAAGATTTACAAAGCATTTTCCTCACAATAATCCTGTGAGGGTAGGTAATACTATTGTAATTATTCCCATTTTATATATAAGGAAACCAGTGCTCATAGGGGTTGTGATTTGCCTGCAGTCATAGAGCTGGTAGGTGCCTGGGGCTAGAATCAAATCCACGCCCTCTCATCCCTGGTTCCATGCTCTTTCTACTGTGCCTTGTTGTGTTTCAGGGAACTTTGCTCTTCTAGGTAGTAAAATTGGTCTATTTGTGAGATGCTTCATGCTTAAAAAAAAAGTTTTCTCTTTGCCCAGAAGAATCTTCTACCTCTTAGGGAGAATAAATACTTTTGAGTGGAAAACTCAGCTAAGTATATGCATGTGAGTCATATGAGCTCTGGGTTAAATTTTAATGTAAAGGTATCAGCCTCTGTGTGTTGAAGGTCAGGTCTTCTTTTTTCCTCAGAGCCATGTAAATATGTGCCTTCTTGACACAGTTCTAAGTAATTCTTTATAGACTAAATCCTGTTTACCATTGACTTTGTCTTCTCTTGAATGGCTTATAGTGTTTTTAATAGGGCTTTGCTGAAAATGCCTCTAGCTTTAGCAGGGCCATCAATACCCTCTAAACTCACTTGCCCTAAGTTCTGAATTTGTACCTATCTTACAGACTTTGTCCCAAGTGCAGTTTTCCTCATTTGTGTGGACTTTGCAAAACTTCCCATCACCTTCTTGCCTGCTAAGAGGTTGTTGAGTTTGCATTGGGTGAAGGTTGTAGGTCAGAGTTTTTCCATGGGGAGTTATATACCCTGTCGGTAAGGAAGAGAGAGGAGAGAGGAGAAGATTGCATAGTTGAGATATTTAAAGAGTTGATTCCCAATTAAAGGAGTAGTAATAGGTTTCTTTATCAAGCAAAGATTTCCATACTGAGAACCACTTTGCTTATGTATCCATTTCATAGATTCCCATTTCCCACATATTATTATTATATAGTAGGGCTCTGGATAATGTTTATAGGTTGTATATTAATGAGCCTCATTTTACAATATACAGACATACATATTTATGCATGCTTACTTCAGTGTTATGTAATTATGTTGGTGCAGATGGATAATCTCTATTGATGCAGGTCAAAACCCTTTCAGGACTTAGTCTTAGAAAGGTGCTATGATTGAAAAATTCAGCACTTTGTGGGCAAGCTGGTATTGAGCCTCTCTATACTTAACTGTTCAGTCCTCAGCCCATAGCCCTTTGCAGCCCCGGGGGCCTGTCATGGGAGCTTCTTCAGTTTGGTTGGGAGCTACCAGACCTTTTCACCCACTAACAGAACCTTTGGGATCCCAGGGTTGCCTCTTCCACAAGCAGTCAGTCATTATAAGGAAGACTTTTGGAAAGGGTGGTTACTCCCTGTAAATCAAATATATGCATAGACATATAGGAAAAAAATTAACTGAGCCTGAGATTTCATTGGTCTAAGGAACTCCTGGTAAAAACTTTCTTCCACTGATGCAGATCAGCCGTGCTCTGCACCTTGTAGTATTAGAGATTTGCTGGGGCACTAAGCTAAGGGCTTTGACACGGGGTGACACATTTAATACATGTGAGCAGCAGGACTTGAATTCAGGTTTTCCTAACTCTGAGGCTGTCCACTGTGTCAAACTGCCTTTCCAAATATATAAATAAATGTCTCTCTGTGTGTGTGCGTGTGTGTGCATACATGTATATATACACACACATTTATGTGTTGCTATAAATGCATGTATTTATATTGACTCATATAAATTCACATACATCAAAAGCTCCTATATTCACTGTGAGAGTAAGAGACAGCCCTGTAGGTTTCTTGGGTCCTAAAGGTAAACAGAGTATTTAGGGATTCCAGGGTCAATTTAGTAAGTCAGTCAACAAACAATGTGGCCAGAAGTAAGTAGAGGAGGAAAGACAGATCTTCAGTGGCCTATAAAACCCATGAGGAGAGACTGCAGTATAAGGAGGAGGAGTAGCCTGGCTGCCCAGAAGCAGAGGGGAGACTGAGCTAATGAAAAGGAAGGAAGCTCCAAAGGTGAGTTGTCAGGAGACTGGGGAGGAAGAGGAGAGAGGTCCGCAGCTGCCTGTGGCCTGGGAGGCTACAAAGGCTCTTTTGAATGGGCTCTGCAAGCTGAAGAAAGGAAAAGGGGACGCATTGTGAAAGAGCAAGACTACAAAAGAGTAAAGCCTCCTGGGAATGAGTGCTGAGGATGCAGAAAGAGAGGAGATGAGGAAGAAAAGGAAGAACCTAGATCTAAGCTTTTCACTTTCTGCACCTGCCCCCTTACCTCAGGATCATTGGCTAGCCATGCAGATTGAATGAGATGTGAAAACTACAAAAACCTGAAAAAATGATGGGGAAAGTTCTGGACCACATCCAGTAGCATTCATGGAATACATGGGCCGTCTACAGAGGAAACTGATGGGATGGTTACAGATGGAGGAAAACCTAGCTGGAGATGTGCTCATGACAATGACCCATACTGATGACATTAATGAAAAAAACACCAGGTTCAACAAGAAGATAGAGATTTTATGGAAGATGTACCCATGAAGCTAAACAGAAATAGGGAGAGGAAAAGCTGTCCAGAGTCCTTCAGCAAATATTTGGGGAAACATGGTAGTAAAGTTGAGCCTTCAGTTAAATTGCAATCACTGAAATGTGCCAGTAGAGAAGGATTTGTACCCTTGTGTTCAGCATTCAGATGCATTTGTAAGTTTCATACTTGGAAATAATATCGTTTATTTTATGGCAAAAATTCAACTTGTAGAGATTTGATAAATCTTTTTTCCCCATTGTTTGCTTGTGTTCCCAAGCTATTAGTTGATTTTTAACTCTTTGTTAAAGTAGAGCTCTGCTTCCAGGGTGGAGGGCGAACTGTCCCAAGTTTCAGGGGTTTTGTGCAGCTGTTTTCAGAGATACTTCTAGGCACCTGTAAGTTTTTAGTTCTTCCAATGTGGTATAATTCTTAGGAGAAGTGTTAACTACCCCCCCCCCCGGCCTGTGCTCTGGTCTGTAAGCCACCACAAGCACTCTTCTGCCCTGGAATTGTAAGGAGGGTCCCTCCTCCACTATGGCTGCAGGCTCTGCTGTACGAGTGCTCCTCCTTGCCCTGGGACTGCCACCCAGGACCCGGATCCTAGCATGGGCAAAGCAGCAGAGTCCTGACTCAGTGCTAGCAAAAAGACCCCTGTAATCTCCTTCTAACTAGTTTTTTGACCCCCTTACCATCTGTGGGCTGAGAGCTCTGAAAGTAGCTGCTGCTGATTCAGTCACTCCCAGGGCCTGCTCCAGGTTTGCTGGGGGCCTTGTCTGTGCTGGTGCGGCCTGTGCTGCACTGCACTCCTCTCTCACCCTGGTGCAACAGATCTTTCCTGTCAGTCTTCCAAGTTGTCTTGGGCTGGAAATTTTTTTCACTCCATCCTTTTGTGGGTTCTGCTGCTCTAGAATTTGTTTAGTCATTTTTTAAAGGTATTTGCAGTGGTTTGGGGGAGAGCTCAGGTGAGTCCCTTACTTTACTCCACCACTCACTTCTGCCTCTGACATTTGAGAAATCTTGGTCAGGACATTTTTCCTTGCGTAGTGGACTTGGTAGTCAGTCAGACTTGGAGTTAAGTCCCATTTTGGATACTTAACAGCCAAGACACCCTAGACAAAGTCATTTAAGCATATTTCTTCAGCTATAAAATGGGGATAATACCTATTATCCACCTCACAGGGATCTTATGAGGCTCAAATGAGATAATGAATCTAAGATAATTTGTCAGCTTGTAAAGCTGTACCAGAGTTTGTGAAGATGTATATAAAAAACAGATGTTGTGAAAGGAGGACCAAGAAGACAACAAATTAGGTATGAGAAATGAGTCAAGGATGACACTGAGGTTGGGAGCCTGGTTTCTGAATAGTAGTTCCTTAGTATGTAATAGGAAAGCTAGGGAAAGGAAGGAAGATTTGGGGGAAAGATAATGAGTTGTATTTTTCAGGATGTTGTGTTTGAGGTGCCTCTGAGATGTCCAAAAGGCAGTTAATAATGGAGGACTGGGATTAGGAGAGGGGCAAGTCTGGACAAATAGATATGGGAATTATCCATATAATGGTGCTATCTGAACGCATGGAAGCTGATAAGGTCACCAGGCAAGATAATAAAGAGGGAGAAGAGAAGAGGGTTCAGGACAGACCCTTTGGGGACACCTTGGTTAGTGGGAATGTCCTAAAGGAAGATCCAGCAAAGTAGAATGAACAGGAACTGTCAGACACGAGGAGAACCAGGAAAGAGCAGTGTCAGAAAATCTAGACAGGAAAGAGAGGGTGACCAACAGTGCCAAGAGCTGTGGCTAAGTAAAGAAGGTATGTGAATTGTGATTAGAATAAGTTTTGGTAATTAAGTGATCATTGGTAACTTTGGAGAGAGCAATCTCAACTGAATAATGAGATTGGAAGCAAGATTGTAGAAGATTTAGAAGTAAACAAGATTAGAAGCAACTAGTGTAGAAAGCTTTCCCAAGGAATTAGTGAGAAGATAAAGAGAATTATAGGGCAGTAGCTGGCATGGTAGGATCAATGAGGGGTTTTTAAGGATGGGGAAGACATAGGCATGTTTGTAGGCAGCGGGCAGGAGCCAGTAGATGAAGACTGAATATTATAGAAAAAAATGGACAGGACAGAGTAAGCAGTCTGCTGGAGAAAACAAGAGGTATTGCAACCAAGGGTGCATATAAAGGGGGTGCACTTTGGCAAGGAGAAAGGCCACTTCTTGGTGTGAGAGGGGTGAAGGATGAGACAGAAGATGTCTGAATGGGGAGGGAGGGGGAAAGAGGGATCTCTTAACAAATGGCCTCAATTTTTTCAGGGAAGTATGAGTCAAGGCCCCCAGATAAGAAGGTAGGGGAAAGTGGTGCTCTGGAAGGAGAGTGTTTGAAATAGCCACAATTGTGAGTGGGATAACAAATGGGTCGGTAGGGTAGAAAAGCATTGCCCTCCAACAATGAGGGCCCAGATGAGATTATATAACATAAATTTGTAGGGGGCCCAATCTGTGATTTCTTCCAGTGCCATGCAAGCAAAGGCCATCATGATGTGATCGAGCCAAGGTTGAGGTTGGAGAGCAGTATTGATAGCAAGGGATAGTATAAAACTGAACTAAGTCACTAAGGGGTTATGGTAAGGAAGGGAGGATATTAGGATATTCCCAGGCACTAACTGGAATAACCTTCTCTTTGTTTCAGAGAAAAACAATTTGTCTTTTATTGAGACATCAGCGTTGGATTCAACCAATGTGGAAGAAGCCTTTAAGAACATTCTCACAGGTGAGCGGTGCCTTGGCCTGGGCATGGCAGAGCTGATTAAACCTTGGCCTGAAGCAGGAATCAAAGAAGCAATTCAGTGGTTTTAGTGGCAGAAATTATGAATAACTCAAACGTTATCTAGAGCCCCTTCTGCTTAGAAAGTACTTTTTATCCAGTAACTCATTTATTCACTGATGTACTCTAAGAATTAAAGGCGCAAACTTTTTAGTCACTTAAAACAGTTTTGCAAAGTCAAAGGAGCTGTAGCCTGGAGAGTCAGGAGACCTGGGTTCTAGTGCTAGGTATACTCCCAGGTCTACATATGACCTAAGGTGAATCTCTTTCCCTGTTTAGATCTGTTTCTTTATAAAATAAAGGTTTGAACTAGGTGGTTTTTAAGGATCCCTTCCAGCTCTAACATTCTTAGAAATTATGTAGTAAATACACCATGTTGCTACATTATGGTCAGTATGGAAAGAAGGAATGAGATGAAGAAAGAAAAGACTATAGGAAAGATAGAAGGGAGGAAAAAAATGCAGGAGGAACATGGTAGTTTAGAAAAACATCTTCCTGGGGAAATCTGGGCAGCTAGGTAGCACTGTGGATAGAGTGCTAGACCTGGAGTCAGGAAAATCTGAATTCAACTGTGGCCTCAGACACTATGTCTGTGACCCTGGGCAAGTCACTTACCCCTGTTTGCCTCAGTTTCCTCATCTGTAAAATGAGCTGGAGAAGGAAATGTCATACTGTTACATTATCCTTACCAAGAAAGCCCCAAATGGGGTCACAAAGACTCAGACACAACTGAACAACAACATGGGGAAATAGCTGCTCTACTCTTGTTTCCAGGCTTTAAAGTTTATTTCAAAAGTAAAGTATATTTGACAAAAAGGTTTTTAAAGTTTTAAATGACTTAGGTTTTAGGAATTTTAAGCTATAAAACCCCATTGAAGGTTATATTTAGAAACAGCACTTGTTTAATTGTTTGGAATTTCCCCCATCTTCCCTCTGCTCTTCTTCCCCCCAAACCCCCCACCCCCATCTAGTGTTTGGCTTTGATTGGTCCTAGTGGGAACCAGCAACATATTTTCTGGAAGAAAGCCCCTTCTAGAGATTTTAGGTATTTGTTCACAACTCTCCAGCTGCTTAAATCAGATCCCTAGAAATTCTTCTCTGCATAGGACAGTCATAGTAACTCTCTAGGTGTGGAGTTGCTGTAAAGCTGTAGGATATAGCCAGAATAGTATTTTCTCATAGGTTTTTGATGAAATTAAACTAGTATACAGACATAAGTCAGTCCATTGTCTATCCCTGGTTTGGATGCCATGAATATGTTTAGGTCCAGGAAGTGGAGCTAGGAGACACTTACAGTAAACACACTGTTGTGCAAAAGCAGTCGATAAACAATGTCATCAATTGAGATCCAGGTGATTCTCCTGTCTGTATTTGACAGTTGGAGCCTAAGTGGCTCCAGCTGACAGAATGTACTGTCATTGGGAGGGTGGCAAGGGCAGAAGTAAGGTGTAACCTATTAGGACAGAGGCATGCCCAAGTAGGACAACTCTCTGTCAGTTTTCTAGTACATTTGGATAACTTGGCAAGCAAGTAATCAGCCAAAGCAAAACTCAGGGGAAAATGAAAGCTATGGGTTGGTGGGAGCCTGAGAGCAGCCAGAAGTTGGAGTTGCTGGGGATTCAGTGAATGGGATGTGGAGGCTGTGGTCTTCCCAGCCCTTTGTACCTTGTCTCACATGCAGCAAAAATCCTTTCAACTATACTGTTACTGCCAGAAACTCACTGCTTTTGTGGGATGCTGGAATTAGTTATGTAGCCCAGCATCTTTTATTGCCAAGGGAGGTCCTATCTGTAGGATTCAATTCCCAGGTCCTGTGTTACCATTAGGGTTATGCCACCTACCCCGTGGGGTAGGAAGGACAGGAGGTAACTAGATTGGACAGAGCTGGCCCCATCCCCATCCTCCCTACAGGAAGCCCCTGGCACGAGGTATCATGAGTGGGGGGGAGTTGTGCCACCCTACCCTAGACCTGACCACATATATGTTCAGCGGGGTAGGAAGACAAGCCTAGGTGAAGCCATCGCAGTAACCCAGGAAGGTACATCAGTTCTCTCTCCCAGGACCCCATTACTGTTTTTACTAAACAGCTAACTGCTTTGTAGTTCAGCCATCTCAAAAAACAAACAAACCAAAAAAGCCCTGCCAGGTAGGGGGTGTTATTATCCCCATTTTACAGCTGAGGAAATTGAGGCAAACAGAGGTTAAGCAAGTGGCTCAGGATCCCTTCCGCATATGTCCTTTTGTGTCCCCCACGGCTAACTTAGCATGACATACACAAGCGTGTATGAGAAGCACCTGACCTGTTAATGCATGAATTCCTTTCTAGCGAAGAGAGGGAAACAAAAACCAGAAGTCATCTTACAGCTGGGAAATTGAGGCATAGGTGGAGGAAGAATGTAAGCTTTGTGTGTTGGAGCTGGGAGTGAATCCCATGTTTAGTGAAAGTTGGTGTTAAGGTTGGGAGTGATGGCCCCTAACAACTCTGCTCCAGGGGCTGCTTGATTTTATGTAAATGGAAGGAGGTGTCGCCAGGCCAGCACTGCCTTGCGCATGCGCTCCCCCCCTTCTGGACTCTTCCTTTGCTTGGGTCTGTTTCTGCTCCTTGTCTTGGACCAAGGTCAAAAGGTTTAGCCCTATGGCGCACAGCTTTGACCTGTGCATTTTTCTGCTGACCTTGGCAGGTCCCTTTCCTGCTTTGCTAACCCAGAGTCTATATGTCCACAGAAATTTACCGCATCGTATCCCAGAAGCAGATTGCTGACCGCTCTGCACATGATGAATCTCCTGGCAACAACGTGGTAGACATCAGTGTCCCCCCCACCACTGATGGACAGAAATCCAACAAACTCCAGTGCTGCCAGAACCTGTGACCACCTGCGCCCAGAGGCGCCTTCCCTGCCTGCCCTTACCTCGCTGTGCTTCAGTTAGAAACGTGTGTGCACGTCTTTGCAGTTATCTCCTGTGATTCAGTGACTCTTTGTCATCATCCTCGTTTCTTCCCCCATCCCCAACGTCCATTTTTGAGCATTAACTGTAGGCCTAACCCCCCTTTCCTCTCAGGCTCCCAGGGGAGTGGGCTAACCTTGGGCCTGGTCATACAGGCTCTGCCCCCAGAGGGTGAGCCCTGGCTGTTCCCCTGGGCAGTGCCACTTGGTTGTCTAGTGATTGGTGGGAGGAGAAGGAGGAACCAAGACCTCATTTATCACAGCTGAAGGAAGACATACCTACACTGATTTGCTTTTGCATTTAGACCAACTTTTTCATAGACCCTTAGATCTCTGGGGAAGATGGGGAGCAGGAAAGGGAGGAGGTGTGCTGAAATTAAAGAGGGAAAAAGTCTTTTCCTCAGATGTCCTGTTGTGTCCACTTGGGATCCTGCGATGAGCATTGGGGTTCTCATTTGGTGGCCGAAGACCAATGGTGAGGCTGCTTGTAACACGATCCCCAGAGTTTCCTCCCTCATTTGTGGCTGCCTGTGGGCCTGGTCCTAGGGAGAGTCATTGCTGGGTACCTCTTGACCCAGGGACGAGGCCCAGGGGCAGGTTGAGGTGATGGAATGATTTGTCAGCCACCAGAGAGAATCCTCTTCCTCAACTAGAGTGTCCAGCAAGTGCAGGCCCTTCCTTTGTGGCCTCTCCATCCTGTCCCAGAACCCTGACCAGCTTCAGTCTGTGCAGGCCCTTGTTAATCTCCTTTCTGCCCACTGTTCCCTCTCCAACTCGCCATCTTGCCTGAAACCCATTTGCAAGGGAAGCAATATTCTCATGTTTTGTATATAACTGCACTTAGAGTTTTTGGGTTTTGTTATTGTAGAAAAACATAGATTCTTTATACATTTTGTAAGATTTATGCCAAATCATAGCATCTTGACCCTTTCCCTCACCCTTTTATTCTTTAACAATTGACTCTCATGGGCTATAATTTTTCTTGACCTTTACTAAAATGTATGATTCTATTTCCTGTATGCAACTGTGTTCCTTTGCCCTTGTCTCATTTCCTCAGTGCCAGGATGCTATTTGCAACAGTTATACTTTTCCTGATGCCCACTAGCCTCAGCAGCAATCTTGACCACTACGCATCCCTCTCTGATACAACAAGAGAGACCTGACCATGCTCGCATTTTCTAGAGGGTCAGGCCAAAGTTGGTGATGGTCCAGGCAGGCAATGAACTTGCCCCAGCCATGTGTGCTTGTTTGCATGGTACACTGAGATTAGCTAAAGGAAGAGAGAGGATTGCTTAGCTGTGCCTCTGAGCATGTTGGCTGTAGGCAAACTGTAGTGTCACATGCTCTCAGGGGGAGGTGAGGGGGGGTGGGATGCCCTACTCCCTTGGTTGACTTGTGCTAGTGGTACAACTTGTAACTCCCGAATAGGTGACAAGAGGATAAGTGGAGCTAACATTCCAGACATTGTTTGAAAGCTAGCTTTTGGAATAAGGTGGGGTTTTTCTTCCAGTTTTGCATGTAAAAGACAAAGACATCTTCCCAAGGTTAGTTGATAACCTGTTGGAGTTACTCTGGGATCCCTGCCAAGTGAGAACTAGTTCTAGAGCATGTAGCCTTTAAGGTTCATGTCCTATGGATTCAGGAAGGTGTCCAGGGCTCTGGCCCTGTTGCTGCCCTATGTGGGAGGATTTCATTGATGGGTCTCCTAGACTAATATGGGGCTTGGGTTTCAGCCAGCTGCCAGCTTCAGAGCACAAGCTGCTGAATGACTAGAGAGGAAGTCTCTTCACATCGAGTGCAAGGTCCCAGCATTGGCAGCAGGGTTGCTACTCTTTGGAAGTGATTGGGATAGAATGGATGAGGGTCCATCCATGTTTTGGAGTCTGTCCTACAGTGAATCTATACTTTTCACTGGCCTTAAAGGTGAGGCAGAGCCTTAATCTCTGACCTGTTGGCTTAAAAATAGACACTATATCTGCCCTTTGGTATAGTTTCTCTTCCTTGTTATCCCTGGGCTGATTTTAATGTACTGGTCTTGCAAGTTTACAGGGAGTTTGCTCATCAGGGAAAGCAAGTGATCTCTGGGAAGGGGAGGTGGAGGAGGAGCCACTCAGGAGTCATTCATTTTGTTGGCCTCACAAACTGCCCCTCCTTTGAGGAGGAGTCAGGCTCTGAAATGCTGTTTCTTTCCTTTGAAGTGCCCTGCTCTCTGCCTGCATGAAAGTTCAGGCCAGGGCAGTATATTTAGTACTCCCAGGCCTTGTTCAAAGACTTGCTTTTTAGTTCTACGGCAGGAAATTGTTCCAGCCCTCAGCAGTTAAATTGGGTCTTTCCCTTCTGGCCCAAGGCTTGAGCTGAGACTGGAGCTTGTTAGTATGGGTTGGTGGAAATTTTAACTCGATGACATTCCAAAGCCCCCAAGACTCCAGGAGTCAACTGCTGCTGCTGGCCCTGGGTAGGAAGGATTGTTGAAACTGGAAGTGTTCAACTCAGTCCTTCAGCCAGCCTTTCTGAGATTTCTAGGGAGATGCAGAAATGGTTTTGTGGTTGTGGCAGGGGTGGAGTTCTGGGACTATACAGGTGCATTAATTATTCAGGATTCAGGCCTCCCAAGACACCACCAGGTTATGTAACAGCCCAGTGACCACCTCTTCTCTTTCAGACCAGGGCCTGTGTCGCAGAAAGGGAAGACGACTCTGGATAACCCTTCTTGGTTATGACTTCCTTTGACTAAGTTATTCAAGTTTCACCAGCTTAGAGGCCTTCATGCTACAGCCACTCTCCAGAGCAATGTGAAATGACCCTTAGCTAGCCTATCCGGGGCAGCTGTCTTCCAGGGCCGTGCTGCTGCTATCTGATTTCTTGCCTGGGGGTGAAGATTAAGGCCTTTTATTTTATTTTTTTTGGCCTCTTCTTTCCCTGTCCCTGTGGATGATCCAAGTTAGGAGGAGGGTCCCAGCTAGCCTTGGTCAGGAGACAAGTAGGCCTGGGTCCACCTGGTACATTCTGCTTAAGAGTCGGGGTTGACCTTTACCCACCTCTTCCTTGGCATTATTGGTTCCCACTTCCACCTTGGTAGCATACTACAGTTTGCTACCTGCTGACTTTCTTTAGCAGCTAACTTGCATCCTAGGTGTTTATGAAAATTATTGCCTGGGAGAAGAGACTTCTGACCTATGTGGCAAGAGGCAGAAAAACTGAGTCATGTGGCTTGAGACATGCCCCTGAGTTCTGAGGTTCTCAGTATCCCAGCTCATGGGCTGTTCTAGAAGATGTTTTTCTTTGGAATGACAGGCTGGCAAGCCATCAAGGGCCCTGAGCCAGTGAACAGCAGCTAAGAGGAAGTATGCCTGGGGCTGGGAGACTGACCAGAATCCCCTACTCTCCCCCCAACACCCACCTACTGGGATTACGGGTAGGGTGACTAAGCTAGCTGTAGGAAGTCTTCCTGACATAGGCCAAATTTCTGGGTGTGGTTAGGTTGGTCAATAGTGGACGTTGCTGAGTAATCCCTACGCCACAAACGGGCTTAGTCTGCATGGGAAAGCCAGGGCTAGTGCAGACTTCTGTTCATTCATATATCTGTTTCTTCTTCCGCTCCACAGCACTTGTATTTAGTTCAGTGCAACCTTCTTTGTAAATAGAGCCCCGCATCCCTGGATTTGTGCATGGTTATTCTGTGTTGTGGATATAAAGATTGCCATACCAAAGTGTCTGTCTCCGCCCAGTCCTTCTCTCCCATAGAGAGGGGGTTGGGGGTGGGGTGGGGAGGAAGGTGATGGTGATGAGAAAAGGGAATTAGATGGAAAGGAAGTTTAAGCTGTTCCAGATAGAAACAGGACTCGGGTTGCTCACTCCTTAAGGTGTACAGCTACACTGGGGACAGACAATATGTAAATCTGGCCACTTTATTTTCAGGAAGACTTTCTAGATTGGCCAGAATGCATCCAACATTCCTCCTAAGGGTCCTTTTTTGCCTCCAGACTTGAAAGCCTGCAGTGGTGGAAGACTTCCTAAGTCCTACAGGATGGCATTGCTCTTACTTGAATTAACTTTAGTCCCCTTGTACTCACTGCAGAAAATGCCATTTGAACTCTCCTGCCTGACTTAATTGTGTGTTCAATAGCTGGCCAGCCTGGAAACAACTTAGACTGCTTCTAGCTCCAGATGAAGGAAGGAGGTCCCTGTCAGCTCCTGAAGCGTGATGGTTTGGGACACTGAGTTGAGGTCAGGTCACAAAAATTATGAACTGCCATCCTCAGCAGAGCCCCCACTTCCCCAAGAAAACATGCCACTGCCTTTACCCCTGAGGTTGTCCATGTTTTGCTGTAAAACCTTGAAGAAACCAAGCTGTCTGGAATTAGAAGTTGACAGTCACCAGGAGCATCTGAAAAGTTGGGACATACAGGTAAGATTGGGATTTCATCCAGCAATCTAGAAGAATTTTCCATAAAGGCCAGGATTGCCAATTTGCCTTTTTTTTTGTAGACCAATTAAATTGATTCCAGTTCCCTGTCATCTGGTGCTTCATCCATACTTTCACTTTTACAAATGGGTGTCATGGAGCTCAAGTGCTCTAGCAGGAGTGTTGACCCATTGCTTGTCCTGAGAACCCTTCCAAATAGAAGACCTTCCTTCTACAGGTGGGACTGGGTGTGTTATCTCTGTAATAAAAAGGTAACATTTCCATAGTGCTTTTTTCAGAGTATAAGCAACTAGTATTTAAGGATTTAGGGCAAGTGTTCTTAACCTCTGGGGATCTGTGAACTTAAAAAAGTTTAACAGCCATCAATATAACTGCTTTCTTTTGTAAAACTATTTTATGCAATTAAAAACCTTATTCTGAAAAGGGATCCATAAACTTTACCAGACTGCCAAGGGGTCCAGAATGATCCAAAAAAAGGATAAGAACCCCTGCTTTAGAGTTTGGGAATTGGGAATAGTGCTTTAAGGTTTGCAAAGCATTTGACATACATATTATTTGATCTTGGCAATATGGGATTGGAAGCAATTATCCGTGAAACAGGCTCAGAGGTTGTGATTCTGCTAGGATCGTATAGTAAGAATTTGAGGGTCTTCCTGACTTTATCTAGGACTTTTCTTTATCCACCACAGGAGAACACTTGTTTTACAGATGAGGGAAAGAGTCCTGGAGAACTTGTGACTTGCCCAGGGTTACAGGAGTAGTAGTAGTAACGGTATGAGTAGTAGCAGGTGAGAATTTGATCCTTGGTCCACCGCATCCCGCTGCTACTTCGTAGAATGAAGTTGCCCCAAAAGGGCCCTTGTCATGATCTCTGCCTGCCATATGTTGTTGGGACTAGGAATTATGCAGATAGGAGAGGATGAAACAGGAGCTGAAGGTGTGGAGGGAGGACTGAAATGCTGTGGAAGTAAAAAAGTGTTTGAATCACTTTAAGGCCAGAATCTAAAACCACTGGTTCTGAACCAACACATAAAGCCATTCCAGGAAGATCACTCTAAGATAACGTGCAAAGCACTTTGTAAACCTTTTTAGCTATGGTGGGGAAAAGCTGCAGATACCATCATCATCATGTTTATTACAACCGGGAGAAAATGTTGGTCAGTAGCCAGGTTTCGGAGGCCGCCAAGAAAGTGACTTGCCTGAGATCACACACGCCAAGCAGCGGACGTGTCTTGAAGCCAAATCTATTGGACAGATCTCTTCCAGGGAGGCTTATTGGACTGCCCCATGCCCTTTTCCTCCCGGCCCTTCTGGGCAGGCGCGTGCGGTCTAGTGCTCGCTGCAGTTGCTCCAAGATTTCCCGGACCTGGGGGTGGAGCTTCGTGCGTGGGGCGGAGCCAGCGGTCGACCGGGCGCGAGCAACCATCCGTGACGCCGCCCCAGGCCCCGCCGCCTGGGCCGCTTCTCTGGGTGTCTATTGGCCCGCGCCACGCCAGTGACTATCCCCATTGGCAGCAGGAACTGTCAGTGGGGGCAGAGGGAAGACCAGGGCCTGGACACCTGACCCAGGGCTGCCGGGCTGGCCCCGGAGCCGCGACCAGACTGGAGCTGACGGGACGGGCCGGGGCCGCCGCCGCCGCGCTGAGTGGAGCCCTGGGCGGTACGGCTCGTCCCGGCCCGACCCGCGGGACCAGGTAGGACCCGGGTCCTCAAGCTCAGCTGTCGGGAGCGGGGGGCGGGGGCCGCTGCTTCTCTGCCCTACGGAGCCCCGGGCGAGGCCTGACAGCAGCTGGGGCGGTGGCTGACAGGAGCCGGGGCCAGGCCAGACTGGAGCTGGGGCGGTGGCAGACCGGAGCGGGGACCAGGTCAGGAACAGGCCTGACCTGAGCCAGGGCGGTGTCTGACTAGAGACGAACCGAGTTGGGGCGGTGGCTGACCGGAACCGGAGCCGGGCGGGGCCGAGGCCTCCAGACTCCTGGCTCCAGGTCGGGCCGGGGCGGTGTCTGGTCTGGAGCCGCCGCCCCTTGCCGAGCAGTCTCTGGCCCTCGGCGTGGTGACGGGGGAGAACTGGCTTTCCTCTTCCACCCCACCGAGGGAATGACCCGCTGTGTCCCCTTGACCCCTTCCCATCGGCGGCCATGACCTGTAATATTTCCCCCTCCCCGTGACCGTGATCTGCAGAGGGCTCATCCTCCACCCCCAGCGATGCAGGACTCTTGATGTCCCCTCTTTACCCTGCCCCTGGCCATGACCTGCATCTTGTGTCCCCGTGGCCGCTACCTGCAGTGTGTGTGCGCGCCCCTCTGCCCTGCCGAGTGGCCCCCACCCTGACTCTGTGACCTGTGGTGCCTCCTGCCCACCCCCCAGGCCTTGACCTAATGTGCGCCCCCCAGCCAGCGCGCACACCTGTCTCCCTACGATCTAAAGCTGTTATGATCGGCACTTCCACCTCCCACCCCACAGTGAACGGTGCCTAGTACATAGTAGGCGGTTGTTTTTTTTTTTTTTTTTGGCCAGGTTCATTGTCAGTACCCCTACGTGACTTAAGATAGCCGTCTTCCCCACAACCAAGGTTGTGACCCGACTGTCTCCTCCCCAATCCTCAAGGCCACGATTGGGCAGTGTTTCTGTTAACCAGGCAGAGCTTCCACCAATGCCTCCACCACCACTCCAAAACTGCCTGTCACCTGCAATGTTGCCCACTCCACCAAGCTCCATCCTCCAGGTTGAAGGAAAGGACCTGGAGACTTAAAGCTTAAAGGATCTATTTTAACCTGGAGGGAGGTGTTGGTTGGGGGCCACAGGACTCACTCCTCCCTTCAACATTTTTATTTATGGCTCCTTTTAAGGCACAAATGGAATGCTTATCAAATTTAGATATGACACAAAGGTGAAAGGGATAGTTAGTTAACTGGATGACCGAATTGGGATTCAACAAGCTAGACTGGCTGAAGTTTAACAATGAGGTTAGCTTGAGCCAAACGTAGTCTCTAGGATTTTTTTTTTTTTAGTCAGTTTTATGGGTGTGTAACAAAGAGATACAGTTCAGGTGAAAAAGGATGAAGGACTTAGTGGACTACCGGGTCAGTATGAGTCACGGGTGTTTTGGCAATCAAAAAAAGGCCTAATTTGATGAAGGAAAGTATGGTTCCCTGATAAATGGAGGTTCCTCTGTAATATGCCCTGGTATAATGTGCTCTAGACACCACATTGTATTTTTTTTTAATGCATTAATGCATTTTCCTTTTACAAAACAAATTCTTAACAAAGAAACTTGCAAAAAAATATTTCTTGAGAAAAGTTTGTCACTCAATAATTGACATTTATCTAGCACTTTAAAGTTGGCAAAAGTACTTGACATATACTCATATATTCAGTTACACTGTGAAATAGGAAGTATGTATGATGTTATTTTTATTTTACAGATGAGGAAACTGACTCAGATTAAATGACTTGCCTATGGTCCTACAGCTAGTATCAGAAGTGGGATATGAATCCAAGTCTTTCTGATTCCAAGTCTAGCACTTTGTCCACATGACTACGATGAACAAAAAGAAAGGGTGCGTCCTTTAACTTTAGCAATGTTGTACTAACATTGTGGCGTTTGACCAGTATTGTTGCCTCTTTACATTGACTTTGCTTACAATGTTGCAGTCACTACACATGTTGTTCTTTTGACCGTCTTCTTCAGTCAGTATTTTCTCATATAAGGTTATCCCTGTTTCTTTGACTTCTTCATATTAATAATTCCTTACGGCACAGTAATATTCCATTGCATCATGTGCCATTATTTGTTCAGCTGTATCCCAACTGCTAATGCATAGCACATTTTTAAAGGGATTGCGTCCAAAGTAAGGAAACCAGGCTGGCAAGGGATCTAGAAAGCGTGTATCCATTCATTAATGCATACATTTAACAAACATTTATTAACTCCTTCTTATATGCAAAATGGACAAAATGGTACAGAGCAAGGATAATCTCAGAAACTATAGAAGCCTCATCCTGTAAATGAAAGTAGATCAAAAGCATAGCTCTTCTTGGGAAGCCATGTATCACACTGATAAAGAGCTCCTAAAATCTCAGCTTTCCTGTCTCCCCTCTTACTCCTTCCACTAAAGATTTTCTTTTTCTGCTGTTTTCTTTTTTCATTCCTCCCCTCATTTGTCTGCTCCTTTACCCTTTAAAGCATGTCTTCTAATACCTTGCTCCACAGAAAATTATGAGAAATACAGGGTGTTCCTAAAGTCTGGACACATAGGCAAAAATGCATATTTTCAAGAAATGAAATTAATGAAATTTTCAATAACATTTTATTTAATTGGAATATTAACAAATAACATCTTCAATATGATTTCCATCATTTGTGATGCAAAGGTTGATGTGCTTTGCAAGATTCATATGAACTCAGCACAGTAACTCCACATTGCTGTCAGTTTTAGCACATTCACTCTTTATGCGTTCACTCAAGTATGTTGCATCTGTGATTTTCATTGAGTACACCTTCTCCTTTACCACACTCCAGAAAAAGAAGTCAAGGGGGCTAAGGTCTGTTAATATGCCAAATATTTCAAAATATGCAATTTGCCTATGTGTCCAGACTTTAGGGACACCCTGTATATTCAAGAAGCTAAACAAAGCCCATTAATAAAAGCACAGGTTTTACAGCCTGGTAGGAGTTTCAGATACTAACCTTTTTTTTTTTTTTTCAATTTTATAGATGACAAAAATTTGAGTCTCAAGAAAGATTAAATAACTTGTTCAAGGTCACATAGTTAATTGTTGGTCTGCAACTAGAACCCAGATCTCTGGATTCCAGTTTAATTCAGTAAATATTGAGGTACTCAGCTCTGTACCATGATGTAGGGATTGCCAAAGACATATGCTACATTATCCCTGCCCTCCTTTTGATGGTCTACTTAGAGCTATACCTGAGGAAACAATTACATGATAACACATATGACAAGTTAAATGTAATCGAGTGACAGGTGGATGGTCTAGTCATTTAAATATTCTCACAAACAGCCACAGAAAGATCATGCTTTCATCTAAGAGCAGACCCAGACCTGGAACAAACCTAAAATGCCCAGGAATCCCTGAAGACTCATAGTCTAACCTGTAGATATCTACTCTGGCCGTGAGCTACGTCCCAAACAGGTTTAAGAGGAGAGGGGATTATGGTAGAATTGGTTTATTTGATAGATTTCAATTTACTTAAATCCACTGAGTGTTTTACCCTTTGCTTTGTCACTAAGCTTTCTCTAGGCTGTTAGATAATGCGGTGACCTGCTTACCCTGAAGCCTAGATTAACCCCTTTTCTGGGCTGATGTGTGCTCTTAGTTACACTCAAAGCATTGGCAGCCTTTAGGGAAGAAAAAGACACTAAGTACAGGGTCAGTTGGCTTGTTTCCTAGGGTATCTCTGGATTAAGGTATGTGTAGTTTAGACTTCCATGGTTTAATGGTTTAATCAAGATCCCTCTTAGATCCTGTTCTCCCATAAACACAGTGAGCAGTCTGGTGAAACAGGGGAATTGCAGGGTTTTGTTTTTTTTTTTTTCCTGTCCTGTAGGAGGCTTTGCTGATGCTGGAAACAAGACTGTACTTTTGATGCTTCTTTTCTAAGAATTAGAGTCAGATCAAAACACCAAGGTACAAGATGAAAACCAAGTGGATTTTTGAAAACTCAGTGCTTCTTGAAAACATCACCTTATGCTGGTTGGGGTACTGGAGTTGGAATCAGGAGACCTGAGTTCTTGTCCTAGCTTTAACACTTCTAGTGTTAAATGTCTGTGACATTGGGCAACTTACTTGCCTTCATTGAGCTTCAAGTTCTTCACTTGTGTAAGAGGGATAATGATACTTTTACTGCCTATCTTCTAGAGCTTTGTGAGGAAAGTGTTTTGTGAACCAGAAAGACCTTTATAAATGTGAACAGTTATGAATATTATTGCTGTTGGTGTATAGTGTGATTAAATTCTGGGAAATTTCCTGGTGCTTACTACTGTGCTATGTACCACTAATTTTCTATGCAACCTTGGAGCAAGTTATTTTCCATCTGTAAAAATAAGTGTATTGAGCTAGCTGATATCAAAGTTCTATTCTAGCTGAACCTGGGACCAATATTTTAAAAGGAAAGGAAAAATTTGGAAAATTTTTTGAAATAACTCTCCAGATCATAGCTGCTTGGTTTGGGGTGGTAGTGTTTGAGGATCCAGAAGAATTCATAATAACTTAATGAGAACAGCTGTTACTTATTCAGAGAGCATAGTTGAGATGTTCAGGGATTGAGGTTGGGGCAGGAAAGTACATATAGGGAGGGCCCAGGACAGTGAACCACAGAAAGGCTAGCTACTTTGTAGGACTTCAGCTCCAGCTGGTTTCTTTGCAGGCTCTTGTGATCATGGAACCCCAATTGTGAAGGCCTATGTGTCCCTTGTTGCCATGACGACAGGCGACTGCTGTCATCTCCCTGGCTCACTGTGTGACTGTACTGGAAACACGGCCTTTTCTAAGATCGTGGCCGACCCGGACCTTGGGCATCCGCAATATGTGACCCAGGTAACAGCCAAGGATGGCCGGCTCCTCTCAACTGTCATCAAAGCCTTAGGCCCGCAAAGGTAAAACTTCCCCCCAATTGTGTCTGGAAACAGATGATCCAACCTTCTGAGTCTGAAGAAGTGTCTTGGGAGTTAATCCAAAAGTATTTCTCCCCTATGGCCCAGAAGAGGATACAGGCCCATCATTCTCTTCTTGATGCAATAGCAGAACAAGGCAGTAATTGTCAATTCCGACTTGCAACCTCCAGGGTACTTTTAATTAGCTTAGTGGTATTATCAAAAGTCAGTGATTGGAACTCAGTTTATCTGAGAGTACTTTAACCAAAAAAAAACTTTTGCCTATGCAATAAGGCACTTTTGAGGAAGAGTGGGAAATTGGCATGTTGTAAAAATCAAAACTTAGGAAACTTTATTCCCTAAAGGCCATAAATCACTGATCATTTTCTTTCCCTGATTTGTCATACTAAAAGAGCCAGTGAATTCATTGGGTGACTGATGAATATTATTGATGTTTGTTACTTTTGTAATTCGCACCTTTCATTTCTCTGTTTCTTGGTTCTGGGACCCAATGTGTCTGATCTTCATAAATATTTTCTCATCCATCTCAAAAGAAGAAAACCTATTGAAATTATAGAAATGACATTGCACTGATACACAATAAAGCCTTCTGAACTATGAAACTGATGAGATTTATGGGTCTTCTAAGGTTCTTTTCTCTTACTTCACCTGGATCTTGATGAGCCCATTTGGAATACAGATTCAAAAATCCTGGAGCCAAAAGCTAGTTAAAAAGGACAATTTATGACCACAGCTGGGGAAGGTCAAGCCCTTTTAATATCTCAAGGTCTGGCTCTCTTAATTACTAAATGCTAGAAGAGGCTTTGAGTTCTTCTAGTAAACTCCTCTTTCTACTTATTTTAAAATTTAAATCTTTTTTTTTTAATGAACAAAAATCCATCTTCTCTCCCTTCTACCTGCCCCCCTCCACTAAAAAAGAAAGAAAAACAAAACCTTTGTGACAAAAACACATGGTATCAAGCAAAACAAGTTCCAAAAAAAGTCCATGTCTTTAAAAAAAAGTCTCACTCACTCTGAGATCGTCATCTCACTACCATTGTTTTTCACAAGAAACATTTGCACAGCATGTTTCATCATGGCTCTGTTGGGATCACGAGTGCTCACTGTGTTGATCAGAATTTTTAAGTTTTTCAGAGTTGTTTGTCAGTATAATTTTATTTATAAATTGGTGTCCTGATTTCTCTTTGCTTTTGGATAAGACTGTACCCAAATCATCCCAGATAGAAATACTACATAGTAGTCTAGTGTTCAGATTAGGGGAAGCCATAATCTCACTACCCTCCTGACTTGGTTATGTGACACATAAAATATTGTGTTATGTTCCGAGTATTGCATTTTAGTAGGGCCATTGATAAGCTGGAATACAATTGGGGAAAAGCAACCAGGATGAGAAAACCTCCTATGAGAATCAGTTAAAATAACTGAGAATGTTTAGCTTAGACAAAGTAAAGCCTAGGTGTGTGTAGTGACACAGGGTGATCATTATCTTCAAATATCTGAAGGGTTTTCATGTGGAAAAGAAGCAGACTTGTTATATGTAATCCAAGAGAGTAGAACTTAAGACCAATGGGAGTGAATTCCAGAGAATCAGATTTCAGTTTAATATTAGGAAAAACTTCCTAACAACTAGAGCTGTTTGGGGGGAAAAAAAAAGAAAGGAATTACTGCCTTATGAGTGGGTGGCTTCTCTTTCACTAAAGATATTCAAGTAGAGGTTGGATAAATATCCATCACGGATGCTGTGGAAGAATTCATATATTGTGAACAAGATCACCTTTATACCACCTCCAATGCTAAGATCCTGTCGTTAAGAAGAGACTCTTGATCATGTTTTGAAACTTTAAAGAGAAATACTATAAACTCCCCCTGAATATTATAATATTTTGACAGTCCTCATTGGCTTGGAAATTCTTCCTTTATTTCCATCCTACATCTCTCTTGATGTAGTATAAAACATGTTTCCTCTTATTCTGTGATTAGTAGATGGGGGTGGGGCAGGATGAGGACAAACATTTATTAAGCACCTATTTGTGCCAGGCACTGTGCTGCTTTACAACTATCATCTCATTTGATTTCTGGTGGAGAAATCTCATTGTCCTTCATATGGTAACTCTGAATATGTAATAAAACCTCATATCTTTTCACCTTCTGGAACTTCTCTGAACCCAGAATTAGGTAAAACAAGTCTTTGGCATCAAAGAAACAGTTCCTGAGCAGGAAGTAACAAGGCAGCTGAGAAGATGAAGCCTTAAAGATCCCATCTGACTTCTTGTGATTGGCCTGTTTGCCAACAAGAAGTAAAGGAATGTTCCAAGTGGTTGATGATGTCTGTAAAGGCTAGCTGTCATTATCTATCAAAGATGATTTCAGAAGTTTAGGGGCAGCTAGGTGGCAAAGTGAATAGAACATTAGCCCTGGAGTCAGGAGGACCTGAGTTCAAATCCAGTCTCAGATACTTGACACACTTACTAGCTGTGTGACCTTGGGCAAGTCACTTAACCCCAATTGCCCTGCCTTCCCCCTGCAAAAAAATAAAATAAAATAAAATAAAAAGTTTAGACTTTTTGGAGGACTGAATTGCTAGATAATTGTAGGAGTTACTCTGAAGAAGCAGAGTTAGTTCTTGTGACATTATTATCCTGCCACAGTATTACCTCATTGATTAAATCTATGAACCAGGCTGTTACTCAGAATATGAAATGTTACCATTCATTTATTTATAAATATTTATTAAGCACATACTATGTGCTGGGCCCTGTCCAAGGTACTGGAGGGCTTAAGGAGGTTACAAATTCACATAAGATACAGTTCTTGCTTTCAGAGAGCTAGTAAGGGAGATTTGAACTGTGCATGAGTAAATATAAGGCAGAATATGATAAGGGCCATACAAGAACTACAATCTAAGTACTATAGGAGGTCAGAGGAGGAACAGATCACTTCCAAATGGAATGATGAGTGACAGCATTATGGAATGGGTATCATTGAAGCTGAACCTTGAAGGATGGTGGAGTAGGGATATAGGACCAAAGGTTGCAGCCTTCCAGATAATAGCAGTAGCATGAGAAGTGGGAAAAGGTGAAGGATTTTAGGAAACAGAAAGAAGTTCAGTTTTGCTGGAGGGTATATTTTATGTAGGAGTTAATGGAAGATAAGACTTTATATTGTGGCTTCTTAGGAAAAAGGGATTAACCTTACAGTGCCTGATTCTGAAGAACCAGCAGAATTGGCACCAATGGGTGGGGATTACATTGAGCTTAAATCTACCTCTCTATATGGAAAAAAATTCTTTACAATTAAAGTCTTCCAGAAATGGGATTTACTTCTTTGGGGAACTGAGTTCCCTATCACTGAAGGTCTTTCAGCAGAGGCTGGATTCCAACTTACCAGGAATGTTATAAGTGAGATTCACACCTTAAGTAGAGATGAAAATGGATAATTTCTAAGGTTCCTTCCAATTACAGAAACCCTGAGAGTCTCTATTTTTTTCCTAAAAATTTCATCTAGTTAAACACAGCCCATCTTTCAAACCTGTTAAAATCTTTTCAAACCTTGATTTTATCATCCAGCACATTAGCTGTCCTTCTCAACTTGGTGTTATTTGCATATATCATGTTTAGCATGCTGTAAGTATCAAGTTATTGATAAAATGGCCAACAGAATTGGCTCAAGGAGGGAGCCCTACAGGAGGCCACCAGGATGCTCTCTGCTGTTTGATTTCAAACCAGTCTCCAAGTATGAACATTCAACCAGCTATAAATCTGCCTTATGGTGTTCAGTGAGCATCTATCTGTCTTGGCCATTTGGGTCTAGTAACTTTGCCAGATGTATTGCTGAAGGCAAATGAAGACACTATGTCTATTACTCTACCCTGATCTGATAAAGATACTGTAGCCTTATCAAAGAAGGAAGTGAACTTTATTCAGTGTGATTTGTTCTTAAGGAAGCTATATGGTTTCAAATGATCACTATGTCCTTTTAAAAAAAGGACATTTTCCTGTTCATAGTCTTCTTGAACCTCTCTTTTCCTCTATAATTCTTCAGAGATTACTGATACAGTGCTTCCTTTATCGTACCAGTTAGTAATTTCAGTACCCTAGGGTGCTTTTCAGGGGCAGCTAGATGACACAGTGGATAAAGCACCAAGCCTGGAGTCACGAAGACGCCTCTTCCTGAGTTCAAATCTGGCCTCAGACACTTCTTAACTGTGTGACTCTGGGCAAGTCACTTAACCCAGTTTGCCTCAGTTTTGTCATCTGTAAAATGAGCTGAGGAAGGAAATGGCAAACCAGTCCAGTATCTTTGTCCAAGAAAACCCCAAATGGGGTCAGGAAGAGTCAGACAGAATTGAACAATAGGATGCTGTTGCCTCGGCTTGAAAATTCACTTAAAGTAGCTATTTGCTTTCTTACCAACTCCTTATCATCATGTCAATCAATTTCCAACCATTACTTACCTTATCCTTTCAAGTCAAAAGAAAGCAGACAAAAATAAAATAGGAATTGGGTAGTTCTGCCTTGTTTCTGTTAACTATTAACATTAAGCTGTAAAACTCTTCCTCTCTTATTCTTGTTCCCAGAATTATTCAAAAAGGTTTTTGTTGTTGTTCTTGTCTTTGTTTCACTAGGCGTAGCTCATTCTGGGCTTTAGACCTTTAAAATTAAAGCTTTTATAGGGTCACTGATTTTTTTGTATTCTTTGATTAAATAGTACTGTCTTCTCATCTTTTGTGTCTGAGCTCATTGAATAAATCTGTGCAGCCATGTGGGTTCGTTTAAGGTCTTTTCCTTTCTTCCTTCATTGGGATGATTTGCAATTGTTGTCATTAGAATTTTGTTCTTGAGAGCACCTTTCCTCTTCAGCACCTTTCCTTCTTGAGTCTCCCACCTTGGGATCATCCTTAGCTTTTCTGTGAGCTCTTTGAAACCACTCCCCTAAAGTTTTATTTGTTTGTTTAAATATCTCAGGCTCTGCTAGGTGCTTATCATGAACCTTTCTCCCAAGGTTATTATCACTTATTTCATCTACCAGTTCTTTATCACTCTGAATCAATTCCAGAGTAACGTGGAGGTCCCTTCCAAGTAGTTATTTGTAGAATTCTGATAGGGATATGGCTAAAAGTAGGAAGCTAAAAACAAAGGTATAATGCTATGAAGATCCTGAACAAAGCATTGGCTAGAAACTCAGTGTAAGGTTACAAATTTCGGTTTGGTTTTAAAAACAGTAAGACCAAATCTGTATTGACTTCCAATTCAGCAACCATTTATTGGATATACATGTAACATACTGTGCTTAGTGCTATGGGGATTACAAAGATGAGAAGAATACAATCCAGAGCTGCAAAGAGCTTATAGTGTGCCTGGTAGGAGAGACAAGACAGGCTCACAAATGATTATAAAGCAATTATAGTCTATACTTCTACAAACAACAGAGTGCAATGAGAGTTCAGAGTAGAGAGAACATGTAGTAAAATGTGGGCCAGGAAGACTGAGGGAAGGTACCACAGACAAGGTGGCATTTGAGCTTGGCCTTCCTTGATGGATGGGTAGCATTTTGATAGGTACTGATGTGTGTGGGGAGATTTTCTTTTAGTTGTTGTTTTCATTTAAAATTTATTTTTCAATTAACAAACATTTGTTTTCTCTCCCCTTTTCCACCCTCCGTAATGGGTTCAACAACAACAAAATTGTAACAAATATGCATGCTCAAGCCAAATGAATTCCTATATTGTTCATATTTTAAAATGTCTCATTCTGCATCTTGACTGTCTCTGCCTGGAGGAGGGTGGTACACTTCATTATTTGGCCCTCTGGAATCATTGTGGGTCCTTATAGTGATCAGTTCTTATCTTTCAAAGTTGTTTGTCTTCACGGTCTTGTTATTGTATAAATTTTTGTCCTAGTTCTGCTAATTTCATTCAGTATCAGTTCATACAAGTCTTCTCAGATATTTCTGAAACCATTCTTCTCATAATTTCTTATGGCACAATAGTATCTTATTTTATTCATATACCATAATTTGTTCAGTTACTCCCCAGTTGATGAGCCCTTCCTTAGTTTCTAGGTCTTTGCTACTACTAAAAAAGCTCCTAAAACTGCCATATTTTTCTATATGTGAATCTTTTTCCTTTTTCTTTAATCTCTTTGAGTTATAGACCTAAAAATGGTGTCCCTGCGTCAGAGGATATGCCCATTTTAATGACATGTTTGGCACCAAATTGCTTTCTAGAATGGATGGACCAATTCACAAGTCTTAACAAGTACATTGATGCGCGTTTTCCATCAGCCCCAAAATGACCATTTCATTTTCTTTTTTTAATCTTCTTTGCTAATCTAATGAGTTTGAGGTGAAACCTCAGAATTGCTTTAATTTGCATTTTCTAACTATTGGGTGATTTGGAGCATTTTCCACATACATAGCTGTATTGATACTTCGAAAAAGTTAGGAACTCTAATCAATATGATGACCCACTGCAATTCCACAGTCTTCATGATATGATGAAACATGCTACATGGTTTTTTCAGATATGGTCGACGAGAGAATTTCTTTTGCCTGACTATGCACGTTTGAAATAGGAGTTTTGTTTTTCTTTTTTCCTCAGTGAGAGAAAGGAAGGAAATTCAGGAGAGAAAGATTTTCATTAATGAGGGGGGGAAACCCTAATTTTAAAAAACATATGGTTGTTGATAGTTTTGATTTCTTTCTTTGAAAACTACTTTACTTTTTAATATACCTTGACCCTCATTTGAGGAATGGCTCTTATTCTTATAAATTTGAATACATTCCTTATATGTTGTTCAGAATGGGGCCTTTATTAGAGAAACTAGTTGCAAAGATTTTTTTCTCTAACTTTTCCTTCTAATTGTAGTTGCACTGGTTTTATTTTTTGCAAAAACCAAGGCAGTTTTTCTGAGAGAGGTATTTTTTTTAAAGTCATACTGTTCCATGGTAAATCATATATAAAGTTACTTATGGAACTACTATTCTTTATGCACACCATTTTTTTCCCCTTTCCTCATGTCTTCCCTTTAAAAAAGCACCCCCACCCAAAAAAAAATTCTGGCCAAAAATCTCCAGGGAAAAATAATGTTTATGGTCAGTCTTTGACAGTAATGTGCAAAACTGCCAATCTACTGCAATCTGCAATCCTATTATATTACTTAGAGTTTATCTCCTGTGCAGAAAACAGTCTGTTTTTTAATTTTTCTCCATATCAAGGTAATGTAGTATAGTAGAAGGAATGCTAGATTTAAAGTCAGCAGATGGGAGTTTAAATCCCAACTCTATTATTTACTACCTGTGTGTCCCTGGACAAGTCACTTCTCTTGGCTTCGGTTTCTCACTGTAAAATGATGGGGTTAGACTAAATCAGGGGTCTTTAATTTTTTTTGTGTTGTGAACCCTTTGGTAGTCTGGTGAAGCCTCTGGACCTTCACAGAGTAATATTTTTAAATCAATAAAATACATAGGATTACAAAGAAAACTAATTATATTGAAATATCATTATAAAATTTTTGTAAAAAAAACCAAGTTCACAGCCTGCAGGTTAAGAACCCCAGCTCTAAATTTATGATCCTAAGGGGTGGGAGGGTGAAACTGAAGGGGTTCTTAATGACTTTTTTCTCTAAGTTATAGTCCAGCTGTTTTTTTCTACTACCAAATGAACAGTCACGGAAATATCTGATCTTGGATAGATTTCTAGAGTGACAGAAGCAATGAAAGGTGTTCTAGCTGTGTAGGAGTCATACCTAAGTTCTAGTCTCCTGCCACTAATTTTTCCTGTGATCTTGGGCAAGAGACTTACCTCCTAAGGACTTTAGCTTTCCTATCTGGAAATGAGGGGGTACTTCTAGCTACTGATATACTTTGGTTTTAGGTATTTGAGGATTTGAGATTGCTTGTTGTCCTACCACTGCATTCTAGTCCAGCTACGTGTCACCACCCACTTGGTTTATCACAGTGTTCACAGGAATCCACGCCCAAGGCAGGAACCCACAGGACAGGCCTGTCCAGAGAGTTCTTGCTGGCTTTTTCTGCAAGGATAATGTTAGACCTTTAAGATGATGATAGTGATGGTGACTAACATTTATATAGCATTTTACAGTTTACAAAGCACATTCCTCACAATTGGGAAAGAGTACACTCAGTTCTAAGCCTTTGTGATGATGTGTTTTGTTTTTGTCCTTAGTGATGGACCCATCTGCCGAATCTGCCACGAAGGGTCCAGTGGGGAGGTGCTGTTGTCGCCCTGTGATTGCACAGGCACGCTTGGTACCGTGCACAAGAGCTGCCTGGAGAAATGGCTTTCTTCTTCCAACACTAGTTACTGCGAGCTGTGCCACACAGAATTTGTGGTGGAGAGGCGGCCCCGGCCCCTCACAGAGGTATTGTCCTGGTCCAGCAGGTATTGTGATTGTTTTACTGAGACAAGACAGACAATGAAAAAGTAGATGAGACCCCCTTGACAACACAATGGAAGAAAGAAAATGCAAGTCCACTCTAGTTACTTGGGTGAATATGCAGGTCAGTGCCCCATTACCAAATAATCTTAACACTGGAGATTCTGAACTATTCCAGTATCTGGAATAGTTGGAGACTCCTGGAGATTTTCTAGAGGGAAATTCATTCATTCAATATTCAGCATTAATTGTCTGCTAGGTGCTACATACAAAAATAAATAAGACATAGTCTTTTTTCTCAAGGAATTAACAATTAAGAAATGATCATAGTATCTTAGTATTAGAGGGGAATAGGAAACTATAACTCACAAAAGTGAAGTGAATTGCTCATGGTCACACAGGTAGTAAGTGGCAGAACAAGGATTGGAATGCAAGTTCCTTGACTCTAGTTCCAGTGCTCTTTCTTCTACACTATGCTACTTTCCACAAGGATAAATAAAATACAAATTAAATTATAATAAATGTATAGGGTGAGCATAAAGTACTTTGAGATAAGAGGAAGGAAATAGTACTTCCAACTGAGAGACTTGGACAATTAGCATTTATTAAGTACCTACAATCTAATGGGCTCACAATCTAATGGGGGAATAGACTTAGCAAACAAATATGTACAAACCAGCTACATACCAGATAAACAGAACATAATTAACAAAGAGAATGAATTAGAATTAAGAGGGATTAGGGAAGGCTTCTTGTAGAAGGTGGGACTTAAAGGAAGCCAGAGAGGTCAGTAGTCAGAGTGGAGGAGGGGAGAGCACTCCAGCATGGAGGACAGGCAGAGAAAATGGTTGGAACTGAGAGATGGAATATATATTGTTCATGGAACTGGCAGAGGTCAGTGTCTCTGGATCAAAGAGTAGATGGAGGAGGAGGTGGGAATGGAAGGAGGAAGGGACTAGGCTATAAAGAGTTTTAAATGCCAAACAGAATTATGATCCTGGAGAATGTAAGGATCCCCTAGAGGTTATTGAGTAGGGTGTGTGACATGGTTAGACTTGTGCTTTAGGAAAATTACTTTGGTAGCTGAATGGAGGATGGATTGGAGTAGGGAGAGACTTGGGGCAGGCAGACCCACCAGCAGGCTATGGCAGTAGTCCAGGTGTGTGGTGGCAGCATCAGAGGAATGATGGGAACATTGAAAGATGTTGTAAATGTGAAATCGATAATCCTTTATACCATTTTTGGTGATGACACATAGTTTGCTAGTTTGGAAGACTGGTAGAATAGTGGTACCCCTGATACTAACAGGGAAGTTAAGAAGAGGGAGAGTGTGGGGAGAAAGATAGTGTTTTAGAAATATTGAGTTTAAGATGTCTACTTGACATCCAGTTTGAGATGTCTGAAAGGCAGTTGAAGATGTAAGACTGGTGGTCAGCACAGAGGTTAGGGCTGGATAGGTGGATCTGAAAATCATCAGAGAGGATCATAGAGATGATAATTAAAAACATGATAGCTGATGTGATCACCAAATAAAGTAGTACAGGAGAAGAGGATTCAGGACAGAGCCCTGTGGGACATTCATAGTTAGTAGGTGTAACATGGATAAGGAGTCTGAAAAGGACTGGTCAAACAGGTAGGAGAACCAGGAGAAAGTAATATCCCCAAAACCTGGAAAAGAGAATGATGAACAGTGTGAAAGGCTGCAGATAGGTCAAGGAAAATGAGGATTGAGAAAAGATCATTGGATTTGGCAACTAAGAGATCACTATTAACTTTGGAGGGAGGGATTTTGGTGGAGTGATATCACAAGCTGGATTGTAAGGGGTTAAGAAGAGAGTGAGAGGAAAGTGAAGGCACCAACTGTGGGCAGCCTTCTAAAGAAATTTAGCCATAAAGAACAGAAAAGATATAGGAGATAGTAGGGAAGGGATCAAGGGAGAGGTATTTTGAAGATAGAGGAGACAAGGGCATGTCTGTAGGCAGTAGGGAAGGAGCCAGTAGATTAAAGATAAGTGAGAGAGTAAGGATGACAGAGGGGGCTATCTCTGTTGGAGAAGACAGGATGAAATGGAATCATTTGTGTGGGTAGAGGATTGACCTCTACCTAATAAACAAGACTTATGGAAGGCTTCATAGAAGAGATAGCATTTGAGGTGGACCTTCAAAGATAGGTAAAATGTCAATAGGCTGGATGGAACTTCCATACATAAGGGAAAGTGTGAACAAAAAGCATGGAGGTGAAAGAGAACAGGATATAGTCAGGGAACAGTGATTTTTAAGGTATTGGATTGAACCTCATTAGAGGTCTGAAAGCCAAGTCTAGTTGTCCACTTATTGAGTATATTGTAGGGCAGCTTGTTGAGATCTGGGTTCAAATGAAAGGCCCTCTAGAGTAGCTTCTAAATCTCATCTTCTGTGATTCTATGACTAGACTATTTTGCCTAGAAGATAAAGTACAGTGAAGGTGATTACTGTAAAAAGAGACTGGAGGAAGTCAGGGTAATGCCAACTTGTGAAGTGACAGGTTGTAGAAATGTGTAAGATGTTTGGCTTCCTGATCACATCTGAGGGTTCTCAATGCTGGATGCTTACCAAGGAAAAGGGTTTATCTGAGGGAATAAAGCCAGTGTTTAGAGATGACCGCCACTATTTGGCACTGATTAAAGAAGCAGATTGAGTCCCAGGGGAGACTCTACAGTCTTGGTTATATGCTATGAAGTAATGGGTCCTGAGTAGCTTCACTAGGTGTCAGGTCTCCCAAAAAACCTGGTTACTAACTTGGGCAAACTGTGGCAAGTCCTTAACTGAGTGTGAAGTCAACCCTATTTCTGTAAACTGATAGACATAGGTACCGGGAGTCCAACTGTCCAGGAGGTGCTAGGAAAATTTTAATGATGGGCACTGAGAAAGGACAAAAAATCTAGTATACTAGATGTTTGCTCACCGGAAATGCTCCCCTTGTATCTGGGTTAAAGCTACTCAAACAGGCAATGGCTTATGGCTCAATTCAGAAACTGTTAGGATTGGTTGGACATAACCAGAGGATAGACATTGATCTTGTGGTAAAGGCTGCAGGTGACTAGACTGTACCCCAAAGGCTAGTTAGGAAAAGAAAAGGGATGAATTGCACTTGCTCCAGAGTTTTGTCTGGAACTGGTGATGGGTCTAACTGCGGCCTCAGATGCTATAATTCTGCCTAGCCTTACCATCTCTTCTGCCATTATTATACTATTTTTACATGTATTTTCTCTCTCAACTTTACTATCTTTCTCTCTTCACCTGCTCTAGTCCTCTGTAGAAGAGGAAAAATCATTAACTAAATATAAATATCAGGTGCCATCCATCTTTCTTTCTTTCTTGTTTGACCAAACCACTCCTTTAATATGCATCTTTGTTTCTGCTTGGTATCTGAAGACATGAGTCCACGTATGTGTACTCACCTTAGAATAGAAGCTGCAAGAGGGTGAGTCTCTCATTTGATGATAACCCTTATATAGTGATTTAGTTCCAAACACTTTACGTACGTTATCTTATTTGATCCTTACAAGTTTCCTCTGAGGCAGGTAGTACAATTATTATCCCATCTTATAATGAACAATCTGAGGCTCCATTCAAATGACTTGTTCATGGTCACATAGCTAACAAGTGGAATCGAACCCAGGTTTTCTGTCCTGTGATCTTTCCTCTATGCTAGTATCCAAACGTCTGCTGTGACCCTTATGCTTTCTTTTATTCCCTGCTTCCTCATAGACAAAGTTTTCTCTTGGGTAGAGTGAGTCACATGACAAGATATTGTATGCATCCTTGAATTATTTTTCTAAAGAGCTCATTTCTAGTTCCCCCAAACCAGAAGTTCTCAAAGTCTGATCTAAGGACCCCAAAGGGTCCCTGAAACCTTTTCAAAGGGTTCCACGAGGTCAAAAATACTTTCATAGTAATACTAAAGACATTATTTTGTCTCTTAAAATACTCTTCCATTTTAGAATGTAGATGTACATACCTTTGAGACAGTATTTTCTTCATATATTTCAACCAAAACAACATATCAAAACAGATGGAATACAGAAGTAAATATGAGAACCTAGCTATCTTTCTCTTAAGCCAGATATTGAAGAGATTTGCAAAAAATATGTAAAACAATGCCATTCTTCTAATTTTTTTGTTTTAGAAAATATATTTTTCATAAAAATATTTGTTAACATGTAATGGATTTATTGTTGTTATAAAATTAATAAAATTTTTTAACTTTCATCAGTTTTAATTCCTAATATGGTAACTATTTATAGATATAACCCACATTAAAGTGCTTTTAGGATCCTCAATTTTTAAGAGTATAAAGGAGTCCTCAGACTGTAAAAGGTCCTGAGACCAAAAAGTTTTAAGAACTGCTGCTCTAAACCTTCAACTCCTCAAAGCAGTCAAGGTAGGTCCTACCTCCCTAGCTGCTTTAAATTATTAATGAGATTTGAGAACAGATTTATGATAGATATATATGAGGTATTTCATTATTTGGGGGAACACAATGGGAAAGTGATGTTTCTTTTCTTAGTGGTTTATAACTTTTCCTTTGTTGTTAGTGGCTGAAGGACCCTGGGCCCAGGAATGAGAAGAGGACCCTTTTCTGTGACATGGTGTGTTTCCTGTTCATCACACCCCTCGCAGCCATCTCAGGCTGGCTTTGCCTTCGAGGGGCCCAGGATCACCTACAGTTTAACAGCAGGCTGGAGGCTGTGGGACTCATTGCTCTCACTTTAGCACTTTTTACTATCTACATCCTCTGGACATTGGTGAGTCAGCACAGCTAGCTGCCCCTTGACAGTCTGCTAAAGGGTATCTTCTTTAGGCTTTACAGTCAACCTGAGGCTAGCCAATAAAACTAGGCATGCATTCTCTAATACCAGGTTTCCTTTCCTCTATTTTGAATAGTGAGTATATGGGCATTCCCCATAGACAAACAGAAATTTACCTAGTTTCTGACCCATATTTCCTATCAGTGAAAATATGAATACAGTGCCTTCTTACTTTGAGGTTGTGATGATTGGAACAGACCTTTGGTAGTCTCATGGTTCAGATGTTTACTAATTATGATCCTCAATGATCCCTAGGTGGTCTATGGGTTGGTCCTAAAAGTAAATTTAATATGCAGTGAAAATTAGATTAAAATTTTTCAGCATTTCAACAGTTTTTACAGTTTAACCACAGTCATTTAGCATGGGTGCAGTGGAAGGAAGGTTAAATTTGGGGCCAAAAGACCTGGGTTCAAATCCCCTTCTGCTACTTATTTCCTGTGTGACATTTAATAAATCACTTAACCTTTCTGGGCCTTAAGTCTCTTTATTTGTACAACGAAGAGTGTGGATTACATAGTCTTTTAAATCTGTGATCTATGATAATATGAGGTTCTTCCAGGTCAGACTTTTATGGAGTGATAACAACGTGCCCATTATTGAAAGCATTTTAGATATGTTTATCTCAGTTTAGCCTCTGAACAATTTTTAGGAGGGAGATAGTGAGGTATGATCATCCCTATTTTAAAGAGGAGGAAATTGAAGCACAGGAATATTAAATGGCTTGTCCAAGGTCACACAGATAGAGGGGCTAACTATGAACCTCAATCTTCTGGTCCCTGTACTAGTGTTCTTTATGTTCTCCTACCTGAGTGCCTGAGAGAATGTGAATATAGGCTGCAGGATTTTTTGCCTTGCTAAAAGTCAAATGGAGCTGGAAGGGATTTTGATTGTCTATTCCAATTTCTGCATCATACAACCGAGATCAACTTGAGGTCAAGATGTTAAGTGATCTGCCCAATGTTACCTGCTTAAATAATGGCAGTTCTAGAAGAACCTAGGTCTTCTGATGTTCAGTCTGATGTTCCACTTCCCTGAATACAGGAGACATTTGACTTCCTCATTTTCCTGATAAAGTATGAGTGTTAGGGCAGCTAGGTGGTGCAACAGGTACAGCATTGGCCCTGGAGTCAGAAGGACCTGAGTTCAAATCTGGCTTCAGCCACTTGACATACTAACTGTGTGACCTTGGGCAAGTCACTTAACCCCAATTGCCCTGCCTTCCCCCCTCAGGAAAAAAAAAAAAGGATGAGTGTCTCTGGTCACATAACTAGCCAGTGGCAGAAGTAAAGCTAACTTCTGGGTCTCTCAACTACCCTAGAACAATGCTCTTTCCATTACACCAAGTATCTCCCTGCTTCTAGGGCCACTGTATCCTGTAAAGAACATTACAAAACAGAAGGGAAATCTTATAACAATCAAAGGTCAATCCAACATGACTGCTGCCAATGGCTAAGCAGGAGAGGGTGCGTTTGGTGCTCAGATGGCAGAATCTATCTGCCTGTTCTCAGCAGCTGGCATCTTTTTTCAAGGCTTGGCAATCCTACCATATATACTCTGAATTCTGCTAGGAAAGTAGATCAGGAATATTAATTCTCTATAAATTCCTGTATAGGGTTGATGTTGGTTGGAGGGATGGAGAGATAGGACATAACAGTAAGATTTGTAAAACACTTTCCAACTTAGTTCCTGTGACTGACGGCTTACAGAGAAAGAGTCGATTCCAGATGGGAGGCCTTAGTATCCTAGGAAACCTAAACGGTATTATTGTTTATTACTTTTTACCTGTATTTCAGAATTGGCCAGACTGCAGTGCTCTAGGTATACTCTGTCTATGTAAGGGCCCCTTAAACTTCTACTAACTGAGCTGGATGTGTGTATTTTGGCACTCTAGTTTCATGCAATTTAAACCTGTTGTTGGTCATGTACTGGGCTAGAGTCTAATCTGCCTCTGTGGGTACCTGTATCTACCTTTTCTTTGGGTCAGAAGCAGTGGAACTCTTTCAGGTGAGTGGTAGCTATGCCTTCCAGGAATGACACAGAAAGATGAAGGAAACCAGCTGGCTTTTCAAAATATTCCCAGGCTATAAACTAACACTCATCTTGAGTAAAAGTCTGTTTAAAAGTATGGAATTTGCCCAGTATAGGTAATACTTTTCTGTCTATGTTGAGGTTTTTTGGACTCAAATACTGTGATTTCACCAGCATAAGGAACTCCTTTTATATGGAAACTCCCTCCACTGATGCAACTCAGGAGCTTCTAACATTTGGGGGTGCTGGAAAGTTAGATACCTTTCCCATGGCCACACAGCTAGTATGTATCAGAGGCAAGAATTAAACCCAGGTCTGCCTGCCTCCAAGCCTGGTTATGTATTCACTTGCCACACTATCTCTGTGAGAGATTCACAGAATTCTAGAATGTGAGAGCTGGCAGGGATTTTTCTAGTCCAACTCCCCCATTTTCAAGTGAGATGTTTAGTAGCATTTGTAAGAAAAACTGCAAACCACCCCACCCCCCCAACAATTCCACTGGATTGGTTAACTCCATTCAGTTCACCAAACATTTATTAAACACCTACTATGTAGAAGGCAAACAAAAATGACAAATAGGGCCTGTTCCCCAGGAGTTCATATTCTAGGAGATACAGCATGTACACAAGTAAATGCAAGATAATTAGAGGAAGGGTTGGAGGGGCAGGTTATTTGCACCGTCAACTAGGGTGCTGAAGCAAGTAACCTGCCCCTTCGACCTCAAGATTCTCTATATATGCGTGCAAAGAGTTTCCTGTATGAGCTTGGACTTGGGAAACCTTTGTCCTTCCTAGGATAGATTGCCTTAGCACTTATCCTCTTTTAGGAATACTTTAATCCCCTATTATTTATCTAGGCCCTATAGCAACCATGTGGCTATTAGCAGATTGGAATTTTCCCCTAAAAAGTATTCAAGCTACTTATATGGAGGAAGCTTGCAGGACCTTACACCTGCCCATATCTTATAACCCAAGAGTTGACATTGCCACTGTCATCAAAAGAAGACTAATTTAATACTTCTCTTTCCCTAATTTAGCTTTTTCCTTTTCTTTCTCTTTGCTGAATGCAAAAACCTTCACTTGGTTTCAAAACAATTAACTGTGAAAATATAGGATGAAGAGGAACCAGTGCTGGACAAGTTTACTGAAAAAGAATTGAGGGTTGTGGTGTACTGCAGGCTCAGGATCAGTCACCAGGCAACAAAGGAGGCGATTTATCCTAAGCTTAAGAGAAGGATGACATCCAGAAGAAGGCGGCAATCATTTTGCTGTACTTTGCCCTGGTCGCCACATTTTTAGAAAAGATACTACAATTAATCTGGAGCAGATCCAAGGAAAGAAAACAGGGTAGTTAGGAGACCATATACTGTGCAATACAAGGATCAGTGGGAGGAACTCTAGGAATTTTTTAGCATGGAAGAGAAAAGCATTACAGGAGGACATGAGAGTTGTCTTTAAGAATTTAAAGGACTATCATGTAGAAGAAGAATTAGGGACTAATAGCCCGGTAGTAGGAGTAACAGAAGTTGCAGAAGGGCAGATTTAGTCTCAATGAAAAGAGAAACTTGATCATAATTAATGCAATTCAGAGGTGGAATGCACTTCTTTAGGAGGTAGTAGGTGCCCTCTCGCTTGAACTCTTCAAGCAGAGGTTATGTGATGTCTTCTTAGGGAAGTTATAGAGAGGATTCCTGTTCAGATCCAGGTTGGAACAGTTGGCCACTGTTTCCTTTCCACTACTGAGATGCTTATGTAATTCTTTATCAGGATTCCCTCTTTGGGCCCGAGGGGGAAAGAACTCTGTACTGACCTCTCTTTCTTGTTCCCTAGGTTTCATTCCGCTACCATTGCCAGCTGTATTCAGAGTGGAGAAGGACTAATCAAAAAGTCCGTTTAATGATTCTGGACTCTAAAAGCTGTAAGACAGCCCAGCATTCATTGCTGTCAACTATGCTTCTCAAGAAAACAGCAGAAGAAACTACTGTGTGAGTGCCCTGGAAATGGTAGCCCTTGAAAGAGAGGGGTTAATCCTGACCCACCATAATCCAGAGAGGAGTCCAACCTAAAGGAATCAGCTGGCATACGGGAATTACAGAGGAAGAAGGAAAGCTGACCACACTGTTGGCTGGCCCAGGATCTTGAGAATATAATTGGGAAGACTCAGCTTTTTAAGGAAGGACACAACTATCTCTTTCACCCAAATCTGGGTTGACTTTGTTACAATATACACTAAGTGGAGTATATTCTATATATGTACATATTTTTTCAATTTCCTTGCATAAAATTTCTGTATATTATGTTGACAGACTTGGTTTTAAGCTTCAGTACTGAAGCTGGCAGCTTGATCTCATCTGAGGTTAATTACATGCCCTGTTCTGGAGTCACTCAAAGACAATTCATGTTTCACATTGCCCTTGCCCTAGGAGGAATTTGCTAAGATCTTGGGAGGCTATCTTCATATCTGCACTTTCTTTTATGGTGTCATACTTTATAAAAGTTTCTGTGTTTTAAAGATCACCCTGAAGGAATAAAATGAGCTCTTAATGAACATAATGGATTTATTAATGATTGTTTCTGAAGGTGCCTTAAACCCAAGTGCTTAAACCAAGATTTTTCTAGTGAGTACATCTAATCCCATTTCAGGGGAGAAGTTTGGGAATTTAGACCTAAATATATAATTCAATACAAGTACTTTAAAATGTAGTTACTTCCACGATGTGTGGTATAAAGAGAGGCACAGGAGGGAGAAGAAAGAAGTGGTAATCACAACAGGCTATACTGTTCCATCAAAAGCCTTTCATAAGGATTAAGCTCATTTCCTTTTTTTTTTTTGACATTATTACTATTTTACTGTATTTACTATTTTATTGACAGTATTATTATCAGAATTTTATATTTATAGTTTACCTAGATTTTAGCAAAGCCTTTAGTAGTCTCTTGAGATTCTTATAGAAAAGATGAGATGTGGGCTAGGAGACTAGTATAGTTAGGCAGCCTCAGCTGGTTGCACTGCAGAACCCAGAGAGTCATTATGGTTTGATATCAACTGGAAAGGTTTCTAGCAGAGTCCTAAGTGTTGTTAATATCTTTATCAGTGATATAGACTACAGTGCTCATCAGATTTACAGATGATACAAAGCTGAGAGGGATAGCTAACATGGTCAATAGACTCAAGATCCAAACAGACTTTGATAGGGAAGCATGTGACAAATGTCAAGTCTTACATTTGGGTTCAAAAATTTAACTTCACAAACTAGACAACGGGGGAGGATCAGGAGGTCTCAGTGGATTGCAAGTTCAATATGAGTTAGCAGGGCAATACGGCAGCCAAAATAGCTAATGCAATTAATCTCAGGCTTCATGGAGAGAAGCACCGTGTCCAGAACTGGAGAAGTGCTATGCTGTCTCATCTGCTCTGGCAGACAACCTCTGTAGCATGGTTTTCTATGTTGGGCACCATATGTCAGCAGAGACATTTGCAAGCTGGAGCGTCCAGAGGGAAGCAAACAAAATCCTAACAGGCCTCAATCCTACTCATATAAGGGTGAAAAAAAATCACGATAATAACATTTATATAGTGCTTGCTGTTCAGTGTCCAACTCTCCTTGGTGTTTTCTTGGCTAAGATACAGTTATGGTTTGCCATTTCCTTCTCCAGTGGATTAAGGCAAACAGAGGTTAAGTGACCTGCCCAGGGTCACGCAGCTAGTAAGTGTCTAAGGCCAGATTTGAACTGAGGTCTTCCTGACTCCAGGCCCAGTGCTCTATCCACTGTACCACCTAGCTGCCCCAAGTGGGTCATGTTGAGCCTAGAGAAGACTTGGGGAACAAACTTAGGCTTTATATAAGGAGAACTTAAAATCAGATGTATCCCAAAGTGTAGTTTGCCTTGGGTTGTGGCTTTCCCCTTCGCTTGACATATTTAAGCAAAAGTCTGATAACTACTGGTTGGGTACACTGTAGAGGAAATTTTTCCCCTAATAATAGAAGGCTCACGAGATTCGTTTAGGTCTCATGAAAAATGAGGAAACTCTGGATTATCTTCCTCAGGAATACTTCAGTGTAGAGTCAACTAATGTGTTCTAAGAATGGCTGGTCCAATTTGTTACAATTCTTCTATGCAACATGACTAACGTGAAAATGTATTCAATAGGAATGTATGTGCAGAGCACATATCGGACTGCATGCTGTCTTGGGGAAGAGGGGAAGGAGGGCAAGAAAATTTAAACTTTATGGAAATGAATGTTGAAAACTGAAAATAAATATTTTTTAAAAAAGAAAAAAAAAGAATGGCTGGTCCAAAGGGAAGCATGGAGCAGTGGAGGAAGCACTACGATAAAGTGTCAAGAAACCCGGGTGGGTCCTGGCCTGTCTCCTTTATCTTTTCCAAAACAATCATCTTGAGAGCCTATCAAATGTCAAAGGAACTAGGTGGCTGTTTCAACAATCCAGCTAGCAGCCAGCTCACAGAACGTTGCCAGCACCCTGAACTTCAGAGCAAATACAAACAAATTACAAACATCAACATACCAAAAACAATTCATAGTTACCAAGAAAACCATCAACATCTGAATTCAGCCGGAAGCCCCTTACAGCAGCTACCCTGAGTCCCTGCGCCTCCAGGAGTGAGAGCCTCAAGCAAATAGCTCTGTTCTCCCTTTTTACACAGTTTCATAAGTCATCAAACATCATCTGAGCGACCAGAACTTAAGCTTCTATGATTCGCTCTGGTGTCAGCACCTCCCTTCACTAGCGCCACCTCGAGCCCCACCTTAGTTACCAATTCACACCCACATAGGCTTAGCACCTAGTTAACACTCAATCAAAGACACTGAATTAATCAAAGGAAACAAAGGCCAAACTCTTCAAGGATCCTCTCTCCTCTCTGGAACTGTTTCCTCCTCTATAAAAGATGGTCTATAAGATGTGTTTCAGCTCTGACATTCTGTAACTACAAGTCTATCCATTCAATGCTAGCCCAGGTGCCAGCTAATCTGCTATTAGACGTTCACATCCCCATCATAACTTAAAAGAATTAGACTTGACTTCTTCTGAAGAGGGGAGATATTAGACTTCGAAATAAAGTATCTGAGCATTTCTGGTCCAATAAAAGCGCATTTGGTGCTCTAGGTCCTATTTTGGAGAACAGGCTGAGAGATGGGACCAGTTTGCTGGCTAACATCCTATCCTTTCTTTCACGGTTAAATTCCTTAAGGAAGCCATCTATAGTCAACGCCTCCGTTTCCCCTCTTGCTTTCTTGTAAACCCTCTTAATCTGGCTTTCTATCTTCATTCAATAGAAACACCACCCTCCAAAGTTACTAGTGATTTTAACAGCCCCAACCTAATGGTCAGTTCTCAATTCCCATCCTTGAACTTTTTCACTTTTGACTGCCAATCACTTTTCCAGATATTCTGTCCTCTAGATTTTTTTTTTTGGTGACACTACTCTCTCCTGGTTCCCCTACTTGAATATTTCTTCTAATTTCCCTTGCTCATTCTTCCTCCATGTCTTACGCACCAACTCTAGGTATCCCCTTTACAGTACCTCATTTGGTGAGCTCATCAGCTCCCACGAGTTTAATTATTATCTCTATGAAGATGATTCCCAGATGTATCTATCCAGCACTAACCTCTCTCCTGCGCTCCCATCTCACATCACCCAACTGTCTCTTGGACATCTCAAACTATACGTCCTGCGGGCATCTCAAATTCAACATGCTCCAAACAGACCGTCTCGTCTTTGCTTCCAAATCCTCCCTTCTTCCCACTTCTACTGCCACGCGACCCAGGCTCTCAATTTCACTGTCATCCTTGCCTCCCCGCACGCCTGCCCCACACATCCGATCTGTCATCATCACATCTCATTTCTACCCTCACAAAACCTCTCACTTTCCATCCCGCACAGTGGCTCCACCGGCACGGGCCCTCGTCACCTCCTGCTTCGATTCTTTCCCCACTCCAGTCCATCCTCCATTGAGCTGCCCAAGTGATTTCACTAAAGCATAGATCCTCCCCAAAAAACCTTAAATACTTCGGAGGCGATGTGCCATGGTCACAGCACTAGCGAACGAGAAGGCTTGCGTTCAAATCCCAGGTAGCTATTTGCTATCTCTATGACTTGAGGCAAATTACTTCAACTCTCAGAGCCATACATTCCTCATCTGTAAAGTGAAGGGTTTGGACCAGATGACCTTTAAGGTCACAGAAATGACCTTAAGTGGCTTTTAAATGTATAATCCCACGTACAGAACCAAAACGGGAAAGCAAACACAGAGGGGACTCACCCTCGAATCTACGCCTGCGCAGGAGTGGGGCGGGACAAAACGAGAGAGATAAGTAAGGGTAGAGGGTGGGGCCTCGCTCAAGCGTTATTGGAGCTCTTCGGTGTCACGTGAGTGCGCAGGCGCAGTGCCTTGCTGCCCGCTCTCTCACACAAAGCCCAGAAGGAGAGAAAATGGCGGCAGGGGTGGAAGCGGCTGTGGAGGTGGCTGCGACTGAACCCAAAATGGAGGAAGAGAGCGGTGCGCCTGGCTTAGTAAGCGGCAACGGGACTCCGACCCCCAAAAGGTGAGGCTTCTTTGTCCTTCTCGGGCCTGGGGCTCCTTGGGGAGGCGCCTGGCCATCAATGGGGCCTGTGCTGCCTGGCCTTCCCAGCGGCCCCGGCTCCGTTAGCTGGGCTCCCTCCCCTCTCCACGCGAGGCCTCTGATCCTGATCCCGCCCCACCCTCCTCCCACTCCGCGAGGCCCCAGTCCCCGTCCTGCTCCCTGCTCAGCCTCCACCTGCCCACGGGGCCGTAGCATCCCCCTCCGTTCGCGCGGTCCCGTCCTTGTAACCCCCCCCCCCAAAGTCTCGATTTGATTTCCTTTTCGTCTTCCCCCACGAGCGGGCCTATTCCCCTCCCCTAACGCGACCCACGCGGCCCCATTCTTTTTCCACAACCCCGATCCTTTTTCACCCTCCCCCCATGCGCGGTCTCGATACCCGAGGACCGTCATCCTCCCTCTTCCTCCCCCCCTCCGCAGGTCCCCGACCCTTCTCCCCACGAGGCCCCAGCCTTCTTTCTCCACGCGCGGCCTCGTCTACCCTCCCCACGAGGTACCATTCTCTCGCGGCGCGTGTTTTCCGCTCTCCCCACCTCTCCGCGCGTCTCCGAACCACGTTCCCGTGAGGGCCCCCTCCCCCCTCTCAGTCTCGCTCTCCCCCGCGCCCTTTTCCTCTCCCTGGCTCCGCCCCTCCCCTCTGCAACACCCCCCCCCCCCATCTCCTGCCTTCATCTTCCCGGCGTGGCTTCAGGCCCGGCACTTTTCCCCCCACTTGCAAATGAGAAAACGAAGTGGCCTTTGTGCTCAGACCCTGGCGCTGGGCTGCCCAGGGGAAGGTAGGGCGCCCCTGCTTCGGGCCCGGCCGCGCATACGGGCCCCCTCCTCTCAGGGCTGCACCCTGTTCCGCTTTCCCGGGGGTCTGTTCTCTGCACATTTTATCCCCACCCCTGGCCTGGCCATTGTACGGAAAGAACCGCTGGATGTGGTGTAAGGGTTTGTATTCGATTGCTGTGCCACTTAATACTAGTGTGACTTACGGCAATAAGCTCTCCGGGCCTGAGTTTCCCCTCAGAAGGAGGGAGTTGGAGATAATCTCAGAATTCATTCTGATCTTCCTTTGCTCAACTTCCGCCTTGTCCTCGTTTCCAGCCTTTTCTCCTTTTAACCCTTATTCCTGGCTCGCCCCCCACCCCCACCCGCCAGTTGGGGGAGGGGAGTAGTAGGGCGCTGTTTACCCTGGATTTTCAAAAAGCCTTGGTCCAATTAGATGCTAATTGCTGTTTATTTTCCCTGAGTTGCTAAAGTGCGTTTTAAATCCTGACCATAGGAAAATAGATTAATTTTTGACTGTGCCACTGCATTTCTCTAAAGTAAGGATAATCTGATGGTAACTTGAAAGCTTAAAGACTGGCCTGCTAAGTTTACTGTTTTCATAGGAGAAATTAATCTTAATGAAGTTTTTAAAGCAAAAGCACTGATAATGAATTACTGTGTAATTATCCAGTGTAGTTCTTAAGTTCTTTTTTCCAGCCTTTGAGGAAAGGAGACAGGAGATGTATTTCTTTCATAAAGGCCCTGGACGCAGATTAAAGGCAATTGAACTAGAAGAACTTATTCACTACCATGGCCTGTTGTAACGTGGTATAGTGGAAAGTGCACTTGGATTTGAATTTTGGCTTTGCTATTCTATCCCTGATCTTGCCTTTCTTGTTAATGTAAACTTAAACATTAACATTTCTGTATTTAAAGAAGAGCAGGAAAGCAATCATAGATGAAACCATGAATCTGTTACCTGCAGCTTAGGGTTTTTTAAAGTAAAAATTAAACATAATACGGTAGTACCTACACTGTCCTGTTTGTCTCTTTCTGAAATTCTGCTCTCCTTTATACAACTTCTGAGCATAATTGTCTTTCTGAAATAAGGCATTTTTCAGTATTTCAATTAGAAACTAGAGATTACATTAAATTATTTGAAATTAATAATCATTTTTAATAGGATGACGGATAAGCTAGCTTTTGTTACGATGTTGCCTAAGCAGGAAGTATGTGATCATTTTAAAGGAGTCATGAAGGCGATTTGTATGATTTAACTTGGTAAGAGGTATTGAATGTTAGTAACAAAATGAGCTAAGGTTAATGTATGATCCTTATTTAAAAAAACTCAAGAAATACTTTCAGATGCTAGTACATGCAAGCTATAGCTCTGACTAGTTAAAATTTAATATGAAATTAACTATTTTGCAAGAAGCAGTTTAAGAAAATGTCAAATCTAATATCCACCCTGACAGCAGTTGTAATTTTAAAAGAACTAATGCATTGTGGCATTTCTATTGTGTTTCTGGACTAGAGTGTTTGAATTTGTGTTCACAACACAAAATTTTTAGAACTAGAAAAGAATTAGAACTTTTTTTTTTAGGTAAAGAAACTTAAGACCCAGAAATGTTAAATCGAGGTTTTGGTTACATCATAAGCAAATTGCCTTTCCCATCACCTTTTGGTCATTAGTGATGTTGCTGAACCTGTGGGAATTATGTGCCTTGAGTTTATTCCTGAAGGACTATCCATATGATATAGTAGTAGCTCCAAAACCAGCACTTGTAAGTGATTGGGATAAGTGGTCACCAAAACACCCTTAAATCACTTATCTATTCACTTTTAGCTGAAATCAGTTCCTTGTACTGTTTTCTTTTTTTTTCCAAAGGAAAAGACAAAGTTTATTAACAGTTTGCCATAATTGGTTGTCTGAAGAAATCCCACCCTTTGTGATGCTTGTTTTCACAAGCAGGCCAGATTGAATCTGAGCACCTTCATGGAGGCAAGATGGAGATTATATACACAAAGATTGTGGAAGGGATTGAGGGGTGGTCTGGGGTGACTAGAGGAGGGGTTTAGGGAGGGACTTGAGGAGGAGTCTAAGGAGGAGCTTGATGGGACTGAGATGAGGTCAGACTCCAGGGTGGGAAATAGCTGAAGGCTACCCGGAGATGACAGACAATAAGAGATCTAGGGTAACTGGGCTAGGGTATAGGTATTTTGATCAGGATTAAGGGTGGGTGAGGCTAGGTGGAGATTTAGGCCTAGTGATAATGTAAGGTTTAGGGCCTTAGGGGAAGGCCAGATCTAGTTGGAAGATTCAAGGGGGTTCCCAGAGACTATGCCCTCATCATTCCCCCCTCAGACAAATGGGATCCAAATTCTTTTGGGGTCAGGGATGAAGGTCTCAGCTTCTGAAACTGCTTCCTGCTGGCAAGGGATGTAGAGCTGTCCCTGCCTCGATGGGATGGGTCCAGTTCCTTGTACTGTTTTTTAACAAAGAAATGAATAGTATGGAAACACACTTTGTTACATAGCATGAAATATGTATCTAATTATTACAGTAATTTTCAGAATCTAATTAAACATAGAATTTTTTGGTTTTGTTGTATATCAAGACTTTGAATATACATCCCTGTGGTATGTATGTGCTTGATGAGCTTGTTATGGGAGAGAGAGATGTTGGTCTATGGCTAAAGAGAGCCTTTAACACCCTCCCACCCCCAGCCTGCATTTGACCTTGAAAAGTTTTACTCAATTATGAGTCTGGGAAGGATTAAGAGTACAAACCTTCGGTTTCACTTTTCCTTGAATCCCCAGTCTTTAACTCTTAGCTGTTCTTTGTGGTCTGAGGGGGGAGGGAATAGATTTATGTATTCTGTTTTCTACCTAGCCTGGCTACGTTAACAGGTCCTCCAGTACTGCTTCTAAATGAATGGAGAAGGCTGTGAGATAAGCTTAATCTCTCAACACTGTAGCTAATTTCTTTTGTGTACTGATAGTAAGTACCTGTAGTTTATACCTATACTAAGGAAGAAAAGTCTTTGTCGGGCTGTAATGGAACAAATGGTTAAAAGTACATAAAGAAGGTTCAAACTATTTGTCTTGTATAGGATGATGAGGCCAGAATTATATGGGCCTAGTAACTAAACAGCAATAACTATTCCATGACCATAAGCCTCTTATTCTAAGCTAGCCTTTTCATAAAAGCATGCCATTGGTTATAGGGAGATTTGTGAAAAGCCATGGATGATGCTCAGTGTGATCTGCATATGGTGGAGGCAGCAGCAGCTCCTTTGAAGCCCAAGAACGAATGATCAAATTTATAGAATTTTGTGTGTGACAAAAGAAATGTTTGCATCTTGTTGTTTCTAAAATATATAGTAAGAATTTTGTTTTTGTTTTTTTGTTTAAATTTTGGTTCTTTCCTGGGTATTAGAGTAAGAGCTTTAGATCCTTCACACAATGAAAAGAATACATGATGAAAAAATAAATAAGTAAACAGTTTGGAAACAGAAGGTATTTGAGGGGAAGAAGAAAGTCATGTGCTATATTAAAGGTACATTGTAAGTAGTCTCTACTCTTTCTGTCTCTACTCTTTCTACCCATGAGATTGTTTCTCTACAGTCCTTTTCCAGCGGTGTTCAATTGCTGTTTTTCACTTTGCTTTCCCCAGGTGGAAAATAGATGGGAGGGAAGGAGGAGTGTTTTGGTTTCTTAGGTCCGAGTTAGTAGTTAGGTTTTGGTTTTGTGTGAGTGTGGTACCATAGTTTGACATTAGATGATTCTACCAGATGAAAAATTAGTAGTCGTCTTTAATAGTATAACTGCTTTAAGTATAAATGTAAAGATGTTCATTTATGCCGTACACTTACAGGTGTATTTTTTCTTTCTAATATAGTGAAGGTGAACGATCAAGTCAAAATGAGAAGAGGAAGGAGAAAAATGTGAAAAGAGGAGGGAATCGATTTGAACCTTATGCCAACCCTACTAAAAGATACAGAGCCTTCATTACAAATATACCATTTGATGTGAAATGGCAGTCCCTTAAAGACCTGGTCAAAGAAAAAGGTAATGGTATTGGTGTTGAGTAGGGTAAAAGGTTGGTCTGTCATCTTTCCTTATGGCTATTTCCTTGGTTACAATTTAATCATTTTGTCAGTTGAGGCTGTTTGGGGTAGATAAAGTGTTATTTTGTTTTTTTTTTTGTCCAGGCTTTAGAGTAAAGCCCTTTTTGGTTTTTCGTGGTCATGCAACTGCGTGTTAAAGAGAGTAGTTTGTGTGGTCACTTGGCCTACAAATGATACTATTGGCTAAATATGGGTCATAGGGCTTCGATTAAGTTTGAAAGGAGCCTTTTTGTCTTAGGAAATATTTTTTGAATTTTCTACATTAGTGAGGATTTTTGAAGCCTTTAATGCAGTTGGGCAAGAAGGTAGTTTGCTGATCCTGGTACAAGTGGATGTCTGTCCTGGAATCTAAATTCAGTAGCTTGACTTGTTCTTGGTCTAAATTGAAAAACATTTCATAGCCATTTTAATGTAAAATGCAGAGTAGAATGGAGACTTGATGGCTTAAAATAGGTATCTGTTTGAAATTTAGTGCCTCCAGATGATTAATGGTTGTGGCCCTGGTAACAACTTTTAAATTTAAGTTTAATCTCCTCTAGAACAGGGAGTAAGCAGCCTAAACAGCACTGTTGCCATGCAGCATCAGAGACCTTTCTTGGTGGTGTTTGGTTTTTGATCCATTTTCCACCCCCTTCTACATGTCCATTTTCTCTGCCTCCCATCCCAGGTTCTCCTTTCCCTACCTTTCATTTTCCTCTCTGTTTTCTTATTCCAGTTATTTTTTATAGAAGTGGTGGCACTTAGTGGTGGCACTCAGAAAAGAGGTTGCTTGGACCCTGTTCTAGAATAAAGTTATTGGTAGAGGGTGGGGAAAACAAATTTTATATATTACTTTAAACTTTCCCTTCCTAGAGACAAATTAGTCAAGTTACAGGTAATGGGTTTTCTTGAAGAATTGCAGGGTATTGGGTTGGGGGTGGGGTGGGAGGGGAAGGGACATTGATATTTGAAAACAAATATGTGAGCTTGATTTTCAAACCGGTAATAGTTTAAATTACATGAATTGACGTTGCTTTGGCTGGCCATTTTGGTATGGTTAGGGTTCATCACATTTAGTTTTGCAGTTATGAATGATCCACAGAGAGTACTGCACCATAACTGAACTTCACCATGATATGCAAGAAATATTATTAGGCAATATGAATATCTCTATATGTTTTTTCCTAAGTACTATAAATGCCGTTCCAAGTATTATGTGGTTTCTCTCCAGATAACATGGATGGAAAAATGTTGGGTGTGAGCTTTGTTTTCCTGCCTCGATCAGCCAAATCATTCCTGTCATGCTCCTAGGGCAACAGTGAAATTTATTCATTTTGTCTGAAGGACTTGTCATGTTACATCCCAGATGCATTGTTCTTGGTTTTTGGGACTGCTGCTTCAACACTGTTTAGAATTGCTGTACAGTACAGTTGGGTCTTATTCTAACTAGTCTTTGGAATCACTCCCAAAATTGTGCTCTTGTGATTTGTTCGAACCACTGAATTGATATTTCTTTTGATACATAAGGTATAGTAGTTCCAAGAACCAGGAATGTAGCTTTGAAAATGTAATTGTTAGAACTCTGTAAGAGACTACAGGCCCAATTTTTCATTTTTTAGGAGTGTGTGAACCAGTTTTGGGACATAATGGAGAAAGTAGGTGATATTTTGACTGCTTTACCATTCAGCAATTAAGTTTGGAAGATCTAAAGCTAGTAGCAACAGTGAAGTGTCTGGATGTAGAAGCAGTTCACCTCAATTTGCCATTTTGCACTGGATATATCAAGTATGGAGACGGCATGGTGGTTTACTCAGATTTCTCCAAACTGGTTCTCATAGTCCCCTGGTGCATTGCTTTGAATGCCCGGTTCAGTCATTTTGTGTATTTTTTTGGTGGTGAAATTTAGAATTACAGGTGTGCAGTAAATCAACATTTTTAATGAACCGTAAAATGTTCTTGTTTAGAGCTCCCCTGTATTGGCTAATGAATTTGCTGTTGAACTCAACAGTTGTCAGCAGTATTGGACTTTTGGTAAAGGGGTTCATAAGAATGAAAGTTTTTGGTTTTTGGTTTTTTTTTTAATGGTATACCTAGTTTCATTGTGTGAAGTCTAAAAGAGAATTTTAATACAAAAATAACCATTTTTACCATGTTTACCTACCAAATGACTCTTTAAAAGATAAACTATTCTGTTGAGATGTCTAGGAACCTTTTTTTCTCTCCACATCTTAGAATCCCAAAAGTATTTTTCAGTGATTACAGTAGATCTTTTTCACAGAAATTTTACACTTGTTGCAAATATGTTTTGTTTTATGAAAATTGGCTATTGTTCAGTAATAGAAATACAGACAGTACATTAATTTAAAAGCATTGGGAAAGATTTAGCACATGGTAGTTGTGTATAGTAACAAAAGAGGTTTGGTTTATAAAAGACAGGCCACAATTCAGAGTTAAGTATTTAAAGTATTGGCCGTGGTGGGGGTAAACTACTACTTTTAGTCACACAATTAATGGAATGAAAACCAGAATTATAGACATTTTTGACTTGAAAATAAGAAATAATTTCTTACCAGATAATAGGTCATTTTAACATTGTGCCTTATGGTTACAAAGCACTTTCTGGATACACCGTATCTCTTGATTCCACCACACACAGGAGATAAGGCAGAAAATATCCCCATTTTGTAGTTGAGGAAACTGAGGCACAGAAGTAGGACCCTAAACTGAAGTAAGAGTGAGCTCATATTAAGGCTATACTGCTTTAACATCCTCCTTGTCATGCAGGTGTATGTTTTCTTCCCATAAATTTACTATCTATACATTATACTGAGCTTAATCTATAAGACAAATAATTGTGCGTTACCATTCTGATTAAGGCATGTCCTCTAAGAATCCATGAACAAACCATATGCTAGATAAACCAGACCATTTTTCTTTGTAGTTTGGACTGATTGGTGAAGATAGAGTATTGATTTAGCTTTGACCTTTTTAAAAAATTAAGCTTTAAATATGAAAACAGTATAGCTGACTCTCTCAGCCTAAATGAACCTAGCATTGGTGCTATGAATCAGTTTTCCCTTTTTTACTCAAACTACTTGGCCACACTACACATTGTGTGGTTTTGATCTTATTTCTCGAGTTTTTTAGGTCTTTGGGGCATGGCTTAAGTAATCAAAATATTTCATTTCCAGTTTATTTTCTAAATGTTAGGTCATTAGTTTATTTCTTTTAATTATGTTAAAGGTCCTAGATTATTAATACTGACATGATAAATTGTGAAATATTCTTGAAGATTAAACTTTTGGAGAGTTGGAACTTTATGTGACTTAAAAACTTTATCCATTAAAGAAAGATTTTTGGCAGACTTGAAACTACAGCTACCAGCAATCCTATTGCTCAAAAAGGAAGTTGTCATAGAACAGTGTTACCCACTGACAGACAGCTGGGAATTGGAAGAGGGCTAATGGCCTTTTGGAAGCATTCTCCCCTTTCCTTTACCAGTGCCCTTCTCTTGACTAAGATTGTAAGATTTAGAGCCTAATAAGAGGAAGGCTACCCAAAACACTTAGTTTGACTGCCTGCCTGCCTGCCCGTACCCCCTCCTAGAGGAGATTCTCATTCTTTCTTTGCTGCCATGCTGATTTTTGCTGGATGGAGAGGTGAGCAGGACAAACCAGTCCTGGTACCAGCAGCAAGGATACTGAATGGAAAATTTAAAAGAAGAACTTGCCAAAAACAATTTTAAAATTCCCTTAAAATGTCAAGTTAACCTAATTTTAATTTTTTCTTGAAATGTGGTATGTGTCTTCTGAAATGTTTGAGTATTAGAACTGAGTAGAAAGAACATTAGATTATTCGATCTAAAGGGGATCTAGGAAAAAAATTTAATAGCCAGTAGTTATAGAACGTTTTAAGAAGGTTTGTATGAGAATGAGATTGTAAAATCTCTATCCCTGGATGAAGAAAACCCATCTCTTAGCATCTAGTTTACTTGGACTATCTGGGGAATGGGGCAGATGGAGCAGAGGCAGGACTGTGGACCACCAGTAAGTTCTTCATGGATCACAGTCTGAGGAAGAAAAGAAGGCAAGTCAGTAGTATTTATTCTCAATACCACATACAGCAGTGGCCAGTTTACCTCGGTAAGCAAAGATTAATTTATTGAAGTGCTTAATCCTCTCTTAATAAAGTTTGTGCAGTGTTCTAAATAAATTTCAAATTGTTACTGACTGAAAACGCACACACCCAGGGCAGGGTTAGTGTAACAGAATGTTTTGAATTTTTCTACATTGAAAGTTTATAGGGCAAATCTGACATAATCCCGTACTTAACTCCTCTACTCCTTAATAAAAGTCTTGCTTTTCTACTCAGTAGGCATTAGGCTGAGTCTATAATTGGGGTCCACTATTTGGAAAGCCCAGTTAATGCACATACACACATCTGTAAAGTTGATCATCAAAAGCCTGTGAGATGAGCCCAACATTATGTTGTTGACCCTTTGGATGATGCTGAAGGGTGGGCCTATCCCCACTTGGGATTTGGGGGAAAGGAAGCTTCTAGTTCAGTTTTCTACATCCTGTCAAATTGTCATGGGCAAATTTAAATTATTTTGTCACATATATTGTGAATCCCCAGAAAAGGCATTCTAAAGCCATTTTTAAACCATGGCTGCTTTATTTTGGGTGTGGACAATTGACTTTTGAGGTGAGGTGTGTTCTGGGGGGTTTTTTTTGTTGGTTTTGTTTTGGGTTTTTTTTTTTTAAGTACTGCAGTCCCCTGTTGTCCGTAAAATCTCTGGTAGATTTTTATTATAATACTTAAACATGAACTCTCTTCAGTGACACTGTGTTGTCTCCATTGCATCCCTTTCTTCTCATTCCAGACTAAGGAAGAAAAGGGAAGTACATCCCTTTTTAATCAGAGTTGGGAAACACTAATAGCTTTGTACATTTAAGACTCGTACAAATAATCGTTCTAAGGAGCTGTCTTAGTTCTTTGATTTGGGTTGAATATTGCTTGTAGCAGCAAGATCCATTAATTCTCCTAGCGAGAAAGTGGTTTTAGTTGTCTGATTTGCATTTTTTTTAAAATGCATGATAAAGGAGGCCATCTTTGGGGTTTTTCAGAATCTTGTATTCAGGTTCTCTTTATTGCATGCTTCAGTTGTCATAGAATTGGCTCTTGCATAATACTTAAAATTGGATACAGGCTTAAATGTTAATTTATGCCAGTAGTTAGGTAGCTACTAGAACAGTTCCAGCCCAGCCCACAGGCAAAGGCGGGAAAGAAGAAAGCAAGGGTGCATTCATACATTTATTAGGTGCTTACTATGTGCCAACAACTGTTCTTAAAAATAAAACAAAGGCTTTTAATTTGCTATAGTCTAACCTAACTTCAAGAAGCCCTCTTAAAACAGAACTGTTATCTCCATGCAGGGTAAACTGAACCCTAAAGTTATCCTGAGACTCTCATTGTTTTGGAGATGTTGAGTGAGAACTAATATAGGCCAGCCCCTTTCCTGATTAAATCTCAAAATAATTAGAATTTTGTTGAATCAAAAGCTACGTGAAATAAGTAAGTGGACTTCTATTTCTGTTTGTAATCTAGAAGAAAAGAGTGTTACAGAATGTTTATATGACCATGGAAGGAGGTATGGTTTGGATAGATTGGTCTTGGCTTTTAGGTAGCAGTCACATCGTTCTATAAGATGTTTATGGTGAACATGGTTTAACATCCACCAATACTTGAAATCTGGCAGTAAGTTACAGCTGACTTGAGTCAGACCTTGTGATTTTTTTTTAAGGACATTGGTAAATAGATCACGTTCTTATAGTTAATAAACTTGGGGGTTCGTCTTAATTACAGTTTGACACAATATGTCATTAAAATAGAGACAAGGGCTGTTGGTCCTCTAATGGCTGCTGCTGTTGAAATGAATGGCAATTGAAAAAATTGGCCTCATGGAATTGTAGTTTTTTTTTTTTTTTTCAGATGGTAAAATAGAGGCCATCTAAATTTAATAAAGTATACTTAGGCTTTTGGCTAGACCTGTTTTGTTTATGCTGGAGCATTTTTCAATTTATGCTATACATAAACTAGTGCATATTTGCAAAAAGTTAAACTTTGCCACAAGGTCCATTGATTGCTTGAAAATTCTTTTTCCTCTAGTCATCTCTCCCTCTGCTTTTGGCATACAGTATTGCCAGTTTAGCTCTTCTGGGAGACTTTAGGTAGGATAAAGTACCCTGGACATTAGACTTTGATTCATTTGCTTTTCTTGACAATAAACACTTTACAGCAGTTACTTGGTTTTATTGACTACATGGTGGAAAGCAAAACGTTTCTATTTCTCCTGAGAAAATGCTAGTGTTTTTCCCTGACTTTTAAAATAATTTGCTTATATCAAATTCGAAATGTTTCTCTTACTATCCTATGAAGAAAGGATATGAAACCTGAATAGCTTGTTACCTACCCCCTCTAAACTTGTACTTTTGTAGAAATTATTCTTTAAACTTTGGGGAATAAAACGCTTGGCTTATAGAATTCCTGATTTTTTTTTTTAGCCAGATTTTAAGAATTACAGCTTCAATAAGCCATCTCCTTCAAACTCAGCAGCCATTTTGGTAGTTGTATTCTTGGTGGTAAACAATCTGGTTATGGTGGTCATGAATTGGCAATCCAAACCTCAAGGAAAACCTGCAGAATTAGCTTTTTGAAATGCTCTTTGATTTTGGCCTTTGTGAAGATCAGAATTGTATGAGGCTGTTTGCTGTAGATGTAAAGTGAGCATTAAATTTTGGTTTCTTTCTGTTACCTGAAGGGAAATGTTGAAAGCAGCAGGAGTAAATAAATGCCTATCATAATTCATTGAAGAGAATCTCGATGCTGCTCTGGTTTTGTGGTTTTGTAGCAAACCAGTTGAACCCTATTTCCAGGATAAGTGCTGAGCCTTGCTCATTTGGATCTTCTATTTAGTGGTATTCAAATATGTACTGTTCATCTGCATTCTTTAAACAGCCATCAAAATGTGTTTTCTTCCCTTCCCCAAAAAGTTAATATGCAGACATGTTTCCTATAGATTTGGATTGCCTCTAGTCATGAATGAGTACTCCAGACAGGAAATTGATATCATGGAAGGAAGTCTGTGGATATTGCTTGTTTGTGGTGGGAGGAAAATCAAGGACATATTGTTAAACTAGTCTTACCTACCTTTACTGCACACCTGTAATGCCTAGCTTGGTGGTTTAGAGAATATGGAGTGTTTCTGGGCTTTCTTATAAGGCAGAGGCTCCATACAAGGTTGCTGATGATTGTTCTAAATTCCCATTGTTTTCTTGGCTTTTCTCCCTTGGTATATGTGTCGTCTGGAATCTGATTTGTAGTTGGTGAGGTAACATACGTGGAGCTCTTAATGGACGCTGAAGGAAAGTCAAGGGTAAGTGTTTGAGAGAATTTCTTCTGTGGATTTACTACATGACAAATGTAACTGTATGGTGGCGTGGAGTGGAATGAATTCAGGAAGGTAGTGAGTGCTATGTTACCAATAGGTAATATTCGACATTGCCATACTTTTGAAGGGGGAGGGGAGGGTTTGCAAATGGGGGTCCCACTGCTCCAAATGGTTGTCCAAAGAGTTTTTTGGCATTCTGTTTGGATGTTTAATTTGGGTAACTGGGGACCAATAGTAGCATCGTCTCTTTGTTAATAGAGGAGTTGGCTGTGTGTGAATTATGCATGGAACTCTGGCGGTGGCATATTAATGTAAAACGTGTGTTCTTGTTCTAGAAAATGTTATTTTTGGTTGTTTGCTGAATTTGTAAGTTGTGTGAAAAAACGTTTCTGAAAAGTTGCCCTTGTGCCAGTAAAGCATAAATCATATACTTAAAACTTGAAAGTTTAAAATTGGCAAATAGATACTAAACTATTTTCTGTTGAGTGTAATAGGATGGCTTAGAACAATCAATAGGACAAGCTTATTTAATGTATTGAAGGGATGGATTTAGGGTGAGTAGGACAAGGAATTGATTGACTACAGAGGGGAGCAGATCTAAAGTTTGTGGAGTGTTCTTGGAGAACCTGAATTTAGGTCTGCTTATTACAACTTCAGAAACTACAAGGCAACCCTGGTAATGTGTAGAAGCTAGGATATCATGGAGTCCAGCTTTTAGTAAGGAAGGATAGGTAAGATACTTCTTCTGTCACCTTCCCCCTTAAAAGGGCTAATTTTAAAACTAATTTTATGTGAACTTTATTTTTAGTTTGTTTTTTAAAAAAATTGTTTTCTTTGAACTTACTTTCTTTTTTTTTTTTTCTTTTTCTCTTTCCTTGCCCTTCTGGTTGGTCTGTGGCTGTTCCTAAAGGGATGCGCGTGAGTATTCTTTAATTACTTGTTGTTGACTGGGTTTTCAAAGTTACAAGATACTCCATTCATATATTTTTTATGTTCTTTATAGTGTTGTTGAATTCAAGATGGAAGAAAGCATGAAAAAAGCTGCTGAAGTTTTGAACAAGCATAGTCTGAGTGGAAGACCTCTGAAAGTCAAAGAAGTAAGATTTTTAGTACCTCTAAGATCAATGTATGGAACCTAAAGAGTGACATTTTTATATAGCACTTCACATTCATGGGGTGCATAATTGGAAATATTCTGCTCTATTTTCCTGAAAGAAAGTGGTGATGGGTCATTCAGCTAACTCGGTGTCAGAGGAAAGACCTGAACCCAAGCCTTTTAAGTCCAGTGCCTTTCTACCTAAATGAATCTAGACTGCAAATTCACTGAAGAAAGCTCCAGCCCCTGGCATATTTTCAGTAGATTTATTTGAGAATAATTGTCCTCCTGTAATCCTAGTGCAATCTTACACAGTAGTACCAATGCCTACTTAGGGGGCTAAACCAACCCTAAATTGGTCATTGGACACATTCTTAACAGGACTGTGTGAGTCCCTGGGCAGGGAACTGACTTAGTAATACTAAGAGCCAGCATATGGTTGGTATTGTTTTGTCATCCTACCTTGAGTTTTACCCTCTTTGTCTTCAGTTTTGCATCACTTTACCTTTTTTCTGGATAACTTGTTGGTGCCACATTTGGGGGGCACCTTTTCCATTGTCTATTTTGTATTGTTCTTCGCTGCAAATACTTTACCGTTGCCCACCCTGGTTTAAGAATACCTCTTTCCTTGGTATTTGAATTAAATTCTTTTCTATATTTATAAGATTCATTTTAGGGGCAGACTCATTAAATGGCCTGCTGCTTAGGAAACTCAAATTATATTTTTGTGTCCCTCTCTCAATCAACAATCACATTTTTTTTTTTTGAAACACCTAAGTGCCTAAACATTGTCCCTAGTGCCAGAAACAGTCTTTACAAGGGGCTTGCTTGTATTTAGTGGAGAAAACAAAAAGAATAAATGAGACAAAAGAAATACAAGATAGTGGAGGTGGGGGGGTGTTATCTTTACAAAAACCTGGGAGGTGGGTGCTATCAAAACATGTAGGCAAGACTCACAGGATCATTGATGAGGAATTGAATGGGACCTCAAGAGTCTGTCTAGTCCAGGCCCCCTACGCCCCCGCCCCGCACTTGTACAGAAGAAGTAGGGCCCCAAGTACTTGTCATGACCTTAGAAGGAAGTCTCTAGTGAAGTACCCCATGATCTGTTTTTGTACCTCTGCTATTTAAAATTTTTATCACTGACTTGGAGAACCAGTCAGTAGTGGTCTATTAAGCAGCTGTTGTGTGCCAGTCACAATGCTGGGAATAATCCCCGTGTTTTTAGTGGAAACAAATATGCATATGAATGTACATACCCAGTAACCATAAAGAGAATCGATACTAGGTAGTGAGGGAGGGGCATCAGGAGAGGTTTCCTGTAGAAGGTGTTACTTGAGCTGGAACTTGAATGAAGAAATGGATTCTTTAGGTAAGATTTGAGAAGGGAATGTGTTCTAGGCCTCAAGATATACAGTGTTGGGTGTGAGGAAAAAGAGAGGCCAGTTTGGATGGCTGGCAGAACATGAAGTGAGGAGGAATGTGCGTTGGGGCTGGAAGGATAGGCTGGGACCAGATTGTGACATAGCTAAACAGCAGATAGGTTGTAGCAGAGGGACAAGATCGGGCCTAATTTTGGCAGTTATGTGGAGGATGAATTACAGTGGGGAGAGGCGTGAGGCAGGGAGACCAATTAGGAGGCCGTTGGAATTAGCCAAGTGGGAAGCAAGTGTGCAAGTAGAGAAATAATCGTAATAATAGCATTTGGATACATCTACTGACATACACTATGCTGAGCACCTTGCAGATAATCCCATGTCATCCTCCTCGTAACCTTGAAAGATACAGGTACTGTTGTTATCCCCATTTTACAGATGAGGAAACTGAAGCTGACAGAGGTCGAGTGACTTGCCTGATGTCACAACTAGTAAGTGGCTGGGGCAGGATTTGAACTTCAGGTCCAGCTCTCCATCCACTGCCACCAGCTACCTCAGTGGATTGCAAGGTCTGGCACCGGATTGGAGATGTGAAGTGAGAAGTTGAGGACATTGATGAAGTTATATTTCTGAGATTGAAAGGGTAGTAAAAATGAAGTTCTGTGTTAGACAAATTAAGATCTCTCTGGCACGTCCAGTCTGAAACATCTAATTGAGGCATTTGAATGTTAAGCTTGAAGCTTAGGGGATTGACTGGGGTTTGTTGTATAGATCTCTAAGTCATATACAAGAGATGGATAATTAAGCCCAGAGGAGCTGATGAAGTCACCAAGAGAGAAAAGGGGGCCCAGGACAAAACCCTGGGGAGTATGTAGGTATTCCCCAGGTAGAGGACAGAATAAGGATGATGAAGCAGCAAAGGAAACTGAGGAGCAGACACAAGTCACAAAACCAAGAGAGAGCAGGATCAGAGAAGATTGTCCAGAAACAGGGTGTTCCATGTCAAATGTAATACCTCAAAGTACAGAATGTAAGGGTAGGAAAAGTGGTTTGGGCTCTGGTGCTGTGGAAGAGTCTGTCTCTGACTTCTCAGAGAAAAAAGAGTACAGGTAAGAATGCAAGAGCTACTTTTTATACCCAGCCTTTATAAACCTGTCAAATGAATGCATCTCTCCAAACAGTTGTGCAGAAAGTAATGCTATTGAGCTACTGAACTGTGTAGGAGAAAAGAGCTTTTTGATAGCTGGTCTTATCATGGAATCAAAATTGGAAGAGGCCTTATAGGCAGTGTATTATAATCATAACATCTGCAGGCCACTATTTATGTGAGGCAAGTAATACCAATAAACAAAACTGCATTCAATCATTCCCAAAAGAATTTAATGAGCATTCCTATGTGTCAGGCTCTGATATTATTCCTTTCTGATTCAGTTCTTTATCACCTTACTTAAAACTTGGTTACTGCAACAGGCAACTACCTGACCTGCCTAACTGCTTACTTTACCTTCTCTCATCAGAAGGGAGAAATTAATTTTTTCCTCACCTGTAGCCTGGTGCTCTGAAACCAGGTTTTGGGGTTCCCCTGATTTTTATTTTGAGAGGCAGTGTGACATCTAGTGGATAGAATATTGGACTTGAAGTCAGAAGGACTTGGAATCAAATCCTGCCTCAAATATTCATATTTTCTCGACAAGTCACTTAGCCTACCTCAATTTCCTCATCTCTAAGATGGGATTGCCTGGCATAAGGAAGGCTCATCTTCTTGGGTTCAAATTTGGTGTCAGACACTTAGTAGCTGTGTGACCCTGGGCAAATCACGTTTGTGTTACCTACCTCACAAGGTTGTTTTGAGGAAATTATAATATGTTGTGATTACATTAGCTTTGTATTTCATGATTCAGTTCAGTCTCACTTTGTACTATAAGCATGAGTGGTGAGTAGAAGAGCCTCCTGTAACATTCATTACTGAGAGACTAGTATACTAGAGCTAGAAGGAATCTTAATCCACCTGGTCCAACTCCTTCATTTTATAAAAAGGAACCTGAATACTGGAGGTTAGGCGAGTTAGTTGTCAGGCCAGAATGAGAATCCAGATCATCCCCGTGTTCGCCTGCATGGTCACATTTCATTTTACATTATCTCCCAAGGGGATGACATAGACTTAGTGTATCTTGGTTTCACTACTGCCGTTGGCAATCATTTTATCCTTATGAACTTATATAATAATGTAATTAGGGGGACTTGGATGGAGCTCATTGAATGACCAAACAACAGTAATAGATGCTTGACCCTCTAGAGGGAATCACTAGTGTTGTCCCACTGGGTTCTGAAGGCAAGACAGAAACTAAATGTTAATGCAAAATCCATTAGCATAATTATGGGTGTTTACCTCTCTCATGACTGCATTTTATTTCCTCTTTTGATTGAAAGACTTCTCTGTTTTCTTAAAAGAGTTTTTCCTCTATCCATATCATGCCAATACCTACTTTAAGGGTGGCTGTTAAAAAAAAAAAGCACTTTGAGGGTAGGTCATTAGGCTCTGTAAAATACTTAGAATGTGTGGGATCTCCTTTAAGCTATGAGTGCAGCCTTTTGCCCTCCTTGTTAGAAGCCTGTACACTGGCAGATCCTCTCAAGAGTTAAAGACCATTTCTTCTCTGTTCCTGTGCTCTGGTTCTTCACGTCTGTTTCTTAGTGTCTTTGATACCAGAAACTTGTTCCTTTGCTCCCTGTGTTCCTTGACCTTCCTTGAGGCTCAGTTCAAGCTACTAGGGGCAAGAGGTAGTCAACACAGTGAGCCTAAGTTGTGGTGGGTTAGAATTGGGAATGGAAAATGGCAGTTACGAGGTCATAGCACCTACTTCCCAGTGAGGTTGCAAAGATAAGAATACTTGTGGATCACTTCACAAACCTTTAAAGTGCTTTATAAAAGCTAGCTTTTATTGCGGGTGATCTCTAATTACTAACTTAGAATCTGTAGCACCAGTTTCAGACTGTAGGGCATAGGTATCAGATCTGTGATTCCATTAGTACGTGGAATTCCCTGTTTAGGAAACTTGAGCTCAGTCCATGTCTGCATCTTAGAGAATTGTGGTGAGCAAGCACTAAGAAATAAGTGACTTTTCCCAAATCATACAGCTGGTATGTGTCAGAGGTAGAGCTTGGAGCTGAGAAGATCTATATTTAAAGCCAGCTTTCTAGCCACTACATTATTATGCTGCCTGTCTCAGATGAACGTGTGTAAATTTTATATGACTTCACATATACTTAGCCTTCAGATTTTGTTCTTATACGTGCAGTTGTTCACAATTGAAAAAGGAAGGGCAAGAGTGAAGAATGCAGTGGTTGCCACTTAAGCAGCTATCAGAGGAGTCGTAGAATTTTCCCTTTGAGTGTGTATGTGTGCAGCAGTCTCTGACCTAACCCTGAATCCCATTACCAAGAACTTGGTAGCAGTGAAATGACTCACCAGCAAATTTTTGTTACATTTCTTCCAGTGGCCAGTGTTAGCTTCTGTGAGTGCAAAGGTTGGGTGGTGCCCACAAGAACATTACATTCAGGTTTTATTTTGAAAATGAAGTTCTTCCCTAGCTTGTATTTACTACTTCTGTTTGTGGATGAGTCCTAAGGCAATGAGCCCCTGGTACTTCATTTTCTGAGTTAAATTGGGGGATGGATTATTTTTAAATTCTGTACTATAGTTCTCTCATTCTTAAGTTACCTTTCAAGAATTTAATGTCTGAAATATTAGGAAATGTAAATACAACCCCTTAATGTTTGTTATTATTGAATCACGTATACCAAATACAATTTTGCTTATTTTAGGATCCTGATGGCGAACATGCCAGGAGAGCAATGCAAAAGGTGATGGCTACAACTGGTGGGATGGGTATGGGACCAGGTGGCCCAGGAATGATTAATATCCCACCCAGTATCCTAAATAATCCTAACATCCCAAATGAGATTATCCATGCATTACAGGCCGGAAGACTTGGAAGCACAGTATTTGTAGCAAATGTAAGTAAAACAATGATATTTTAAAATGCAGAGTTTGGATGTTATGAATTATTAATATGTCACAGTTCATAGAGCACAGGTGATGATTCAAATACTAAAGAACTGGGGGAAAGGAAGATAATGCAGCATTGAGAAAGATCAGGCCCTTTAGTGTTAAATGTTTGGTTCTTGTTGCTAATGTATCGATTCTGGACAGGACAGAACAGAGATGGGCAGAAGTATTGTAGATTAATAGATTGTAGGAAAGAAAAGGGATGTCATGGCCTTTGGGTTTTGGTTGGTTGGGTTTTGTTTTTTTGTTTGTTTTATTTTTTACAATTTCTGTTGGGATCAGTGAAGTCTATAAATAATAGTACTACTTCTCAGAACATTCCACAGTGCAAGAAAATTTGTACCTGGCATTTCATTCTCTCTCCATCTCCCAATGCCAAAAAGGAAGGAGGGCTAGGGCTGAGAAGAAGGCATGGGAATGACCAAGGGTCAGTTTGTGTCCTTGGCCAAGTCCTGGTCTTCTCTGCTTTGTTGATACAGTCCTGAATGGTTCTCCAACTCTGGGATAAAAAGTGCCCATAGAATCATGAGGCCTTCTTTCCCATCCATCTTCTACCCACCTCTAGCTTTCTTAGGAAATCCACAATTGTTCATTGAACTGAAAATATTTCAAATCATTCTCTTGAACCTACAGTTAGGGATAGTTCAGGTCTTTTAGTATAGGGACTTGTCCATATCAAAGTAATTGAAATTCTATAATTGGATGGGAGGCTTGGAGAGGAAAAACCAGTATATAAGGGGACCTTGAAGGAGGCTCGCTGTTATTGGGGAAATACAAGGATACAATCTTTAGACATTGTGATATAGTAGAAAGAATGCTGAACTTGGAGGCCCAGTGCCTGAATTTGGATGTCAACTCTGCCATCACTCCCTCCATGATCTTGGGCAAGTCACTCCATCTTTAAAATGAGGACATTGGACTAAATGGTCTCTGAGAGGCATCCCTGTAATGTGTGGAGTAGGTAACATACAGGACTTGAATGTGACTGCTTATTATCTTTACCTAAGAGTTGCCAGTGGTCATGTAACTCTTCCCCATGCCCACTTAACCTTGTATTGAGCTGCTTGGACCCTAACCCCCACCCTTTATGGAGCAGAAATAGAATGGTCAGGATGGGCTTTAGACTCTTTGACCTTAGGGGGAAATGTAAGCCCTGTGTCTAATCTTCTGCCAGCTCCCTAATTCCTAATAATTTGCCCTTTTGCCCATCAAGGCAGCCTAAGCCTGAAATGTAGATACCTGTTTTAGGCTTGTATCTTCACCCAAAAGGGAAAAGGGAGTATACAGGGAGGGGATTGCAAATGGTGTTGTCTTTTTATTCCTTTTCCTCTGTTACCAGCAAATTTTATTTTTTAAATGAAAAAAAATTTTTAATAGGGTCGTATGCTGGTCTTCCATGGTGAGATCACAGCCCTGTTTTAGAAGCAACTGGTCAGGAAAATAAATTCATTTTCCACTCTGTGTCATTATATCTCTCCCCCCAATATCTCTCTTTCCTGTCTCTTCCTTTTTTCTCCCCTCCGCCCCCAAATGGCCAAGGAGAGAGTGTAAGGACTTGGGGTGTGTTCTTAGACTCCAGGTCCCAGAAGCAACTGATAGAGAAGCTGGAGATTGGGAATTGGTCCTAAACTGGAGCTCAGAATGTACTTCTAAAATGTTGTTGCATGTATTTAGTTCTCATTTGGGCTAAGTAAGCATTTATGGGCTACTGTGGAAACCTAACAGCCTTCCTAGGGCAGTAAATGAAAATGGAAGTTTTAAACAAACAAAGCTTACTTGTAAGGATAGGACTTACCTGTTCTTCCTAGTGTATTGGTGCTACCTTTTAGGGTAGTATTCTTGATAATCTTTTTTGTTTGGGTCTTAGGTCACCAACAAAACCCATGACCTAATAGCAATTTTTAAAAAGCAGGAGATGCCCATAGCTAATATGGAAATGTTTTGTATGACTTCACATGTATAATCAGTATATTGCTTGCCTTCTCAAGGAGCTGGAGGGAGAGAATTTGGAAATCAAATTTTTTAAAAATGAATTTCAAGAAATTTTTTTATGTAATTGGGAAATATTTAATAAAACAGAAAATATTTTTTTAAAATGGGAGGTGCAGAGGTTCTGTACTCTGGCACATAGTTAATCTTAAGAAGTGTAATTTTCTATAATTTGGATGTAGGGCACAAACATTTATAAGTTAATGACTGTACCAATATTGGAAACTTAAGATCAATGAACAATGAATGGCAAAAAAAGGAGAAAAGCAGGTGAGGCACATGTTTAACTGATCATTGTGTCTGGCGTCCTGAAAGTGCATTTTATAGTAATAGAGGTGTACAAGACAACTTCCTCCAAAAAACTGATGGATTATTTTGAAGTGTGTGTCTTGAGGCATCTCCACCTTTCAAAAATTCCATTGCAGTTGCTTTAGTCTTCTTACACTGTCTTTTTTCCTAACATGCTCCAACAAGTGTTAGATCCTGTTTATACAGTAAAAACTCCTTGTAAATATTTCATGATGTACAGAGTTCTTTCCTTTTCAGCTGGATTATAAAGTTGGCTGGAAGAAACTGAAGGAAGTGTTCTGTATGGCTGGCGTAGTGGTTAGAGCAGACATTCTTGAAGATAAAGACGGGAAAAGTCGTGGAATCGGCACTGTTACTTTTGAACAGTCAATTGAAGCAGTTCAGGCTATATGTATCCTTTTGAATCTGTATTATTACCATCCTAATTAAAGCAGGTTTGAATGGGGGAAGGGAGCAGTTATTATATCATATTTTACCTCAGACGAGAACAGAAAAGAGATACCCCAGTGTTTTGTTGTCAGTGTGGTCCCTTGGACTAGTAATGAGTTTGTCAAAAATCCAACCTTGATTTCCCACAGGGTAGCCCAGCTTCTGCTGGACCTGGTGACAGCCCCATTCAACATGTGATCGCCAATAATCCTGAAATTTCTAATACCAGTTACTATTTACTAAGAAGATTGGACTTACGTACTTTGTCCATAGAAAATGTTCAAAGGAATCAGTATGGCAAAGTGAGAAGGTTACTAGGTTTAGTTTTAGGAGGGAATCAAGGTTTGAAACCTGCTTTTAACACTTTTTGCTAGTTGTGTGACTGTGGACTAGTGCTGCGGCTTCTCCAGCCGTCTCCTCCCTTGTAAGATGGGGGTAAAACCTGTAGTGCTAGACTGGATAAAATGAAACTTGAGATCACTATGCAGACGGTAATTGTGATTGTCATTACTGTTCTACATAACCTTTGCGGGTTAAATAGACTTTTATGTTCCTTAAAATCTCAGTTCGCTTGATCAGCGTTTTATTTAAATGACATCAAATGTCTATACTAAACTTGCTTATTAGTAACTATAATTAATGAATTTCAACACTTAAGTATCATAGTTCTTCAGTAACTAGATGTGTCCAGGCCTTTCCTTTGATATGGTTGTATTTAACATGCATTCTGTTCTTTTGGTTTGTCTTTTTTTTTTTTTCACTTTGCATTGTAACAATCTTTACAGGTTTTTTTGTATCTCTTGATTTACATTAGTGTACCACAGTACCAATCATTGGACTTATATTTCTTTCCAAAAAGCTCACGTTTTTGTATGTGGACCTTAATTAGTTCAGGGTTCACCTTGAAGACCCATGACCCTTGTAGCCACTGTGCCATGCATGATTAGAAGGTTTGGTGAAGAAGATTGAAAAGAAGAAAAGTTGTGTGTGTGTGAAACAGTGTAATGATGTTGCTCACAATTAGCTGGAACATTTGAAAATTAATCACTTGGGTTTCTTTATTAGTTTGAGATCTCTGATTTGAAAATAGCAAATAGATGGCCTTAACTAATAATATATCAGCAATGTTCAATGGCCAGCTGTTGTTCGACAGACCAATGCACGTGAAGATGGTAAGTTTGACACAAGAGTTTCTCCATTATATGTACTTCTTTAGAATTGCAGAATCATGAAATTTGAGGGTTAGAAGGGACCACCACAGCAGCCATCTAGTTTCATACAGGAAAGAAATCCTCCTATAACATACCTGACAAATGGTCATTTAGCTTTAACATAAAGACCTCCAAGGAGAGGTAACTTGGTACCTCTCAGCATCCTGCTTCACTTTTGGGCAGCTTGTGTTATTAGGATTTTTTTTTTTTAAAGAACAAGCCTAAATCCTGTTGGCCTTCTTGAGCCAAAGAATATGTTCTCTTTCTTCCACATGAGAAACTTTTACATACTTGAAGATAGTTGTCATGACTTCCCTAAGTTTTCTCTAAGCTAAATACGCCATTTTCCTTCAATCACTTGTCTTATGACATGAACTCAAGGCCCTTCATCATTCCAATATCCAGAATTAAATATGATACTCCCTATAAAGTCTCAATGGTGGCAAAGTACAGTGGGACTTATTCCTTCCTCTTCCTGGAAGTCACTTCTTAATTCAGACTGAGATTCACATTAGCCTTCAGTGCACTAAAACCCCTAGGTCCTTTTGAGAACAACTATGTATCCTTTCCTCTCTCATCTTACATTTATGGAGTGGTGCTAATTTGTACCCATGTGCAAGGCTTTTCCATTTATTCTTATCGAATGTTATTTTGATTCTGCCCAGTACTAAGCCTATCAAGATCCTTTTAGATCCTGACTATTAACTAGTATGCTAATTATCTGTCCCTGCTTTGTTTTTACCTGCAAATTTGATACAAATAGAATTTATGCTTTTATCCATCCAGGTTCTAGATTAAAATGTCAAATGTGACTGGGATATTCAGCTGGAGACCTCCTGCTGTTGAACCATTGGCAATCAACATCTATCTAGTTCTTACTCTCTCTGATTATATTACTGTCTAATCCAGTAATGTAGATAATGGGAGAGTTTAATAAAGAAGTAGCTAAAGGTTTTAATGCATGCTAAGAACCTTTTGAGCTTGTGAAATTGATGTTTTTTTTAAACCTTCAATGGCAGCTTAAACAAATTTGCAGTGCATTGGTAAAAATTTTACTATTATCTAGTGTAGGTAGGAAATAGGGTGTTGCATAGGTAGCCACTGTATACATATAGGCATTCCTGATTTATAATGGGTTAGATTACACTAGAGTGTAAAACACTCATATATCAAACGTGATTGAATCTTAATTTCAAATATTCGTTTTATTGCTAGTTGTCAAAAGTGCCAGTTATTAAAACAGTTTAGATGAATAGGAAACTAGATAGTGAGCCAGTTATTATGGTTGACTTTTTAAAATAAACCACTAGTAATTTTTTCTGTAAGAGACATATTCACAGGAGGTCATTTAGTTTGAAAGATAGAACTGATTCTTACTGAAACGTCTCTCCTTGATCCCCTCTAACAATATTTAATGATTAGTAGATTATTTCAACAAATAGTCTTTGGTTTCCATCTTCCATGTAGCATTTCTGGACTATTTTTTGGGTACATTTGCTCAAGGGGTGCAAGTTATAGTTATATTTGCCTAAGTCAAAAACATATGCTTTGAAGACAAAGATGTTTTTATCATCTGCTGTCATTTGATTCTGGGCCATTGGCATGGATAGATGAGGGTTGACCTCTAACAAAAAAAAAAATAAAACAAAACAATGCTGCGCAATACGTGGTTTATCAGGCTCATAAGTATCACGAAGTTGCATCAGGCAGGGACTTTGTACTCCATTTAAATTCTGCTGTCTCTTGCTGCCAAAGCTACAAGGCCTGCAAGCTGGTCAAGAACTGTTCGTGGTGGTGCTGCTTTTTTTCCTTTCTCCAAAAAGCCTTCCTTTGCATTTAGTTCTTTACAAATTGACATACTTTGATGGTTTAAGGTTGCTCACTTCTGGAAAAGGTTTAGTGACCTTTGGTGGAACCTAACATATATTGACTGTTGCATTTGAAGAAACAAATGAAGGACTGAACCAAGTTCTGGATGGATTAAGTCATAATTTTGTGTGTTGTTACTCCAAGTAGCTTTTATTTGTCATTTAAGTGTGGCATTTTTCTTGGTACCTTGGGAAGGCATCCATTAAAATTAACAGATTTGTATAAAGCTTTGTCAAGAAAAAATTTTCAGTTTTCTTAATATTCTGGCTTTTAAAGGTTAAACACAGGAGAAAAAGTCAGAATTCAAGACAATTCTTCAGTTAGAAGTTGGCTTCTTATGCTGCTGAAATTCCAAACATCCTGGTTTCAGAGTGAAATTGTATTCATAATGATTGTATTCAGTAAACTTGTATAAAATAATTAATTTTGATCAGGTTGATACTCTGTTCTCCACGATCTGTGAGGAGGGTAAACTATTTTGGTTTGTTCCCATTCAGGATGAGAGGGCCCTGCCAAAGGGTGACTTCTTTCCTCCCGAGCGACCCCAACAACTCCCTCGTAAGTATCAGTTCCATGGCTCGTATTTATTTTGAATCTTTACAAGTAAATATCTGATGAAAAGTCCATTGAGGTGATAATTGCGTGTGAGTACACACATATTTAGCAAACACTTTGTCTTACAGTGATTGTCAGCATAGGAATAAGTATAAGTTCAGCAACTTGTAACAACTTCCATTTCTATTAAAAGGCTTATTAAGGCTTTGCTAAGTGCTTTTCATGCAGTAACCAGGTCATGTTACAGATAAGGAAACTGGAGCTTGGAGATGGCTTGAAGTTCCTTGACCACTCTATTCATATAGCTGTGAATATCCATAAATAATATACTGTCTCTGGCCTTAGTTTTATGATGTCAATCAGTGAATAGCGCTCTGGACCTTGAGTCACAAAAACTAGAGTTGAAATCTGGCTTAAAATACTTATTAGCTGTGTGACCCTGGACAAGTCACTCACCTCTGTTTCCTTCCATTTCTACATCTCTAAAATGGGAATAATAGCACCTACCTCACAGGAATGTGTGGGGATCAAATGAGATGATTTTTTGTAAAGCACTGCAAACCATAGAGTTACATAACTGCTAGCTTATAAATATAGGAGAGAAGTGATCAGAGCCTAGATTGGACAAATTATTGTCAGGAATACTGTTGGGGATTTCTCTATTGGCTGGTCCCTAGAAACTCTTAAAAGAATGATTCTCAGATACATAAATGGTTTTTTTTTCTTTAAGGTAGAAAATGGGCTAGATAAGGGAAGCTCAGCTTGATGGCCTCAATCTACTCAGAGTAGGAGGCAAAGTAGTCTTCTAAGAGGAAGCATTTTTTTCGAGATGTTCTCCAATTCTGATTTTTTTTACTGAGGAATTTAAGAAATCGGTTGAGTTAAATTAGACTGACCTTGCCCCCACTTCCCACCCCCCTTCATGCCGTGTATTTTCACATCTTTTATGATTTAGCATTGTTTTATTAGCTTTGGGCAATAGTATGGTGGTATATAGCCAGAGTGTTAAAGTTGGAGTCAGGGAACCTGACTCCTGCCTCATGCTAGTGATTATGGGCCAGTCACTTATCCTTTGGAACTTAATTTCCTCATCTGCATAATGGGGATAATGATACTTCAACTACTTACCTCATAGGTTTATAGTGAGGAAGGTATTTTGTAAGCCTTTTAATTATCCTTCCATAGTGAAATGCTTAACTTAACGTTCAAAATTATAAGAAATAAATGTAAGCTTCCTTTGGAAATCATTTGTTAATATAGAAGCTGACTCATTTTCAACCTCAGCTGGTGTAGAATGTAACATTGAACTTGATAATTGGATATTGGTCCCAGGGAGCTCATTAATCTTGTGCTCTCCTGTTTTCATTGGCTGCTTATTGGCCTCCCCAATTCCATATCCAGGTGTTGAGTCTAGAGCCCTGTGTGATTTGGGACCGTGAAACCATAGAGACCAACTCTTTGTGTTACTTGATTTAAAATAATAGAAGCAGCTAGACTGCTGGCAACCAGACTGGCTTGCAGGAAGTATCTTTCCATGAATATTTCTTCTAGAATTTTTTTCCCTATTCTTAGCCTAATTGGCCTTGATTTCAACTCTTAAGATACCGTACAAAGCATAGCACAACATTGGACAGTCCTGCAGCCCAACAGTGTATACTATATAGAATTCTGAAGCCTCCTAAGTTGTAAATATATTCTGGGCTTGTTGTATTTGTTAACAACTTTCTAGGTGACTGTTTTAGGAAAAGAATTGCATTGCCATTTCTTTGTAATTACCCTTCACATCAGGTAGTATTGTGTGACCATCGACTGTCAGTCAGCACTATTAACTGGCCAATGTGGATAGTTCTTAGTGCATGGTTCACTTGTATGGCCTTCCACAGTTCTTAAGATTCTATTACTAATGACTAACTTCCTAGGCCACCTCATAGAAGCTTATGGTATTCCTGAGATATAGACATATATTTATAACAGATAGCATTATACATTTCTATTCTGAGTACTTTATCCCCACATTTGAATTGGAGGAAGAGAATGGTCTGAGTAGAAACTCCTGGACCACCAGTAATTTGCTTTACATTTTTCCTAATATGTAGTTATAGATCAGTCACTCCAGTTCTAAATTGGAGCGAAGGTGGGTTATGGATAAATAATAGATTATATACATCTGGATACTTAATAATTCTAGGCAAGGCACTTCCCTGTTCTGAACAAGGGAACAAAAAGGAAGTTTTAGAGGATCTTCCCCAACATATACCTATAAATATATGTATTGAAGACTCTTGTACTTAGCAGTTTGGGAAAAGGAGTGTAAATTTTATTATAGTTTCCAGGTACAAAATGGATTTGTTCCTAGAGCCTTCTTCTTACTTTTGAAAACTCATACTTGTGACCTATCTCTCTTCCCTCCAGATGGACTTGGTGGCATTGGCATGGGGCTAGGACCAGGAGGACAACCCATCGATGCTAATCATCTGAACAAAGGCATAGGAATGGGCAACATAGGACCTGCAGGTAAGGGCAGTTTGCCTTATTCCATTCTACGGCGTGTGTTGAAAACAAGCAAGATTTCCTCTAGAGGATAATGAAATTAAATGTATTGATCAATATGTGCCTCACAGCTTTACAGAAAGTGATTTTTTAAGTGATTTCATATTTTGTTTTTATTCTTAAAACAATCCTAAAATAGGAAAGTTGATTTAGCATATTTATTAAAAACATTTATATATGTGATTGACTGTAATACCTGCCAAACATAAATACAAAAGATAAAATGAGCCCTTACCTTGTGGAGTTAGTCATTTAGTTATTTCTCTTCCGTTTGGTAGATGAAAAAGCTGATTCAGAGAGGAGCGTCTTGTTTAGGTCATACAGGCCGGAGCCAGTCCTGGATTCCATAACTTGACCCGTATAGTTGCCTGAATTTTCTTGTTACCAGAGGTTCTTTGCTAAGGAAACCTTCCCAAAACAACAAGGTTGTAAAAGCTACTAGTACATTTTTTAGTCAAATCATTTTGGTGATGTGTATATGAACCATTTGATTGATTTTGATTTCATTTTAAAGCCTGCCATAGATAGAGAGAGAGAGAGATAACTGATGACAGGAAATGATTCCTGACTACAAAAAGAAAAAAAAATCATTAAGAGTCAAAACTTGAAAGACATGGCAGTCTGGTGCCCTTTAGTGTTGGAACAAATAGCCCTATGAATACCAATAGCTTTTTCAGCCTTGGTGGTCATAGCTGTTTTATCAGGGAAAGGTGATTATATTTAGATTCTTTTAAGAAGAAAGAAAAGTATGTGATACATTGGTGAAAGATTTTAAATTATTAATGTTAGAGAGAAGAAATTTAATAGGTCTTAAAAGGGATAAGCTTTACTCATCTGGAAAATTAATATGTAAAATAGTTTCATTGCGTTCTATAAGCCTAGTCTCTCGTGGTGTCAGATAATTGAGAAAGGGTTTGGTTTTAAGAGTTTTTTGATCTTCCCTATTTTCTTATTTCCTTAGCCTCAAGTTCAATTTTCTATAGTCATAAATAGCATTTTTTTTTAGGCAGTTGAAAAGCTGTATTTTATAAATGGACTTATGAAATAGAACAAGCATAACACCTGCGTGTATTGGAATAGTAACAGTCCTGTAGCATTTAGCATTGGGTGTACTATCACACATTTGGTCTAATGGTATCAGTCTGGGACCATCATAATTGAGAATTCTTGTGCCTTTTCAACTTCCCAGTTATTCAGCAACATAATACAGTAGATGAAGGAGCTACTGTGTTTATGGTCTTAGTAGTGCTTTGTGTGAAGACATAAGTAACAGATAATCAAATGTGCAAGTGATATGGAATCTAGGAGGGGTAGCCTATACATATGTTGGATGACAAGATCAGGATCTAACAAAAACTGGACGGGCAAGATAGAGCAGTGGACTGAATGGAATGTTTTCTTTTCCACTTGATGGAACCATGTTTTTGTGATGTGTTGTAGAAAGAGTTGTCCTGAGGTCAAAGAAGACTTCTGGATAGTCTTCATTCTTGTTACTTAATTCCTCTAAACCTCAACTTCCTAGCTTATAAAACTGGCTAATTTACTTATGGGTTGTTGAAGATTAGATGTGAAATTACTTTGTAACAAAAGGCACTATACAAATGTGAGGTGGTATTGAGAGTGGCATTTTTCTTTTTGTTACACTGTTACTGTTCAACTAAGATGCATCATTTGCTACTTTGATATAGTTTGTCTGTCTTGAATTTTTCTTTTTAAGGAATGGGAATGGAAGGCATGGGATTTGGAATAAACAAAATGGGAGGTAAGAAATTCTTAATATAATAGTATTTGTGTGATCTTTTATCTTCCCTCCCTTGCTCATCTTAGCACCCTTTGTGAACTTTTGAGTTTGAGTCTAGGAACTACCTTTTCCCCCAACATTAGTTCAGCAGGCCCCCTTATGCCCTTGGTATGAGAAACCAGTACGGTAGGTAACATGCTTATTTCCAAAGGCACAAACACCTTGCTGGTTAATTCCCAGCTGGAAGCATAAGAAAGTCTCGTTTTCCCCAATTAGTATCAATGGCTCCCTAGCAGTGAGATTAAAGGTTTCATTTTAATTTCAGGCATGGAGGGCCCCTTTGGTGGTGGCGGCATGGAAAACATGGGTCGGTTTGGATCTGGCATGAACATGGGCCGAATGAGTGGTGAGGATCTGGTTGCTATAGTATTTAGACTCCAGTCTTCTGTTTTGAGATGGAAGACCCAGCTTGGTGCAAAGCAGTATTTTCCCCAAAAATTATTAGTAAAACCATTTTCCACTTCCACTCTGCCGCTAAACCAACAAAGGCTTTGTAAGCATAGATACATGCTAGATTTGCTAAATGAATTAGGAAATGCAATGTACATTTATTTTAGATGCTTTCTTTGATTTTCCAGGCTTAACAGGAATTTCCCAGCCAATTTATAAAGCTTTAATATGATTGTCTTAAACAGCAAAATGCCTCACGTGGTTAATTTTCAGCTGAGCAGCAAAGAGTTATAAGTTCTTTCAAAGTATTCAAATTTAAAAATTAATATGATTGGTTTGCACAGTCTGAGTTGATTTTTCCTATTGGAGAAGAAAAAGATGAACAAACTGATGTAAAGAATTTTTTTTTTTTTTAATTTTTCCAACAAAATTCCATTTTCATGCAGGTGATAAATTCAGATATATTGTGGAACATAATTGTCTTCCTTAAAACATGATTATTCCATGATAATTAAAATGTGGTTAACTACATCGGTGGTATAAAGAGGGCCTTAAAAAATAGACCTGGGAATAGGTAGCTTCTCAGACCAATGTAAAGAAATTCCCACCAATGAAGTTCTTGTTTGCTGGAATGTGGAAGTAGTTTGAATATTTGATTTTTTAAAATCCTTTCAATCAGACTTTTAGACCTAGCAGGGAACTTAGAACTCTTCTGGACAGACAAGGTGATAGAGCCCTGTGTCTGGAGTCATAAGATCTTATCCAAACTCTGATGCTTGTTAGTTGTATGACCTTGCAAGATTTCTTGACTTCACTGAGCCTCAATTTCTCCATCTCTAAAATGGAGGTAATATTTGCATACCTACTGATTCTTAGGATTAAATGAGATAGTGTCTATAAAGTGCTCTCTAAAACCCTACTACCAATTTTTTTTTTGAGCATATGAAAGACAGTATGGCCTTAATTTAAGAGAGCTTTGAAAGACAAGACCATTGAGAAGGTTCATAAAGGGTTCTACAAAGGAAGAAAGAGATTGAGGTTAAGGTGATTTATTCGTGTCTTTGTTGGCCAGTTAAGACATAGAAAAATAAAATTGAGATGCGTATGCCTGCAAAGCAAATGCAGCAGAATAAATGCCAAGTATTGAACCTCTTCAATACAATTATTATAAATTTATGCCAAAATTATGTTACTTATATTTTAATAAAGCTGTAATTGTTGTATTATTCCTCTTTTTTAGTGACTTTAGATTTCACCTATACGTTTAGGTAGGTAAGTCTGAGAAAAGATTTTAAGCTAAATGGAAGGTGAAATGGTTAAGAATTTTTAATTCACTTTAATATGATTAGACTGAGTGTCTGAGTTGATCCTAAAAAGTACTGCTGTCCAGTGCTGAGGGAGTGGCCAGCTGATTAAAATCAACCTGATTCTTAATAAGAGCACAGAGTTGTAGGTCAAATCTTGTTGTAAGAGGTATTCTAATGCCAGCTTCTGTATTAGCTAAAAGGTTTCCAAATCTCAGAGGAAAAAAAAGGCTTATTTAGAGCAATATTAATTCATCAACGGCCTTCTTCAGAGAGAAAATATTTAAACTTGTAACTCTCTGTAAGAGCTAGCAACTGACTTTTTCATTAGCGCTTTATCAGATCAAAAGTGCTTTATGTGCATTATTCCCATTGGTCCTTGAAACATCCCTCTAAGGGAAACAGGACAATGCATAACTATCCTCATTTTATAAAGGATGAAATTGAGGTTCTGAGAAGAGAAGGTCTCATATTTAGAAAGTCACTAATGGGCATTTGAACTTCCCTTTGTTTTAATTTAGTCTCAAGTCCTTTCCTCTCTCCCATGCCCACCCTTCTAGTTTGTGGGCCATCAGACATCCAGTCAGAAGATTGGGATTATCCTTTGGTTTGCTGACTAGATGTCAATTAAAAATAATTCACTTTCTCTGCCTTTAGAATATATCTTAAGTGGACAAGTAACAGAATTCATATACCTTGGGGAGGTTTTCAATCAAGTGTTGTGAGCTTCTCTAAAGAAAACTATTCAAGAAATAAAGATGAGAAAGAATTGCTTATGGAAGAAATAACCATTTCATCTTTGTGATAGTTAATTCTTTGGGGAATGCCACAAACTTAGGCTGGGAATTTTGTAACCCCTAAGGTGATTCTTTCCACAGAAATGGATCGAGGAATGGGTGGAGGATTTGAGAGAGATTTTGCTCGGAATGAGATGGGAATGGCTCGGAGTTTTGGAGAACCACTTGGCAGGGGAATGGGTAAGAAGCCATTTGAATCTACCAATTAAGAGAGGCCTTAGTACAGGTTTGGAAAGCAGTCTATTAGCATAATAATTTCAGTCTTCTAAACTAAATTGTGCCCCCTTAGTTTTGAGCATCATGAAATTATTATGGTATAGCATGGTTTTTACCTTCTCTAACATTGTTTTAAAAATATGTGCCTCCTGTGTGGTTTTAGTCTATTGTCACTTATGCTACTCACTATCACCATTTTTCATTGGTATCTGGAAGACAGGAGGCCTACCTAGTTTCCATCTAGTTTTAATGTACTCTTACCAGTGGGCAGTTTTATTATCCTAGAGAAAAGTTTTAAGTGTCCTTTTTAAAAAAAAAAAAATGCCCTAAACAAGACTGCGTTCTCAATTCTTATATTTCTAATTGATTTAGAAAGAAAGCCATTGGTGGTAAACATCTTTATTTAATTCTCAAGTTGGTTGAATAACATGTTTTTGGAAATGTGAGCTCATAGCATAGAAGCAATGTATGATTTATTTTTAAACCAAATTCTTGTCTTTTGGACTCGCTGTCAACATCTGATCATTTAATTATGGTAAGGGAATCAGCCAAGGGATCTACATTTTTGATCAGCTAGGTAGCACAGTAGATAGTGTGTTGGGCCTAGCATAAGGAAGACTCAACTTCCTGGTTTCAAACCTGGCACTGGACACTTACTAGCTGTGTGACCCTTGGGCAAGTCACTTAACCTTGTTTGCCTCAGTTTCCTCATCTGTGAAATGAGCTGGAGAAAGAAATGGCAAACCATTCTGGTATCTTTGCCAAGAAAATCCCAAATGGGGTTCAAAAAGAGTCAGACACAAGTGAAAAATAACTGAAAACAACAAAAATCTACCTTATTATTTATCTGTATTGGATACGTTGTTCTTCTTACAGTTAACTGTCTTTGTAACTTGCTCAAAAGTGCTTAGGACCAAACAAATCTACCTTACTATTTATCTGTATTGGATACATTATTATTCTTACTCTCTCCAACTTGCTCAGAAGTGCTTAGGACCAACAGAGTAACAAAATAGTTCTCTTAAAGCAAGGGCTAAAGAGTTTTATTTGATAATTTGAAAATTTGTTGGCTTAACTTTCTTTGTTGTGAAGAGATTTGGAATTAAGCATCTTTCCTCCCCACTTCTGCCCCCACATGCCTTTCCCAAAGAAGTCACAGTTTTATGAAGGTTTTATCACTTTCCTTTTAAGCCAAATAGGTAGAGTTCCTCTGTTGGCCACTCCAAAAGCTCTAATACTTTGCTCTGTTTATTCTTACTTTAGGTGGTGGTGGTGGCAGTGTGCCAGGAATCGAGAGGATGGGCCCTGGGATTGACCGCATAGGGGGTGCTGGGATGGAAAGAATGGGTTCTGGCCTAGGCCACGGAATGGATAGAGTAGGGTCTGAGATGGAGAGAATGGGCCTTGTCATGGATCGTATGGGGTCAACTGTAGAGAGAATGGGGTCAGGAATAGAACGAATGGGTCCTCTTGGCATAGACCACATGACTACAAGCATCGAAAGGATGGGCCAAACCATGGATAGGATAGGTTCAGGTGTAGAAAGAATGGGGGCTGGCATGGGTTTTGGTATTGAGAGAATGGCTGCTCCTATAGATCGGGTTGGCTCAACTATAGAGAGAATGGGATCAGGTGTGGATCGCATGGGCACCACCATGGATCGCATGGGTCTAAGTATGGATCGTATGGTGCCTGCTGGCATGGGAACTGGCATAGATCGCATGGGCCCAGTTATGGATCGAATGTCTACTGGTTTGGACCGTATGGGTGCCAATAACATGGAGCGCATGGGATTGGACCGTATGGGTGCCAATAACATAGAGCGCATGGGATTGGAGCGTATGGGTGCCAATAACATAGAGAGAATGGGTCCCACTATGGGTCCAGCCCTAGGTTCAGGAATGGAGCGCATGGGGCTTGCCATGGGAGGTAGCTTTGACAGAGCTATGGAAATGGATAGAGGAAACTTTGGAGGCAGTTTTGCAGGGTCTTTTGGAGGTGCTGGTGGCCACGTACCTGGGGTTACTCGAAAAGCCTGCCAGATATTTGTGAGAAATGTAAGTCTACTACATTTTATTTTCATTCTTGCCTTGTCCTTTCAGTGTCCAAAAACCCAGAAAATCCTCTATGATCCAGCATCATGCAGTCAAAAGGCTAGACTGTATTTAGGAACATGTTGCATCTGAATAGTTTTCAATAAATCAAATTTACTTTTAGACATAATGCATATATTACTGTATAAGTTACATGTGGACCAACTGGTGATTAAAATGAGATCCGTGGTAAACAGTTAAGTTCACAAACTCTTGCCTTCTGTAACATACCAGAATGCATCATCACACTCGCAAATTGAATTAAATTAAACAATTCCACAGACAGTAAAGGGCTTTCTCTGGTAGCCATTATGTCAGCGGGGGGTGGAGGATGGGATAGTTTGAAAAGCAGTGAGATTCTTTATAAGACCCTGGAATTTCAGGGGGAAGAAGGATTTTTACAAATCCAATAGATAAATTTGGAACTAGTGAGGTTTTATGTTGCACTCATATTCTGTGCTAGGGAAGTTACTAATTCCCTCTCCAGAGTCTCTCATCCTTGCAAAGACAAGAGGGAGATGTGATTCCCTCTCATATCTTTGGGGTCACTTTAATTTTGATTTCTTGGCTTTCAGTTTTGATTGTTTTGTTCTTTCCATTTACATTGTATATGTTTTCCTGGTTCTGTTTACTTAACTTTGCATCAGCAAACTATGTAAGCTTTCAAAGGTTTCTATGAATGGAACATTTCTTAGAGCACAGTAATTGTGCTTTAGATGCAGTCATCTCTACTACAGAAATGTCCACTATCATTTGCATACATACTTTGTGTACAACAATTTGTTTAGCCATTCCCCAATTGATAGGGGTCTGCCTGTCCCTAATTTACCACAAAAGAATTCTGCCATATTTTCATGTATATGGGACTTCCGTTTTCACCTGCACAAGATGAGTGCTCTTCCTGCTTTGTTTGCTGCCCACTAAGGAAAGTGTCGGGTGCACTGGGAGTCCAGTAAGCCCCTCTAGTCCTTTCCAGGACATCAGCCCTTGACCCTCTTGATCAAATTCATGGGCATACAGCTCTATAGGGGTTTAACAGCATAATGATGGTAGACGTCCTGTGTTCTACCCTCCCATGTGATCTGCAACCTGCCTTTTTAACCTATTTGTGGATCTAGCTGCTTTCAGTGATTTTAAACAAACAAAAAAAATAACAAAGCCCTAGACTGAGCAGAGATGTGCTCTCCTTTTCCTTCTTTGTTAATCACAGAAAGGGACAGGGAATGAGAACCTCTGCTTTACTGTCTTCTTTTCCTCAACAGTACTTCTGATACAAGGATTGACTAAACAGAATTTTGTAATTCTAGAGTTGAAAGGCACTTCATTGGCCAAGTAATGGAACTCATGTCTGACAAGTGATCATCCAGTCTTTCTACTTAAAGATAATCAACAGAGGGAACCACCTCTTCCTCCCCTCCCTTCCTCTTCCTCTCCCCTCTCCTATTCCTTCTCCATTGCCATGGGAAGCTTCCATGTTAAAATCTCAGGAAGCCCCTTCCTTTCCCAGAACTAAAAGTAAAAGAATGTCGTCAACTAAAATAGTTCATCAGACTGTTTGCATCTTTAATCAAGAATTTCTTAGCCTTGAAATCAGTGCCATATTGGCTTCTCTATGACAAGCAGTATTTTTAACATCGGAAATAATATTATTACTGAAGCATGTTGACATTTTTTGTGGGCTACACAACTGTAGTCTCCTAATTGACGATGTGGTGGTTTTTTTCCCCCTTCAGCTCCCTTTTGACTTTACATGGAAAATGCTAAAAGACAAATTCAATGAATGTGGTAAGTATTTTAAGATGTTGATAAGAATGTTTCCGGGTTATGTGAAATCTTAGGGTTTGGGGATGAAAATACTTGTTTTGAGGGGGGAAGTACTTAGTATACACCAGAAACATCCTTACTACTTGGTCAGATCTAGCTTTCTCTCCATCCAGCAAGTCATGCCTCCATAAGTCTCCCCAGAAGTTGTGGTGGTACTGAGGGCCCAGCTGGCCTGATAAATGCTGCCCTCCTTTCTTCTGTCACTGTAGCTTCTCAGCACTCAACACCATCCTCCCCATGACAGAATTAGCAGCATAGAGTACATTTCTGTTGCCATCGAACTTGCTGGCCCTGTGTAAAAGTTGCCAGTGATTGATTACACTGGATTAATACACTTTGAGGCAAAGATTTTGTTCCCTTGGCAGGTGTGAAACTATAAAAATGATTTAAGAGTTTTTGTGCCTTCCCAGGCATCCTGTTAGAAGTTGTCTAGCATTCTTTTCTTCCTTGGCAAGTCTTTCCCAATAGTTTTGTTGATGGGCTTCTTTTAGGATTGTCCATGGTGGCTTGTCCCTGTCCCTAGCCCTTCCCATGAGTCTGAGGACCTCCGCTTCTTGCCTTTCCTTGTATCCCTAGCTCTTACATTACCCATGCTCTGGCTGATTCAGTCCTTATTCCACATCTGCTTAGCAAGGCTGCTTGCTTCTATCACTAAACTTCTGCACTAGCCTTTCCTTATTTAGTAAGCTTTTAGAATGTTCTTTCTCCTTTTGTCTTACCTTCCCCCATGAACTTTTTTACCCATCTTGAGTCATTTTATTTCATATTTCCCTGATTCTTTGAGTCAGGTACGTATTGTTAATTTGCCTGTGTTTTGTTTTTATAGGTCATCTTTAAGTTGCTTCAGAGTAGATACTTTTTTCATTCTTTCTTTTTAACTGTTCTCTTTGTATCTACCTGCAGCCAACAGTTTTGTAGTGTTCTGTACTTAAATGCTTGATAAATGTTATCCAAGTACTAGGTCTCTCAGCTGTCATCTTCCTCAGCTTACATGCCTCTGAATACCCTATATCTCCTCAGCTGGCTTTTGTGTTCCTGAAATCATCTCTTTCCCCATGAAACTCAATTCTTGGTTCTTTGGGCTCCCTTTCTTGCACTTTTCTGGGATTAAAGAAGGTTTCTTTTGTGTTCTTAGAGCTTGGCATGAATGAACAGATTTCATTGTTATTTGCACAAGATCCCTTTAATCATGCCTAGGTGATTATAACTGATTAGTCAGTGACAGCCTTACCTAATGGGGCTATTGAAAGCTTCTTTTAAAACAGACCTTGTCTTTAAGTTAATAGATTATGGGCATTTAGAGAAACATTTGTTTTACCAAGAGGATCTTTAAAATTCTTTAGACCGGTTAATTTGCTTTGCTTGCTCAATCTTTTAAGAATACTGATACTAAAGATGACAGATAAAATTAGATGATCTTAATAGTGGATAAATGAGGTTATTTCCCTTTAAATCTCAACTAAATTACTGTAGCCAATTGGATTCTAGTTTATGCATGGTGGGCATATTTGATAAGTACAGATAGATCAACTTCTACATTGCTTTGATAGTGCTTTGTAATAATTGACCTATCATTAAAGTTCCTTGAACAATTCAGTAAATAACATGTAAAAATGTATATGTATGCCTACTAAGTCGGGAAAAATCCAAAGACTTTGAGATAAAATGTGGTTTGTAAGTGTTAGGTTATTGTACAACGTTTTCAGAAACTTAAAGAACAGTATAGATGTTAGCCAGCTTTTTGATGGGTTTATAAATATTGTAGACATGTTAGGCGAAGAATAAAAGGACAGCTACAGAAAACACTTATTTTAAGTGCATGCGTCCTAAGTGTTTATCCATGTGGCAGAATTCAAAAGGAATTATTTGTGTGACTTCATCAACCCCAGAGTCCGCAAATGTTCTGGACTGAATGGAGGTGTGGTAGCATTTGACCCCCAAAAAGCTGGGAACACAGGACTTTGTCAGGGGTCTGGTGGCCTGATCAGTTTGGTCTTTTCTCCTCCTCTGTTCAGGCCATGTGTTGTATGCAGACATCAAGATGGAGAATGGCAAATCCAAGGGCTGTGGCGTGGTTAAGTTTGAGTCCCCAGAGGTGGCCGAGAGAGCCTGCCGGATGATGAATGGGATAAAACTCAGTGGCAGAGAGATCGATGTGCGAATTGATAGAAATGCTTAAGCAGTTGCCTTTTTTTTTAACATCAATACCAGACTTCCAAATTTGTATTTTGTTTTCCTTGTTAACCATTTTAATTTGTTGGCTGGATGTATAAAGATGTTAAAATTCAGTTGCTTTCTGGGGTGATTTTAATTACTTTTTTAATGACTGGGATTCCATTTGACCGTTTGCATTGAGATTGCAATGTACGCAATTTTTTTTGTAGTTGTGGCATCTTGTTGACATTACGACTTTGATAATAAATACCAGTTACTGAAAGCCTCTTAACCTCGTTGTGAAGTCTGTTGGAAATGTTCATTATATTCTGAATATCTGTCTTTGGTATTGAATAATTTTTAATTCATCATCTACTTGAGCTGGATGGGATCATTAGGTCATTAAAGAGGGAAATAGAGGATTGTGATCTTTATCGTTGTCATCAAATTTTTGAAGGTCTCCTTCTTGATAGGATGCCCACCTTCACCTCTCCCCCTTGTGGTGACTAGTTCACTACTTTTACTGTCAGTACTGAGCATTTGGGCATCAGATTTTTAGACATTCCTCTTGGCCTTACACACTCAAACCCTGTTCCTCAGAGCAATGATGGCTATAAAAGACAAAAAGTGAAAAATAACTTACTGTATGTTGCAACATTCCTTTGAAATGAATGTCCAGTCCAGAGCTTGGCTTCTAAAAACTGTTAAACCAAGTTAGATGTTATTACATGCTGTTTCCTTCTACACTATGAGAAAGTATAAGATGACCCCCTGGAGTATAAACAGTTCATTCTCCCTTGCTCTCCCTGACCCAAATCTCTCCTTTCCACATCTCCCTAAAGGAAGGGTACAGGAGATGGGAACGCAAAAGAAAAGAAACAGCCAAGCAAAGAGCCACTCAAAGTGGTGATTTACTACAGTCAGTGTTCATGTGTGAGAACAGTACAGGCTGATGGGCTAAATACACGAAGGAGAAACTTGTAGTTTTCTCTGGACCCGCCATGGAGGAGGAGATTGTCCGAATACAGTCCGAGGATGCTCTGCAAAGAAAGATGGGGCTCTCTAGCCCTTCACGCAGGTGAGCGGTTCCTGTTGCTTCTCATCCTAAGTTTCCCTTAGGAGACGGGGGCTAGATTGGAATCGCCTCCTTGCCGACCTCCCTTGCTGCTCCAAGAGAACAGAGCTGGGCTAATGGGGCACTGGCCCAACCCCGGATACTTGGGCTGCTCTTCCCCCGGAAGATTTGGAACTGCATGCCAGAAGCAAAGTCTGGTGGGTGTATGTAGCATCACAGGTACCTACCTTAGAAACTAACATCATCATATACCTCTGTCTCCCTGTCAAGGAGAAAATGGACCATAAGGACTTGGCAAATGCCAGCCCATCTCTAAATACACTTAAGGATAGAAGACTCCAAGCCACCCAACACCCACACTTCTGTCCACAAGTCCTCAGCTTGGTCACTTACAGAGGGAGCAGAGCTCTTCTAGGGATGAAGCCATCTGCAAAAAGGGAATGCTAAGCTTAATGGGATTACAAGAGCAAATGTCCCACCCATTTCCAGAGCATACTAACCAACTCACATTTTCCACTGACGTCCCGGCACAGAATCTGTTCTCTGCTGGTGAACTGGATCACATCCAGGATCTCCCCACGTCTAATAGCCAAGTTTCTACCACCCCCACGGCGGGTATTGGCATTGGGGTCAATCATCATCCTTGTCAAAGTCACAATGTCCCCTTCAAACTAGAGCAAACAAGTAGTTTAGCTTCGATCACTTACCTGGCACATTTTTGCCGGTCCTCCCCCATGGCCCCATATTTATGGGATCCCTAAAAGTCTAATGTGAAAGCCAACTACTCTGATAAATCATCCCCAGATCCTAAAAGCTCACCAGGTCCAGTTCATACTTAGGCCAGATTGGACTGAGAAGAGTGTGGGTGATGGTATAGAAATGTTTTCTCCTAACCTTAAATTTCTTCCTGAATTCCTTTTCTGCTTTCTCCTCCTTCTTGTAATGCTTCGGGGGCTTTGGGGGTTTCGGAGCTTTGGAGATTTCCTCTTTCTTAGACTCTTCTGAGGGTTTCCAACTGTTCCTGAAGGTGGATAGTTAACAACCGTAACTGTAACAGGATACAGATGCCTTGCCTCCCCCTACCCCCATCCCCAGACTCCCCTTTTAGTTTTCAGACCCCTTCCCTGCACCCTGAAACCCTGAGTTACCACAGTTGCAGGCCAGGTTGTTGGAAATCTTTGAGAGTTCTTTCTGCAACCAGTAGGTCATCTGAGGAAGCCAAACAGCTAGGCTGGCAAAGGGGACCAAGGTGTTCTCACCATCCCCCCAACTCTTGGTTCTCCACAATAGTTTCCTTCTTACCCCTAATATTAGAACTTGAATATGTGATGTCTCTAAGCTTAATGGTGTAACGGCAGGCTCGTTTGTGGACAAACTAGGGAGGCTCTATGCACAGGAAAGATAAGATTCTGGGATTAAAGAACAGTAAAATAACATATCTGAGTGATGTGTCTGGCCAGAGGGAGCAAATTAAAAGTGAGATTGGTTTGCCAAAGGTCTGTAGCAATGTCATAGAGGATGATCTGCACAGACCGAGTGAGACATTCTCTATAGGTGGTGGGGTTCCTTTTAGACACGGCCCTATTTGGGGATAATACTGCTGCTCACATCCACACCCTGCTCTAGAATACTGCTGGGCAGAGCCTTATGAGGGAGAGGTACAGTGAATCAGGAGAGAATGTGGGGAAAATGACAGTGAAGACAGCAATATATAAACCAGGTGATGACTTGGAAGTGGATTGGCAACTCCCAGGGTTAATCCGTCAAATGCATGTATCTTAGATACTGGATATGGATAGTGAACTAGACCCCGAAATTTTAAAATGAGAAGAGAGCTGGCTGGATTGCATTTTGATAGTCCTGCCGGACTGCCTTCCCTGAGAGGACCACATACGGAGAAACTGAGCTGGAGACCCTGCCGTCTGTGAACCTAAAAGAACTAGATATTAGGAGACTAAGCAGGGGACCTGGCACTTGCCCATAGGTATTAGAGAGACTGTCATGGTGGAAGAAGGGTGAGACTTGTTCTCCTTGGCATCAGAAGATGGGACAAGGCAACAGTGGGTGGAAGCTTGGAGGGGGAAGAGTGGTCCAACCGTGGAATGAACTGCCTTAGGAGGTGGTTGTCAATCCACATTTAATGACTTCTTGTTGGGGGTATGGTAAATGGAATTCTTATTCAGGTGCAGGGGTGTGCATAACCTCGGATTCAGAAGACACTTTTCCTGCGTAGTTGTGGGAAGGTGAGCTCAGAGAACCAGATTGAGGCCAGAAATAGTTTGGGTACTTGGAAACCCAAGGCCTACAAAAATGAATTCTGAAGCTGGACTCTGATTTATCCTACACAAATGTTATTACCAAACTTGTTCAAATAACTGCTACTCTCACCACCTATAGTAAAATTATTTTTGCCCTTCCGGACAACTGCACCCTTTTGCTATTGTGATGACAGGTTAAGAGGTGGAGTGAAGCACAGGAATAATTCATTTTTATACAGCGTTTGAAAGTTTACGAAGCACTTCACAACCAGAAAGCATGAGGGGAAAATAGTGCGTGTAGTAATATCCTCGTATTATAAATGATGAGGAAAGAGGCACCCGGAGATCAAATAACACAGTATTATTGCTGAGATTCATGGTGATTTCAGGTCTAGTTCTCTTTCCACCACAGTATGCCAGTCCCTTGGAAGGTGGCAGCAGACAAGGAGCCAGCGGTGAGGTAGTGCGGTGGGCTTTTCCCTCACCCCTCCCAAAAATCAACAAGCTGACTAGAACTGAGCCCTAGGGGCTAAGGCAGGACCCCCACCTCTCCAATTTGGAATTTAAATGGAAGACTCCATCTCAGCCTCGGCACTATTGACTGACACAGAGAAAATGTACAATTAAAACTTGAAGGAAGACTGAACAATTGTCAGGCGCAATGCAGAGCAGGAGCCGTAATGTTGGGGTTCCTGTCCTTACTGCTACTTTGGGCAAATCACTTCACCTTCCTTGGGCGTCAGTTATTTTCTTTGTAAAATGACTCAGACCATTTCTGCTGCTGGCATTCCTGACAGACCAAACATTTAGGCAGAGACCAGGGTCTAAAGACTATTCTCCATTTGGATGACTGAATTTGGGAAAGTTGGGTGGGGGTTCTGGAGCAGTTGCTCACCTAACCAGAAGGGAAAAGCAGATTAAGGGCCTCAAATTTGCCCCTTAAGGAATGCTCAGAGGTCACTGAGTTGATATTGATCAGTGTTTAGAGCTGGCCAAAAGCTACAAGAGAGATGGACATATGGAACTCTTACTGTGGGTCTCGGCATCCGATTCTTCCTAATAAGGTAGCCCTAGGGAAGCCAGGAGAGGTTTGTGGAGCAGTGAATGAGGTTCCTGGGACTGACTTCTAAATCAAATTGGGGGAGCCTGTGGATCACTACCTTGTCAGGGCAGAGGGGCTTCCATAGTTCAATGAAAGTATGAGCTATACCATGCAGAGTTACCTAAGACAGACAGGTCATGGTGCATAGGTCTGATAAAAGGCGATCCACTGGAGAAGGAAATGGCAAACCTCTCTAGTATTTTGCCAAGAAAACAAAGATAAGACATCAGAAGATGAGCCCTGCAAGTTGAGGGCCTGGCGGGCCATGGTCCATAGGGTCATGAAGAGTCAGACCCAACCAAACAACAAATAGAAGAGAAGCAGAGCTTTCTTTCATCCTCTAGAACTAAATCCATTTCAAGTCCCCTCTGTGCAAGTGTAGTTGTGGGAGATTCACTAGGACAGAAGGTAGCGGAGGAGTTAGGGTCAAGAATGATGAGACCTGATGTAGTCAGGCAAGAGGAATAGGTTCCTTCCAGGCTTGGAAAGACATCCACTGATTATTCCTTCCCAGAGCAGCCTTAACCAAGATTTCAGCACCTTGGGAAGGAGGATCCATAGGTGGAAACCCTTAGTTATGCAATCTTCATCCGGAAACACAGGAAAAGCAGTGGTAGGAAGCCAGATCTTCTGTGGTCAACTGTGTGCTAATGTCGAGATGTTGCAAGCTGCACTGGGGACCTCAGGAAAAGGCCAGGAAAGGCAAAAACCAGTCCGAGAAGCAGCCCTGTTTTGGGTTGCATAAGGGTCAAGGCATCTCAGACCTAAGAAAGGATATCTAAGGTTGCCTTATCCAAACCCCGACCATGCCGTTGACACCCCAATGATTGAAAACTCCTTTAGAAGGCTGACTGCTACACTGTTAGAACTGGAGTGGTTTTCTGAAGGAGCAATTGAAGACTGTTGCAGGAGTCACTTGTAAATGGGGGAAGGGTGTATGTGTGTCACAAGTGCAATGAGAAAACCCCAGGGCAGGCCATTTGTCCCTAAGACAGCAAACTTAATAGGGTCAAGTGAGGAGGAAAATGGAAATTGGCAAGAGAGCACAGGGCAATATTGGAACCTCCAAATGCATCCCCAGAGCTTTATAGGAAGCATTAGGATTAACAAGGACTTTTGAACACATCCTCCTTGACCTTCTCTGCAAGAGGCGATGTTGCAGATTTCGGTGCTGATTTTGGAGTCAGGGAACCTAGGTTCAAATTCCAACTTTCAGCTCATTTTACAGCTAAGGGAACTGGGACTCAGAAAAGGAAAGGAGCTTACCCAGGGTCACACAGTAAGTGGTAAATGGGAACTCAACTCTCTGAATAAGTGGGTTCCTAAGATCTCGAGAAGAGAAGATAGGGAAACGAGAGAAGAATGGGTGGACCCTTTTAGGGAAGTCCATGAGGTCAAAACTGTTTTCATAATTCTAAGGCATTATTTGCCTCCTAAAATATTCCTTCCTATTCCGACTATGTATCTATGTGAAGCTGGATTTTCTTAACTTCAACCAAAATAACATTGTAGCTGAGTCAACAAAGAAACAGGAGAATCCAACTATTTTCTATTAAACCAGACATTAAAGAGATTTGCAAAAATATGTAAAACAATGCTATTCTCCCTGATTTCTTTTGTTTATAAAAAACGGTCATTTTCATTTAAAATGTTACGTTCATGTATAAAATGGGTTTATTATTATAAAATTAACTAAAATATTCTCAAATTTTAACAGTTTTAATTTCTAATACAGTGACTATCAATAGATATAGCTCACATAAACAAAAACTCTTTAGGGGGAATCCTCAATAATTTTTAAGAGGGTGAAGAGGCCTTGAGACCAAAAAGTTTGAGAACTACCGGCCTAGATTTTTGTCCCAAGACCACAGGCTCAGACCCTATCAATTAACCAGCCCAGCTAGGTTAAAGGGACTTGGCCTTGGGCACGCACAGAGGAGGTAGCCAGCTAAAGTGCGCCTCTCTCCAGTGCTCCTCTCTCCAGTGCGCTCCCTCATCTCCAGACCTAGTCACTCCCAGTCTGGGCCAACCTTGCCCAACCATACTTAGACTGTAACACTCATTGAGAGGGAAGTGCTTCCAAAGTGAGCTAGTATCCTGGAAAGGATTGTAGACTAGAAAGTCCACACCACCTTTCCTGAAATTTACATCTCATGCTCCACTTCCATCATGGATACACACCTCTTCTCTTGGGGCCTGGTGGGCAGGGGCTTGGCTCCACATCATCGTAGATCTCATCTGGATCCCTGAGGGGAGAGTAGGGACTAGGGCTTCCTGCAGCATTCTACAGGGCCTTCCCACAGCCTCTCCAAAGTGCCCCCCACCCCTTCCCAAGTCCCCAGACTTACTGTGGGATGGGAGGACCTGGAGGGCCCAAGCAGTTGTTACTGGAGAAGGATCCTGGCTTCTGAAGCGCTGTCACTTTGGTCCCCACACCCAAGATGGTTTTCTTGCCTGGATACAGTTATACTGGGACAATTGAGGGCTTTGAGCAGAGTCTGGCCCCATTTACCCACCCACTGGAGCCATACAAATTACATAATAATGACTTATTTATGAAGTTTTGAAATGTTTTTTTTTCCCTCACAGCTAACTATGAAGTTCCCACAGGAAGAACTGGGTTTGAATATCACCCCCAGTACTAGCTAAATAACCCCATGGGAATTCAGTTTCTCAAATAAAGAGCAGAACAGGTGGGTCTTGGTCATGTTGGAGCTCCAATCCCAGGTCCAAAATCTAAGTGTCACCCTCCCCAGGCCACCATAATCCAGGGACTTCAACCCTTCTCAAAATGTTCTTGACATGATCTGAACACCCACCTGTAGCCCTTCTGTGGGTGGCCTCTTTTCTCCTGAAACGTTCTAAGTGCAGGGTACCTGGTGGAAGGGGGGGCTTGGGAGGCTGGGGACCAAGAGCCTTCAGAGGTGGCAGAGGTCTCCTGCGGGGAAAACTCAGGCCCTGCTCCTTCCTAGGAGTCCTTGGAGACCCCAAGGGGGTAGGGCTTGGAAGAGAGGATGCTTTCTCCCCATCATTCCCTGTGACTCTCCATGGTGGCTGCTGGTCTCTGGGAGCCTCCCTAGTCCTGGAACTGGCTTGAGAGCCTCTCCCTCGGTTACGGAGCCAAGGGCTAGGTGGGGTCCCTTGTCCTGGCCATGGAGGTCCCCTCTGGTTAGCAGCGGGAGCCCCAGAAGGAGAGGAACTCTCAGAAATAGTATTGGCTCGACCCAGGCCTGGCAACTGCGAGCCCTTGGGCAGTGGTGGCTTCTTGGGTAGCTCACCAAACCCAGCCTGCAGGCTCTGGAACTTGGCTTTAAGGTTCTGAAAGTCCTGGTGACTCTCCTGCGAGATACAAAGCATCACAGAATCTCAGAATTCAGAGATGAATTAGATTTCAGAGGACATCTATTGCAACCCATGTGTGAACAGCAGTCCTTTCTGCAACATTCCACATAGGTGCTTAGCCAGTTTCTTCTCAGAAACCTCTCAAGGACAGGGAAACCTACTACTTGACAGCACCCTGTGGACCACTCCACTTTTGGACAATTCTGATCGTTAGGAAAAAAATTTTTTTTTCCGATATGAGGCCAAAATCTGCTTATCTACAAGCACACAGGCAGAGATGGTCAGAGATGATGAACATGCAGATAGACACACAGAGTAATAAACACACACACACACGCAGAGGTATACCATTGCTCAGTCCTGATTAGAAGTCTTGGATGGTGTCCAGATTCCCTCCCCTTGTCCAAAGGTCTGTAAGAAAGTGAGCCTCTGGACTGATCTAGAAATCCCACTGCTAGGTAATTGCCCTCAAGAGGTCATTGACACAAAGAGAATATTTATAGCAGCACTTTTTGTGCTAGCACAGAAGTGGAAACAGCTTAGCTATGTCTAATGGAAGATAGCTAGACAAATGGGGGTACACGAACATAGGAATATGACAGCTATAAGAAGCAAGAAACAGGACAGAGAAGTATAGGAAGATCTATGAGCTAACGATGCTCACTGAAAGAACCAGGAAAACAGCATAAACAATGTTTGCAGCGATATAAACAAGAATAATCTTCACAAAGCAATATAATTTGAATGTTGTGAAATCATGAAGAATGAACTTGGCCCCAAAGAAGAGATATGAGAAAGTACCTCCACCTCCCCCCACCACACATATACACCCTCCTCCTTTACAGGGTCAGAGACTCCACGGATGTGGAACATTGCATGTATCTTCAGATTTTTTCAACATATAGATCTGTTTCATTTTTTTTTCTCTTCCTCTTTTAGAAAAATTCTTTGTTATAAGAGATGGCTTTCTGGGAAGAGGAAGGGGATGAAATACAGGGGGAAATCTGGGCAATGTAAAAACAAAATATACCAATAAAATTCTCATTTTAAGGTTTTTTAAAGTGAGTTTGTGGGACTATACAACTGAGAGAGACAGAGAGAAAGAGAGAGCCCCTGTATAAGAGGAAAGGGACTGAGCCATAAATTTGTCTGGAACATGGTGAGAGGCTTCACAGGGATGTAATGGAGACAGTTTTCAGTGTTAACATTTATACTTCAGAAATCAACAAATGCTACAAATCAGGGCTTGATTTATTGTTTTGTTAATTGTCTAAATTTAGGAAGTGATGTAGAAAATGTTAATAATGCAGACTAAATTTTTAAGTGTCATACATACATCCCCTCCCCCCCAAAGCGAGTTGTTAAACATTTTCTTGCACACCCCTGCCTCAGGAACGACTGAACTAAAGAGAGAGATGGGTTGAAGACCAAAATACCTTCTTCAGTATTGTCACAAATATTGCCCTACCCCATTTCAGCCCCATAAGTAGGGGCAAGTCCTTCTGACCTACTTTGCCTAACAGTCAGCACCGCTGGGGCCCACAGGAAGCCCCCACCCCCTTGGAACTCAGTTTTCAGGTCACCATCACCACCACCCGGGCCCTCCCCCTAAGCTTTAACTATCATTCTCCCTCTCCCACACTTCCCCGCCCCACCATGGCCCCCTATTTCCAACCCCACTCTGGATATGGTCCCTGTTCCCCACCAGGGTAGCTATGGTGTGCTACTAACATAGCCCAAAGTAACAAGCAAACACTGAACTAGGGCTGCCCTAGACCACTATGGCATTAAAGGAAAGTGAGTTAGGTCACCTATAAGAGTGGGGGTTGGCAGAGGAGAACAAGAGCAGGGAGAGATAGAAAGAGCTGGGTGAAAAGTGAGCTCTGTGAAAGCAAGCCATTTGAGTCCAGTGACTGATTCCACCAGTCTCTCCTAGGGAAACTCAACAGAAGGGGCCTGCCATCTTGGGTGGGAGCAAAGGAGAAATGTGCCTGGGCTGGGGGACGAGACTGATCTTGGGGACTGGGCAAGCCCATGGGGACCTAGAGCCAGCCTCTGTCTGTTGTCTTCTGCCTGGATCAGTACCAGGTAAACCTGAGCCCCCAATGGCAGGTTAGCCATTAAGGTCCACTAAGCTGCTTTACCTTGACTCATTTGATCTCCACAAAAACCAAGTAAGGTCAGTAGTGCACAGAGTCTCATCCCCATTTTACAGATAAGGAAACTGAGACTGAGAGTGGTTAGATGTCTTGTCCAAAAGTACGAAGTTAGGAAATGTCAGAGCTAGGACTTGAACCAGGTTTTCCCCACAGTGGCTCTGGTTACTTGGAAAATAAAACCCAAACTCCTTTGCCTACCTTTTAAGATGCACACCATCTCAACCTCAGTCCTCCTCTGGAGCTTCATCTCTTTCCCTCATATAGCTTGTGTTCCCAGCCTAAATGGTCTCCTTCCTCCCCTCCCCTCTGCTATATTACATCCTTGATCTCCTGCTTTTCCTGACTACCCTCCCTTCACACACACATAGAGCCAAAAACCTCTCATGTTCTCCTGAGCCAAAAGGAATAGAAGGTTGGTAGGGGCTGGGTTTTCTACTTCTGCTTTCTTCGAACACCCCTGGGAGTGAGAGTAGGGGGATGGCAGGGAGGGAGGTAGAGAGAGGGTTACTTACCATGACTCTCCAGCTCCTTTGGTCCAGTGACCTGTGGGTTGAAATGCTCTGCTGGTTTCTGGGACCTCCCAGGGACTGGGGGGTTGCAGAAATGCCTGGGGCTACTTCCAGGAAGTAAAACCCAGACACCCAGATGATGATATGTGTTGGAGTGGGGGGGGGAGGGAGGGAAGAGGAAGGAAAGGAGGAGGTTGGAGGGGGTGGAGGCAATGGTGAAGGACCTTCCTGATCTCTTCAGGTGTTCCCCCAACTTCATGGCCTGGCTCCAATGCTGCCTTTTCCAGGAACCACTCCTAGACCATTCTAGTTCAAGGTGATCTCTCTTGGCTCTAAACAATTTCTTTCCTCAACCAGATGTGGTTATAATCTGTATGTGGGTGAACGTGTTCTTGTTTTCCTGGGCTCTTCTAACACAGAGTCCTAGGGTAAGAGCTGAGCCCGAGTCTAGGTGCCTCTACTCTTAAGTGATGGCTACAGAAAAGGACCAGTGTTCTGAGTCCTGGAGACCATCACTAGACAGGCTCAAAGGTCTACTGACCTGAGAGACCTCTTGAACTTTGGGTCTCACCTTCAGACCCATCTACCAGAGAGTCTACTGACCTTCACCCCCTGACCCAATGACCTGAATGAACAGACTCACTGAACTTCAGTTCAATTCAGCTGACATTTATTAAGTACCTACAACAGTTATCCTTCCACATCGAGGGGGTTAGGAGGTATGATGCCCCCACAATCTGGAAAATCTAAATTTTTTTTGTCCCTCCCCTCATACCAAAGAAGAAGTCTGAATTTTTTCTTTTTCTTTTATGGGGTGCTTACAGTACCTTACTGTAAAATTTGGGTTAATACTACACAATATTATACATGTATTTTATGCATTTCTGAGTTTCTAAACTTTTTTCTGTTGTCATCTGCTGGCCTTTATGCGTCATCTGCTGCTTCCGCAAAACTCTCCAAAAATTCCCATTTAATTTCTTGTGCCAGCCCACAATATATTGAAACCTCAGTGGGGAAAGTCACAATATGAAAGGGAAAACTGAACATGTGAGATACTGTGCTAAGTGCTGGTAATAACAAAGAGTTGAGAAAAGAGACGCTAAGTTCCATTTGAAGTCTGCTAAATTTTAATGGTTGGTAGGACCTCTGAGTGGTGATGTCCAGCAAGCAATTAGAGATGTGGTTGGATGTGGAATTCATGAGAGAAAAAGGGACTGGTGTATAGCGCTGACCTAATGAATCACTGACTTATCTGAGAACCTTCCTACCCAATGACCCACTGGCCTAAGGAACCCTTGACCCAAAGACCCTAGAACCTGCTTACCTACTTTCGTAAGCTACTTACCCTCCGACTCATTGATCTAAAGACCTTTGGGACTCAAACTTCAGAATGACCCAAGAATGCTACAAACTCTCTGATCTACAGATAGCTTGAGATGATTGAACAAATTTAGAGTAAGTGTAGAGAGTTTAGGCTAGACCTACAAGACAGTCTCCCAAGGCCATAGGAGGGGTATAAGTGACCTTTTTCCTTTTTTGGAGGGGAAGGCTTCTTTATGGGATGTGTCTCAGGACAGGATTGTGTAAGGGGTGGGGTAGAGTTGGGAAAGTAAAGCCCTCTGGATATTCCCCCTGTGCTTACTTAATCCACCATCCATTCCTTTTTTTTTTGTTGTTTAATTTTTCTTAATATCTTTTGTTCTTATATTACCTTCATTTCCAAATATATCTTTCCCCTTCCCCCCCAACTCAGCCAGCCATCCCTTGTAATAAAGAATTTTTTTTAAAAACCGAGGAAAAAAAAGTTCAATGAAACTAACTTTCACACACAAAGAATCTGACAGTTCTACACGGGTGGTCCTTAACCTAAGCAAAGAATGTAGGAAGGGGCATTTTCTCATCTACTCTCCAGGGCCAAGTTTGATCATTTTAATCACATAACATTCAGTTTCATCTTTTGCTCTTTCTACTTATACTGTTACACTGTTATAGTCATTGTGTATAGTTTTCCTGGTTCTACTAACTTTACTTTGCATCAGTTCACATAAATCTTCCCATGCTTCTCTGAATTCTTCATTTTCATCGCTTCTTATGGCACAGTAATATTTTTCAGCACTTCATGTACCACAGTCTGCTTAGTCATTCCTCAAGTGATATTTTGTTTCTAATTTTTTTTTGCTACCACAAAAAAGGCTGTTATGTATATGGATCTTTTTCTAAGAAATTTTTAACTTTATCTCACCTTCCTTTCGAAATATTACACCTACCCCATCATCAACAAATGATCCATTTCCTTGTTACAAAGAATTTTGAAAAAGTGAAAAATAAAAGCAATTCAGCAAAATCAACCAACACATCAATCAAGATGGACAACGTATGTAGTTCTCTGTACCCATATTCCTCCACCTCTGTAAAAATGGGAGCAAGATGCATTGTCTTACCAGGTTCATCTTGCAGACCTTTGTCCTTATAATTACATAGCACTGAGTTTCATTTTTGTCATTGTCGATGTTCTTTCATTTACACTGTCACAGTTATTGTGTTTTCCTGCTTCTCCTTCATTTTGCAACAGTGAACCTCCACATAAGAGTTTTCCCTCACTTCTCTGAATTCATCATTTCTTCCAGCAAGCTAATATTCCGTCACAATTAGTTTATCCATCCCCCAGTCACTAGATTTTTTGCTTCCAGTTCTTTGATGCTATATGAAGTGCTGCTGTAAATATGTTAATGTTTATGGGGCATTTGTTTCTATCTTTGACCTCTTTGGGGTATATCTCTGCCTAGCAGTGGAAACCCTGGTTGGTTCAAGGGCTATGAATATGTTAGTGACTTTATCTTTTTTTAAAATTTTTTATTTAATATTTTATTTTTCTGCAGTTACACACAAAAACAACTTTCAACATTCATTTTTAAAACTCTGAGTTCCAAATTCTCTCCTTTCCCCCCCACCAACCCCCACTCCCATTGAGAAGGCTATATTCGCTATAGGTTATACATATGTAGCCATGCAAAACATATCCATAATAGTCATGTTGTGAAAGAAAACAGAAAAAAAACTCAAGACAACTAAAGTAAAAATAATATTTTTCCATCTGTATTCAAACACCATCAGTTCTTCCTCTGGGGATAGACAGCATTTTTCATCATAAGTCCTTCAGAGTTGTCTTGGATCTTTGTATTGCTGAGAATAGCTAGGGACTTTATTTTTTTAAAGTATAATTCAAATTGCTTTTGCCAGTAGTTTGACTAACTCACTGCTCGACCAATGAGATACCAGTGCACTTGTCTTTCCACAACTCCTTTTGCTTTATATTTATTTTTATTTTATTTATTTTTATTTTTTCCCCACAACTCCTCTAACATTGACCATTCCCATCTTTTGTGATCTTTGCCAACTTGCAGGGTATGTGGTAAAATTTCAGAATTGTTTTGATTTGCATTTCTCTCATCATAAGTGATTTGGAGAAGTCTTTCCTATGGTTGTTTACTTTGCAGTTCTTCTTTTGAGAATTGTTGGTCCACATTCTTTGAGCACTTATTCGTTGGAGAATGGTTTTATATATTTGTAAGTTCCCTAAATATCTTTTGACTTCTCTTTCAATGTTATGACATTCATTCGTCCATTCAGTTCATTCTACAAGCTTTCATTAAGCACTTATTCTGCGCCTGGGGTAGGAAATATAATTAGACAATTAAATAGTGCCTGCCCTCTAGGGCCCTGGAATTAGTAGGCAGATATGTCACACCCTGTTACAATCATTGGGTAGATTTTCAAGCAATGAGTGTGTATGTATGTATGTATGTATGTATGTTTATATGCATATAAGTATATAGTTTATTTTGTGTGTATATAGTTCTTATTTCATCTGGACCTGTGCTTTAATCAGTGCAGGAAATTCCAGGTAATAAAACTCCCTGTAACAATGCAGATGTGTAACTCTTGAGCAATTTGCAGTCTTAGGCTGTTGCCTAGGGCAACGTGATTTGCCCAGTACACATCACAGGGAGCATATACAAAATAAGTATGCTACAACAACTGGAGGGAATTAGAAGTCTTGTGTAGGGAGTGGGGCTTTGTTGACACTCTCATGACCACCACAGTCTTCTCTGCAGTGGGAAATAAGGAGGAGGGAATAAGCATTTATATAGCACCAACTATGTGCCAAGCACTGTGCTAAGCATTTTATAAATGTTTTCTCATTTGATCTTGGAGGCAGGTACCGTTATTATCCCCATTTTACAGTTGAGGAAACTGAGGGAAACAAGTGAAGTGACTTGCCCAGGATCACACAGCTAGTGAGTGTCTGAGGCTGCATTTGAATTAGGAGGGGCTTCCTGACTCCAAGTCAATCACTCTGTGATTGTCAATCACTGTGGCACCACCTAGCAGAAGTAGATTGGTGAAAGGGTGCTAGAAATGTAATGGTGGGCTCCTGGGAAGGAGGGCCTGGGACTAAGGCTGAGAGTTTACTGAGCCTAACCCTAAACTCTCCTCTGCCCCTGGGAGAGCAGGTAGTGGAGTCACTGCGGATCTAGTCCTAGAAGAATCCCTAGCCCAGGGGTGGGGAACCTGCCGCCTTGAGACATGTAGCCTTCTAGATCCTTAAGTGTGGCCTTTAAAAATTTGGATTCTGTCAAAAGGCCACACTTAAGGAGCTAGAAGACCACATGTGGTCTCAAGGTGGCAGGTTCCCCACCCCTGCCACAGAATGCTCCCTTCTATGCTTGGGTTTTGGATCCGTCATCCCATGGCCACTGCCGATCCCACGGCTGAGTGGAGCTTCCTTAACTGAGATTATCCTCCTTCCTGGAAGTGGCCACTCAAGTTCCTGGCAAAGGGATCACAAAACCTTAAAAATGTTATACCTCAGAGGTCGCTGGTCCAACGTTCCTGTTACACAGTTAGGGAAACCCTTCCAGAGAAGGGAAGGCATTTAACCAGTGTGACAGAGCTGGAAGCCAAATCAAGTTTTCTGACTCCCAGCCCTATGCCTTGTTGACTGTACAGAGACTTCCCATGGAAATTGTCAGGGTCCAGGGGCATTAGGGACCCAGGTGTTCCTAGGAAGATTCAAGGATCTTTGGCCACCAATGTCTCAGCAAGCTGAAATACAGCTATTAAGGGTTACAAACAAAGCACTTTACAAATACGACCTTATTGATCCTCCCTACAGAGTAGATGCTGTTAAAATCCTCATATGTAGAACCTATATCGGATTGCATGCTGTCTTGGGGAAAGGGGGGGGAAAGAAGGAGGGGGAGAAAATTTGGAACTCAAAAACTTGTGGAACTGAGTGCTGTAAACTAAAAATAAAAAATAAATTAAAAAAAAAGAACGGTACTAAAACTATCATGACAACCATGTTGGTAAAAAATAGATTTAATAAATGATAAAATTAAGTTATAAAGTTAAAAAAATTCCTTATTTTACATTTGAGGTAAGGAGGCACAATGTGATGAATGAAAAGCCTGAGAAACATAATTTCTGGGTAATTAATAGTCAATTTATTAATTATGGCTAGTAAATAATCAATAAAATGAGGTCAATGGTCCTCTGGGACCAAAAAGGAATGCTGCGGGCAGCTGACCAGTGGGTGTTCCCAACAGGTAGAAATCAACTCTGATTGGTTAACGATTAATGAGAGAATGAATATTATAATGAGAGGTGGGCTTATTCTAACGAGGGGCTGAGGGCTGAGGGCCCAGTACTCTAATTTTGTCATTCTTGGACAAAGAGACTCATCTCCATCCACGCTACACCTACCTCACACAATCTAGAAAAGGGAATCCACCTCCACCCAGACCACTTGACCCGTGAACTGGAATTCAACTAAATTAGATTAAGCTATCCCAGTTGGGTGGGGTCCTGCCCAAGGCTGAGCAAAATGTTAATCCAATCTCACCATGGGCCCTGACCTTCATGGGCTGTCTGAATAACCTACAGAGACTAGTTTCTGAATGAGGAAATAGAAAGAAAAAACCCTGCTATGTCCCAGCTGCCCCATATTAATTGGTTATTAATAATAATTTATTTCAATGTAGAGGTTACCTGACACAGCTAGTTAGTTGTCTGAGTCCATATTTGAATTTGGATTTCCTGACTCCAAACCCAGGGCTTCATCCACCTAGCTTTCTCTGAACTCTACTCAGAACTTTAATAGCCTCAGGACTGGAGTTCAAGTGATCCACCAGCCTCAGCCTTTCCCAATAACAGGATTATAGGTGTGTAACCACCACAACCAATAAAGCAATATTCCTAAATCACAGGTCCAACCAAGTCACTCCCCGGCTCAGTAAGCTCCAGTGGGTCCTGAGCACTTGGAATGCAGGCTCCTGTTTGGCTGTTAAAGCTCTTTAAAACCAGACTTAAAGGTACCTTTCTTGACTTAATACATACTCCCCTTCACACATGCTAATTTAGCCCTCTTGCTGTTCCTCATTTGAGACCTTCTATCTCTCATCTCCATGCTTTTGCACAGGCTGTCCCTCTTGCCTAGAATGCCCTCCTTCCTCAGGTGTCTGCCTCTTAGAATCTCTAGTTTTCTTTTTCAGGTGGGACACCATCTCCTATAGAAGGTTCTTCCTGACCCTTCAAGCTGCTTATGCCTCCTTCTCATTCCTACCCTGGAAATTACCTTGTATTATTGTGTGTATGGGTGTCAGCTGCTTTGATATAATGTAAATTTTTGTTGTTGTTTCCATACAACTCACTGAGCACAATGCTTGGCACATAGTAAGTGTTCATAAATACTCATCGATTAATTGATTGATTGATTATCAGTCTTTTATCTGATACCAACAACCAAGAAACATGGGTCCACAGTCAGTCATGGAGTATAGGCCAGTCTCCTGCTGGGGAAGAAGAGAGAAAGAGGATAGCACCTGGTCAGGGAAAGGGTCATGAAGAGGCAGTGTGGTGCTCTGGTGGTTTTGGAGCTAGGAAGACCACTTACCTCTACCAGGTAGTTTCCCTAGCTTTCTTCAAGAATCTGGTACTTTGCAAACCTCAAGGTGCTATATATGGCTTTATACATATTATTTAATTTGATCCTCACAACAACCCTGGGTGCTATTGGTGGGGTGCTTGGGTGCTTGTGCTTGGACCCTAATTCTAACATTACATCTCTCCTTAGCCTCTGCTTGGGTGCCTGTGCCTAGACCCCAATTCCAAAATCACATCCAGTTCTAAAATCATATCTCTCCCTAGCCTCACAATACTGTCTCAGGTAGTTCCTCTCCAGTTCAAGGGCAGCATGCCTTAGCAAAACACTTATCTCTCCTCCTGATACTGCAGCCAGTTGCACCTAGAGAATTTATTAGCTTGGACTCCCTGTGTATGTGCTAATTGGCTGTGCACTGGGCCATAACGATATTTACTACTTACTGACCTTCCTGATATGTATCTAGTCATATGTATACTCCCTTACATTCGTCTTGTCTAACAAGACGTTTGATGGAAGCAACCTGGATATTTCCAGTCAGCCCTGACCATTAGTTGACGTAGTGACATTTCAAGGCAAAAACCACAACTCCATGTTGCCTGCCTTGGGCTATTTCCCAGGGAACTATGGGTAAGATACCTGCACAGTAGATACAAAAAGTACATATTCCTTTAAGAACTGACCACCCCTTTGCCACTCCCTAATCCCACCCCAAAACACCTAATTGACAATTTCACCCCAAAATATCTTATTTAAACTTTCCCTGTGTTGTACCAACAGCAAGACATGTCACAGAGTATAAGTTTTAATTGGAGAATTTATTAGCCAGGGACCATCCAGGGCATAAGCAACCCAAATCAGAACGGCCACAAACAGGGCTGAAGGGGACATATTTATACAAAAAAACCAAGGTGCAGTGGTTAACCTCTTGAAATTTATGAGCCAGGTCGCAAGGTCAGGGGGAACAGGATCAAAGACCCTGACAGATCAAAGACCCTGACAGGTTATCTTTGGTGGGATAGTCTTAGGGCCCCAGGGACATTTGCTAAACACCAAATGGCAAGGTCTTAGTCCACTCTTTCTTATGCAAACTGGGGGTTTTATCAGGGGCTGTGGAGCAGGGGTCTTCTGGTAGTTAGCAATAACAGGTTTCTCAAGTATCACACCTGCACACCTCTAAGGTTGCAGGTTCCCCAAGAACTCTTGCCTCCTGTAAAGGATAATAAATCTTTGCCTCCTTGACTTAAAGAATGCTTGAGATCATGAATTCATTCCTGACTGCCCATCCCCTCCAGTATTCAGGTCCTTGAGGGGTACTGCTCCTCAATGACCCTGTCTGGGAACTCCAGTCTTGGAGTTCCTGGACCTCGCCTCCCTCAACCCTCAACACTATCATCATCCCCATTTTTACAGGTGAGGAAACAGATATTAAGTGACTTGCCCAGGATCACTTAGATAAAAATTGTCTACATCAGCTTGTGAACTCAGGTATTCCTGATTTCAGGTCTAGCGTTCTATCCACTGGACCACCTAGCTGATGAAGAGCACATCATAATGGAGAGGTAGGTAGGTAAATAGCTAGAAAAATGGACAGAGCATTTATTAAGCACCTACTATGTTCTGGGCACTACACTAAGTGCGAGGGATACAAATACAAGAAACCAAGATGAGCTTACACTCAAGGGGTTTATATTCTAACAGGGACAGGCACATAAAGAGGAACTAGACAGGGTTACGTGGGGAAGGGGGAAGGCTGCTGGTGAAGAGGTGGAGATGACCAGCCTTTTCGAAAAGCTAGGCAGCTTCAAACCCTGCCTCCGCTACACACTAGTTGTACCACTGAGCAAGATGTTTAAGGTCATGGTGCTCGATGCCAACCTCTAAGACTAGAGTAGGTGCAGACTTGCATTGGTAGATGGACTCTCCCTCCCCTGGGAGCTCCCTATACCAAGGAAATCTCTGATGCACTTGCTATCCAGAGTCCAGAAATGCAGGTTCTCTTGCCAGTCTCTGAGCTGACGGGCACTGCTGCCCCAAGGTTTCAGACTTGAGTCACAAGGCAGGGAAAGGGCACGACCGCAGTGATGAGCCCCATCTCCTCCTCCTTGATGCCAAGAGCACCTCGGGCTCCCCTCGGGGACCAGCCGGGCTAGCCTAGGGTTGCGCCAAGCTCTTTCAGATGAGGGAGGGCGCAGGCTCCTCCGGCAGGGGGCGTGCTGGGGCACGAGAGGCCACGCTCCTGGACCACCAGGGGGAGTGCCAGCCTCGGTCACAAAGGGCCGCACTCCTGGCCAGCAGCGGCGGATGGGCTCGATTCCCTGCCCCAACCAGCCAGAAGAAGGTGGAGCCTTTCTGAACCCAGACTCGATGGGGTCACTCTGGGGTGCGTCCGCGGGGGCTGGAGGCTCCATAGGGGAAAGGCGCGCAAGGATTGGAGGGGCCCCGCGCTGGGAGGGGCAAGGAGATGGCGTGTGGACGCCCCGGGTCTGCAGAGGTCGCCTTGGGGGCGGAGCCGTGCGCTGGGAGAGGCGGGGCTGCCTCGTCGGGGAGAGGTTGGTGCTGTGAGACCGGCAGAGGGAGCTGTGGGGTCATGCTCGGGACACCCGCACTGGCGCTGCAGAAGGCGGAGCCCACCGCGGCTAGTTGGGGCGGGGGTGGGGCTCCTGGGCCAGCAGGGGGCGCTGCGGGGGCGGGGCCGCGCGCTGCGAGAGGCGGGGCCGCGCCTGAAGGGCTGGAGTTTGGCTCTCCCGAGCCAGCAGAGGGCGCGCTAGGGCCTGTCTGGGCCGCCCGGGAACGCGCTCCGGGGCCCTCGGGGGCGCGATCTCCTCCCCCCGCCCCTTTGTGTGCCTTTGGCGCCTTCCTGGCGGTCTCCCCGGCGGCGGCGGCTCTCGGGGCTCTCGGGGCTCCCTGGCTGGGCTGGGCTCGGGCTGCGCAGCCATGGACATCAAGAGGCGGGTTACGCTGGAGCTGCGGAACAGGAAGCCGGGGGAGGTGAGGCCCGCGCGGGCCGAAGCACGTGGGCCCGGGGCAGGGGGCGCCGCACGTGGGCAGCCGCGCGGGGGCCGGGGCCAGGGGGAGCGGGTGTGCTCGGGGCCAGAGTCCGGGCCCGGGGCGCCGAGATCCGGGGACGTGGCCTTGAAGGCCTCTCGCGGAGGCCGCCGGCGCGGCGCCGAGATCCGGGGCGCCCAAGGCCCGGGAGGGAGGCCGGGGAGTGTGGGCGCCGAGACCCGGGGACGTGGCCTTCAAGGCCCGGCACATGGGCCCTGGGAGGCCGGGGACTCGGCCTCTGCGTGCGCAGGATCGGGACATGGGGCCTGGGAGGGCGGCCTGCCGGGACGTGCGCCCGGAGATCCCAGGCTCGGGCGTTGAAGGTCCTGGGCCCGGGGTCCGGGGTGCAGACGTGCGCCAGGAGATCGTAGGTTTGGGCGTTAAAGGCCCGGGGTGCGGACCTGTGCTAGGAGACCCCAGAATTGGGGGTTGAAGGCCCGAGGTGCAAACGGAAGCTAGAAGACCCCGGGCTTTAGGGTTGCATTCCAGGGTCCGAACGTGTGCTAGGAGAACCCGGGTTATGGCGCTTAGGGCCCGAGTTACGAGCTAGGAAGCCTGGACCCTGGAAATAAGGGGTCTTGGCCTGGTCTCCGAGGTCGGGGTCATAGTCTTTAGGGATTGGTTTGTAGCGGGGCCTGGGGTGGTTCTAGGAGATCGGGACTGGCAGATGGGGTGGGGGTTGGGGGGCAGGCGGCAGGACCCCGGCTAGAGCTTCCCCGAGTCAGCACGGGGACATTTAAGCGGAAGAGGCTACACGTGGGGCCCGGTCCTCCTGGTTGCTGGAATTGTAAAGACTTGGGGGGGTTCAGCTCAGAGGAATGGAGAGAGGGGCTGTACTCCGTTTTTCCTTTAGTAAATCTTGCCATCTTCCCTCTTCCTCCCCAGTTTTTCAGCTCTGAAATTTTGAGTCTTTGGTCTTAGGAACAAGTGGTCTCAAGTTCAGGGTCCAAAACTTGAAGAGGTGAAGGATTCTTTTAGGCTGCCCAGGGTTTGGCATTCATAGAGGAAAGAAAATTCGGCTTTAGGGTCAAATATCCTTATAAAGACCGGAGCCCGGTTTCGAGGCTTCGTGGGCCTGATTTCTCTGGAATCACAGGGACTAAACTGAGCCAGGATGTGTGGACAGGAGCCCAGAATGACCTAAGTGAGGGATAGTTAGAGCCAGGGCCTGGAGTGACTGAGCCATTCTTGGCTGTTCTGGGCTTTGGGAGGTGACTAGAACTGGGCTGGCTTGAGGGGTTTGGAGGATCATTGAGGGAGTGTTAAGTAAGCCCTCTATCTTTGCAGTTTAGAATTGAGGCTGGGGGTGATGGTGGGATCACCTGGAGCCAGGATAGTCTGAATTGGACTTTGGGAGGACACACTGGAGGTTGGGCTCAGATGGTCTGAGGCCCAGACAACATCCTGGGGGTGGGGGATCCTGGTTGGGATGGAGGCTCAAAATTTTGGAGGTGACTGTGGCCTTGTTCCTCACCCCCAGGTGAAGGATCTAGTCTTGGATAACTGCTTCTCAGATGATGGGAAGATTGGGGGACTGTCTTCAGAATTTGAAAACCTTGAGTTTCTCAGCATGGTCGACATCAACCTTGTGTCTTTGGCCAACCTACCCAAGCTTCCCCGACTTCGAAAGGTGGCATGAGGGAAATAGAGATTGTGGGATGGAGATGCCAGGGATTGGGAAGCCCTAAGTGTGGGGTGGATTGGGGTTGGAAAGCAGGTGGCTCCCTGGGAGTGGAGATGGAAGGTCTGGGCCCCTGAGTGTTCCTACCCTGTTCTGTCTGGGCCCCCACAGTTGGAGCTCAGTGATAACCACCTCTCCGGAGGCCTGGAGGTCTTGGCCGAACGAACGCCCAGCCTGGTCCAGTTAAACCTGAGTGGGAACAAAATCAAGGATATCAACACGTTGGAGCCCCTGGTGAGGCTGCCCTGGACTCGAACCCCTGTTAGACTGTGTTTGCTGAGGGCAGGGATTAGGCCTTGCCTAAATTCTGACTTCCTCAGGAGTGTTTAGCATTGGCTTTTGCACATAAGTAGGTGCTAAATTATTTTTTTTTAACTGAAAGGCAAGTAAAAACTTGCCCTTGACCTTTCTCTGGCCCCTGCCTCAGGTCCTTCCCTGTCTTCCCCAAGTCCCATAGAGGACCTCTTTTCCTGCCTTGCAGAGATAGCAAAGTTTTCTTGAAATGTTCCAGACTACTGGGGCACCCCTGGCCAGGGGGTGGATAGGTCAAGCTTCCCAAACAGTATTGGGGCTAGGGTGGGGTGGGATCAAGGCCTGGGGTTCTACTTGTCCTCCCTGCTCCTTGTAGAAGAAGCTGCCGAACCTCAAGAGCCTGGACCTTTTCAAATGCGATGTGACCATGCTGATGAGCTATCGGGAGAGTGTGTTTGCCCTCTTGCCCCAGCTCACCTACCTCGATGGCTACGATGCTGATGACAAGGAAGCTCCCGACTCTGACCCTGAGGCTGACAGGGAGGGCCTGGACAGTGTTTGCGGGGAGAACGGGGAAGGTGAGGTTTTGTCAAGGGGGGCCTTCTACCGTTCCGTTTCAGAAGCCCCCAATCACTACTTTGCTCTTTGCTGTTGAGTGAGGATGGAGATGGGGAAATCAAGGCACAGCAGTTAGCCAAGTTCCCCTGGGCAGGCATCCTTTTGGGCCAGGGAGCCCAGGTTATTTGGTCATGAACTCTCTGTTGTCAGTGATAGGTGAAGAAGAGGAGGAGGAGGAGGAAGAGGAGGAGGAACTGGATGAGGATGTAATTGATGATGAGGATGAGGATGATGAAGATGTTGATGGAGAAGAAGATGAGGAGGAGGAAGAGGAAGAGGAGGACGAGGAAGAAGATGGGGTAGACGATGAGGTGAGGACCACAGAGCCCTCCCTAGTCTCTCTTCCCTGGGAAGGGGGTCACAGCAGAGGCTGGGTGCCTCTCTCCATCAGAGGTGCTCTGATTGGTCAAAGACCGTTCCAGATCCCAGCTCATTCCACAAGATCTCACTGCAGTCAGGATTCCTCATGGGGTGGGGGGGAAATCTGAAGGCTTGGGTTTGAGTTCTACTTCTGCCTTTCTTTGTGACCCTGAACAAGTCTTTACTCATTTTGGCTTTGATTTCCTCATCTAAAACTGAGGGGGGAGGGGCAGACTAGCTCCGGCCCCCCTCAAGCACTGGCATTCTGGAATTCACTCTTCCCTTTCTTCTCCCCCAACCCTTCAGGAGGATGAGGAGGATGAAGATGATGATGGAGAGGAGGATGAAGAAGAAGAGGGAGAAGGTGAGTCCTGACTACTTGGGACCCGATTCTAGGCTCCATCCTAGAGGTGCCCCTAGTGGGGGTTGAGGAGTGGGAGTCATGCCTTATCCCCCTCTAAGTTGCCCAGGGCTTGATTCCTGGGAGGCAGCTAAGAATTCCAGTAGACCAGGGTGGGGCAGGCTCTCTGCTGAGCCCCACCCCCTGCCCTTGCCCACGCCCTGAGCCGGGCCAGGCCTTTCCTGCTGTTTTTCCTCCGCCCCCCAGCTCTGGTGAACTCCCTCTGAATTCTAGAGGCCTTGGGTGGGAGGGTGCCTCTGGATTCCTGCTCTCTGAATCTCAGTGTGGGTGCTTCTTTTGCTTCCCTGGGCTCTCTTCTTTTTTCCTCTGACGCTGGCTTGCCACCATACCTTCAGAACCCCAGCATGGCGAGAAAAGGAAGCGAGCTGCAGATGATGAGGGGGAGGACAGTGAGGAGGACGAGGAGGACTGAGCCAGCTGCCCTGCCCTGCCCTGCCATCAGTGAGCAGCGGGTTGTGGATGGACTCTGCCAGCTTGCCCTGGGCACTGCTGGCTCTGGGGTCTGTTCTTTTCCAGAAGGGGCTCCACAGGCACTGCTTGGCCAGGGGATCCGGTGACCAAAGGTTCTCTCCGTTTTCAGGGGTGTTTTGTGCAACAATTTGTTGGAATTCTTTCTAAATCTGTTTCCAAGAAAAATGTGTCCCATGCCTTGCCTGGGCCCTGAAGGGGCAGGGGCTCTGGCACTTTCTCAGGATAAACCTTGCAGCCCCCTCCCTCTTCCCTCTTATTGGTCTTTTTAAATAAATAAAAACTGGAATTTTTTATCTTGTCTAGGACAAATAGTGAATATTGGGGGGTGGGGCAGATATATTCCTGAATCATTCAGTCTATGGGAAGTCCAACTTGGTCAGTCAAACCTGGTGGGGTGGGGTAGGGGCAGGGATTCTGCAGTCAATCTAGGAACTGGGCCCTGTGGAGGGATTTGTTTGAAGCAGACTGGGTGCTACCCAATGATTCTTGAAGCCCCATATTCTGAAACAGGCAATTCCTATACAACTGTTTTATTATCCCCACCCCCAGCTGATCCTGGGCCAAGCCAGGACAACTGGACCCAACGACCCACAGAGTTCCAAAGCAACATTAAGTTAATTATAAAAATAGTTTTCTACCTCCCCACCCCCTGCAGTCACCAGGGCCCAGAGTGGAGGGAGTGGTCCATCTCTGTAGCCATCTTGGAAGGGGAATAAGTCAGGTCACCTACAAAATCTGCTCAGGAGTGAATGACCACGTTACAGGGTGGCCTCTTGCTACTTGGAGAGGCTGAAGGGTTGGGTTTCCAGCCTTAAAAATCCCAGTCCTCCCCTGAGGCTGGAGGGCCCTGGGCCCTAGGTGACTGAGTGGTGAGGGAAGGAGGACCACTTGATGATCCAGGAGTGGGTTCCAGTGACCAGACCGTGCCCCCCTGGGCCTCCAGTTGAGGGGGAGTTGAGGGTGATGGTGGCTGTGGTGGTGGTGGTGGGGCTGGGGGTGGAGTCTTTCTATGGTCCTCCAAATGAAGGGTCATGGCTGGTCTGGAGGCTGTGGAGAAGGGGCACTGCATGCAGGTGTAGCGGCCCCTGGTGTGCTCCCATACAATTCGGCTGGTAGATGAATGACCTGGCACCAGAGAGGAGAGAAGCCTTTTAAGTGTATGCACTGGGGACCGCCTGACAGGAGAGGGCTTACACAATCTTAGACTGCATCTGGGCAAGTTGGAGGTAACTTGGGTCACTCTTCCTGAAGAAAGTTGAGCAATCTGGAGTCTTTCTCTGAGTCTGTCCTGTGGAGGGCCTAAAGCTCGTGGTCTCTGTGCCCCTTCCCATTTTAAAGGGTCTGGTTTTATCATTCCTCCCCCACCTGCTTCCCCAGGGATGCCACTGACCTGTAGGTCCCTCAGAGCTTCCAGGGGGCCTCCGTGGGCTACCGCTGGAACCTGCAGAAGGACAGAAGGAAGGGGTCAGGGGAGGTAATGCTGCAGCCTCACCTGCTACCTACTTCTCCCTCTTCTGGTCCCTACTTGGGGAGAGCACATGAGAGTGATACTGAGGAACCCCTGCTTCTACATAAGGGCTGGTTTTGGGCTATTTCTGCTCACCCTGATTTTTTTTCCAGACAGCTGCATTAGTGTTGGAGCTGGAGCCAGGGCCAGAGCTAGGGAGACTCTGGGCCTGGGCAGGCAGGAAGGGACGGAGGCGCTGGGGCCCAGAGCCAGGGGCCAGCCCATAGGGAGAGGGACCCAGGTAGGGTAGGAAGGGTGCAGGTACAGGGCCTGAGGCCTGGCTGGAATATGAGGGCAGTGCAGCAGAGCTGTAGAGTGAGGCCTCCAGCAGTGGGAAGGGGGCCCTGGGACGAGGTTCCGGGGGCAGGGTCAGCGGCGTGAGCAGCGGGGCCTTGTCAGGGCTGGGGCCGGCTGGTCTCTGAGCATCAGGCAGCTCCTTCTCCAGAGCTGGGGGCAGGGGGGCTGGGGGTTGGGCCGGGCTGTGGGACTGGTCGGAGCAGACGTGTAGGTGTTTGAAGAGGGAGCGGTGAGTCCGGAAGCGGAGAAGGCAATTTTCACACCTGGGGTGGGGGAGACAGAGGCTGCACTGAGGGGTGAGCAGGCCTGATGAGAGCAAGAATGGGGCTGGGTAAGCTGATGGTGTAGAGAGTGGCAAAAGGGGTTTGGGAGTGAGCAATGAGGTGGATGGGAAGGGGTCAGGTCACCAGAGAACCCAAGAGAAAACCAATGGATGGAGGGGAGAAGGTCAGGGAAAGGAAGAGGCCTCACTTGAAGTATCTGTTGGGCTTGTAGTGCAGCTTGGTGTGGGCCATCAGCTCTTGCATGCTGGGGAAGGTCTCTGTACAGCTTGGGGTTGAGCAGTGAAACAGTTTGCCTGCAGAGGAATGTGGCCAGAGGTAGGGGTCAGCACACACTGTTCCAAGATCCAGGCCTTGCCCGAGTTCACACAGGTAGCCACAGAGCCAGGTTTTGAATCCAGATTCTCCAAATCCAGGATTCTGTCTTTTTGCTCATAGCTCTCCTGGTAGGTAGGCTTCTGAACCATTCCCACTGGGAGCTGAGACCAGGAGTGACAGTAGATGGGGTTGCCACGTCAGGGCAAAGGAGTAGTCCTCTGCCAGAGAGGATCCTGGGAAGGAAGTCCCCACCCCCAGTCTCCCCTATCCCCAGGCCTACCTTCCATGGACTGTGTAGGTTGCAAGTGACTGTGCAGGTGCTGAGCAAGTTCCCAGGAGCTGGGGAAGGCCAGGCGGCAACCATAGCTGGAGCAAGGGAACTGTCTCCCTAGGACACAAAGGATCCCCGGGGCCTGGTCACGTTTCCCCTCTTCAGCCACACCTCAACCTGAACCCTGCCACCTACACGCCACCATCCATCCAAGTACTGAGCACCTACCATGTGCCAAGTGGGGGGGGGGGGCGGGCAAGAAGATGAAATACAACTGCCACTGATCTGGGGCCAGCCCTCAAGGGGTTCAGAGTCTATAACCATAAAGGAATGGCTGATGTCCACGGCATGTAGCCTCAACAACACTGGGGCAATACAGGTGTTGTTTTCCCTTTCTAGGAGAGAGGGCACATGTTTAGGAGGTGGAATGGCCCATATGAGATCCTGATAGATGGCAGAACCCTGATTTGAACCCAAGACCTTTGCTGCTTACATCTCTTCATTTGCAGGGTAGGGAGAAGAACCACATACAGGAATCTTATCTTCAATAGCAGATGCCAGGCAGAATGTACTAAAGATCACAGAGAAGCAAAAGCAAGGCCCTGAAGGCCTGTAGGAGGAGGGAGAACATATCTTCGAGATGATCAAGGAAAGTTGTCTTGAAGGGCCTTGAAGGATGAACTGGAGTGAGACAGGTGGGAAGGAATGTGGGGGATTCCAGGCCAAGAGGAGACTGAGCAGAGATGCAAAGGAAAGTATGTGGTACGTCTGTGGTAAGCAATCGTCTCCTTTGGCCTAGAGAAGGATGTTGGTCCAGAAGTTTAGACTTTACTGAAGGGTGATGGGACAGGACAGTGGGTGGAATAGAGAAAGGCCTTCAAATGTTGTTGAAGAAACTGGGGGTGTTTAACCTGGAAAAGAGAAGGTTTAGGCAGTAAACGATATTTGCCTTCCAACTATCTGAAGGGCAATCATGAGGAAAGCAGGAGGCTTATTCTTTGTCCCAGAAGGAAGGACTGGGACCAGTGGGGGGATGTTTGATGCATTTTTTTTTTGGAGGGGGGAAGGCAGGGTAATTGAGGTTAAGTGACTTGCCCAAGGTCACACAGCTAGTATGTCAAGTGTCTGAGGCTAGATTTGAACTCAGGTCCTTCTGACTCCAGGGCTGGTGTTCTACTCACTGCACCATCTAGCTGCCCCCAGGGGGGAATGTTTTAAGAGGGTAGATTTTTATAGCTTATTAATTGGAGTTGTCCCATGATGGGCTGCCTTGAGAGTGCCTTATCACTGGAAACAATCTTCTACAACCTCACAACCAGAAGTGACCCTAGAAATAAATCATTTTCTCCATCATCCCTCCCTCCAACTCATCCTCCTCCAGAGAAGGAAGCTGAGGCTCAGAGAAGGAAGTCACTTGTCCAAGGAATTACCTATCATGGAAATGGCTCCCTACCCAAACCGGCGCCCATTAGACCAGGATGCAAGCACCCAAGCAGAGTTGTCAGAAAGGCTGGTGATATGACTTCTAAGCCTTCTAAGGCTGCTGGCTCTGAGATCTGAGCATTCTAGGGCCAGGGCTGGGCTTCAGAAAGATGAATTTCTCCACCCTCCCAGACAGCTTTATACAGCACGAGCTGTAGTCACAAAAGGCAGAAAGCCAATCTCTCCTGGGGAGAGATAACAAAGGCTTTTTCTTGGGGGGAAAGGAAGGGCCATTTGCAAGAAGTGGAAGAACAGGAGTCAGAGATAATCAGAGATCTCAGGCCAGGAAGGATGGGGATCCTGCCCACAGATATCAGAATGACAGACAGCGTGGGAGGAAAACGACCAACAGTCCATAGTGAGTCTGAGGTGCCACAGAAAGGAACATCCAAAGGAATTCTGGGACTTGGAGCTAGAAAGGAACCAATCTAAGACCCAGAGAAGTGAGTGACTGGCATAAGGTCACACAGCTGGAGGAGGAGCCCAGGGCCCCAGGCCTTGAATGCTGAGAGGTCCTGGAGGAGATGTGGATCTGCAGCTTGAGAGAGGCTACATTATGGAACTTTCCTTGGGCTGGGATCATTCTATCTAGGACAGGGATTTCAGTGTCTCCAAGGAAGAGGGGCCAGCAAAGGTCACCAAGACAGGCAGGGGAGAGTACCCAGAAGGGGAGGGTGTGGTCAACAGCTGTGCCCTAATGCCTGGCTGCAAGTAAGTCAAGGAGAACAAGGCCTGAGAAAAGGACAATGGAGTTGGTGATGAGTAAGGCAATGGTAACCAGAGGGAGCAGCATCAGGAGAGTGGGGGGGGGGAGGGAGGCAGAAGCCCCAGGAGATACATGGTCTTTCACCAGGCATGCGTTCTCTCCTCTCCCCACATCTGCTTTCAAGCCTCCATGGGTGCTACTGCCCCCTCCCTTGGTCCCTGTGCCCCTCAGGCTGTAGTTCCTCACCAGAAGAAGGGGGCCGGCGCTTTGGAAGGCGTGGCTCCTCACTGGGGCTGCTGTTCATACCCCCTCCTGTGCTGGTTCTGCCGGAGTGCTTGCAGTCTGCAGAGTGGAGACAGGTTACTTACCCAGCCCTTGATCCACCAAACCTTCCCCAGGGGGCCCCTGGGCCTGAAGATTGAGAAGAAAACCCCTTTCTGAAGTGCCAATCCATGATCCTTCCCCTACTCACCCTCTGTTGAGAAGGCCGGAGACAGCTGCTCTTTCTCTGGCTTGGCTGCTGGGCTCTGACTGGGGCTGCCATAGATGTCTGAGTAGGGCAATGGTGCAGGACATGCCTGGACCCCAGGCCCCATCCCAGAACTCTCCTCCTGATGACAATGAACCAGATATGGAAGGGTCAGTCCTAAAACTTCCCTCCCCCTACCATCCCCCACCCCAAGCTTCTGCTTCCCTCTGTCCCTCCCTCAAGTCTTCTCTTGTCCTTGTGCCATCCCAGTGAGGGGTGGGGGGCTGATGAGAAGGGGACTCTGATTCAGAAGTCCCCTGGTGCTCTCCCATTCCCTTCACTTGCCTCAGGCTTGCTTCACCTTCTTCAAGCCCCATGACTGGACCCAGAATGACCCACAGAATGTCAACAAGGGAAGAGCTGGCTGAGAGTCATAGAACTTAGCATAGTTGAGAAACTTGGGGACCATCGAATCCAATGCCCAACAGAAGGGGAACATGGTAAAAAGGGAAATTGTTCAAAATCTCCCAGTAATTTGAGCTAGAACTAAGGTTAGAATGTGGGCTAGCTTGACTTTGAATCTACCCACTCCTGGTGGAAACCCTTGCCATCACTTTGCACTCCACTCCAGGCCAAGGTAGGCCCCCAATTCCCTTCGTCCAGTAGTGAACTGAGAGGACAAAAAGCCCCAGGGCCTGGCAGGAGGATTAAGCCAGGAGGCCCAAGGGGAGAAAAGAAGAACAGGAAGAGAGAGGCAGGCTCCTGGGAGGTGAAGATATTCCATGGCTGTCATGGATAGGGTTATTGGAGGCAGTGCCTGGATGACCAGGATCCAAGGGATTTGGGATTGGGAGGTGGGAGTGCAGGAGGTGAGGATAGGGAGTATGAGGGGAAGTCTAGAGTAAGGCAAGAAAAGGGAGTCTACCATTGTGAAAACACGCCTGGATTTGATGTCAGAGGACCTGAGTTCAAGCTGGTTTTGTTACTTACTACCTGTATCACCTTGGTTATGTCACCAAACCTCTCTGGGCATCAATTTCATTATCTCTATAAATAAGAGGGTCAGACTAGATCAGAGATTTAAAGATGAAAAGGATCTTGGAGGCCATATAGTTTGACCTCTTCGTTTCTCAGAGGAAGAAACAAGGGGCAGAGATGGTAAATCAACAGTATCACTCCACTGGGTGGTGGCAGAGCTGAGTGTCAAACCCAGGTTCTCTGATTCTAAATGTTTCCAAACTCTGAAGTCCCTTAGGGCAGAGTTGTCAAAATCAGAGCCAGCTGCCTGCAAAACTCCTGAGTGCAGCCTGAACCAGGTCACAATGTAATTGGGCAATGTTTCACAAAATAAAGATACAACATAATGTTAATTTGTTCATTTCTAAGTCAACATGCTACCTAGAGGAGTCCATTTCCATTTGAGTTTGATACATTTCCCTTTGAGCTCTGAACCTTAGAAACAGAGTCAGGGTTAGAGGTAAGGAGCAGGCCTGGATTGTAACCTATTACTAGCTATAGAAAAGGTGAGGTTGAACTGGACATGGGTAAATACTGGACTTCTTTAGAGACCAGAAGAATTTGGGAGCGGGGGAAGAGTTGTCTGGGGAAGAGTCTGGGTGATGGTCAAAGGCTGGGACAAGGCACAGCCTAGAATGGGCAGAGGGCATCGTTTTGAAGCACAAGAGCATAACAGGTAGGGCTGGAAGAGGTCTCAACAGGAGGCCCAAGGGAGTGGACCTAAGTGACCTGCCTGAAGTCACACAGCTGGTGTCATAGGCAGGGTCTGAATCCACTTTCTCACTCCAGAACTAGTGCTCTTTCCACTGCACCACCATTTTGGAATGGCCCAGAGCCCTTTGGACTATAGTGGGGTGGAGCCTAGCACAGAAGGAGAGTCTGCAGGGGAGGGGCCGAGAAAAGAGGTAAAGTGTTTATAAGATTGAGAACTAGAAACAAATGGGAATTTCCACAACGTTTTAGAAAAAAGTGGAATCTGCATGGGCATCAGTCTCTGGAACGAGGAGAGGCCTAGAACAGAGAGGCAGAATTTGGAACACTGAGGGGGTGGGGTCTATGATATTGACAAGATCCTTGCAGGCGGAACCTAAGATATTGAAGGAGCAGGGGCGGAGCTAAAGTTGAGTCGGGAGGCGGGGCCCCGGATATTGACAAGAGTTCCTGGTAGGCAGGGCCCAGGGCTCTGGCTAAGGCACCAGGGGAAGGAGGCACAGAATAGAGGCCTTATGTTTGCAAGGGCGAGGCCCAGAGCGGGGGCGGAGTTTGGGTCCCTGGAGGCGGGACCAAGCACGGGAGGAGCGCCTACGGGGGCTGGACATAGAACAGGGGCGGGACTTGAAACGTGATGGGGCATGGCCTGGAACAGGGGCGGAGCTACGAACGCAGGTGGAGGCGTGTCCCCGTCCTTGTTTCCCCAGCTGTCAGTCAGTCTGTCAGTTCCGCGCCCCGCCCCCTTGCCCCCCCTTCCCTCCGCGACGGCTCTTCTCCATCCCCTCCTTCTCTCTCGGCCCCAGCCCCGGCCCCGGCCCCAGCGCGCGCTCACCATCCCTCCCCGTGTCCGCGCGCTGCCTTTGTTCTGCGGCTCCCGCTGCAGCTCCCCCCGCTGCGGGGACACGCTCACGTCGCCGCCATCTTGTGCCAAGGCTCGGCTCTCGCGAGAGCAAGCGCGGCCGCGCGGGGCCTGGAATGGGGGAGAGGGCTGGGCCGCCGAGCCCTGCGGAGTGGGAGGGGCGGGGCTTGTGAGGGTGAGAATGGAGGCGGGGTCTGAGGGCCGTCCTGGGACGCATGCGCTCTGAGACAGGGAACCGTTTTCCCCGTTTCCCCGGCGCACGCACGGTCTGGCGTGGCGTGGGGACGGGCGCGCCACCTCGTCCTGGTTCTCCTGGGTCATCAGGGGAGCTCCGCCCCAGCCTAGGCCACGCCCTGGCGCTGCAGGAGGTGCCAAACCCAGCATCTACCCCCAACCCGTGTTGAAAATGAGAAAACTGAGGTCCGAGCTTAAAAAACCAAAAACTTGTGAAAAAAGCCCCAAAAGGAAGCGTGATTGACCGGTCTCCTGATCCTCTTTTCCATCCCCTTCCCTCCACCATCATCAGCTTCTGTTTCCTTGTTCATAAAATGGTGGAAGTGGATAGAGTACCGGGCCTGCAGTCAGGTAAGGCCACGAGTTCAAATTCAGCCTCCCTGGGCAAGTCACTTCGCCGCTGCCTGACTCAGTTTCCCCACCTGTAAAATGGAGATAACAGCACTTACATCCTCGGGTTGTTATGAGGCTCAAATGTCATAACATACTGTAGGACACTTTGCAAATTTTAAAGCAACATATAAATGCTATCATCATTAGTACTTCCACTTTTTGCTCTGAAAACTGGAATCAAATCAACAGCTACATGCCATCTTTCAAGAAGGGCCTGTCAGTTGATTGGACTGTCCATTGTTCCACCAGACCTTGAACACCTTCCCTGGCGGCACGCCCCTATATCTGTTCATTGTTGTTGTGTCATTTCAGTTGTGTCTGACTCTTCATGACTGTGTTTGGGCTTTTCTTGACACAGACACTGTAGTGATTTGCCATTTCCTTCTTCAGTTCATTTGACAGATGAGGATGACTTGACACCTTCTAAGTGTCTGAGGCTGGATTTGAACTCAGATCCTTGCCTCTAGGCTCCTCTTATTTTATATATTGGATAGCTTAAGCTTTACAAACTCTTCCATTGCCGACATTGTGGGTGATCTGGAGGGAGAGAGGAAGATTGATGTTCCTTGTGAAAGATCCCAGGCAAACAACTTCAGGCACCTTCCCATGAAGCCTCCAGTTTGGAAAAAGCCAGGAATCCTGCCCCTCGCTTTTGAATTCCACTGTGCATTTATCCAAGACCCCACCTTCTTCTTCCATTTGGGATATTGGCTGATCTAGCGCCTTGATTCTCTTCATGCCTGGGTTTCCCACAACCGAGTTTAAATACTGGCATTAGGCTATACTTCCCATTAAGGAACCCATTTGAGAGTTTGTGAATAAGATGGGGGGAGGGAATGACATTCATAGAATTGAGAATAATATAGGTTAAGGAGTGATGGGGGCGGATCGGGAAGAGAGGTCAAAGTACTATAGGAAATCTTGAAGGAGAGAACATGATTAGCTGGGAGAATCAGGGAAGGATTCATGGAAGAATTGGCAGCTAGAGCTGCATCTAGAAGCAAGAGATGGATTTCAAAGGGCAAAAAATGAGAATGGAATGTATTTCAGGTATTGGGGAGGGACAGCCTGTACAAATGTATCGAAGGGGAGGAAGTTATATTGAGTTCAGGGAAAACCAGTAGTTTAGATTAGTGGCACAACAGATAGTAGGCTAGACTTGGAGTCAGGAAAACCAGCATTTGAATCTGATCTCACTTACTGGCTGTGTGACCCTAGGCAAGTCACTCTCTGCCTCAGTTTCCTCACCTGTAAATTGGGGGCAATAATAGTACCTACCTCTGATAGGGTTATGGGATTCACATTGGACCCCTAAAAGGAAAAGACCATGTCCCGTCTTTGGGACCTGGACTCCAAAGCCCCTGAACCCAGATCACTCGGCTTTCCATGAGGCACCCAGCCCATCCTGATGTGCTCTCCAGCCCCTAAACTCCTTCCACTGTCCAAACCTGGCCCCACCATAGGCTCCTTGCCACTCCTTAATCTAATCCAGAGCTTCCCACAGTCCTTTTCTGTATCCCATCCTGAACAAATTTGCAGATTCCTTAAGAATCTGTCCCGCTTGTATTGGTGTCACAAATACCATGGACTCACTAGGAATTTCACTCCCCCCCCAACTGGTGTCTTAATAAACTTACCACTTGGGCTGAAAGAAAGCTTAAGTTTGCAGGCCAACCCCCACCCTGTACCTTGCATTTTGGGGTTCCTAGCTCCGCTAGACCACAACACTTCCAAGATAGTTGTGAGGATACAATGAGATACTTGTAAATATACCATAATTATTATTTGTTTGTTGGCTAGAATGTAGACTCTGTAAAGGAGAGCAATGGAAAAAAGAATACAAGATTAAGTTAGAGTCAGATGTGGAATTGCTTAAATGCCAAATTGAGGAGTTTTTCTTTTATCAGCTACAGGTTTTTGAGAAGGGTGTGACATGGCCAGATCCAGGGTTTATTGTGGCCTTATGTGAAGGACTAGTGGGGGTGAGGAGGACAGAAGAATTAGGAGAATACAGAAGCCTATGGAAATAGTCCTGACAAGAAGAGATAAGGAGAGGACCACACTAGGGTGGGAACTCTTTCAATGGGGAGAAGGGGCCAGATAGGATTGATGTGTCCTAGAAGCAGACTATGTTAGGCTGGGTAAATGACTGGAGATGGGGAAGAGGGGTTAGGGAGAAAGAAGAGTCAAGGAAGGCTTGGAGCTTGTGAACCTGGGAGACTTTCTCTTTGTCCTGCCTCTTTCTGTCTCCCATGTGGGTTCTGCTTTGTGATCATCTCCTGCCCTCTAGACTAGGGCATTATCGAAAGGCTCTCCCGGTTGGGGCTCCTCTTCTCCCCAGCCTCTCCCTTGGTTATCTCATTGGTGCTCTGCTTCAATTATCTTCTCTAAGGAGATGACTCCCAAAGCACAAGTCTGATCCTGCCACCTCTCTGCAGTGGAAGTAGCTCCCCATGGCCTCTAGGATCAAATCCAAAACTCTGATATTTAAAGCTTTTCACAATCTGGCTACAATCTATCCTTCCAGACTAGTTTCGTGTTACTCCTCCTCGTCGTGCATTCCAGCCAAACTGGTTCCTCGTCTATGTGACATATAACATTCCACATCTGGTCTCTGTGTTTTTGCCCAGGCTGCCCTATCGGTCTCCCCCTCTGCTCCCCCCCCCCCCATCACCCATGCCTGGAATGCTCTTCCTCCTCACTCCTGCCTCTTGGAATCCCTAGCTCCCTTTGGCTGAGCTTAAGAGCAGCCGCAGCCTCCTAGAGGGGATTTTTGTTGATCCCAGAAATTGTTGGTGTTCTCCCCTTAAAATTACTACATACTTACTTTGCATAAATTTTCTATTTATCTGTGCGCCTATAGTTTCCCCTCAACAGAATGTGACAGGGATGAGCCTGTGTTGAAAATGATTGGTTATTCTGTAGGGATGACCCCCCCCACCCCCCAATCAGGCTTAAAAGCAGAAGTAAGATGTGGTTTTGTGCTTGATCTTTCTCCCTTTAGTCATTACTTGGGGCTGTGCCAGCCCTTTTGAACTTTCAGCGGACAGGAGAGAGAGGAAAGTCTTCCTCCACTCCCAGCCCCACCCCCATTCCCAGCAGCATCTATAGTGCCTACCCACATACAGTCCATGCATCTGTTTGCCTAGATCAGCCTGAGACAAAATGACCGAATCCCAAGTCCTTGGCTGCTTCTTCTGATGGTTTTTTTTTCTTCGAGCACAGGTGACTAAACTGAGAGATGGATGTTTCCAGCCCATGGAAATGTGAGCACCTTGAGGGTGAGAATTGTTTTGGCCTTTCTTGGTATCCACAGTGCTTAGTATGATGCCTGGCACATAGTAAACTCTTAATAACTTTAGTAGGCAGCTAGGTGGCACAGTAAATAGGGCACTGAGCCAGAAGTCAGGAAGATCTGAGTTTAAATTTGACCTCAAACACTTACCGGCTGTGTGTCCTTGGGTGAGTCATTAACCTCTATGTGCTTTAGTGTCATCAGCAGTAAAAGAGGGAATCATAACAGTACCTACCTCACAGGGTTGGCATGAGGACCATATCCAGCCCATAGTAAGGGCTATAGAAATGCCAGCTATTTTAGTTAGCTTTTTCAGGCTGCCTAATGAGCTTGATAAGTTCAGAATTATTGAGAGGTCTGGGTGCCGGTTGTGCAGAGGAAGATGCTTCCCTGCACCTTCTTGGAGGAGATGATTGCTGTCAGGAAGATGTACCTGGCCTACCTAGGTGTCCAGAAGACATGGATCGTGACTGAGTTGCTGTGTGAGGCAGCTAGGTGTCAGAAATGAATAGACCTCTGGGTCTGCATAGTCAGGAAGACCTGAGTTTACATCTACCCTCAGATACTTGTGAGCTTGGGCAAGGTACAACCTCTGTTTGCCTCAGTTTTCCTGACTTTCCTAACTTTTTCTAACATACTACAGTGTGGTGATAATAACAGCACGTATTCTCAGGGCTGTTGTGAGGATCGAATGAGATAACATTCCTAAGATGTGTCTGACTCATAGTAGTATGCTATCTAAATGCTTATTTCCCTTCCCCCACTTTCCGGCTTAGACTGTGGATGAGGTGGAAAGGGAATCTCTTTTTTTTTTTTGCAGGGGGGAAGGCAGGGCAATTGGGGTTAAGTGACTTGCCCAAGGTCACACAGCTAGTAAGTTTGTCAAGTGTCTCTTAATCAGTGCTATTAATCTCATAAAAGGTTTTATTGCCCAGAAGAGTATAGTAGTTAGTGGCCATGGGTTTCTAGAAGTCCTTTGAGTTACTCTTGTGTTTTCTGTATCTCTTAATGGGCTCCTCTGAATGTTTTGTTATAGGTTACTATTTCATATTTTAAGTATTTTTCTATGTATACTTGTGGGTCTTTTGGGTTTTAAGCATTTCTTTTGTGGCGGAAGAAATAAATAGCTGTCCTGTGCCAGATATCTACTACTTTGGACGGCCATGTAACTTTCCTAGGAGGAATGATCTGTCAGCTCCACATTTGGGGAGATATGAGCCAAACCAAAACTTTGCTTGAAGAGGTTTCTCTGGAATATTAGGTGGGACTTGATAATGCACCCAAGAATGCAAGAAAAGCCTGGTCCTGTCTCTTTGAGATCAGGCTCACTCGCAATTGAATCTAATTTTCTTGAACTCAAAGCCAGAATACTTTAGTGTGAAAAAGGAAACCTCTTTGACCATGTATTTATCTACCTATTAGGTCCTTGAGGACAAGGGGCATTTATTTATTTGTCCATTTATTTATTTATTTATTTATCCATTCATCCATTCATTCATTCATTCATTCATTTATTTATTTAATCTATTTATTTTTGTCTTTGTATTTCTAGTGTGATACTTAGCACAGTGCCTAGCACATAGTAGGCATTTAAAATAAATGCCTCTTGAATTAAATCTGTTTATTGTCATAGGGGAATTTTTCTGGCTTGGTTCTATTGTCATTATTTGCTTAAGACAGCAAGTCATATCATATCACTGGCTGGAACCTGCAGAATTTAGCTGAGACATCAAACTTTAGATCAGAAGACTAAGTGGTTAGTGATAAGAGAATCTCTGGCTCAGTTTTATTACCTCTACTTACTTAAGATGGGCATGTCCACAACAGAACTCATAAATCATTTCCCCTAACTCTCCCCAACTCCAGTCTTATATTATTTTAGAGGGCAACCCCATTTTCCTATCTCCCCAGACTGGCAACCTAGGAGTCCTTCTGTACTATAGTGTGAGTCTATGCTGAGAATATGGTGAACTGCTTATTAAAGTGCATGTTGGAAAGTATGATTGGCAGCAGCACCTATCCATGAACTCTTGGACAATTTTTATGTCACTGGCCAGGCCTTATAACTTTCTTTAGTTTCAGCTCCACTTCAAAGATTTCCTTCCAAATATCCCTACCTGGATGACCTGTAGCAGGGGTGGGGAACCAGCAGCCTTAAGGCATCTCAAACTCACTTGGTCCCCTAAACCTGCCCCTCTTACAAAGGGTAATATCTTTGTCCTCCCAGTCATTCAGTGTTTTGAATAATCTTTTATTCTTCTCTTCTCATCCAATTAGTTGTGAAGTTTTGTTAAATCTTTTTCTATAATCATAACTCACCCCTTCTTTTTATTAAGTCTAACCAAGGCATCCTCCACACATCTATCAAAAAGATCTCCCTAAAGCACAGGTAGGACCATGTCAAAGAATCTTCAGTGGTTCCCTATTGCTACTGAGAGGATATGCAAATTCGTCAGCTTAGCATTTACAGCCCTACAAAATCTGGCACAAGCCTGTATTTCCAGGCTGTTACATATCACTCCCCTTCTTGCTATTCCTTGTCATTCCACTTCCCACCTTCTTGACTTTGTTTTGGTCATCCCCCAAGTCTGAAATTCACTCCTCCCCACCTTCTCCTCCTTTTCACTGTCTTCCTTCCAACCTCGATCAAGCAACACCTTCCAAAGCCTTTCTTGATGCAGGTGCTCACGCCGCTCTTCCCCACATTCCTGTATAGACATATCTACTTTGTGTAGGTATTTTGTATATATTCCTAAGTGTATGCAGTAGTTCCCCTCAGTCCAAGGTAAGTTCCTTGCGGCAGAGACTATATAGTTTTTGGCATGTTGTCTTGTGGCATTTCCTCCCCACCCCCACTCCTTCAGCACAATACCTGCCATAGAAAATGCTGATCACTGGAGATTGGAGCGAGTTATCTCTGTCTTCATATCTTGGTATGCTTAGCACAGTAGTTTATATATAGCAGGTGCTTAAAAAGAGTTTGTTGGATTGGGTTGGGTTGGAGACCCTTCTGGAAGCTTGTAGCACTAGGACTTCGGTGTGTTATAACAAATGAAGGACTTCCCAAGTCTCAGTTGCTTTGAGTTGGCTTCTTAACTTCCCAGCCCTCCCTCGAATCTGGAATTGTGTGTGGAAAAGGCCTTCACTTCATTTCAGTTTGGGGCCTGTACTCTATTTCCTCCAGGGATCCAAGCCAGTGATTAGATTGAAGAATCCCTTTAGTTCATCCAAATCCTGAGGGACAGGGAAAGGAGAGGAGTTTTTGTTTACTCTTCACTGGTTCAAAGAAGTAAACACTAGAGTTTTCCTCAAGAAAACACATCTTCCCCAAGGATGTGCTCTCATTAACATTACTATTGTTCCCCCAGCTAAAGGAAAACCCTTTAAACTTCACCAGAGGATTTTTTTTCAAGGTTTTTTTTTGGGGGGGGGGCAGGGATGGAGCTAGTTGGCGAAGTGAGTGGAGCACCGGCCCTAGAGTCAGGAGAAGCTGAGTTCAAATCCAGCCTCAGACACTTGACATACTTACTAGATGTGTGACCTTGGGCAAGTCACTTAACCCCAATTGCCCTGCCTTCCTCCCAAAAAAGTTTTTTTTTTCTTTCAGGTTCTACTGTACAATGAAATGTAAATTGTAAGTTGCGTGGAAGTTTCAGCAAGCAGAGCTACTGCAAGTATTTATTAAGCACTTCCTGTCGGCCAGGCACTATGCTAAGCACTGGGGACACCAAGAAAGACCCATGGTCCTGCCCCATTGGGCAGCTCACAATCTGATGTGAAAGACAGCAGCATGCAAACAGCTAAATAGCAACAAGATATAATGATTGTATATTGTGATACTTTAGCTAAAAAATGCAGAGTGTTGAGGTGCTCTTACTCCCCTTGGCTTATACCCTCATGCTCAAGGAGAGGAAGGAAAGTACCTTTGTCTCCCTTAAGAGAAGTCCCAGATAGGTCAACCTTCCAACTGGAGGAAACCCTGGACAAAGTAATGTCTGGGGGAGGAGAGTGTTTCCAGGATTAGTGAATTCCTTCCCATAAGTCAGCACTCTTTGGGTTCTTTTTGAGTCTGGTTCTGATGAATTTTCATTGACCCACTCACAGTTATTTTCCTTTTCCTAAACCTAAAAAACTCCCATATCTTTTGTTTCCTTCATCGTTGTCCCCAGATCCTGCCCAGAGTCCTTCATCTGCTATCTCTTTTTTGCTTTATCAACCCTGCCCAACTTGGGTCTGTCCCAGGGCCCTATCTCTCTCCTCTATTTTTCTCTCCCACTGGTGCCCCTTTAATCACCTAGTCAGTCATTACTCAACTCTTTTATCCTCGGTATCTTTCTCTAACAGAATTTCCATTTTCTGGAAATTTAGATCTCTTGAAAGATGCCTCTTCCCTTAATCCTTTGAATTCCAGAATTCCTCTCCTGAGGGCCTGATGCTGAGTACCTTGGCCCAAAAAAGCACTGCCCCTTCCTGACCCTCCTGCCACTATTGCTAAGCAACCTTTCTTCCCTTGAGGTTCACTGAAACATATAGTTTGAGGAAGATAATCCCATGGTCTAAGTTCCTATTGCCAATATCTACAATCTTCCAGGTTACCCCTACCCCTCCACACACACATTTTTTTTTTCCTCTGGGAGTTAGTACCTGTCTCACAATTTTCCTCCCAACCCCAACCTGTGCCCTCATATTTGGGGGAAGTGTCTGCCTTACAAGGTTACATGGTATGTGTTTTGTATTGTGTGGGATGAAAGACCCTCACCAATTAAAAGTTAATAAGGAGCCATCTCAGGGTGGGAACAGAAATAGATTTTATTCAGTTCTCGAGAATTGGGCATCATCTGCTAGCACAGAGCAAAACCAGCAAAGGAGTCGCTTTACGAGGGGCAAAGCACCAATAATTATGCCTAACACAAGAGAATTCCCACCCACTTCTGACCCTTCTCACCATTGTCTGGGAGGTGAGCTTACAATCTGAGCAGGAAAGCTAGACAAAGAACTGGGAAATTGAGGCACAGAAACTCCAATTCCCATTCCCTTAGTTAAATCTAAAGGAGAATAGGATGAGGGGAGGGGGAGACCCTCTCTATTCTCTTACCGTACTTTTACAGTAAAGGAAAGCAGGTCACAGCGACCCTATTCTTACTGAGCAAATCTTTAAACCAGAACCAGAAGAAAGAACAAAAAGTTTCAGGGTAAACTTTCCCAGAGACTGAGCCATCTGACTCTCATGGCCTAAGAAATTTTCCACTTCCCTATTTCTTGATTTTTAAACATTTCTTAGTATAGATATAGATATATATTTATACATATCTTCCCTGTGAAGTCTTCACATTTTATTTACCTCACATAGTATGAACCCCAAAAGTGAATAGAGCCCTGGGCCTGGATTCAGGAAGTTGTGAGTTCAAATCTTGTCATTTAACTTCTCTCGGCTTGTGTCCTCAACATAAAACGGAGAATGATCATAGCACTCATCTCCTAGGGTTGTTGTGAGGATTAAATGAGATAGTTGTAAAGCACTTAGGCATAGTGCCTGGCACATAATAGGAGATTTAATAAATATGTTTTCCCTTTCCTAATTCTCCTTACATGCATGCATGTTGTCTCCCATGGTAGAATATCAATTAATTAATAAGCATTAAGTGCCCACAATTCTCCAAGCTCTGTGCCAAGTCCTGGGGATATAAAAAGAGGCAAAAGAATGTTTCTGTACTCAAGGAGATTTGAATCCCATGGGAGAAGCAACAAGCAAACAAATATAAATATTGCCTGCTATATGCAGGCTAAATAGGAAATAATTAACAGACGTGAGGCCCCGGAATTAAGAGAGGTTGGAGGAAGGCTTCCCATAATGATGAGGTTTGGGGTTGAGGGGTGCTTCAGACCCCAAAATACCAATGCACCGAGTCCTGCCGAATGAATTCGACTCAAGCCTTCTCAGCCAAAGAAAAAGACAAAGTTTATTAAAGATTCGCCATAGACTCTTAGGGAGCCTGAGCATTTGTGACACTATCTCAGCTGAGCTAGAATTTGAGGCCTTCACGGAGGCAAAATGGAGCTTATATACAGAAAGACTGTGGGAGAGATCAAGGATGGTCCTATAGTCTGGGGTGATAGGAGGAGGGGTTTAGGGAGGATGGGTGACTGGGGTGAGTTCAGACTCCAGGGTGGGAAATAGCTGAAGGCTACCTGGAGATGGCAGACAATAATAGAGGGCTGAGGTAACAGAGCTAGAGTATAAATATTTTGATATGAGCAAGAGTGGGAAACATCCAGAAAGCCCATCCGGAGGTTACCAGACAAAGGAAGGCTAGGCTAGGCTATCTGGGCATGAAAAGCCAGATCAAGTGGGAAGTTTCAGGGTGGGGCTCAAGGGGCTTCCCAAAGGAAATCAGAGAGGATAGTATAGTTATCCCTTCTACATCTAGGGGATTAGGAAGGGGATGGTGCACACCCGTCTCCCATGATTCTGCATAAAGGCCTTCCCTTCATACCAGAGGAGTCTGAATTTTTTATTTATAAAGTATTTATAGTACCTTGTTGTAAAATCTAGGGTTGATATTATACAATACTATACGTGTATTTTGTGCATTTTTGAGTTTCTAAACTTTTTCTATGTCATCTGCTGGCCTTTGTGTGTCATCTATGGCTTCTGCAAAACTGCAAAATCTCATTTAATTTCTTATGCCAACACATGATCTATTGAAATCTCAATAGTCAGAGTAAGAGGTGGGAGAGTGTTCTATGGATGATGGCAGTCAGAAAATGCACGGAGCTGACAGTGTCTTGTTAGTGGAACAGGCAGGGGGACAGTACTGGGGAGTAATTGTAAGAACTGGAGACTCAGAGATCCCCCCGCCCAGCCCCCTTCTCCCCAAAGTTCTTCAGAAGGACATTACTGATCATAAGACTGCATTGAGCCTTATCCTGGTCAAACCCCAACCCAAGCCAGAATTGCTTTAATCAAACATACAGAAACTCAGGCTTGGGTGGAGATTCTCCAGCCTAGATAGAGCGAGGCTGGGAGTGGTCTGGTGTGGTTTGGGGAGGTGGTCTGACAGAATAGGTATTTCCTCCTGCTGGAAGTAAAATGATGGTGGGATGATATCAGCCTCTGTTGAAAAGGTATATAAACTGGCTGCCCCAACCTCCAAATCAAGCCAGTTCTGGACTATAACTTCCATGCAATACATGTATGTCTCCAGCTTGAGAGAAATTAAAATGTAGACACAACCTAATTTGCTTGTCTCTTTTTTAGAACAAACTCTGTTTTGGGGTTGATACTGGCTAGGTTATAAAGGGTTTTAAATGCAAAAAAAAAAAATTTTTTTTTCATTTGATCCTGGAGGCAATAGGGAACCACTGGAGTTTATTGAGTAGAGGAATGCCGTAACTGGACCTGTGCTTTAGGTAAGTCACTTCAGCAGCTCAATGGTGGATGGATTGGAGTGGGAAGGGACTTGAGGCTGGCCAACTTGCCAGTAGGCTATTTCAGTAATTCTGGTGTGAGGTGAGGAGGGCCTGCACCAGAGTGGAGGCAATGTCAGAAGAGAGAAAAGGGGCATATTTGAGTGATATTGCACAGGTAAAATTGACAGGCCTTGGCCACAAATTGGATATAGGGAAATGAGAAATAGTGAGGAGTCCAGAATGACTCCTAGATTGGGAGCCTGAGGGACTCTACAGTAATAGGGAAGTTAGGAGTGGGGGAGAGTTTAGGGGAAAAGGTAATGAGTTCTGTTTTGGACATATCCAGTTGAGATGTCTGAAAGGCAGTTGGCAATGTGAGATTGGAAAATTATCAGTAAAGAGATGGCAATTAAATCCATGGGAGCTGATGAGATCACTAAGTGACTGTAATATCAATTAAGGTGGGGCTTTCTTACTGTTTTAAAATGAGTGTCTTTGAGTCTTACTAGGTGCTAAGCCCTTGGCCCGAACCCCTAATTACTAGGTACTTAAGCCTATGTGGGTGTGAAACTTCCAGGGTCCTAAGGGGAGGTGCTAACTCCAGAGCCAATCGTAGCAGCCTAAGTTCTGGTCATTCAGATGATGTTTGATGATGTCTGAAATGGTATAAGAGAAGACAGAGCTATTTGCGCAGGGCTGTCACTCTTGGTGGCATGCGCTGATGTGGAAACTCTGGGCAGCTGTAGCTAAGAGACCTCTGGCTTGTAAACCTGGATACTGGGACTTTGTTAAACTCTGGTAACTATGTATTGGGATTTGAATCAGACAAGGTCTGTCTGTCGATGTTTGTAATTTGTTTGTATTTGCTCTGAAGTTCAGGGTGCTGGCTTTTTCCTCTGAACTAAGTGAATGGTATTTGTATGCCAGATTAAAGTAAGTTTGTCAACCCCTTAACGTTGCTTTCCTTACTAAAGCAGATCAAAAGAACTTGGGCTGTTGCAGCGTGCTGGTAGCATGCTTGTTGTTGGGCTTGTGTTGGTCTTTCACCCCCACAACAGCTGCTAGCCAGATTGTTGAAACAGTGACATAGTATAGAGGGAGAGGAGATGAGCACTCGGACAGAACCCTCTCAGGGACACCTACAATTAGACGGTGTAATCTGGAACCGTCAGATAGGTAAAATAAGAACCAAGAGACCTAGAGAGAAGAGAGTATCAAGGAGGGGAAAGTGGTCAGCAGCATCAAAGACTACAGAGAAATCAATGAGAATGAGGCCATCAGATTTGGCTACTGAGAGATCATTAGTAGCTTGGGAGAGAGTAGTGGGAGGAGAAAAAGAGGAGTTACCTATTTGTAGATGGCCTTTTCAAGGACAAAGCTACAAAGAGCAAAAGAAATATAGGATAATGGCTAACAGATGGAAGAATCAAGTGAGGGTGTTTTCAGGAGGGGGAGACACAGGCATGTTTGTTGGCAGTTGGGAATGAGCCAACAGGCAGAGTAAGAATGAAAATAAGTGAAAGAGTGGGTATGACAGAGGGGGCAATCTGTTGGAGGAGATGGGATGGCGTGAGATCTCTTGTACAATTAGAGGGGTTAGCATTGGTAAGGAGTAAGGCCGCTTCATCATGTCAGACAGGGTGAAGGAGGAGACCGTGGCAGTGACTGGTAGAAGAGAATGAGGGGAGAAGAGGGAGCTCATGGAGAATGGCCTCAATTTTTTCTGTAAAGTATGAGGCACAGATCTCAGTTGAGAGAGTCGGGGGAGGCAGAGCCATGGGAGGTTTGAGGAAGTATGAAAAGGTTTGGAAGAACCACTGTGGAGAGTGGGATAGTGAGTTTATAAGGGAGGTAGAGTAGGATTGCCAAGCAGCAGTGAGGGCCCAGTTGCAATACACAAACCTAAACTCATAGTGGCCCTAGCCAGGATGGTCACATGATTTTCTCCATCTTCAGCAACATGTGGGTAGGAGAGAAGGCTGCAAATGGCTGGACAGATCCAAGGCTGAGCCTGGGCTAGACATAATCAGTGATATGATGAGGACACTAGGAATTCAAGAGGTGGGAACAGTGTAGAGTTGAATTGGTTCACCAAGGGTCAAGATGGGGAGAAGAGGAGAAACGGCATGGCTAGTGCAGGGAACATGTGGTCAAGGGACTGGAAGTTACAGTGCTGGTGAAGTGTATGGTTTTGTAAAAGAAGGCCCAGTGAAAACCTAATAGATTATCGTCAGATAAAGGGATTACAGGATTTGGGAATTCTTCAACATAAAAGTGGTACATTTGTGGGTGATCCAGGGTATGACCTTCTTTGTGGTAGTTGAGGTAGAGTAAAGGAATAGCCCAGGAGAAATGAGTAGGTTGAGAAACTGAGAGGTTAGAGTATTTAAGGGAGAGTCAGCATGTATGTTGAAGTCTGCTAGTGTGAGACCAGGAGCGAGAGAGGAGAGAACCATTGTGAGCTGGGTACTGATGAGGTTTAGATTGTGGGAGCCCCTTGAACTCCCCTTGAATCTTCCCACTGGACAAGGTGTTTCCTGAGGCCTTAAGCCTTTCATTATTGCTAGGCCCAAATCTCTAGGCTAGGTTACTCCAACCTAGCCTAGCCCTCCATTGTCTGGCTAGTTTCCACCCTTGATCCTATCAAAGTATCTATGCCCAAATCTGTTACCCTTAAACTAGCCTAGCCCTACATTGTCTATTTTCTCCAGGTAGCCTTCAGCTACTTCCCACCCTTAATCCATTCTCTTGGTTCTTGGAGTCTGACCTCATCCCAGTCCCATCAAGCTCCTCCTCAAGACCCTCCCTAAACCCCTCCTCCCATCACCCTAAGACCACCCTAGATCCCTCCCACAGTCTTTGTGTATATAAGTTTCGTCTTGCCTCCATGAAGGTGCTCAGATTTCTTCTGCCTCAGGTGGACCCTGGCCCGCTTATGAAAACAAGTGCCACAAAGGGTGAGATTTCTTAAGACAACCCGTTATGGCGAACCTGTAATAAACTGTCTCTCTTTGGCTGTCAGAAGACTTGAGTCATTCTTTTGAGCAGAACCTGGCGTGCTGGTATTTTGGGGTCTTGACCACCCCTAAAAAACATGGTTCCCTGACCTCTTCATATGGTTCCCTGACCTCTTCAGTACCAACTGATTTAGGAAGTAAGTAGAGTGATGGGGTGGTCTGTAGACAACAGCTACCAGGATAGCTTGACTGTAGGGTTAATAATAACACCTACCTCACAGGGTTGTTGAGATGATATCTGTAAAGAGCATAGCAAGGTGCTTGGCAAATAGTAGGTGCTTAATAAATGTTTGTTTTTCTTCCTTAGCTCCATATTAGCTATTGACTCACAGAGTTTGTGTTCCACTAAAACCCCAGGATCTTTTTTCAGACCAACTGGTATTTAGTCATGTCTTACATTTTTTTTTTCCTGGTGAAGTAGATTTTTTGAACTCAACTGTAAGATTTTCTATTTATCACTATTAATTTTAACCTAATTATCTAGTTTATGGTGATCTTTTTGGATCCTGGCTATCTTCTCACCTTTTAATTATTCATGCTAACTTTTTGTTATCTCCAAGTTTGGTAAGCCTGTGATTGTGTCTTTATTCAAACCATTGATGAAAATGTTATACAATACAGCAGTCTGTCAAACTCAAATAGAAAAGGGATATCAAGCCATACGTAAGGATTGCTGTGGGTGCATATTGACTAGAAAACCACATATTAACATTATCTATGTTTTGTTATAGCTTAAAATTTATTTTCTAAAATACTTCTGATTACATTTCAATCTGGTTTGGCCACACTAGGAAGTGGTGTGTGTGTGTGTGTGTGTGTGTGTGTGTGTGTGTGTGTGTGGTGTTTTGTACCTCCCACTGCCCTGTGTTTTTGATACCTCTGCAATACAGGGTCAGGCATCAATCCCTGAGGCTCTCAACTGGAGACTTCCTTCCAGGTTGACTTGATCCTACTCAAATGAAGGTGTGACCTCAATGATTTAGGCATCCCTTCCAACAGTTCACATTATAGCCCATCCATACCTGCCATCTTATGCAATTCTTGCTCAAATCCTCCCATAGTTGCACTATAAGTGGTCCCTTCCCACACCTCAATCCCATCCCCTCCCTCCATGATGAGGGCCTTTTCCCACTTCCTTAGGCTGCCCATTGGTCATCTCTTACTCTTGCCAGGGGACCAGACTATCTTTTGCTTTAATGACATCATTTATTTCCCCCTTGTCCTTCTTACTTCCTAATCTGTTACATTCTACAACCTGCTTGCAGCCATCATAGGGCTTTCTGTTGCCGTCAAGGTGATGCTCATTTTCGGATCCTTAGAGAGCAGAGGGCTCCATGTATCTACAGACATGTGATATTGGAAAAATGAGTATTTTTAAAAATGGGCCCAAGTTTCAGGAAGAAGTTTGGAGTCATTAAAAGAACTTTGCTCTTTTCTGAAGGCAACCCAGCCCACTGTCTTCCTGTGTAGTTTTGGCTTCAAATCACTGCCCATCTTATATGTTGTCTATCCAACCTCACATCATACTCTGGATGACTAGTTGGCAAGGTGGTTTTCATGCTGCATGTGACATCAGGAAAACCTCTGTTTGAATCCTGCCTCTGACACCACCTAGGCATGTAACCATCAGTAAGGGATTTGCCAATCCCTCTTTTTTTAAGGTGATCTGGGTTAAGTGACTTGCCCAGGGTCACACAGTGTCTGAGTCAGGTCCTCTTGACCCCAAGGCCTGGTGCTCCACTGCACCATCCACCTGCCCCTCCCAATCCCTCTTAATTCTGATACCTGCCCTCTGTTGAATATCTCCAATTTATCCTGTCTATACCTTGTTTGTAATTCATTTTTTATGTTGTCTCCTTCCATGAGCTCCTTGAAAGCAGGGACTTTGACTTTCCTTTGTATCCCCAGCTCTTAGCACAGTGCCTAGCACATAGTAGATGCTTAATAAATATTTATCGACTAACCAACTTAGCTAGATAAAGTGCTGGCCTTGGAATCAGCAAGACCTGGGTTCAAATCCAGCCTCAGACACTTGCTAGCTGGGTGAGCAAATCGTATAGCCTTTTGGCTGACTCCTTTTCTTCTTCAGGGTTGTTTTGAAGATCAAATAAGATAATATTTGTAAAGTACTTAGTGCAGTTCCTAGCACATAGAAGGTACTTAATACATGCTTCTTTCCTTCCTTACCTATAAAACAGCGATAATGCGATAATGCCTATAGTGCCTGGATGGGGCTGTTGTGAGGCTCAAATTAGATTATACATGCAAAGCATTAGATAAATATCTTCTCTTATTATTAAAATGGAGCGATCACTTCCCCTCAAGGTTTCCATCTCACTTTGAGCAATCATTTCCTTCCTTTTGGTGAGAATCAACTTCAGAATCACCTCCTTGCTTCTTTTTTTCCATCTTTTGAAGGATGAAATTGTCATTCTCTGCTTTTTGGCAGAGAGAGAGCTTCTAGTAAGTGCCTAGATCATTGAAGTTACCTGTTTACTGATATAAGGCCCTTAAGTCAAGCTTGTGATCTGTTTCTAAAACCCGTCTATTTCCTTTCGTGTCCAGGTTGTTTGTAGAATAATCCTTTGACAATATGGCCTCTGTTTCTCTCTCCACAGATCTTTACTCAAATATTCTTCACTGTGCTGACCTTCTCGGGTTTCTTCATCTCCTCAGATAGATATATCTTCTTAAGCTACAGCACTGTTTTCCCTCCCTCCTTCTTCCACCTGACCCTCTCTCTGCCTTTTACCCAGCCCTATTTGAAGCAAGTTCATCCTTCCACAGGTATATTCCAGTCATGTAGCCTATTCTGGCAAATCTCAGTGAAACCGAGAAGGTCCAATTCACTTCCTTGCATTGGGTCTTCTAGTTCAGGTTGCTAGTTACCACCCATTCTTTGTGCATTTGTTTACAGATGTAACCAGCAGGCCATAGGTTTCACTGCTGACTCCTTTCTTGAATTTTGCCTCTTGTGAGTTTCTGTTTCTATTGTAATTCTTCCTATAATGTGCCTGCTCTTTGTGGCAGAAGTTCTTGACTTGGGGCCCAAGAACTTGTTTATTTTATTTTTTCCGATATATGTGAAAACAATTTTAACCTTCATTTTTTATAGTTTAGAGATCCACTTTTTTCTCTCTCACCATTCTTCCCTTCCCCCTCATTGAGAAGGTGAGCAGTTTGATAAAGACTGTACATGTGTGGTCATGCAAAACACATTTCCATTTTAGTCATGTTGTGAAAGAATACACAGAACAAAAAACCCCCAAGAAAAATAAAGTTAAAAAAACCCCAGCATGCTTCGATATGCAAATTTCATCAGTTCTTTCTCTGGAGGTGGTACTTTTAATCAAAGTCCTTTGGAATTGTCTTGGATCAATGTATTGCTGGGAATAACTAAGTTGTTCACAGCTGATCATTGTATACTATTGCTGGTACTGTGTAGAATTTTCTTCTGGTTCTGCTTACTGCACTTTGCATCAGTTCATGTAAGTCTTTCCATATTTTTCTAAGAACATCCTGCTCATCATTTCTTAAAGCACAATAGTATTCTATCACAATTATATATCACAGCTTGTTCAGCCATTCTCCAATTGAGGGGTATCCCCTCAATATCCAAATTTTTGCCCCCACAAAAAGAGTGACTATGAATATTTTTGTACAAATGGGTCCTTTTCCTTTTTTTCCTTTCTTTTTAATCTCTGGGATGAAAAACTAGCAGTGATATTTCTGAGTCAAAGGGCGTGCAGAGTTTTATAGCCCTTTGGGCATAGTTTCAAATTGCTTTCTAGAATGGTTGGATTGTTTCACAACTCTACCAACAGTGTATTAGTGTCTCAATTTTCCCACATCCCCTTCAACATATTTCATTTTCCTTTTCTGTCATATTAGCCAATCTGGTAGGTATGAGGTGGCACCTCAGAATTGTTTTAATTTGCATTTTCTCTGATCAATAGTGATTTAGAGCATTTTTATATGACTTTAATTTTGCATGATTTTAATTTTTATTTCATTTAAAAACATTTTTAAAAACATTTTATTTTTTCCCAATTGCATGTAAAAACAGTTTTTAACATTAATTTTTAAAAATTTTGAGTTCCAGATTTTCTTCTTCTCTCCCTTCCCTCCCTCCTCCTTGAGACTGCAGGTAATTTGACATAGGTTATGCATGTGTAATCGTGCAAAACAAATTTCCATATTAGTCATGTTGTAAAAGAAAACACAGAACAGAAAAACCCCATCGAAAAATGAAGAAAGCAAAAAATAGTATGCTTTGATCTGCATTCAGATTCGATCAGTTATTTCTCTGGAGGTAGATAGTGATTGGCATCATGAGTCCTTTGGAATTGTCTTGGATCATTATATTACTGAAGATAGCTGTCATTTACAATTGATCATCTTACAATACTGCTGTTACTGTGCATCTGTTCTCCTGGTTCTTCTCATTTCATTTTGCATCAGTTCATAGAAGTCCTAGGTTTTTCTAAGAGCATCTCGCTCGTCATTTCTTTTTTTTTTTTTTTTAAGATTTTTTATTTTTAGTTTACAGCACTCAGTTCCCCATGATTTTGAGTTCCAGATTTTCTTCTCCTCCTTCCCCTCCACCCCCAAGACAGCATGGAATCCAATATATCTTCTACATGTAACTTCGCATCGAACTTATTTACACAATAGTCAAGTTGTAAAGAAGAATTATGACCAATGGAATGAATCATGAGAAAGAAGAAACAAAACCAAAAAAAAAAAAAAAAGAGAGAGAGAGAGAAAAAAGGAGAGCAAACAGTTTGCCTCAATCTGCATTCAGACTCCATAGTTCTTTCTCTCAATGTAGATAGCTCTCTCCATCATGAGTCCTTTGGATTCATCTTTGAACCTTGTATTGCTAAGAAGAGTGAGGTCTATCAAGGTTAGTCATTACAGAATAATATATCTGTGGTTGTGTATAATGTTCTCCTCGTTCTGCTCTGCTCACTCAACCTATTGTATAGGTTTTTCCAGGCTAATATGAAGTCTGTATCTTCCCCATTTCTTATGGCACAATAGTATTCCATTACGTTCATATATCACAACTTGTTCAGCCATTTCCCAATTGATGGACATCCCCTTGATTTCCAATTCTTTGCTACTACAAAAAGAGCCACCATAAATATTTTCTCATCATTTCTTATAGCACAATAGTATTCCATTACAATCATACAGGACAACTTGTTCAGCCATTCCCCAATTGATAGGTATCCCCTTAATTTCCACTTCCTTGCCACCACAAATAGAGCTGCTATAAATATTTTTGTACAAATAGGTCCTCCCTCCCCGCCTCCCCTCTCCGGGATACAGAATTAGTAGGGATGTTGCTGGGTCAAAGAGTATGCACAGTTTCATAGCCCTTTAATTTGCATCTCTCTAATCAATAGTGATTTAGAGCATTTTTTTATATGACTAAAGATAGCTTTGATTTCTTCATCTGAAAACTGCCTGTTAATATCCTTTGATTATTTATTAATTGGGGAATTACTCAGATTCTTATAAATTTGACTCAATTCTCTATATATTTGAGAGATGAAGGCTTTATCAGAGATACTTGCTATTAATTTTTTTCCCCCAGCTTTCTGCTTTCCTTCTAATCTTGGCTGTGTTGGTTTTGTTTGTGCAAAACCTTTTAAATTTAATATAATCACAATTATCCATTTTATGTCTTGTAATGCTTTCTGTCTCTATTTTGCTCATAAATTCTTCCCTTATCCATAGATCTGACGTGTAAACTATTCCATGTTACCCTCATTTGCCCATGGCATTACCCTTTGTATCTAAAGCATGTACCCATTTTGACAAGAACTTGTACTTAAAAATATTATGATGGCTATATTTCAATATAACAATAATAGCTAGCATTTATAACATCTTAAGGTTTGGAAAATATGTTACCTCACTTGATCCTTACAACTCTGTGAGGTAGAAACTATTAGTATCTACATTTTACAGATGAGGAAACTGAGGCTGAGAAAGGTAGTGACTTGCCCTGGGTCACACAGCTAGTTAATGTTCAAAGTAGTATTTGAACTCAAGCATTTTTTACCCCAAGTTCAGCACTCTAGGCACTGCACCATGTGGGTGCCCCTAATATATTTGGTTTCCTTCGTAATCCTCTGTGTTATATTTTGTGCATTTAAAAATCTTATTTTGAGAAGTGGCCCATAGCCTTCACCACAATGTTCAAGGGGTCCAGGACAGAAAAAAGGATTCTTTCTCTTTGAAAGACATGTCAGCGGTTTTCTCACTGTCTTCTTTCCCTTTCACTACCAGTCTCTTTGAGTTGGCTACCCTAGCGGCTTCTATTTTCTGAGTCTTTGCAGTTTGGCTTCTAACAACGTCACTTCACTGAAGCTGCTTTCCAGCGGTTAGCCAGTCACCTTTTAGCTGATAAATCTGACGGCATTCCTCCTTGACCCTTCCATAGCTTTTGACACTGCCAGCCATCTCCTTCTCCTGGACTCTCCCTTCTTCCTTGACTACTGTGACCCTGCTCTCTCCTTGTTCTCTGAAGGGAAGCCTACCCTAACTAGATAAAGAAAGACTCTGAGAGGTTTCCAGAAAAGAACAAATTAACTACTGTGAATATCCTATAATCAAATGAATTTATACTCTCTTTCTTTATTGATCTTTGTTACCCCAAAGACACACCACCCCCCCCCTTTTTTTGAAACCAAGCTCCAACCTTCTGAATGGGGCACTGTGTTTCTGGTCCTCATTAATTTTACCCTGTTTCTCACTCATAAACTTCGCCCTTCCTCTCCTGACCCTCTCTGGAAAATGGGTTCAATTCAATTCAACTCAATTGAACAGATGGTTATTAAATAGCTACTCCGTAGAAGAGAGTGTGCCAGGAACTAGAGATGCAAAGATAGAAAACAACAGTCCTAGCCCCCAAGAAGATTATATTCTACTGAGAGATGCAATATGTAAACAGCTAAATAAATACAAAATAATTTGAGGTGGGAGAGAGCATTAGCAGCAAAGAGTTAAGGTCGACTTACAGAGGAGCAGAAAGAAAGTTGATAATTCTGAGGGGCAGGAGGGAGTTCATTCCAGGCTTGGGAGAAAACGTGTCATGGGAGATGGAATGTTGAGTTCAGGAACAGTTTGGTAACCAAGTTTGACTGAAACATTGGGTAAAATGGGAAAATGTGAAATAAGAGTAGAAAGGTAGAATTGAGGAGTCTGAATTTTATACTTGTAAAAATAGGCAGCCATTTATGGCTTTAGAGCAGGGCATTGACCTGGTCAGACCAGTATTTGGGGAATATTAATTTGGAAACTGTGCAAAAGGATCAGAGGTAGGAAAAGCTTTGGGCAGGGAGGTCAGTTAGGTGGCTATTGCACTAGTCTAGATGAGAGGCAGTGAGGACAGGAATTAGGGTAGTAGGGTTGAATGTATGACGAGGGATGGACTAGGCATAAATACCTTGGTGGTTGTCTCCAGTACTTCAGTAAAAATGGCTGCTGATGTTTAATGAACTAATCAATCATTTGGGCAGTGTATACTGTCACAAAGTACTGCAAAGGTAGTGGTTGTATACTGCCCGGCAGACTACCCAGGGGTGTGCTGGTACTGGATCCTATCACTAGAGCCGGTACCTGTGGCCCCCAGGTTCAATATAGATCCAGGAGTGTGATAGAAGATATGTCCTAAAATTGCTAAAATAGGAAAACCTCTCATCTCTGTTTTGGAGGCCTATACTTCATGGTGAAGTTTCCTCTCTCAGTGACCAACCCTATCACCACCACTACCCCCCCTGCCCCCAGCAATCCCAAATCTCAGAAATGCTTTTGATCTTGGCCTCATGGAAGAAATGGAAAGGAATGGTGGACTAGAAGTCTTTTTAAGAACAACGAGAAACCCACCCATCAGGTTGGCCAGGTTGACCTAAAAAGAAAGCAGCCAATGCTGGAGGGGCTGTGGGAAAACAGACACATTAGTGCACTGTGGGTGGAGCTGAGAATTGGTGCAGCCATTCTGGAGAGCAATTTGAACCTGTGCCCTCAGAGGTCAGTAAACTGAACATACCTTTAGACTTATCTTGTCACCACTAGTTGTTGTAGCTGTGTCTGACTCTTCATGACCCTATTTGGGGTTTTCTTGGCAAAGATATTGGAGGAGCTTGCCATTTCCTTCTTTACAGATGAAGAAACTAAGACAAGCAGGGTGAAGTGACTTGCCCAGGGTCACACAGCTAGTAAGGGTCTGAATCTGGATTTGAACTCAGGAAGATGAGTCTTCCTGACTCTGGGCCTTCCTGACTCTCTATCCTCTATGCCATCTAGGTCCCTGACCACCACTAGATGTATACCCTGAAGTCATCAGTGAAAGAGAAGAGAGACCCATATGTGCAAAAACATTCACAGCAGCTCTTCTTATGGTGGCAAAGAACTAAAAACCAAGGCAAGTACCTATCTATCTACTGTGCTGGAGCAGTCTTTCAATGTATTTGTTATCTGTTATTTTCTTTATTATGGTTATCACAGAATTTTAGAATTGTGAGGGAATCATCTAAATAAATACGAAATAATTTGAGGTGGGAGAGTGTTGGCAACTACAACCCATACTCTACTGTAATATGCCTGTTCAATGGTCATCTAGCCTTTGCTTGAAAACCTCTAATAATAGGAGAACCCACTGATTCCTGAGGCAGCCCATTCCATTTTTGGACAGCTCTAATCATTAGGAAGTTTTTCCTTACATCGGTCTTAAAATCATCTCTTTCATTCACTTTCATCCACTGCTCCTGGTTCCGCCTTCTAGGACCAAACAAAACAAGCTTAATGCTTCTTCCACATGTCAGCTCTTCAAATACTCCAACAGTTATCACATCCCCCCAGTTTTCTCTTCTCAGGCTAAACATCCCCAATTCCTTCAACCTGTCCTCTAAGAACATGAAATAAAAACCTCTTCCCATCCTGATTGCTCCAACTGGACTCCCTCCAATCTGTCAGTGTCCTTAAGGAAATATGTTGTCCTAAACTCAATTACCTACTTCAGCTGTTGAGCTTGCTATTCACTAAAACTCAGATTTTTTTTTAGACCAATCTCTCTGCCTAGCCATGCCATCCCTATCTTGTGAAATTGATTTTCTGGAAACCAAACATAAGACTTAACATTTATCCCTACTATTTTTCACTTTGTTGGGCTTGGCTTGGAATTCGTGGCTGTCAAGGTCACTTTGAATCCTGACTCTGTTGTACAATCAATAAACATTTGTTAAGTCCCTACTATGTACAAGGCACTGTGCTGAACGCTAGGGACACAAAAAGAGGCAAAGGAGAGTCCCTGTCTTTTGTCTAGTGTGTTAGTTACCCCTCTCAGCATTGTCATCTGTAGATTTAAGCAGCTCAGGTCCAAGCACAGATCTCTGGAGCACCCTACTGGAGACCTCCTTCCGAGATAATATTGGACCATTAATGACTGCTCTTTGGCTCTGGCCATTTGACTAGTTCTAAATGCCTCAAACCATAGTATCATTCTAACCCATAACTATCTTTTCCGTATGACTTTTCAACAAGACAAGAGACTCTGTTGGATATTTTGGTCAAATCTAGGCAGAATCCACGTATTGCGTTCCTCCTAGCTGCCAGTGTCATAACCTTGTCAAAAAAGGAGATGGCATTAATGCCATGTTGACTTTGTGATCATCGCTTCCTTTTTCAGTTGTTCGCTGTCTGTTAAATATTCTGATCTGGAATTTTGTCAGTGATTGAAATCAAGCTCATGGACCTGTAGTTTGTAGATTCTGGTCTCTCCCTTTTTTTCAGTATCAGGACAATGTTACCCTTCTCCATTTCTGGGGTATTGTTTATACTTTGCCATCTTTTAAAGATCACTGGCAGGGCCTCAACAATAACATGGTCATTTCCTTCTATGCCCAAAGTTGGAGTTCATCTGGGCCTGGTAACCTGGCCTAACTTATCTTGGATATCACTTCCCTCTTAGCCATTCTCCTCAGCAGTAGAAATAAAGACAAAATAAAAGTTGGAAAACCTCATTATGTTGCAAGCTTAAATCTACCTGGCACTCTTATCTCATTTGTACCCTCTGTCCCCTTGACTGGAAGGCAGGGCCATGATTTCCAGGGCCTCTGTTTAAGGAGAGGGCTCAGCACAGTCTCCTTCCTATTTGCCACCAACTTTTCATCTTTCCTTCTCCTGCAACCCCTTTTCAGCTTCCTTTTGCCAGGTGTTTTCCCCCATTAGATGGTAAACTCTTTGAGGGAAAGGGCTGTCTTTATTTTTATTTGTATCCCAGTACTTAGCATGGTCCCTGGCACATAGTAGGTACTTAATAAATATTGACTGACAAGTTACATGACTCTGTCTTTTCTCAGTGGACCCAGAGTGTGGTCCCATCCACTCTGATGAGTGGTTTTATAAATTCTTTGACCTCCCATTCCCCCCACCCCCATCCCCCTCCAACTAGGATTAAAAATTACCTTTTCTTGTCTTCAGTTTGGTTCATCAGCCTCAGCTCTTTCTGAGTTTTTGTACTCCTGACATTCTTACAGGACTGAGACATGCTTTTGGGCCCACCCTCTATCATCTTGTTTCTGTGTTCTGTGTCTCTAACAATCTATGTTGTTGGGTAAATTCCCTGTATATCTACATATGCATTTTCAGATAACTTTTCTTTTCCTCCACACCAGAATTATTTCACTTCGGGCCTGCAAAATTAGATGCCTTAGGGCTTCTCATACTCCCTGGGCTTTCTCCTGTAGATTTTTAGTGTATAGGATCCTGCCTATCCCTTCCTTGAACCCTTTAAAACCTGACGCCCCCAAACTTATAATACCTTTCAGACTATTCCTATATTTTCTCTCCTCTTTTTGGCTGTTTATGGTCATTTTTTTTCCTTTGATCTGTAAGTGTTGGATTTTGACTATCATGTTCCTGGGGGTTTTCATTTTAGGGTTTCCTTTGGGAGATGACCAGTGGATTCTTTCTCTTTTAATTTTGTCCTCTGGTTCTAAGAGATCTGGACAGTTTTCATTTATGATTTCTTGAGATGTATCCAAGCTTTGTTTTTGCTTATAATTTTACGATTTATCTTAATTTCTTATTTTTTCTCTTTGACCTATTTTCCAAGTTCTTTTTTTTAATGACATATACCTTGCACTTTCTTTAGCTTTTTCAGTCTTTTGGAGTTACTTTAATATTTCTTATTGTCTCATAGAATTGTTGCTGTTTTTTTTTTTTTTCTGTTTGGCCCATTCCAATTTTCAGAGAGTTCAATTCTTGGGCTAGGTTTACCGCTATCTCTTATAAGATATGAATTCTCCTTGCTGTTGTTTCTTCCCTAGCTATTCCACTCTGTAGCTCTTGTTTTATTTCTTCCCAAATATTCTTGTAGTCTCTATGGGGAAGATACTTTTTTCTCTGAACTAATACTTAGATCTGGAGCTCTTTCAGGTTTGTCCCTTGGTGTTTTCTTGGTCTATTTCTTCATTGTGTTTGGCATTTTCTTCTGTTGACTCAGCTTCACTTTCTGGATTGGGGGATCATGCTTGGTTCAAACTCTATTCCCACATACACTTGGATGGTATGGACAGACTCTGTTTGTTCCTGAGTGTGGTAGCCAAGACTATGCCCTGCTTTCTACAGGAACTGTCTGGCCTTGTTTCTTTCTGTGGTTCAGACCTAGGCTGCTTGGAGGCCAGGGGCGTAGGCTGCCTGGATGCTGGGCTGGCTATATTTCGTGCAGCAGCTAGGCTCTGGGTTCACCCTATGTTGGGCTCAGGCCCTGTCTCCTATTGTGGAGCCAGATTACTTTACTCTTCATCCTCCACATCCCTTGGCTTGTCTCCCCTCAGGGCTTCTATAAAATTATGGCAGTATTTTTGTGCAGTACTGGGTGGAAGAGTTTAGAGTTCAATCTTTCTTGCTTTATTTATCATTGTTCTTCCTGCCCCCTTTTTACAGCCTTTACACTGGAGTTATCTGAGTGGGATATGGGCTCCTCTAAGTTCTAATGTGCCCTCTTCCCACAATCTCTTCTCTTCCTCTTTATTATAAATTCTAAGATGGAGTGATAGTTTCTTCTCAAGGTTCCCATCATTTTCCACTAAAATTTCTGCCTTCAGACCTCATATAACATGCTGTTTGCGCCTCTCTGATAAATTTAGAATGTAATACTCTGCATTTGAGTTACCTGTGTTTATATCTTATTCTTCTACTAGACTGTGAACTTGACGAGGCCAAGAATTGTACCCTATCTAAATTTCTGTTATCTCCAGCATCTAGCACCGCTGTCTGCACATGTTATATAATTAATATTAATAATATATTTTCAACAAATATAAATAATATTAATAATAATATGCCTAATGAATAAATCAATGAATATCTCCATTCCCTCCTCTCCTTCCTCATGGTTCCCACCCCAGTCTAGACCCTCTCCCTTGTTCTCTTCTACTAGTTTCCTCACTGGCCTTCCTGCCTCTGTTGTCTCCCCTTTCCAAAGTCAGATTTCTTATTCAATTGTTCAAATGTCCAACTCTTGGAGATCCCATGGACCGTAGCACGCCAGTGCTTTCCATGGGGTTTTCTTGGCAAAGGTACTGGAGTGGTTTGCCATTTCCTTTTCCAGAAAGCCAGATTAAACTTTTGTAAATCAGCAGTTTCTTAATAAAGAAGGTCACTTCCCTTCTCAAGAACTTTTATTAACTCCCTGTTTCTAACAGTATGAAATCTAAGCACCAAATAGAGGTGAGGGTAAAAATAGCACAATGGATTTGGAGTCAGGAAATCTGGATTCAGATCCTGGCTCAGCCACTTAATACCCATTTCTGGGCCTCAGTTTCCCCAGATGTAAAATGAGAAGAATGATAATTGTAGAGAGGCTGGAGGGAGAGAACAAAACAGGATGAAAAGTCACAGTGCATCAAAATTCTCTGGCCAACACAGCAATTGCTGTTTTGCATGAAACAGAAACACTTTTCTAGAGTGAGGGTAAAAGCTTCCTTAGAAGGAGTGACAAGAAATGACAAGCTGGGCGATTTCAGAAAAACCTTGGGAAGACTTACATGAACTGATATGAAGTGAAGCGAGCAGAACCAGGAGAACATTGTACGTTGTAACAGCAATATTGTACCAAGAAGAATTGTGAATGATTTAGCTATTTCTCAGCAATACAGTGATCAAAGACAATCCCAAAGGACTCATGATGAAAAATTCTATCCTCCTCCAAAAAGAACTGATGTTGTCTGAATACAGACTGAAGCATGTTCTTTCTTTCTCTTTCTTTCTTTCTTCCTTCCTTCCTCCCTCCCTCCCTTCCTTCCTTTCTTTCTTTCCTTCCTTCTTGTTTGAGTCTTCTTGCAAAAAATGACTAATATTGTTTTACGTGATTGCACATGTATAATCTATATTGGATTCCGTGCTGTCTCAGGGAGGGGGGAGGGGAGAGAGGAAGGGATAGAATTTGGAACTCAAAACTTTTTAAAAAATGTTAAAAATTGTTTTACATGTAACTGGGAAGGGGGAAAAAGATAATGGAGAGAAGTGAGGGAAATTTGGAAGAGAAGCAGTTAACAGAGGAGTTCCAAGCATTGACCTAATGGCAGCCTAGACCTTCTTGTGTAGCTCTGCTGACAAGTTTCATCTCCATTGTCTGAGAAGCAGGATGAAAGTTTCACAGCAATTACTTCTTAAAGAAAACTGTATCCTCTCTGCTTAAGAGAGCTTTATTAATCACACTATTTTCAGGGGAGAACCAAGAACTAAGGGGACTGAAAATAGTCAGTCAACAGGGACAGTTAGAGCAGAGATTAGCACCTGGCAAAAAACAGCCTAGAGCAGAGCCTGGAGGGGTCCACCAGGGAGCAGTGTAATCACACCAGCAGGAAAAGATGGTGGCTTTGGAGTGTCAAAGGCATGAGTTTCCCTTCTAGGAATATGTTCCTTGGTCCTGCATTACCCATATGCATGTAGCCCTTTTGTGGAGATATAGCTTGGTAACTGGTCTGGCAGGAGGTATAGTCACAGCCACTGAAGACCCAGAAGACAAAGTTCTTGTCACCAGAATCCTTGGCACTGTCAGATGTCTCAACATCAGGAACTGATATTTTTTGTAAGTGGAAATGACATTAAAGATGCATCAACATCTGCTTTGCTGCTGCAGTCTAAGGACCATGGGGCTTTTCCATCTGATTTATGATGAAAACCTTCCATATGTGTTGTCTCCACCATTGAAATGTGAGCTTGACATCAGGGAATATCTTATTTTTCTATTTGTATCACATATATTTAGCCCAGCGCTTTGCACATAGTCAAGCATCCAATAAATCCTCCTTCCCTTCCTTTATTTAGGTACCCTGCATTCCCCAATGTAGTCTTGTATTCCTCATGTGTGAATGCTCCATATGTAATTCCTGTGCAAGCCCACTCTTTTTCTGAGTCATATGTGTATATATATATATTTGTGGGAGAGTGATCTCATGGTAGAAGGGGGCAATGTTTTATCATTTTATTTTCTATTTAATGCCTTTGTTATTAACTGTGTCATCTGGCTGACTGGTAAAAACTAAGCTATGCTGGTGGGGGCTCATGAGCAAAGGTTTAGCAAGGATCCTGACCTCCAAAATATCTAGAACTTGGTGTAGCTAAGGGAGAATTCTTTGGTGAAGGGGCCCCCATCTATGACTATGATTATGTTACCAACTTTTGAGGAAAATGCTTTGTAAATCTGAACGGTCTATAGAAATTCAAGGTCTATAGACATTCATAGGTTTATAGGATTTAAAGTTGGAAAGGATCTTATAGGTCATTCAGTCCAGTGTCCTTCAAATGGGAAAAAGTCCGAAAACATAAGGGATTTACCCCAAGGAAATAAAGGTAGTATCTCCCTGAGTTGTAGGATGGGAAAAAACATTGGGTTTAGAGATAAGAGAACCAAGTTCAAATCTGGGCTCTGCTGCTGATGTGCTAGATGACCTTGGGCAAGTCCCTTCCCCTCTTTGGGTTTCGGTTTCCCCATCTGTAGCATGAGAAGTTTGGCCTGATGATCCCGAAGGCCCCTGCCATGGTCTTGAGTGTGGGTCATCTGGGACTTGGGATCCTACTTGGCATTCTCATCAGGATAATTGATGTTCAAATAGCACTTTAAGGTTTGCAGAGCACTTTAGAATGAGATTCTACTTAGATCCTCACAACCAAGCTGGGAGGTAGGTGTCGTTATCATCCCCATTTTACAGATGAGGAAACTGAGGCAAACAGGTTAAGTCACTTGCCCAGGGTCACACAGCTAGGAAGCATCTGAGGCAGGCTTTGGAGTCAGGTCTTTCTGACTTCAGGCTACCTGCTGTATCACCTGTGAAGGAAGACACCAAACCATGTTCTGTCTGTTAGTAGAGACATTGTTTCTGAGTCCTTCCTTTGGGGTAAACCCAGGCAGTGGCTCTCCAGTCCTTTGTCCTTGGTCTCTCTTCTCTCCCCCGACCCCCAAGTCTCAGCCTGGAAGGGTCTGGTCAGGAAGAGGCCTATCCTGCCTGCCCTGCTCCTCCTTCATGAGGAAGGATGGGTACTTGGTTCCTCCTGGGGAGAGCGGGGAGGGAGGGCAGGAGTCAACAGGGGAAGAGGGATTTCCTGTTGTAGGGACCCAGTTCCTCATGGAAAAATCCAGGGGCTTTGAGTTGCCCCCATAGCTGCCAGACTTCTGAGAGGTCCATGGGACGGGGTGAGACAAGATGGGGGTCTCAGCTGCCCTAGAAGAAGTTTGGAGCAGAGATGGGGCAGATGTGAGGGGCTGGAAAGAATTCCATTCTGATGCCCAGAGTTCCTGGGGTCTTAGATCTTTTCCACGTAGTTTCCAGGGAAAAGGCCCTCCTGGCCATGCAGGCGGCCTTTCCACCAGCCTGATGGATCTGCAAAGGAGAAAAAGAGACAAAGGTCAGAGAGAGCCCCTAGCCCAGTCTTTAGTCTAGCCCTTTGGACACATGCCTCATGACTCTTTGTGTGCATGTATCTTTTCTGACTCATCCTCTGATAAGCTGTGTGACTCTGGTCAAGTCTCTTTCCCTCTCTGTGCCTCAGTTTCCTTGTCCATAAAATGAGAGGGTTGGAGTGGGTAGGAAGGAAGGGAACGTTTTATTAGGCACTTACTATGTGCCAGACGCTGTGGTAAGTGCTTTACAAATAATATCTCATTTGATGTCCACAACAATTCTGTGAGGTGGGTGCAATTGAGGAAACTGAGACAGAGAAGGTTAAGTCACTTGTCCAGGGGCACACAGCTAGTAAGTATCTGAGGCTAGAATTGAACACAGGTCTTCCTGACTTCAGGCCCAGGACTCTGTCTACTGGACCATGGGGCAGAAGTAGATGGTCTCTAAGGCTTCTCCCAGTTCTAAAATCCCTGGAGGCTATTACTACCCCTCTGTGAGTCTGCCCCCTGAAAAACAGCAGCATGGAAACAAGAGCCCTCTTTCTAGCTCTGATGGGATGGGAGCCAATGAGTGGATGCATGCCTACCTAGAGACCCCACCAGTCCCCACCAGTGTCTACATACCCTCCAGTAGGATCTCGATGACCTCGTTGACATTGAAGCTCAACTCATCCACATCCTGGCCCACATATTGATAAAGGGCACGGCAACGTGGACCTGGAATCCGAGGCTGAGGCTTGGGCCGTCCCACACCTGGCACAGGCCTTTGCCCAATGCTTCGCTTTCGCTGCATCCTGTGGGGGCACAGATGCCAGGCTGCTTGTGGGAGGCAGCAAGATAGGGGAGGGACTCCTGTGGATAGTGGCACCTTATCCCACCAGGAAGACATATGATATCCGTGGGACCATGAAAAAGTCAGCAAAGGGATGTTTCTCTGGGGGAGTTGCCTAAGGTCACCCTGTCCCTTTGATCCCTTCCTATTTCCACCCCCAGAATTCCCTAGACATACAGTGGGGGATATGTTTAAATATTTTAAAATGTCACTCTGTGGGAGTGCCCCTGGAACCTACCCGGCCATCCCCTGATCAGGCACATTGAGGAACTCCATGTTGTGCTCAGACGGCGGTCGTTTGTGGGGTCTTCGGCTACTCCCACTACTCCCCAGGGCTGTGGATGGAGGTCCCCGCTGTGATCTTGGGCCACTCACCATTGACATCTGCTCCAGGGGTGAAGGGCCACCACGGGCCATGTGGGGTGCCCTATTCTGAACTGGCCCTGCAAAAAGAGAAGGTGCTAGGGGCAGGGAATAGGAATGGGAATGTGGGAAACTATGGGGTTATTGAATGTGATCAACAGGACTGCGAGCCACAAAACACAAATTTTGGGGATATTCAACACTATGGGAACCTGAGGCAGCTTCTGAAGACTCGGATAACAGCAAAGAAACTTCCGAGACACTGAGCTAGAAGAAGATACGAGTCATGCTGCTGTTCATCCTTCATTCTCGAAGAGGACCAAGGATATCATGAGGGTGATGTCTTGACTTTCGAGTGAATTGGATTTAAGCGTTTCTCCTCCAGAATCATTGAAATCCAGTGGTAAGACCAACAAAGTCAAGATGACCAGTGACAGCCCAACAATGCAGGGGGTGACCTTGGCCAGCTCTCAGTCTGAGCTAATGCCCATTCAATGATGAAGGGCTAGGTAAGAATTGAGGCAAAAGATGGAGGCCTAGTTTGCCATCACCAAAGAATCAGTCTGGGAGGGGAAGGCCCTTAGAGTTTCTGGCCAGAATGGCAAACAGTTACTCTCATTCTGAGCCTCAAAACCCAAACAATGGCTGAGAGGCTTGGGCTGGGACCTGTTATTGGCCATTTAATGAAAGTCAGAGTGATTTGGGTTTAAAGGCCTAGTCCAGTGGCTCCATTTGAATCACAATGGGCTTTTTAAAAGCCTTTTTTTCAGAGCAATATTTCAAGAAATCATAGATGAAAATTACATGGGGCAAAAAGTAAATTGTCCCAGCTTTTTGAAAATAAAGAAAAAGAATAAAAAATTAGTCATGTAGATTAGAGGGTAGAAGATACGGACTTTGAGGATATGGGATTATGGGAAAAGAATGAAATATTGCTACTAGTTGTCTCTTCCATTCTGCTCACATAGACACTACTCCTATTCCCTCACATCTGGGTTATTCTAAGAATCTCCTAACTGGCTTCCAGGTTCTAAGCTCTTCTTCCACCCAGAAGCCAAAATGATCTTCCTAAGGCATAAGTCCATTCATATCACTCCTCTGTCCAAGACCCTCACCAGCTACCTGTTACTTCTAGCATAAATAACAGAATGATTTAACCTATACCTTTATTATCCTTTGATGGTAACAAATGCTTATTGAATCGCATCGAAGTCATAAGCTATGAAGAACTTGGCATTCAGGGGTTTTATGATCAGTTAATTAACAAGCATTTATTAAATGCCTGCTGTGTGCCTGGCAATGTGCCACATGCAAAAACAAAAGTGATAATTGCTCTCTCACCTCAGAGAGCTTATGTTTCTAACCATGCAGTGTAATTATCGGGCCGATCTCACTTTACTGCAGTTTATGTGGCCCACTAGCCAAACCATGATGCTCATCGTTCCCCAGTTTCATCCTGCCTTCCCACAGGCGGTCTCCCATCCCTGAAATGCACTCCTCTCTCAGCTCCTCTAGTTGAAGTCTTTATGCCATTGTGGAGACCATACTTCTCTGAGACCTCTAGCTACAAGCACACTCTCTCTCCACAAATGTTCCTTTGTGGACTCATGACAAAAAATGCTATTCACATCCAGAGAAGGAACTGATACATCCTGAGTGTAGTTCAAAACACGCTATTTTTCGCTTTTTGAATTTTTTACATGTTTTTTTTTTCCCTTTTGGTCTGTTTCTTCTTTCACAACATGACTAATATGGAAATGATTGCACATTTATAACCTAAATTAAATTGCTTATCATCTTAGGGAGGGAGGAGGTAGAGGGAGGGAAAAATTTGGAACTCAAATATTTTTGGAAAATGAGTATTAAAACTTGTCTTTACATATAATTGGGGAAAAATAAAATCTTATTTTAAAAAAATGTTCCTTTGTCATGGAAGGTGCTTAATAAATGCTTGGTGACTGACTGACTGACTCTTGCATCTCCCCTTAGCCTGATCATTGCCTGTTATTAAACTTTAAACATTTTTTTTCAATAACAGAAATCCACCTTCTCTCTCACCTCCCTCCAACTTAAAAAAGGAAGAAAAAGAGAGAAAGCCCTTGTAACAAATGTATATGATCAAGAACAACAGATTCTGGCATTGGGAATGTCCTGATGTTATAATTAACTGTGTAGATATTTGATCATGATTTTCAGCTCAAAGAGCACATGTAGAATAGCGAACCAGCAGGAAGACCTGGCTTTAGGTCCCATCTCTGTCATTTGGTAGCTGTATGACCCTGGGTAAGTCACTTAACATCTCAATACCCCAGGTAACCTTTTAAAACTCTCAACTGCAGTTTGGGCTTGGATCTGCATTGCTAGAGGGAATTTCTTCACTGGGAATTCCTTATACTACTAAAATTTTAGGTCTGGTCCAAAAATAAGATAAAATTAGAAGGCAAGGACAATGTCATTTTTTCTCATCAGGCTCTACACACAGTAGGTACTTAATACATGTTGAGTCGAAGGTGAATTATTATTTCTATCATCAGCAGAGGAGAGAATGAAAGTGCTGCTGAAAGATTCAGAAGTATAGGGTAGGGGAGAAGAGAGCCCTCCCAGCAGGTGGCCTCCATTTCCTGGGCCCGTATCACTGCCTTCCTCAGAGGCCCAGCTGGGGCCAGCTCTTCCAAGGAAGCTTTTTCAGAGCCCTCGACTTGTCAGTATGGCAAGTCACCTGACCTCTCTAGGTCTGCATTCTCTCATCTATGAAGCAAGGATCTTAAAAATATTCAGGGGCGGTGAACCTGCGGCCTCCAGGCCACATGTGGCCTCCAGGCTGCGGTTCCCCACCTCTGGCCTAGGTTATACATATGCTGGGAAGAAAAATTGGTCAAGTTTTCCTTTGTAAACCTTCATCTGCTCTAGAAATAGGAGATGGTGGTTGTTTTGTTTTGTTTTTCAGTCCAAATCTGTGATTTCATTAATATCAGAAACTCAGGCCCATTGTGTGCACCGTAGCATCTTAGAAAGTTGCCTAGTTCACAGAGAAGTTACATCACTTGTTCAGGGGTTTCACAGCTATAATGGGCAGAGGCCGTAGGTCTTCCTGATCGTGAGGCCAGCCCTCTCTCTACTAGGCCATGCTGACCAGTGATTATTATTCTTGGTGTAGTAAAGAAGGGGGCTCGAACCCTGGCTCCATCTGACACAGTGGAATGATCTTGGACAAATTACTTAACATCTGTAATCCTCGGTTTCCTTATCTAGGAAATAGGGGCGGTAATATTTGTGCTACCTAGCTCACAAGGCTGTCGTGAGGGAAACATTCTGTTGAGTGCAACAGAAATAGGAACTGTTAATAATTATTATTCTCTCTCATGGACCTGGTCCACAAGGTCATTTGTGTGAGAGAAAGCAGCCTAACGTGGTGCAGAAAGCACCGGCCTGGGAGTCTGGGGACCTGGGTTCAAGTCCTGGCCCTGCCACTTAGTAGGTGACCTTAGGTAGGTATCACTAGGGTTATATAGATACCCTCTTTGGGCCTCTGTTTTCTCATCTGTAAAATGAGGGCACTGGACTTAGAGTATATTGGCCGTGGGATTTGGGTTCAGATTTCAGCTCTGCAACCGACTCTCTGTATGACTGTTGTTAAACCTGAAAATTTGGTTGAAGGAAACAACGGAGCTAGGTGATAGAAAAATCCATGTTGTTTATTGTTTTCCCTTAAAGCATAGCGAAGCTAGCTTACTTGTACGTACAAGGAGTCAGAGCTTAAAACTCTGGCTGCCTGAACAAAGCAATGAGAAAACTTACATACGTTATTTTAGCAGAGCTAGCAAGCCTGTATTACCTCATTTTTTATGACCCCCATGTATGTTTAACCATGATACAAGAAGAGGATTTTCCTTAATGGAATAGAGCTGTAAAGGATGTTGACAAAAGTTAGTTGAAACTACAGCCCAGCGTCTCTGTGTCTCATTACATTCCATAACATAGTATATACCTGTAGAATATTAAGCAAGGTAATCTCTCTGGGGTTAGGGTAATGTCTTTAGGTCAGTCTAATCTGGCCTTGTTGACAGAGGTAAGGGTATTTCCTGAGCAAACTTTTAGAGAGAACAAAGAAGCCCAGGTCCTGGATCTTCATCCAGTTACTCATTAATTCAGGCTCTGGGTCTGGTTGAAATTAGAAATCATATAAAATAGTATAATATTTTCCACATTGTGGATCACCAATTCTCCTTGAGTTTCTATTTCCTGTTGTAGCGTAATGGGGTTGCACTCAGTGTTCTCTTAGGTTCAGTCCTATTCTGAGATTCTGTTCATCTCTGAGGACAGAGTGACGGGAGAGGGGGAATAGCTGGGTCAGCAGCAGCAGGATAGATCCTGGGGGGAGGCTGGGGCTACGCCAGAGAGAGGGAGGCCTAGAAGGGAGGAAGCTGAGGCTGATGTAGTTTGGATGATTCCCTGCCAAAGATGGTACAGGGGAAACCACAGAGTCCTCACCTCTGGAGGGAGCTGGGGCTGCTCGGACTGGTGCTGGCCTCCTCCTCTGGCCCTGCGGAGGTCCTTTCTTTGTTGGCTCTGCAAGGGAAGGAGAGTGAGGGAAAGGGGCTCCAACAAAACGACCCTGACTTCCTTGTGAGAGGGCAGCAGCTGAGATCCTGAGGACACTTATCCTCATAGGCCTCTCTCCTCCTGGCCCTCTCCCTCTTCTCCCAGACACCCCCTGCCTTCTCTGTCCCTCTGCTTCTCTGCTCTGGCCCAGCCTAGCTTAGCTCCCCCGAGATACTCACTGGAGTTCTTAGGAAGTCCATCACTGATGCTGATCATCAGGGTCTTGCCACTGGCTTTGAGCATGGCCACCTCTCCTGGACCTCGGGAGAAGGTGATGGTCCGGAATCCTCCTCCACCCCAGCCTTCCTTCTTCACCCGGAACTGTAGTCTGACAGAGGGAGGAGAGAATCAGGGAGAGAGACCCAGAGAGCCGCTGCCCTGTTTGCTTTATCTCCCCCATCCTCCTCCACTCTCTCCATCCCCTCTGCTGTGCTCCTGGCATCCTTCAGAGACCCAAGAGGTGGAGGAGGGAAGGTGGAGAGAATAAGCATTTGCTGAGTGCCTACTATGTGCCCTGCCCTGTGCTTGGGACTTGTATGTATTCTCTCATTTGATCCTCACTACAATCGTGGGGAGTCGGTGTTATAATTATCCCCATTTTACAGTTGAAGAAACTGAGACAAACAGAAGTTAAGTGATTTGCCCCGGGTCTCTGAGGCTGGATCCGAATCCACTGCCCCATCTAGCTGCCTCGTAGGTGAGGGGGCAGATATGGAACGATCTTGTAAAAGTCATCTTTCTTGGAAACTACTGTGTTCATTGCTAATTCAGGGATGGGCAATGGTGACTTATAAAATACATGGCAGGGCTCAGATAAAGGAAGAAACATTATCATTGCCAGGATCATAAATTTAGTGCTGGAAGGAGGGACCATGGAAGCCATCAAGTTTATCCCCCCTCCCATTTTGTAGATGAGGAAACTGAGGCATAAAGAGTTTAAGTGATTTACTCAAGGTAGAAAGTGTCTGAGGCAGGATTTGAACCTGGGTCCACCCCCCCAAATGTGAAAGGGGACTAGACGGTCCAGCATGGGTCCCAGAGCCAGCCCCAACCTTCCCCCCCCATCCTCCCACCCCTCCCTACGTGTCATTGAAGGTCAGGGTCAGGACGTTGTGAGTGAGCTCTTGGAAACGCTTGCACAGAAGACTGACGAACTCTGTTTTGAAAACACTCTCCAGGAAGCTGTCTGCCGCCACTTCATGGAGGATAAAGAAGTCGTCCTGCCTGGTGCTGGAAGGAGACAGAAAGACGAGGGAGTGAGGGGCGTGGAAGGTCACAGGCATTGAACCGGGAGATGTGCAGAAAGGACTCCTGTCTCCCTAGTGGCTGAATTTGCTTCAGCTTGGTACGGTCAAAGCCGTGCTAGACTGATCCAGGACCCTCGGGTTTGAATCCCATTGTGACACACCCCGGCTGTGGGACCTTCGCAGAGACTCCTCTTTGCCTTGGGTAGCCTGAGGCTAATAACACTTCCACCGCCTCCCTCTCTGGGTAGCTATGAGGAGAGCTTTTTATTGTAGTTATTATCATTATTCACAGACTCTAGAAGCTGGAAGGGACAGCAGAAGCCGTTCTAGTCCAACCCATAATCCTCTCTGCAAAGACCTGACAAGTGGCGGACCCATTTAGCTTGAAGACCTCAAGGAGAACTCTCTTTCCACTATCAGAGGCAGCGTTTATCAACATTATTACTACTCTTTCTCCTGTGCTTGGGTGTCAATCACCAGCCAGCATTTATTAAGTGCCTACTGTAAGCAAGCGCTGCACTAGGTGCTAAGGTGTGGACAAAAGTGAAGCAATTCCTACCCTCGAAGAGCTTACGTTCTTTCAAGAGAGACAATGTGTACATAGATAGGTCGGTCCGTACAAGGTGACTGATGGGTGGGGTTTGGATTAATGGGTAGGGAGGAAGGGAATAAGCATTTATTAGGCTGCTACTACATGCTAAGAACTGTACTAAGTACTTTATAAATATCCTATCTGATCTTCACAACAATCAAGTAAGGTGGGTGCTATCACACCTTTTTACACCTTATTATACCTTATTACATTTTACAGTTGAGGAAACTGAGACAATCAGCGGTTAAAGTGACTTACGCAGTCATTCAACTAGTAAGTGTCCAAGGCCAGATTTGAACTCAGGTTTTCCTGACACCAGGCCCAGCCCTCTATCCATTGTGCCTAGGGCTTCCTCTAGAACTAACCAGCGTTCTCCTTGCCCAAAGTAGTGATTCCTGGGCTGCAGAAAGGCTGCAGGTGGTAGGAAGGGTAGGTAAGAGATGTGGGCGAATGGAGGGATGGATGGTTCTCTGAACAGCAGAGCTCACCTGAGGGAGACCCCCCGGAGGGACTGGATTTCTATTTTCTTCTTCAGAACCTCTTGAATCTGTCCCTTCTCTGGACCCTTTTTTACCTTCTCCCGCCCGATCACGTACACATACTTAGGAGTCAGAATTAGGTCCCGCTTGATGGGCTGTGGGGAAGAACAGGTATTGCATTTGGTGGCAAACACTTGTGTTTTGGGGGTGGAAGGTCTGGGTCGATCCAGGGGCTGGCCCCGGTCTGGCCTAGGGCTTGAGCAGGATGGTCCTCACCTTGAAGCGCCGGTCATACTTGTTGATGGAGTCTGCGAAGTCTACACGCTCACGCTTGGTCAGAAACTGGCGAAGCTCAGGCCGTGACTCCAGCCCTAGGTAGTCGCCTACAAAGTTTCTGTTGATGCTGTTCCTTCTCCTTTCCTTCTTGTTTAATAGGATGTTGGAGGCTGCGGGGGGCCAGGATGCAAGATCTCAAGGCTGGGGGCCCACAGGGCTCAGGGCCCTCAATTCCCCCATCCAAGGAATGCCTGTCCACATCTGTCCCCGCTTCTCCTGTGGCCTACCTTCCTCTCGCATCTGCTCATATCTTCTCACGGCCACATGGCGCCTCCAGGCTTTCTGGATGGTGCGGGCAAAGCTGTCAAACTTGCGTTCTCTCATTTCTTCCAGGAGAAAGAGCTTGGGGAGGGAGAGAGGCAAAGGCCTGAGGGAGATGGGCTAGCAGCAGCCCCAACCCAGACCTTCTCACCCACCCAGGAAGGGCCCAAGGCTGCTTCTCCCCAGGAGGCAGGGGATCCAAGCTGGGATCCCCCTCTTCCTACTTTGAACCATCCCATTGCTCTGTCCCCCAAACACAGCCACCCTCCCCTTTCTTCTCTTCCCTCCACATGATCATATGAGATAACATATAAAAGCACTCTGCAAATCTCAAAGGTAACTCTGTGGCTTAGCTGGTTAAAGCGCCTGTCTAGTAAACGGGAGATCCTGGGTAGCTAAGCAATGCACTGGGTGGAGTGCTGGACCTGGAATCAGGGGCACCTGAGTTAAAATCCAACCTCAGATGCTTATTAACTGTGTGACCCTGGGCAAGTCACTTCACCCTGATTGTTTCAGTTTCCTCATCTGTAAAATGAGCCGAGGAAGGAAATGGCAAACCACTTCAGTATCTTTGTCTAAGAAAATCCCAAATGGGGCACAAAGAGTTGGACACGCCTGAAATGACTGAACAACGACAAATGGCTATTGCTGTCACATTTAAGCCACGTGCATGGGTTCTGCATGGATCGAGAAGATTACCCAAGCTCTGTTTACATGCATGGAGACACACAGTCACATACGATTGCAGGGATTACTCATGTATGTGACTGCCCATGGGTTACAAGTGTTCACATGTTCATTAGATGGCGAGCTCCCCTCAGCCTAGGGACTGCCTTCTGCCTTCCTTTGTACCCCTCACAACGCCGGGCCCATAGTAGGCTCTTTATAAGTGTTTATTGATTGACCGATTGGCATAGATCACACATATCACACCATTCACATGCCCTCAGGTCCCATGCACACAACAGTCATTCATACAAGTCAACAAACATTCACGAAGCACCCACTGTGGTCTAAGGGCTGAGACACACTTACCGTACATGCGCACACTTACCGACTCTGGGTTCTTGATGAAGACCTTGGAGCGCCCCATTTGGTACTGATCGGGGTCCATGTTGACAGATCGGAGCAGGTGCTGCACCCCCTGACGTTCATCACCATGCCACTGTGGCCACGTCTCCGGAGTCAGGATGGCATACCTGGCGGTGTGAGCATGAGGGCAGGGCTGGGCACCGGGCCTGAGGGGTGGCCCCAGCCTCACCCTATTCTCCACCCCCCATTCCATCTGAGGCACGCCCATCCTTGTACCAGGAGGCAAGGCACAGTGGACCACGGTCTAGAGGGTCTAAGATAAGACATCCACAGCACCATATCATAAATCAATGAATGAAAAAACATTTATGAAGTTGTCACTGTGGGCTAAACACTGGGAATGGGGATTAGGGACAGCCCCTTACCTCTGCAGGAACTTGGAGAACACACGACGGTAGGCAAAGCCAGCACGACGAACACGGATATTTTCTTTCAGACCCAGATACTCCACCTGATGTTTCACCCTGGTGTCCATCGAGGGTCAGGGGAAGTCAGTACATAGAATGGCTCAACATGGCCCAGTTTGGGGGAGCAAGGCCATAGGGAAATGGTCAGGGGATCAGTGAGGGGGTAGGGGATCAGTATAAGAGGCGGGGAGTACCCTAGGTCATTGTGGGTCAAGAGGTCAGTGAAGATGATAGTAATCCTGGCAAGGGCAGGTGGTATGGTGAGTTACTCACCGGCTTTCCTCCCAGTCATGGGGCCTCTTGGTCTCATTGGGCTTAATGCATCGGATGTAGTGGGGTGTACACTTCTTCAAAGTGTCCACCAGATCATTGGCCTGCCTCTGAGAGAACAGAGATGGAGGTGAGAGCCTGGACGTAGGGCCTATTTCATACCTTCCCTCCGTGGGCACCCATATCACATGCTGATACAGCCCCCAAAGGTAGAAAGGGAAAGGGACATAGACATGGCGTGTTTTCTTCCTTCACTAGAATCTAAGGTTCCTGAGGGCAGGGATGGTCTTTTCTTCTGCTTATATTTATAGTCCCTGCATTTAGCACAGTGCCTGGTATGGAGTAAATACTTAATAAATGCTTCTTAAACTTATATGAACTGATGCTGAGTGAGGGGAGCAGAACCAGGAGAACATTGTACACAGTAACAGCCACATAGTGGGATGACTGACTTTGATAGGCTTGGCTCTTCTCAGCAATACAAGGATCAAAGACAATTCTGAAAGGCTCAAGGCTCATGATGGAAAATACTGTCCACATCCAGAGAAAGAACTATTGAGTCTGAATGCAGATCAAAGCAGACTATTTGCTCTCTCTCGTTTTGTTTTGTTTCTTCTTTCTTGTGGTTCATTCCATTGGTAAAAATTCTTCTTTGCAACATGAGACTAATGTGAAAATATGTTTAATGTGAATGCATTTGTAGATCCTATATCAGATTGCACGCTGCCTTGGGGAGGGGGAGAAAATTTGGAACTCAAAAGTTGGTGCAACTGAATATTGTAAACTAAAAAATAAATAAATAAAATGCTTCTTGACTTGACATGGGAGAGCTGCAGAGATACAGTGTCAGACATATAGACACATGGGGGACAGACGTGTGGCAGAGAGACACAGTGCATGGGAGAGACAGAGATACAAAGTGGAGGTGTGAGGAAATGCCGTTCCTGTCTTCGATAGGCAGAAAGCCCCTCCCAGGGACATAGGAGACAAGTTCCCACAGAATACCAGTGCTCAGCCCTGGCCCCATCTCACAGATTGACAAGTATAGAAGCCTCCCCAAGCCAGTACAGACAAGGATGGAGCCCACCAGATGGGCTAAGGTCACACAGGGAAGGAGACCTACCCCTGTGGAGTTTATGAAATGGGGAAGAGAGGCTCAGTAATGGGGAGGAGTGAATGCATTGCCTCCTGGGCATGAGCTCTGGCTACAGAGAAGATGAACCTTCACTCAGTCCCTTTCTACCATGGTGTCAACCCCTGTGCATGGCAGTGTTTGGCTGGCCTTAAGTGAAAATCTAGAGAAGCTGGAGACACACAGAGTAGAGAACAGTCAAGCTAAGGAGCATATTTAGTCCCAAAGCCCAAAATTAGGCCAGGGCTGAAATCTCCCTAGGCAGGAGTATCTGGGGTAGTGATGACAATGTTACAAAGCCAGGGGGTAGAGAAACACCAGGGGACACTTGGGCATCTCTGTTGGCCTGTGTAACCAGCATGGGGAGGACAGAATCTTGGGTTGAAAGAGACCTCCAGGCCACCTAGTGCAAGCCCTGGCCAAGAGTACCCTTTGCTACACCCCTAACAGAGGTCATCTGTCCTTCCTCTGAAGGCTTCCTGGCAGGGCTCATTCTCCTTTTGGATAACTCTCATTGTTGGGAAGTTTTCTTTTCATCATGCCCAAATCTTCTTCTTTATAATGTCTGCTTGTTGCTCTTCATTCTTCCCTCCAGGTCCAGGCCGAACAAAGCTAATAGCAGCTAAGTGGCTCAGTGGATAGGGCATCCAGGCCTGGAGTCAGGAAGTTCAAATCCAGCCTCAGACCTGATTAGCTGTGTGAACCTGGGTAAGTCACTTAACTTATTTGTCTCAGTTTCCTCAACTGTAAAATGGGGATAATGATATAACACCTCCTTCCCAGGGTTGTAAGGATGGATACTGTAGTAGATACTTTTATTCTTTTCCTTAATGCCCCATCCATGTGATAGCACTTCACATGCCTGAAGATAGTTCACTTGCCACCCTTTACCTCCTAAGTCCTCTCTTCTAACTCAAACATCCCCAGTTCTTCCCATCAGTCCTGGTGATCCATGATCTAGAGGCCCCTCAACATCCCCATGCCCTCTCCTTATCCTCTAGCCCTTCCTGGAAGGAGCTGTGATCCTAGCTCTGGTACTTACTACCTGCAGGCAAATGACAAATGACATTAGCTGCAGGACACTTGGCCATCCCTTACAGTCTTTGAGCCTCAATTTCCACGTCTATAAACTGGGGATAAAAATTACCTGTAATACCTACCATTCTGGGCTGTTATTAGGAGATGAGGCTTGTGATGAACTTGAACTTTGCAAACATCAAAGGATTTGATGAATGTTGCTTTTTACTGTTACTGTTATTACTGAATGTAAATTACCCATGCCACCATTATCTGGGACAGTTGGCAGCTGACTGCTTTGGTCAGGATGAGTAACCAGCCATGGCTGGTGGGAGATCATGGCCAACAGGAGGAGAGAAAGTTGGATTTGTGGAAAGGAAGATAGAGACCTTGGGTTGGGGGAAGAGACATAGACCAGGGCCTGGATGAGAGAGGGGGAGCCCTGGGCTCATACCTTAATCTTGGAGCCTGCAGTGCTGGGCCGGCCTTTCTTCTCTGAGTCCAACCTCTCAGGGAAGAGCATTTGAATGAAGGCACTATGGGGGTACACTCAAGTGGGCTTGGGGCAGTGTGCAACTCTATCCCCTCCTAGTTCCTGGCCCTCTTGCTTCCAGTCTGTGGAATGCATTCACTCCCACTCTACCCCTGACTCATCCTCTACCCGCTCTGGCCTTGGGTTTTCTCCTCTGGTAAGTGTGTGGGTTGAATGAGATAATTTCTATGCCTTATTTGAATTTTAAGTTTCTATGAATGAAGCTCCCTGTCCCCTCCTGAATCCCCCCATCCCACCTGTCTTTCAGCCTGTTCTGGCTCCCTGTCCCTATTCCCCTCCCTTCTACTCCCAATGCTTCAACCTTTCCCAGCTTCTTGTCCTTGCCCACCACCCTGCATGGGTGTCAGTCCTCAGCCCGTCCCAGCTCCCTGCCTGCCTACTTAGTCCTCAGGCTGTCTCATCTCCTGGTCCCCACAGCTTCCACTCACTGTTCGCTGCTCTGCATAAGCTCGATGAGGTCTGAGAAGAGGACGTCTCGGTTTCGTTCACAGAAACCACTGACATCATAGGATACCTGAGCAAGGAAGAGATGGGGAGATCCTGAGCAAGGAGGGGAGTCCTGGGGATCCCTGGCACTGGTGAGGTTAGGGATTAGGGGTTGCTGGAACCTTAGAGAAGGGAGAATGCCATAGGAGAGGCTCTGAGGCCTCTGGATTCCCAGAATGTGAGGACTTTCCAGTGGAGAGATAGGTCCCTGGGGGCGTCAGGGTCACCTTGATGAGGCCCCAGGGCTGCTGCAGGGAGAGAAAGCTGCCTAGGCCAGGCAGATCTTTATCCCCCCCCCCCCGCCCCCCCCCCCCAGCCCTCCATGGTTTACAAAGCAGTTCCCTCACAGCCCCAGGAGAGAAATGATGGGGCAATTCCTACTTCCTCTATTTTACAGAAGGGGAAGTTGACACCCAGACCAGACAGAGGAAGTCATTAGACCAGGGTTACTATAGCTGGTGAGCGTCAGCCTGGCCTTCTGACTCTGGGTCCAACCTTCAGTCACACCAGCCGCCTCTCTCAGAATAATAGAACACACTTACACAGAACCATAGAGAACGCTTTCCTCATGATGGCCCTCGGAGGTAATGGGTGACAGGTGCCCATTCTACAGAGGAGCAGACTGAGGTCCAGGCAGGGGAACTGACTTGCCTCATGTCACACAGGTGGTAAGTGGCCATCTGGGGCTTAAGTTGGGGTTCCCTCTGACTCCAAATCCAACCACTCTTCCCACTATGACCTGCTGGGGATGGGGGGCCTGGACGTACAGGGGGTGGTTGAGCAGGGACAGTGGGATGACAGGCATGATCCAGTCCAGATGAACTTGATTTACCAAATACTCATTAAGCATGTACTTAGAAGGAGGAGGTGGTGTCGTGATACAATGACTAGGGACCTGGCCTCGGAGCCAAGAGGAACTGGGTTTGAGTCCTACGCCTCACACGTACTGATATGGGACTCTGGGCAAGCAAGTCACTAAGTCACTGGAGGCAGTTGTCAGAGAAGACAGTTTCAGAGAAGGTGACAATCTGCATTGGGAGAAGAAGTGCTCCCCTGGGACTCCTCTCCATCAGTGACATCACATCCCCATGCTTCGTCTAGATTTTGGATGGTGAGAATGATGGTTAAAGAGAAAGACTTGAATTCAAGGCCCAACCCTTCCACATGCTGGCTGTGGGGTCCTGGGCGGGTCTCTCAGTGCTCTCAGCAACTTTCAGTCAATCATTCCATCCGTCGATCAACCAATCGACATTTGTCAAGAAGAGCAGGGACTGCCCTGATTTGGTAAAGGGAATTTCTGAATCTAGGAGTTTCCTTAGATCAAAAAATTCACAAGTTGAGTGTCTATCACTAAGTACAAAGCACTGTGCTAGGCACTGGAGAGCCATAGACAAAGCAGTGAAATATCCCTATTCTGAAGGGCTTCCTTCGTGTTGGAAATGGGGAGGGGTGGCTGGGGCAGCTCAGGTACAAGAGATGGTTCCAATGGTAGAACTGGGGGAGTCCAGGGCTGCTGAGGGTGGGGGCTAGACTGTACCTTGCCCGCATAGTGGTGGATGACGAAGCCTGAGTTCCAGCTGTTGAAGTGCTCGTGGCACCCCACAGCCCCCTGTAGCTTCTGCAGCAGGGTCTGGTCAGCCCCATCGCCTGTGGCGTGCATTGTGGCGCACACGTCATCCAGTACACTCATGATGCCCGGAGGATTCTGGGGCGAGAGAAGAGGCTCAGACCTGGGCATGGCGCCCAATGTCCCCTCGCCAGCTCATGGTCAGCCTTTGGCATGGTCCTCCCAAGGACCAGGGCCTGATGGGCTATTTGGAACTGGAAGGAGCCTCATAGGTCATCTAGTGCAAAGCCCTCAGTTTCTGGGAAAGGAAACAGGCCTAGAGGGAGTGACTTGTCCTAGGTCCCACAGACAGTGGCAGAATTGGGATCTGGACCCAGGTCTGCTCCACATCCAGTATACTCCCCACCATCCCACACTGCCTGTCCTAACTCCTGCCCAGATCCTGGGATCTAAACCAGGGACCTTTAGATCTTCCTTGAATTAGATTGTGTTAGATCTTCATCTATTCCAGCACTGACCACTGACCTCCCTTGTGATCACTGACTGCTCTGTGATCACAGGCTGGAATCATTGGTGGCTTTGTCCTTGACCAAGACTGCCTGGCTGGGAGTCACAATGGAGATGGGAACAATCCATACTCCAAGCTCCCCCTTCCCAGCGGTGGACATCCGTGGTACTCTCTGGGAAGAAATACCCCTCCTACAACCTAGGCCTTTCTCATAGGCCCTTTGCCCAGCCTGCCCTGCTCTCCAATCACATAACCCAGATCCTGGACTCACCAGTTTGTTCTCGATGAGGTCACATACAACCTTGTTGTTGAAGTACTGGATGGGGCTCCATTTGATGCCTTCCTGAACATACTCCTCCTGGGGAGGGATGGGGGTGGGGAACGAGACAATGAGTAGTGGGTAAATGGGGGGAGTTGAAGGGAGACATGGCCAGAGGGACCCCCACTCTGCCCTGCCCCATTCTAGGCCAGGAGCCCAGGGTTCCTTTGACTTACTCTAACCCCTGTCTCCTTTCCTCCATCCCTGGGAGCACCTGGGGCTGTGATAAGGGAGCTTTCATCTTATCCTGCCCAGATTCAGGCCTCCCTCTACCTGACTTCCCAGCCACCAGCCACTGCAAGTACCTCTCCCCCCTCCCCAGAATTTCTTTATGTATAGTCTCTCCCTGCTTCTCAGTAAGCTCCTGGAGGGTAGGGATTGCCTTATCTTGTCACCAGGGCTAAGCATAGTGCCTGGCACCTACAGTAAGGACTTAATAAATGTTCTGTCTCTATTATGCCCAGGGAAAGCCACAGCTGAATAGGGGAGCCTGGGTGTCTGTGTCCATAGTCAAGCCTGGAAGGGCTTTGAAATCCATTGGAGGTTAGAGTGAGCAGAACCATGTCCCCCAGCATTACTGTCCTGGAAGAGCACTATGTTCCAGTCAAACCTGGCTGCTTCCTGTGGCCCATACATGATACTCTATATCTAAGCTCAGTGCCTGCCCTTCACACAGGCAGTCTGTGCCTGGAATGTCACCTTCCTCACCTTTGCTTCTAGGAAATCCTAGCTTCCTTCCAGGCCCAGCTCAAGAGCCACCTGCTATCCTAGGCCTTTACAGACCCCCCAACTGTGAATGCTCCCCACAAATTTTGTATTTACTTAAATAGGTTGTCATCTTTCTAAAGTATACCTCTGCCCATGCTACCTCCTCCCCTCAGTAAATCCTAATGGCTTCCTGTTACCTCCAGTATCAACTATAAATCCTGTTTGGCTTTTAAAGCCCTTCATGATCTGCCCCCTCCCTACACTTTCTAATCTTTTTATATTTTCCCACCCTCCCCCCACCCTTTGTTGTTGTTCAGTTGTGTCTGACTCATCATGACCCCCTTTGGGGTTTTCTTGGCAAAGATACTGGAGTGGTTTCTGCAGCTCATTTTACAGATGAGGAAACTGAGGCAAAATGGGGTTAAGTGATTTGCCCAGGGTCACATAGCTAGTAAGTGTCTGAGACCAAATTTGAACTCAGAAAGATGAATCTTCTTGACTCCAAGCCCTGCACTCTATCCGCTGTGCCATGTAGCTGCATGTAGTTGCACCTCCCCCACCTCCCACCTCCCACTCCGACTCTGTGATCAATGATACTGGCCTCCTTGCTGTTCGTAACTTGTACTAACAAGACTAATTCATCTCTTGACTTCAGGCATTTTCACTGGGCTCTTCCCATGTTTTGTATTCTCTCCTTTATTCCACCTCCACCTCCTGCCTTCCTGGTTTCCTTCAGGTCCCAGCTAAAATCCCACCATCCTCAGGAAGCCTTTCCCGATCTCCCTTAATTCCAGTGTCTTCTTTCTATCTATTATCTCTGATTTGTAGTGTCTCTAGCTTGTTCACACATAGTTGTTTGCAGGTTGTCTCCCCTGTTAGACAGTGAGCTCCTTGAGAGCAGTGACTGTCTTCTGTCTTTCTTAGTATCCCCAGCGTTTGGCACAGCACACCTGGCACATAGTGTCTGCCTGACCCCAGAGCTCTTCTAATGTACCACTACTGCCCAGTGAGATTTCATCTCTTGGGATCTGGCCCCCAGAAGGCTCAGTTCTGGGAACCGCCTTGGGAAATGTCAATTGATACAGGAACAGGACCCCCCTGCCTCCTCCCCTGTCTTTTCCTCTCTCCCTAGTGTCTGGGCACTCACCTGTTCAGCCTTCAGTGTGAGCTCGATGAAAATCTGCTGTAGTTTCTCATTCACAAAGTTGATGCAGAACTGCTCAAAGCCATTTCTCTGGGGGCAGGAAGGGGGCACTGAAGCCATCATCATGCCCTGCTTTCAGCCCATCTCTCCCTACCTCGCCCCCCCCACTCCTAATAGGGTGCCATTGAGGGCAGTGGCTGATTCTGGCTCTTTGAGGATGGGAAGCAAGGAGGACCACAAAGCAGGGATGGGACCAGAATGGGGAAAAAGGGATGCTGAGGCCCCTGCTTGGCTCTATCTATCTGCCATGTTGTCTGGTACCTGGAATATCTCGAAGCCGTAGATATCCAAGACTCCAATGCTGTATTCTTGTTGTGGCTTCTGCATGGCTCGGTTTATGGCCTAGGGAGGGAAGACTGGGCTGTTGGGAGGCAGCAGGGCTGCCCAATACCCTCCCTCAATTATCAAAGGGGAGCAGTGATGGCCTAAGGCTCTGCACCCTACCTCCACTTACCCACTTTCTATAACCTCTTTTTTTTTTGGTAAATTTTTTATTCATTTTAAACTTAAATGCAAAACAAAAAAAGAAAAAAAAATACATTCGATGTACACGGCAGAACATAGGAGACGATTCAATATAAAATAATAAATTTCCGTTTCAAGAAAACCTATATAATAAATACTATGCATTGTTTTCATTGCTACCCAGCTTTTCTTTGCTTCCTTCTAGGTTTTCTTTTGTTCTCTGCTGTGCACTTTTGACTTTATTTTTTTTCCCTTCCCTCTCCTGTCTATACCCTCTTGAAGGGTAGGGAAGAATCAGAGAGGAGGGGAAAGCCGCTGTGTTGTGTGGCGGGTAGAAAACTAGGTTTAGAGTCAGGAAAATCTGATTTCACCAAACCTCAGTTTCCTTTTCTGTAAAATGGGAGTAATAATGGCATCTGCCTCACACACGGACGAGAGGATCAAATGAAGTGATATGTGGGGTGTGTTCCGCAAACTTTAAAGTGCTATATAAATATTAATTACTAATATTACTAATTTTATTGATAATAATGACAGAGGCATGGGGTATAAGGATGGGAGAGGTTTGAGATCTCAGAGTTAGGATGGTTGTCTGTAGGAGAAGGGGGGGTGCAGTTGGCAGAAGGTAGGTTTTAGGAGAGAAGGAATGAGATAAGAGAGATCATGGACTCATAGAAGGTCAAAGCTCAGAGGGAGCCCAGAGACCATCTGTTAATTTTTGTTTGTTTGTTTGTTTGTTTTAAATATTAACAAAATTTAAATAGATATTGACTATTTAAATGAAATAATATCTTAAATAATGAAATAAATATTTAATAATAAATAAATAATAATATCATTTTCCCCAGTTACATTTTTTAACATCCATTAAAAGTTTTTTTTTTTTTCAGTTCCAAATTTTCTCTCTCTTTCCCTCACCTTCTGCCTCCCTGAGATGGTAAGCAATTTAATATAGGTTATACAACCATCTGCCAGTTTTACAGATGAGGAAGCTGAGGCAGGGCTGGGGGGCGGGGTGTGGAGTAGCTTGTCTTGTGTGCGAGTTTCCATGTTTTTCCTGCCACTCTCTCATCTTCCTTTAATGTCCATTCCCTTTATCCAGAGACCATAGGGATAAGCGATCGAAGGATATGAATAAATAGGACCAAAAGAATTGTAAACTATTAATAATCATAGGAAAGAATGCTTCAAGTCAACAATAATAAAAGAAACATAAAAAATAATAATAGCTAATACGTATAAAGCCCTCTTGCAAGGTTTGGAAATCTTTCCATCGTCTGATCCTGACAACAACCCAGTGAAGGAGGTGCTATCATCAGCCCCATTTTACACATGAGGAAACTGGAGTTTAGGGGACTTGTCCTCTTATACTAGTAAGTGTCTGAAGTATGTCTGACTCCAGCTCTAGAATTCTTATCTACCGTTATCACCTAACCCCAGGTTTCTTTCACCTTATGTGCCCAGCAAATTGACAAAGATGTTAAAATGTGGGAATAGTCAACGTGGGAGGTGTTGTGGGAATGTAGACGCCCTGAGGCATTGTTGGTGGAGCTGTGAATTGGCATGGCCATTTTGGAAAGCAATTTGGAATTATGCAAATAAAATAACTGAAATGTCTGTACCCTTCTGACCCAGAGATTCCACTACTAGGTCCAAAGAGCCCATTGACAAGAAACAAGTCTCCATGTGCCCCCAGATATTTACTGCAGCACTTTTGGATTGGAAACAAAGTAGATGCCCATTGACTGGGGAATGCCTACATGAGTCGAGGCACATGGATGTAAATGGAATATTACTGTGCTGTAAAAAATGACTCGTGTGATGACTACAGAGAAGCTTGCAAAGATCCACATGAACTGATGCGGACAGAGCAAAGTAAGCAGAGACAAGAAAGCAGTACACATGATGACTACAATCATGTAAATGGAAAAAAACTACAGAAAACCAAAAGTGAAAATTGTGAAATTACAGAAAAGAAGCATGACTCAAAAGAAGAGAGATGAGGAAACACCCCCACCCCACCCCCATTGCAGGAGTGCGCGGCCCATGAATGTAGGAATTTTTAAATGTATTTATCAATTATCCTTGTTTTTTTCCTTCTGTTTCTTCTATCTTTAAATAAATATCTGTCATGTTGAGTGGCTCTCTGGATGGGAGGAGGGGAGGGAAACGGAAGGAAATTGTGGTGATGTTTTTAAAAAAAGACGTTAATAAAAGCTTTTTTTTTAAATAGATAGCGTGAAAGTCTCTTGTAGACAAGATTTCCACAATTCCCCATTGCCTTGCTTGGTAGGCTTGGAGAGGCTCAGCCTGCCCCAAACACTACCCTGACAGAGCCCCTGAAACTATTGGCCCAGGGCTCATCCTTCTTTATAATTAACATTATTTGGTATTATAATTTATATTCCTGTGGTTCTTTAAGGTTGCAGAACCCTTTATGCACATGACCTCATTTGATACTGCCAACAGTCCTACGAGGCAGAAACCATTATTCCTATTTTATGAGGTTCAGTGCTTTGCCCAGCGTCACGCAGCTTGTAGATGGCTCAGGTGGTATTCAGTCCATGCCCAGGACTCCATCCAGTATGCCAGGCTGCTTCTCATACCCTCCGTCCCTACTCACCACACCAGGGCTTACCTCTACCAGGAAATCAAAAAGCCGGGCATAGAGGCCCTTAGCCAGGGCATCTCGAGTGTAGGAGGCCTGCTCCACGCCCAGTGTTACATTAATGGACTCCGTCCGGCCGCCCCATCGGCTGTCCATCTTACGGCTAGTTAGTTTGTCCCGGAGGCGTCCGCTGTCAATGCCCAGCAGATAGGCAGGGAAGGCCAGAACTGGGGAAGGGGCCAGGACGGCGTCAGAGGTCAAGGCCATAGCTCCCTACCTCCCATAGCCTCACCCCTCTACTCATAGGTCTTGCTGTTCCCTAACAGGAACAACTCCCAAGTCTCTCACTCTCTCCCCCTCCACCTCCCCCAACAGAACCCTTTCCCCTGGGTTCACATGCCACACCGCTGAGCACTCACGGTCTGTACTCTCCACTCTGGCATAGTTCCCCTCTTCACAGAAGCTAATGTTCCCCAGGTGTAGGATTCCAGCCACTATCTGTAGGACCAGCTGCTGGACATTGGGTGGGATTCCAATGACCTGCATAGCATCCTGTGGGCCCATGCCAAGTGGTTGGTGCCTTTGTTGGGAGCCCCTGATCCTGGCCCACTTCCTGTCCTCGACCCCTGCCCGTTATCTTCTCTTTGCCCCTGCCCCTGCCCCCATCTGTTCCTCCTCCTCCCTCTGTCTCTGCTTGCTGCCTGCCCATATCCCATCTTTGCCTTTGCCCCTTTCCCTGTGTGTCTGTCTCTGTTGCTGTCCCTGCCCAGAGGCTCCTGCCTCTGCCCATGTCTTGTCTCCATCTTTGCCTTTGTCCCCGTGCCTGGGTCACCCATCTGTGGCTCCCTGTGTAGGCCCTGCCCTCTGTGTCTGACTAGTCTCTGCTGTTACCTTGCCCCTGTTACTGCCCTAGCCCCAGCCTCTGTGGCCTCTGAGGATATGAGCCAATGCCACTTCACTTAGTGGGATGGAGAGTGGAAGGGCATCAGGGATGTGAAGGAGGAAGAGATGGGGGCATAGCTCATACATGCATGAGGCCTGGCCCAGGAATGGACATCCCCTTTGGCTTGAAGATATGGAGCCCAGGACAGAGCCTTCCCTAGCCTTATACCCTGATGTGAATAGAGAAGGTGGCTCTGCCCTGGGCTCAGGCATCTCCCTCTGAGTTCAGCCTAGATGCTGGGGGGAGTAGGCATCACTGGGCCCTTACCAGAGTCTCATGGAAGTCATTGAGGTCATTGGTGCCATCCACTTTATAAGTGTCAGATTGGTTGAGGTAATAATAGTAGTCAGGGGTCATGATGCCCAGGTTCTGCCGCTGTTCCTGGGAGGCACCTTCTAGCAGCTGGGGGCAGGAGAGGGGAAGAAGGAAATGGGTTGAGAGAAGAATAGATGGATGGAGGGAGGGAGGAATGGAGGCAAGGCCCTCAGTGGGTCCTGCCTCCCTAAACTAGCCCTCTATGTGCCCAGTGCCCTGCACCCATCAATTCTTGGACACAGGCCCAAGCCCCACCCAGTCCTCCACCTCCAGGGTCTCAGTATCATTTAGCCCTAGGTGAATGCATCACCTACCTTCTTGCCTCCCTGATTCTTGGTCTCAGGCTCCTCTCCAAGCCCTTGGCCCTCTGGTTTTCTGCAGTGCTAGCCTCTTCCCCTGACTCCCAATTGCCTCTACTCACTGGGACCCTGCTTCCCCAGCTGTCAGCATCCATCCCCTTCCCTGCTCACTTTTCGTGACCACCCTCCCTAAACTAGCTTGCACATTTTGCATCCATTCTGTGTGTACTTATAAATGTACTTGTCTTCTTAACAGCCAGGTCTGTTTCACTTATCTTTGCGCTCAAGAACTGCTTAATAAATGCTTGTCGATACATCAACTGATTGGTCCCCAGTGGCATTTTCCAAGTCTTTCTTTGCTCCCAGGGCCCCGGCATTGGCCCCTCTTGCCTTTCCCCCTCACCTGGTAATAGATGTGGAAGTTCCTCTCATTCTCGTTCTGTGAGACCACTCTAGATTTCTCCAGGAGGAAATTGGAAATCTTCCCGCCATCGGGCTCCCCACCTCGACTGAACTGGATCTCAAAGTACTTGCCCTGGGCCCAGAGAGGCCAGTCAGTGCCTTACAGGGCTAGTGTTGCTGCACTTATAAGAAGGGATGGGACCCCACATTTGCTGGGGTGCCAGGGCCTTCAATGCTGTTGGGTGGCAGGAGTCAGTGAAGCTAGAGCCCTAGCTATCCAGAACTTCATTATCATCCTAGAGACCAACATGGGATCATAGGCTTCCAGCTGAAGGTATCTTAAAGGTCATTTAGTTGGACCCACCTCATTTTATAGATAAAGAAACACACTCAGAGAGGGGAAACATTTCCTCACACAGCAGAACTGAGATTCAAACCCAGGTTCTTTGACTTCCAAATCAAGTGTTCTTTCTGCTTTCTCAAGGAGGAAATAGTTCCTAGGCCTAAGTTCAGTACTCTTCTGTTCAGGGAGAGCAGAGAATCCTGTGGGCTGGGTTGGGCAGGGAAGGCTTCAGGGAGGTGGGAGGGCTTGGGCTGGGCCTGAGAGGCTGAGTGGACATGGAGGGGGATGGCACCAATGATGAGGGGCTCTGTGATGGCAATGTTAGGGTCATGGACCAAGGCCCACAAGGGGCTGGTGTGGATTATCTGTGGCTGGGCAATAGGCAGTTGGTATGGGTTGGGTGCTGGGTGCTCCAGGACTCATACAGGGTAGACTTACAAAACGGCTGGAGTTGTTGTTGCGAACGGTTTTGGCATTGCCAAAGGCCTCGAGCAATGGGTTGGACTGAAGGATGATGTCCTTTACATGCTGCAGATGGGATGGGGTGGGGGGAGACAGGAAGGGTCAAGGTCAAAGTCAAAGGAGGTGTCAGGGCCCTGGACTATTTCCCCCCAATCCCCAAACCTTTCTGCTCTTCAGGCTAAACATCCCCATTCACATGATCTCCATTGGTCTCCAGTCCTCTCTCTATCCAGATTCATTAGGTGAGTATAGGGGACCGTGAAGGTGGCCATCCCCTCCTCCCTCCTACTCACCTGGACCTTCTCTCCCCCTCCAGACACCTTGGATATGTAGCCCATGATGTATTTGGCAGCCACTGTCTTCCCTGCCCCACTTTCTCCACTGTGGGAGGAGAGGAGAGAGATGAGACTCAGCTCTCTCAGAAGAAGAGGGACCCAAGGGGTGCTGTGTTCTGTGTCCCTCAAATCCAGGGAACAGGAAGAATGAGGTGGAAATAGGGGAGGGTTGGGAATAGAGATATTCAGGTCTGGGCTCACAGCTCCTGGGTTGGTTAATCAGGGCCCAGCAGGAGAAGGTCAAGGAAGACACAAAGAGGGTAAGAGATCCAGGGTAGATGGGGGGGGCAGGGGGGGACAGGGAAGGTGTGAGGGGGTCAGGGTGTGAGGCTTAATAGTACCTGATGATAACACACTGGTTTTCACTGTCAATGAGCATGTTTCGATACATATTGTCTGTGAGGGCATAGATGTGTGGCGGGTTCTCATACTGTGCCTGGGGTTGGGTGGATGAAGAGGAGAAAGTCAGGACTCTACAGTGCCCGTTCCTTCCCTCTGTTTATAGGGGCATCAGGTGGCCATCCGAGGGCCCCCTCCCTGCTGTTAGATAGTGCGACGGTTCTGGAGTAGGATGGTTATGGTGCCAGAAAGAGGGCAGGGTCATAGCTAGAGCTGGAAGGGAACTTGAAGGTCAGATAGTCTAGTCCCCTCATTTTACAGATGAGGGAACTGAGGACCAAGGGAAGCTAGTAGAGTTGGAATTCTTGGGAAGATCAGAGAAGATCTCAGAAATCCTATGGATATCCAAGGAACCTCAAAGATCCTGGGGGAACTGGAGACATTTCTGAGACCCTGGTGGACCCAGAGAATCAGATATCCTGGGAAGTGGGAGTGGGGTGGAGATTTATTGAAGAAGTGAAGAGCATAATTGAGTCTGACTGCATCATGAACTGGGGTAGATGGAGATACCAGCCTCTCCTTTCAAACATCATCCCCCTCAACCACCCCGAGTGTCCAGGCCTTACCGCTCCTTGGTACAGCTCAATCTCTCGGTCAGTGAAATATGGCATCTGCTTGAAGGGGTTGACAGAGATGAGGACTGAGCCAATGTAGGTCTGAGCTGCTGGGTTAAGGACCAGATGTGGTTTCTGGCTGAATCCCCTCCTCCCTTTTTCATGCTATCTGCTTTCAATGAAAGAGAGCTCAGAAGGCCTCTGGCCTAGCCTGCTTCTGAGTAGGAACTCTCCTTTAAAACATAGATTTGTCTGGGATCCTTGAGTCAGAGCTGGAAGGGGGCCTTAGGGTCCTAGAGTTAGAGCTGGAAGGGGGCCTTAGGGTCCTAGAGTTAGAGCTGGAAGGGGGCCTTATGACCATAGAGTTAGAGCTGGAAGGGGGCCTTATGACCCTAGAGTTAGAGCTGGAAGGGGGCCTTATGACCATAGAGTTAGAGCTGGAAGGGGGCCTTATGACCATAGAGTTAGAGCTGGAAGGGAGCCTTATGACCATAGAGTTAGAGCTGGAAGGGGGCCTTATGACCATAGAGTTAGAGCTGGAAGGGGGCCTTATGACCATAGAGTTAGAGTTGGAAGGTGGCCTTAGAATCCTAGAGTTAGAATGGAGGGGGGCCTTATGACCATAGAGTTAGAGCTGGAAGGGGGCCCTATGACCATAGAGTTAGAGCTGGAAGGGAGCCTTAGAATCCTAGAGTTAGAATGGAGGGGGGCCTTATGACCATAGAGTTAGAGCTGGAAGGGGGCCTTATGACCATAGAGTTAGAGTTGGAAGGTGGCCTTAGAATCCTAGAGTTAGAATGGAGGGGGGCCTTATAACCATAGAGTTAGAGCTGGAAGGGGGCCTTAGAATCCTAGAGTTAGAGTGGAGGAGGGCTTTAGTCCAACCTCCAAGGTTGTGTAAGTGACAGAATGGGTTGGAATTTAAATCCAGGTCACCCAGTTGCAGAGCCAGGGCTCTTTCCTTTGCAAATCCCCAACAAATGGCCATCCAGTCTCTGCTTACAGACCTTCAGCCCTCCCTCACTTAAATCCAGTTCACTTGCATGTCATGGCATCACCTCCATGATGTTACGGTCCTCTTTGAGAACAAAGGACAAACAACAGTCTAGGGAAGAGGAACTACTGTTACCTGAAACAGCTCTTTCCTCTTTTGTGCAGCTCTCATGGTGAGGTTTTTCTCTCCATGAAACTAAAATCTGCCTCAAAGCCATTTCCTGGCTTCGGTTCCTTCATTTGTAAAATGAAGGAGCTGAATTAAATGACCTGGGAGATTTCTTTCAGGTTGAGATCTATGGTCCTAGATCCATCTGTTGTTCCTGGTTCTGCTCTCTGAGGCTAAGCAGATCAAAGCTAATCCCTCTTCTTTAAGACATCCCATCTGTCTTCTTTCCTTCAGATACTTGAATACAGAATGTCCTCCCTCTTCCCAGGCTTTTGTTTTCCAAGCTAAAACCCCCGGTTCCTTCAGCTGATCCCCTTGTGAGATAATAATATTTATATGGCACTTCCTGTGCGCCAGGCACTGTGCAAACACTTCAGTTATCTCATTTAATCCTCATAACAGCCCTGGGAAGTAGGTGTGTTAACTCCATTTTATAGATGAGGAAACTGAGGTTAAGTGACTTGTCCGAGGTCACACAGCTAGTTAAGTGTCAGAGGCTGGATTTGAAATCAGGTTTTCCTGACTCCAGGCTCAGTACCCTTACCTGTTCACTGCATCATCTAGCTGCCTACGGTGTCTTTGCAGCCAGAACCTCATGCCCTGTGCTCCACGCCCCAGAGTAGGACAGAGCCAGGACCAATTGCCCAGGCTTGCTTCTTCTTCCTCAGGGTTGGAAGGAGGAGAAGTGGAGGGAAGAGAAGGAAAGGAAGAGAAGGAAAGTAGAGGGAAGAGAAGGAAAGGAAGAGAAGGAAAGGAAGAGAAGGAAAGGTTCTGCTAGTACATGAGTACTCATTCCCTGCTTGCTTGGCGGATACAAAGATGTAGTCATCCAGGAAGCGCTTCTTGAGGTTGCTCACGATGGCGTCCTCATTGATCTGGGGGAGCAGCACCATGTCGTCCACACCACTCTGTTTCACATTGTGACTTTGCCAGTGAAACCGTTCTTTGCTACCCTGGAGGGGAAGTGAGGAACACAAGGTTTTTCCCAATACCCCAGTGGTCATTGCTTCCCTCTCTCCCTCCCCCGAAATCAGTCCCACAACAGACTTTCTGGCTAACACGCTCATTTTATAAATGAGGAAAACTGAAACCCAGGAGACAAGGGGACTTGCCCAAGGTCACACGATCACAGAGACAGGAACGATTCTAACCTAGGTCTCCTCTGATTGTAGAGCCAGCGCTCTTTCCACTGCCGAAAGTTGTATTTTCTTGTGTGTGCATCTGTCACTCCAGATGTGGTCTGATCAGGGCCAAGGACAACAATACGGCCACCTTCCTCATTCTAGCCCTACACCCAAGCTCTCATTGGGTTTTCTGGAGCCAAGTCACACTGCTGCCATATTTTTATCTTGGGTTTTATCTGGGATCCTCCAGAACTTTTTCAGCCGAACTGCTCTCTAGCTTCATCTCTTCCATCTTGTGCTTGTGGATTTCTTTTTCTTTCTTTTTCTTCCTTCCTTCCTTCCTTCCTTCCTTCCTTCCTTCCTTCCTTCCTTCCTTCCTTCCTTTCTCTTTCTTCCTTCCTTCCTTCCTTTCTCTCTTTCTTTCTTTCTTTCTTTCTTTCTTTCTTTCTTTCTTTCTTTCTTTCTTCCTTCCTTCCTTCCTTCCTTCCTTCCTTCCTTCCTTCCTTCCTTCCTTCTTTCTTTCTTTTTTTCACTCCAATTTGGTTTTTTTTTTAGGAATGCCAACTGAGCAGTTCTGCCTTCTCTGCCATAGTGTGGTATTCACTCCAGGATCACAGAATTTAAGAAGGAACCCCAGTGAACCTGATTTAATCCATATTGCTGAGAGTAATGGAAATCATTGCCTATTCCTTTGGAAAGGGGCTAACGTACCCTCAGCAGCATTCCTATCCCTTCTCTGATCCTCCCTAACTTTAAAAAAAATGTTTTTTTGGAGGCAACTGAGTTTAAGTGATTTGCCCAGGGTTACACAGCTAAGTAAGTGTCTGAGGCTGAATTAGAACTCAGGTCCTCCTGATTCCAGAGCTGGTGCTCTATCCACTGCACTACCCAGCCACTTCTTCCTCCCTAATTTTCTAACTTAATTTTTTTAAAAATCAAAACAACCAGCAATCAAACAAATCCTTTTTGCTGTTGTTCCCTTTCTTCAGCAGATTCAGGTCATTCTAAGCTTTAGTTTTCTTGTCATTCCTCTCATAGGACCAAGCCATGATCTGTATTCATTCACCCTTCATCATCTTGTTTCTCTCTTCCATAGTCCCCAGCCCACATTTGACAAATAGGGAAGCTGAGGCCCAAAGAGGGAACACAGTGTACCAGGGACAGGGCTATGTCTTCAGACTACAAGGCAAAGATTATTTCTCCTCTACTTGGTTCCCTTCCATAAATACAGGCACTGTGGTGGTGGACAAACTCTACAACTGATAAACAGATCTCAGATTATTCATCAATCCCTTTATCAGAATAAACTAACAGGGGAGATTGTGAATTTGAAGTAAACGAAAGTGAAATATTGGAGAGGGGGAGGAGAGGAATGAGAGTAGGAGGTTCTTGTACCTTGGAGACTTCAGGGCCACCTTTCTCATTCCAGTCTAATGTGGTTCAGGGCATACTCTGGCATCTCACACACTATTCAGGGAAGCTACCTGCCTGAAAAGTCTTCCTCAAACACAAGACTGAGCAAATCAGAAGCTCCTTATTGCCTCAAAAGGATAAAATGTAAACTCCTTAGCCTGGCATTCAAGGTCACCACAATCTAGTTTCAATCTACCTCCTTCCCCAATTAAAATATATATATATATATATATATTCATACTCTTTTTTTAAAAACCATCAACCTCACTTCCCAGGGACTCCCTTCTTCTAGTAACAAAGAAACATAGCCAAGCAACACCAATTATGGCCATTCTAGGCAATGTACATTCTGCACCTAGAATCTCTACTTTGAGTTGAGAGGAGGTGGGCACTGGGCACTGAGATCACTGCATTGATTAGAATTTTGTCTTTGGCATTCCAACCAACCTTTCCAGGCTGACTGCATAGCTCTCCCCTTCCCCTACTCAAAAGTCCTGGGGCCATTCAGAACCACTGCCCTTGCTCTCCTAGAACAGGCTACATCCAGCCTCTGACATTTGCATGAGCCTCCCCACGGCCTGGAATGCACTCCCTCCTTATCTTTTTAGATAAGGCCTTTTAGAAACCTTTGCCTTCTGGGCTGAGTTCTGGGGCCAACTCCTTTACGAAGCCTTCCTGATTCTCCCAGCTCAAGCTGTTTGTTCTGTTCCTTCTCATTACTTTCCAAAAAGAAAAAAAATCACTAACACCCCCGCTCCCCGTTTTTTCCTCGTTGTTGTGTTGTTCATTTGCTTTCCAGTCATGTCTGACTCTTCATTACCCCATTTGGGGTTTTCTTGGCAAAGATATTGGCGTGGTTTGCCATTTCCTTCTCCAGCTCGTTTTACAGACAAGGAAACCAAGGCAAATAGGGTTAAGTGACTTGCTCAGGGTCACACAGCTAGTGTCTCAGGCCAAATTTGAACTTAAGTAGAGGAGTCTTCTTGACTCCAGGCCTGGGGCGTAATATCTACTTTACCATTCTTCCTCATTCTTAAAAAAAAAAAATCAAAAAGGAGAGAACATTTACATAGACAAAGTAGAACAGAAAAGAAGAGTTATATGTGAAATAACCAATCTCCTTTGTAGACAGCTTACTTTTTAAAAAGGTACATAATGCATTTAACACCTCCCTTCTGAAGCCAGCCAGCTTGTCTGTTTTCTTACGAACTTTTCTCCAGTCTTTTTTCTATGTATTTCCTCCTCACATTTCTCTGGGACGAGTTGTCTGCTCCTTGCTTTGTTCATCACTCCCCACCTTGAACTGTACTTCCCTGAGTGCCCCTTATTAAACTAGAACTGTATGAGAGAAGTGACTATTTTTTTGCATCTTTGTATCTTGTCCTTTTAGGTATTTAATATAGGTCCATTCAACAGAATTAACCTTTATTTTTATTATTACAGTTTTATGGAATGGAAAAAAAAATGCTGGACTTCTTTTTTGAGTCCCTGATCTAGCACTTAATAGCTGCATGACCTTGGGGAAGTCATGTTTCTGAGGCTCAGTTTTGTCTTCTGTAGAATGGGTGTGTGTGTCCAACTAGATTACTTTTGAGATATCTTCTAGATTTAAATCTATGCCCCTATAGATACCTAAACAAGGCAGACTGCAATAGGACAAAGGAGGGCATCTTGAGGAGCTCTAAAATAGGAGAGGGAATCAGGGGAGGTGTCACCTGAGTCACTCTTCCTCCTCATTTTTGCTTTCTTCCTCTGCTGCCTTTAAGACTCAGCTTAAATCTCCCCCTCCCCAAGTGCCTTCCCTCTGGGATTGCCTTCCATTTTCTCTGTATGTATGTGTATACATATAAACATATACATACATACACAGTGAAAATGAAGGTAATTAAGCACTATATGCCAGGCACTGTGTATATACAAATTACTATATATACATTGATAATCATTTAATATCAATTTAATAACTTCATTAAGGGCCAGAGCCTGAACTAATAATCAACTAGAAGAAGAGCCTGGACCTAAGCTTCTTTGTTCTTTGAGTAAACCCAGAGAATACGTCTTCCTATGTCAACAAGGCCAAATCAGGCTGACTTAAGAGCTTTCTTTCCTCTGTCTATGGCCATTAAGGATGAGACCTTTAACCCGAGAAACTATCTTGAATAATGTGACTTTTTCTTATCTTAATATTTTATGGGCATATACTATGTTAATGGTAAATTAAACACAGAAATCCTGGGTTGTAATTTCAATGGACACTTTGTCAACTCTCTTATCTTATTGTATTTGCAACCTATTCAATTAAGAAAAATCCTTTTCTTGTATCATGGTTAAACATACATGGGGATCATAAAATTGAGTAACACAGGCATGCTGAGTTGGCACTAAAAATATATTTAAACCTTCTCATTCCTTTGTTCAGGCAATCAGAACTTATGCTCTGGCTCCTTGTATGTACAAGTAAGCTAGCTCTGCTAGCTTTAAGGGAATAAACAATATGAATTTACATGTCACCTAGCTTATTTGCCTCCTTTAACCAAACTTTCAGGTCAACAACATACACACATATTCATCATACATACACACACAGGGCCTGGCACATAATAAGTCCTTGATTAATGCCTGTTGACTGATTGAAGGAATAGAAGGATGTTAATAGGAGGAAATAAGGAGGGAGCATGTTCTCTAGGCATGAGGTGAATGATTGATTGCCTTCACAAATTCACAGATGCAAAAAGAGGCCATGCTAACAATCGAGGAGAAGGGAGGATTCTGAAATTGTGAGGAAGGGATCATATGAGCCTTAAAGTACTATAAACACATGGTCTTCCTCTTCTTCCTCCACCTCCTCATCATATTGGGTTTCCCTGTCTTGCCAGAGCTGGAAGTGCAGGGGCTACGATTCATGGATCCAACAGGCAGAGCCCACTATAGCTCAGAACCCCTCAGACTCAGGGGATCTACCAGCCACAGTCTCCTAGGAATTGGTCTTACAGGCATATACCAGCCATCTGTACGTTATTATTATTACTTCAATTTTTTAAATGGATTTTTGACCTCCTACGTGGGAAGACTCCCATATATGACTGGATTGAAACTCTTTCTTGCCCTCTCATCCTCCATGGTTCTGGTTTGTGCCTTTCTGTAAATCCTCCACAAGGAATGGACTGAATGTTCTGGGTGCTGTTCTCTAATTCCCTTGGCATCACGCCCCTACTGAAGGAGCACAAGGGCTATCCATTTCTTATGCGCCTTGCCCTTACCATATGACTGGTCTGTTTCCTTTCCTGGGCATGCATCTTTCTGATGCTCTTTCTTATGCTGCTTCCGTTGCATAAGTCTTGGTTGCTAAGATGGCATAGCTGGTTCACACCCCAAATGCTCCTCTTTGTTGCCCTTTACATGACCTTCAATTTTAGCTTTTCAGAGACTAATTCCGGTATGCCATGACTCATAACTATATAGCGTCGCTGGAAGGATATTGGTATTTTTTTTAATGGTTCCTTGTTTCAGGGACAAGATTAGGATGGGGAATTAACTAAAAGTACCAAGCAATTTCCCAAAGGTAACCCAATCTGGTCTTCTCCTCTTCTCTAATTCTAGACCCATTTTATTTTCTAGGCACAGTGTCTAGATATATATCCACAGATATATGTTCTGAAGGACCAGCTTTATTTGTTGTTCAGTTTCAGTTGTATCTGACCCTTCATGACCCCATTTGGGGGGTTTTCTTGGCAAAGATACTGGAATGGTTTGCCATTTCCTTCTCTAGCTCATTTTACAGATGAGGAAACTGAGGCAAATAGGACTAAGTGATTTGCCCAGGGTCACACAGCTAGCATGTGTCTGAGGCTGGATTTGAATTCAGAAAGATCAATCTTCCTGGCTCCAGGGTCAACACTCTATTCGCTGTGCTACCTAGCTGTCACCAGCTTTATAGGTGTTTCATAGTCTGGACAAAAGGCATTCTTTAACCACTTAGTTTTCCCTATGTGGATAATTGGGCTGAACTCTTTTGAAACTGGTTAAGATGGGTGATGAATAGAGATGATGGTGAGCTACAGAGGACAACAGTGAGCAGAGTGACTGATGGTGAATGAATGGAAAATGACCTAGTTAAGTTTACCATATGTTAGATACTGTACTTAGTACTAAGGATAAAAATACAAGCAAGTAAGATAGTCCCCTCCCTCAAAGAGCTTATGTTCTATCTGAAAGTAGGTCTGGAAGGGACCTCAGTGGTCATTCAGCCTAATCCCTTCAGTTTCTTGATGAGGAAACTGAGGCCCAGAGAGGTAAGTACCTTGGCCTTGGTCACAGAGGTTCCTACTGAGATTCAAACCCAGATCTTCTGACTCTAAATTCAACATCCTTTCCCCTTGTGGAAAATATTATACTATTTTATATCATTTTTGTAATTTCAATAAGACTCAGGGCCTGAACTACTTAACCAGAAGAAAAGCCTGATCCTAACAGTTTCTTTGTTCTCTGAGTAAGCTCAGAGATATCTCTATCTTATATCAACAAAATCCAGATGGAGCATTCCTTGCTCTGTCCATGGCCATTAAGGGTGAAAGCCTTGACCCCAGACACTATCTTGAATTATGTGACTTTTCCTTATCTTAATTTTTATGGGCATATACTATGTTGTGGAATGTTAATGGCCAATTAAACACAGAGATCCTGGGGTAGTAATTCCAATTGACACTCTGTCAACTATCTAATTTGTTATATTTACAATCTATTCCATTAAGGAAAATCTTCTTCTTGTATCATGGTTAAATATACATGGGGGTCATAAAAATGAGGTCATACAGGCTTGCTAGCTCTGCTAAAATAACGTATATAAGTTTTCTCATTGCTTTATTCAGGCAGCCAGAGTTTATACTCTGACTCCTTGTACGTACAAGTAAGCTAGCTCCGCTATGCTTTAAGGGAAAATAATAAACAACATGGATTTTTCTATCACCTAGCTCTGTTGTTTCCTTCAACCAAATTTTCAGGTTTAACACCCTACATACATCACTCTGGCAAAATATCTTATTTGCTATGTCCTCTTCTGTCCATGTACGTATCAAATTTTCTAACTTCAAAATATATGCCGTGATAATCAGGGTCTATTGTTCTGATCCTTTATAATACTTTACGTGTTTTTCCACATTTGTCCTGTTTTATGGAGCAATAATAATACTAATTAATTAATTATTAATTAATAATAATTGAATAATTAATTCACTACAATCGTTTTTGCCAATCATTGGACTTAGAGGTAGTTTTTTAAAATCATGAATAAAGCAACTATGAATGTTTTTTTTTTATTAAAAAGAGCTTACATTCTAATAGGAGAAGTTGGCATGTATAATATAGAGAAGTTGAATGAACAAGCATTTTTTAAGGTGCCTACTATGTGTCAGGCACTGTGCTAAGGGCTGGAAGTGGTGGCTTAGGGAAGGGTGTTTTAGACAAGAAGTCAGGGGGAATAGTGATGAGAGTCATAGAGTAAGTAATTAAAATGCTCTTTCCAAAGTGGTTTTTGTCTTTATGGATCTCAGAACTTGCTTTTGAAAGGACAGAAGAAGCTGAGATGGGTGGAGCTGAGTAAAGGAGAGTGAAGGTAAATTAGACTGTAAGCACCCTGAGGGCAATGTTTTAGCATCCCCAGCATCTAACTCAGTAGTGGTCACAGTAGGCATTTAGTAAAAGCTTGTGGATGGTGAATAGAGATGAAGGTCCCTTAGAGAATTGAGTTATATGAAAACAAAGATCATTTCTGGGGGCACAGATTACTATAACAAAGGCAACAGTTACAAAGTCTGAACTGCTCTCCCAAGTCTTCCATTGGTAGAGCTGGCATGGCTTTCTTAGAACTGGCCACTCTTGACTAAAGTCACACTCCCCACTCTGTTCTCCCCACCCTAGACTTATCTCATGTTCCCAGGGTTTCCCACTCTGTTCTCTCTCTTCTGGGCTCCATGTTGCCCAGTAATGTAAATAGCACTGAGCTCAGAGTTAGCAGAGTCCTGGGTTCAAACACTGGATTTTCTGTTTACTGTCTAGGTGATTATGGGCCGGTCACTTTTCCCCAAGCCTCAGTGTCTCCATCAGTTAGATGGAGATGAGAACATGGGGAAACTGCTTTGTAAAACTTAAGGACCTAAAAAGATATGAGAAGAGGTGGGAGACTGGGGATATGGAACACTATTAATATTACATTTTTTTTGATATATTGTTCAGTTTTCTTGAACTCTCTCTCTTTCTCTCTGGCTCTCCTTTCTCTTTCTATCTCTCCTCTCTGTCTCTCTCTCTGTCTCTCTCCCTGTCTCTCCTCTCTGTCTCTCTCCTCTCTCTGTTTCTCTCTGTCTCTCTCTGTCTCTCTGAGGTAGGAGGAGTAGGGACATACTAGGAAATGTAGGTGACATAAAGCAAAAGAAAGCAATACAAATTATTTTTTTCAGAAACTATACCTCTCTAGAGCTATATGCTCTATGATTAATCTCACTGGGGAAATTTCGGGCAATAGAGCAACACTCTTGGATGGGATCTGCCTGTCCCTGGCTGCTTGGCTTCTCCATCACAGAATGACACCTGAATCTAGCCGATGATGCCCTAGCGCCCTCATAGATGGGTCTCTGCTTCTGTCTTCTGAAAGGCTTTTGGCAAGGCAACCCATTTGCTTCACTCCAACACCAGCTCTGCGTGTAGAAAGGTCTTGATGTAGTTTGGAAGAAGCAAAGGCAACAGCCCCAGTTATTATAGTATGTTCTGGTGATTATTTGGCTTTCATCTTTGCCCTATCATCTCTTGCCTGGTTTCATACTTATTAGTGTAATGGGGGTTTGGCAAATGCCCAGATTGCCTAAGATGAAGTTACCTAGGTGGGAGGAGCTGGCTGGCTCCCTCTTAGGTGATCTGGGTATGCGCCAACCTGGACTACATTTGTTTACAAGTTACATCTTGCCTATGAGAGCAGCATGGTCAAGACTGTGCCAAATGATCATTTTGTGTTGTAGGAAAAACTGGAGGAGGACTATTCAGGGCTCAGTCTTCTGTCCATGGAGGGGTGGCAAGAGTGAAGCGGGGAAGGAGGACGGGAAGATCATAGGATCATGGATTTAAAGCAAGAAGGGACTAATATGAGGCCTTTTAAGTAAATCTCTTTATTTTGTAGATGCAGAAACCTGGGCCTATATTAGGTGAAATGACTGGCCCAGGGTCACACAGTCAGTATCAGATAAAATGAGATAATATTTCTAAAGTACTTTGCAAACTTTATGACTCTAATTTTGTCTTTTGGAGGGGGAAGGTAAGGCAATTACGGTTAAGTGACTTGCCCAAGGTCACACAGCTAGTAAGTGTCAATTGTCTGAGGCTGGATTTGAACTCAGGTCCTCCTGACTCCAGGGCTGGTGCTCTATTCACTGCACCACCTAGCTGCCCCCTTTGCAAACTTTAAAGCCTTATCACCATCATCCAGGATCTACCAGTGCCCCCAAGGAACCTTCACCCACCTACCTTTCAACCGTCTCCCACAACCATTACTCCAGCAGCAATTCATTTGTCTTCAACAAATATATTTGATTGTCTCCAATTGAGACTGTCTACATCTTGTTTGTACATGGCTGTGTGCATATTGACTCCCTCATTCGACTGTAAGCTCCTTAGAGTAGGGTCTGTCTTTTACTTTTCTTTGTAACTCCAGTACTTGAAACTGTGCCTGGTACATAGTAGGTGCTTAATAAATACTTATTGACTGACTGCTCTGAGTCTGCAGACATTTATTGAGCACCAGGTACGTACAAAGCCTTGTAGTTGGGGACAATCTCCACCCTCCTGAGGGCTTCTGTTCCTTTCCACTGGGAGGATGCACTATGTACCCAAGCATATTAGAAGGAAGATAGAAGAGCGCCCTCTAGTGTCAGGTCACTAATACTGTGTGTGTGGGGGGGGCGGGATTAGAGGTGGAGGTGGGTGGAGTGGAAGAGGCAGCCAACAAAGAGAGGCTGATAGCTTGATGAAAGGAAGAAACTAACAATTAGAGAGCTTAGCTATGAGGACTGAAGGAAGACTCTGGGGTGACCTAATAGCGGTGGAGGAAGGATTAGCTTTGTTCGGCTTGGTCCTAGAGGGCAGAACTCAGGCAGTGGGTGGAAATTGAAGAGGTAATGGGCCCCCCCTCACTAGAAGGCCTCAAGCAGAGACTTGGTGACCCCTTGGGGGATTGTTAAGTGCCCTTACTATATGTCAGACACTGTGCTAAGTGCTGGGAATTTCTGTGCAGGAGGGTTGGACTAGATGGTCAGATTCCGGGGCTCATTAATATATGGCTCCTCCCTTCCAAAAGACTTTGAGGGAGCCAGGGATGGATAAGGCCCAGTCCACGCCTACCATGAGCATACAGACTTCTGCAGTGGTAAACGGTTAGCAGCTGGTTCTCCGGGCGGAAAGATCATTCATTCAGTCAATAAGTATTTTTTAAGGGTCTGCTCTGTGCCAGCCACTGTGTGCTGAGCTCTAGGGATACAAAAACAGCAAAAGCCAGTCCCGGGCCTCTAGGAGCTCTCAGTCTAAAGAGGGAGATAATAAATAAACATGTACAAACCATATGCCGGATAAGTAGGAAATAATTAAGAGAGAGGGCATTATAATAAAGAGGGGGTGGGAAAATCTCCAGTAGAAGGTGGAATTTTAGGTCTTGAAAGAAGCTAGGCAAGCCAGGGGCCAGAGATGAGGAGGAAGAGCTTTCCAGGCACCTGGGACAGACAAAGAAAATGCTCTGAGTGGAAGAAAAGGAAATAGCCAGGAGGCCAGTGTCATAAGATTGAAAAATATATACACACAATATACTTTCAAATTTAATCTGCATTCTTAACACCTCCAACAGTTTCTTAAGTCTCAACCATCTACAAACAATAAATCAAACCCTTTGCCCTACGCTGAAAATTTTAAATGGGGGCGGGGGCGGGTTAGAGCTGGCTCCCACACCCCCTTAGCTGTCTGTAGGAGGGGATGGGGAAGGGATGGAAAAGAAGCTGGGTATGGAATATGAGTTTTGAATATCAGGCAGAATGTGAAAATTATTCAGACATAAGAAAGATACGGCTCGTACTATGTCAGGTACCAGAACAGCTTCCCAGCCAGGAGACTTCCAGAAAAGAGCCCTTAGAGCGGAGATTCTGGACCTTTTTGTGTGTGTTCTGAATCCCTTCAGTTAGAATGGAGCCCTTCTCAGAACAATGTTTGTAAAATGGCATTCCAAAGGAAACCCATTAAATTGAAAACAGTTATCAAAAATGCTTTGTTTTTTCAAAGCTCATAGACTCCAGGTTAAGAACCCTGCTTTGAGACCACCTAATCCCACCTACCCCACCCCCCATTTTACAGAGAAGGAAACTGAGACCTATGCTAACACTCAGCTTCCCCTCCCCCTTCCTCATGCCATCCCTCCCCCCCACAAAGGACACCCCTTAGCTTCAGCTGCCTCTTTTATTCCCCAGTTTGCTGCCAAACTTCCTGGTTTCTGTTTTGTCTCCCAGGCAAACACCCTGGTCCACTTTGGTCTATGGTGTACTGGTGGGGATTGGAGACATCAGTTCCTTTATGAGTTGTCCACAGGGGCCTCTTCCTTCCTGAGAAAGATTACAGTCCTCAAATGGGCCAGAGGAAGTCCTTTCTGGCCCTAAATCCTATGGTCCTGTGAGCTTGCTGGATCAGATGGAGCCACTTAACATAGTCTAGGAGGCACGGGGCTAATCATGGTGGAAAGGAGCATTGGCTTTGGAAGGGCAGGACTTTGGGCAGCATTCTTGCTCCAACATGCCTGCCTGTGAGACAATCGAGTGACGACTGAACCTCCCTTGGCCTCATAGATTTGGAGCAGGAGTGGAGAATCTGTGGCCTCCAGGCCACATGTGGCCCTATCTAGGTCCTCAAGTGTGGCCCTTTGACTGAATCCAAGCCTCACAGAGCAAATCCCCTCAATAAAGGGATTTGTTCTGTAAAACTTGGACTCAGTCAAAAGGCTGCGCTTGAGGACCTAGAAGTCCACATGTGGCTTCAAGGCCAAGTTCCCCACCCCTGATTTAGAGCTAAGTTAGAAGGAAATTTAGAGGTCATTTAACCCAGCCTCCTTATTTTACAGATGAAGAAACTGAAGGCCTTATGACCTCAGAGGGCTGGTGTAGATAATCATAGCTATCGTTTATATAGCACTTTAAGGTTTGCCCAGTTCTTTACCTGTGTTTTCTCATTTGGTCCTGTGAAGTATGTGCTATTATTATCCCCAGTTTATAGCTGAAGAAATCGAGCTCCAGAGAGGTTAAGTGACTTGCTCCAAATCACACATGGTAAATGTCTCAGGCAGGATTTGATCACAGGCCTTCCTGGCTTTCCTCTCCACCTGGTTCTATCCTCTCCACCCTCTTGCTAGCTTGTGGTCAAATCACAGAAGCTGGGCCCAGATCAGCTTCCCAGCCAGGAGACTTCAGGGGGCTTACTTGGGAGACGCACGCATGAGTAGATGTTTGGTAAGTTGTTGAAATCCCTTCCTGATAGAGGAGGGTAGAGCTGGGGAGAATGGGGGAGAGAAAGAGGGAAGGTCTGGAAAAAGAAGTTGTGGTCACAGTTGACATATATAAGATAGATGAGTCAACCAAACTGGGGGTGTTGTGAAAGGAGGACAGCTGAGAGTGAGAAGGGTTAGCAGCAGTGGGTGATGGGGAGGGCAGGAAGCCTGTAACGCCCCCACCCCCTCCACCCAGTCTCCATGACTGGACCCACCAGGTGAAACTGGGTCATGGTACCCTCCAGGCTGAACAAACCCTGAAAAAGCACAATAAGGGATGGAAGAATGGGGTGAGCTTCTTGGGGGGCCAGGGCCCTCATCCTCTATGTTTAAAATGAACTTCTCTCATCTCAATCTGTTGAATTTCCTCCCTTCCTTCAAGGCCCAGATCAGGTACAGCCCTTCTCTCCCACTCCCCTCCTCCAAAGTGGTCTTTCTCTCCTCCCATTTCCCATAATCCTTTGACCACCGATCTCACTCTCCATTGCATCAGAGATGTTGGTGTATTTCTCCTCATCAGTCGAATGTAAGGTCCATGAGGGCAGGCTGTCTAAAGTGAAGCTCCTACTTCTTTGCCCAGCTCTGGGTCATTACCCCCCCCCCCCCATCTTAGGGCCCACCTTCTCCCACCACCACCACTCCTTTCATTCTCCTCGTTGTCCCCTTCCCATGGCCATGAAGGTGAGGGCCAACTCTCTGGGGGATAGATCACCCCTTCCCTGGTGCAGCGATACCCAGCTGGGGCAGATTGTTCATCCATGTTCCCTTCCTTTTCCCTGGCCTCCCTACCCTCATCCCTACAGATTCTGGGAATCTGTCTCAAAAGCAAGAATTGCTAGTTCCAGTTCCAGCACCAGCACCAGCTCTGGATACAACTATCCCAGTAGAACAGAAGATGAAACAGGCCTAGCGTGGTCAGATGCTGTCTGCTCCAGGCCGTACCCAGTATAATAGGCAGTTTGTTGACTAGCACTGAACAGTATATGGGAGGAGCCAGGAGCCAGAAGTCAGGCCAGGCTATGTGAGGCCTCCCTGGGACCTGGAGTGGCTGGATCTTCTAGGGGAGGCTCAGGACTGACCTCCCACCCCCACCCCCTCAGCTCCTGGGGCTACCGAGGATGATGAGCAAAGAGTAAGAAAGAGCCACTTCCTTCCTTCCTGCTGCCCGCAGCCTGGGCCAAGCTGGTGGGGGAAGTCTTGCAGAGTGGCCCCTGCCCTGGGGAGATGCTGCTGCTGCTGCTGCTGCTGCTGCTGCTGCTGCATCTCCCTTACCGGGCAGCCCCACCCTACTTCTTGCCTCTGAAGAGGAGGCTAAAGTACTGGACTCCAAAAGCCTGCGTAGGGAGAGATCTTCTTGGGGATAGATTTGCCTCTAATTAGCAGACATCCTGACATGCCTGGTCCCTAATTAATCCCATCCTCTCTAATTAATCCCTGATCCTACCCTTCTTGCTACCCCCTCCCAGCTTTAGGGGTAGGGGAGAAGAGAGGCAAGAGATAACATAAAGTAAAAAAACAAAACCAAAAAAGCATTTCCTAAGAACCTACTACACGCCTGGTGCTTTATAAACTCTCATTTGGTCCTCAAAACAACCTTGTGAATTAGTACTATCATTAGCTCCATTTTATAGATTGAGGAAACTGAGGCAAACAGATCAAGGGATTTGCTGATAAGTATCCTGAGGTCTAGGTCTGAGCTCAGATCTTCCTGAGTCCAGGCACAGCACCTTAACCACTGCACCACCTAGCCACCTGAGTGGAATGGAAAGAATACTGGATTCGGAGTCCTCCTCCTTAGCGTGTGTAGTTCTGGGGTTCAAAGCCCTACTCTGCCCCGGTCATCGGCTGTCTGACCTCCAGCGGGGCCTTTCATTTCAGGGATTCCTTAACTATGAGAAAGTGATAAGGAATTTTGGGGAACCTACCTCAGCAGATTATTGGGAGGAGCTTTGCAAAGCTAAGGGCTTTGCAAACTTCAAAGTGCTACTTATCAAAATGTCCCTTGTCACCGCCTTTGCAAACACTCCTGGACATTCCCTCAGTCGTTGGCCATTTTTAGTCATGGAAAATCTGAGCTGAAAGGCTGTCAAATAATGGACAGCATTTTTAAAAATGCTCAGTATGTGTCAGGCTCTATAGCTAGGGGTTGGAGTCAGCCTCATTTGGAGTCACAAGTTGGTCGTTGTTCGTATCCGACTCTCCTTGGCTCCATTTAGGGTTTTCTTGGCAGAGATACCAGAGATGCCATTTCCTTCTCCAACTCATTTTACAGATGAAGAAACTGAGGCAAACAAGACTGAGTAATTTGCTCAGGGTCACACAGCTAGCAAGTGTCTGAGGCTGGATCCTGGCAAGTCACTCAATGTTGCTCAGCCTTATTTTCTTCAATTGCAAAACAGGGCTAATAATTACACCTATCTTCACCTCACAAACCTGAGAAACTTGAGAAAACACATTTAAAGGGCTAGTGTAAATATTAAGGTGATATTTGCATGCCAGTTATTATTATTGAATACAGAAATGAGACAGTCTTAGATCAAAGAATGTCAGGGATGGGAAGATCATGGAATTTAGGTCTGGAAGGACTTTTAAGATCATCTCTTGACCCATCCCCTAATTTTAAAGAGGAGGAAACAGAGATGATGTGATTTACCAAAAGGCACACAGCTAAGAGGCAGCAGAAGCAAGGATTGGACCCTGCTTCTCTCACTCCACATGTAGTCCTTTCTCTCACATCTATTTTTGGCAGTTGAGAAATTAGGCTATTGGAGCTCTGAGCGCCCTTAGAGGATAGAGTGTCAGAGCTCAGAAGGACCTTAAAACATAGAGCATTCTCAGAGCTGGGAGGGACCTTAGAGCAGCAGTTTCTAACTCAGATAGAAACAGGGCCATCAAAACATCCATCCAACAGATTCCTGTGGGCTGCATATTGATTTAAAAAACCATGTTAATAGTATCTAAGTTTTATTGTATTTTTAGTTTATGTCTTAGAACACAGGATGTGTCAGAGCTGGGAAGATCCTTGGAGCCCAAAATGAGAGAACGTTGAGGGCCTTTGAGGTCACCTAGTCCAACTCTCTTATTTTACAGATAGGGAAACCGAGTCTCAAGGAAGGAGAGGGCGCTTGCCAAAGGTTATATAGCAAGTCAGCCCTTCTCTTTAGTACTAACAATGGGTCCTTTTCATTATCGCTCTCCCTCCTATCACCATTAATTATATGTATGTATTGGCTCTGGTCAAGAACATAATCCTCTAAGCTTTAACAGTCTGTCCCCATCAATGATCCTGGCGCCCTGACCACCATTCCATCACTCTTTGTCTTGTCGAAGCCCATCGCCATCAGTCATGCTGTCCCTATGACTGGGCTGTCGCTGTTCTAAACCAGTCCAATCCAAAAAACTTTAGAAGTCCCCACTATGTGCCAGGCACTGTGCTGCAAAGGGGATACAGCAAGAAAAGGAGAGACAGCTCTCGTCGCCATGGAGCTTGTATTGATAATAACCACAGCTCACGTTTACACACTTCTTTAAAGTTTGCAGAGTGCTTTACATATGTTAACACATTTGATCCTCAAAGCAATCCTGTGAGGTAGGAGCTATGCTTAGCCCCATTTTGCAGATGAGAAAATTGAGGGACAGAGGTTAAGCGACTTGTCTAGTTACACAACTAGCAAATGTCAAAGGTAGGATTTGAACTCAGGAACTCAGATCTTCCTGATTCCAAATTCCATACTCTACCCACTGTGACCCCTAGCTGCCTTGTTATCAGGGGATATCACATGACGCTCTATCATAGACAAAGAGAGCTCTCTCCTCTCTCCTCCCTCCCAGCATATTTCCTAGCATCGCTTATCACTTTGAGTCTAGGTCTCTGACACTGACATGCAGGTTGGGTTGTCAGAGCCTCCTTGTCGCCTCCACCACTGAGACCACAAATGCTACTATTAGGGGCATCTCTGTCCTTGGTGGAGGTGAGCATAGATGTCACAGAATCAGAGAAAAGCAGAAACGGAAGCAATCAGCACTTTCCCTTCTCAACCGGGCTGGCTCAGACCCAGGGGTCTGACTTCCAGTCACTGTGCTTTGTGGGGGCCCCATCAGCCAGCACTTAATTTCCTCTCCCCTCAGGGACCTAGGTGGTCAGGCTTCTACCTCTCCTCTCAGAAACCCAAGTATGTAGGTTCCAATCCTAGCCCCCTTCCCAGATGTCCATTTCCTCAGCCCTTCTTTCCTCAGGGACCAGTCATCCTGCCCTTCTGTCCTTATCCTTAGCTCTTTTCAACCTCTCCTACTTTTTTTTTCTCTCTCTTACCTTTAACAAAGAAAAGATACCTTGGAACAAGACAAGGCAGGCTAGAGGAAGGGACAGGCAGAGTTGAGGTGAAGCTTCCTGAGCTTCGATTTCCACCCCTGCAGCCCAGAGGGGAACAGAGGCTGGTCTAGAGACCCCCAGAAGGTCACTGGTGTCACAAGTCAGAGAGCTCAAGCCACTGGCCTGGTGACACAGAATAAGCTCAAGACAGATCCTGGAGCCTAACCAGCCCTGCTCATGGTCTCAGAGCTGAGAGGGAGCTCAATCAGTTTTAGAGGCAGGGAGCCCTTAGGAAATCCAACCCAGGACATCGGGGCTGGGAAAGATCTTAGAACACAGAATGGCCAAACTGAGAGCTCAGAGCTCATTTGAGCCAACCATCTCACATGACAGATGGGGAAACCAAGGTCCTCAGAAGGGGAGAGAGTCTTTGCCAAGATTAAAAAGTCAGCAGCAGGTTCAGGATGAGATTTTAGGTATCCTAGCTCCCAGCCTGATCAGGGGTCTTCTCACATCACAAGGCCTATGGGATCAGCATTAGGACTTTCCATGCTGTGGTATGACAATGTCAGTAGTACAGAGACAGCCCATGCAGTGGTAGTTTTACAGTAGTAATCATTATTAATGTTGATCCCTGATCTGAGCCACAGACGCCCATACTAGGCTGGGTCCCCAGGCAATAGCCTGTCACTGGGGCCAGAAGGGAGGCTCTAGGGGAATCTGCTGGAGAGTCGTCCCCCTGTCCCCTCCCCGTGCAAACAGCAAGGGCAGGATGAGCTTTGATATCATTCTCCTCTGAATGGGCAGCATTAGCTACCCTTGGGCCAATCCCTTAAAAGCTCCGCCATGAAAGAGTGAGCAGTTCATAAAACCCTTCTAGATAATTAAATCCAACCTCCGCATTTAACAAATAGGAAAATTGAAGTACAAGGCAGGGAATTGATTCACGATAGTGATGTCAGTGGTACATCTGAGACCCAGATCTTTGGCACTCAGTCAGGGGCCCCTTCCTGGTCCATTTCTCTGGGGTCCTGGGAGGAAGGTGGGCAGACATGGGAGAAGGACCTCTCACCTGAAGTAGGGATGGGTGTGGGCCTGGGAAGTGGCACACCCAGTGGTCTGTCTGAAGCAGAGACAGAGCCCAGAGAGGAGCCCTAGGACAGGGTTGTATCAAGCAGACAAGGTAGGGTGGGGCAGGGAACTACCTCAAGCTGAGCGAGGCTGCTCTGAGCTGCACTGTGACAGCAACTCACCATAGTGGCTGCAATTCTCGGTCCCTGCGACCCTAGGTTGGGTCCCCTGGGGTGAAGCAGGTGGCTGCAGCTGCTGGGAGAGCCAGGTTCAGGGGGATCCTGGTGGGGACTCAGATATGGCCTGGTGCTGGCTCTCTCTGTGTGTCAGGACTGGGAGCATCAGTTCCTCTTACAAAGGCCTCTGCACCCCCACACCCACTTCCTATCACTGGGAGGGGCAGGGCCAGGGGGGAAGGAGCTCTCACCACAGTAGAGGCCTCCTCTGAGGAGGGGGCAGGATGGCACCATGGTCCCCTAGAAGTAAGTCCAGTGTCTGAACACTGACGGGAATTTTGGTTCTGTTAATTTCTTCTTTGATCAGTAGACTGTAAGCCCCTTGAGGGCAAGGAGTTATATTCATTTTTGTCTTTGTATATTAATAAGCACATGTTGTTGTTGAGTCTTGTCTGAATCTCTGCTATCCCACTTGGGGTTTTCTTGGCAAAGATACCAGAGGAGCTTGCCATTTCCTTTTTCAGCTCATTTTACAGATGAGGAACTGAGGCAAAAAGGGTTAAGTGACTTGCCCAGGGTCACACAGCTAGTAAAAGTCTGAGGTCAGATTTGAACTAGGGAAGATGATTTCAGGCTCAGCCCTCTATCCACTGCGCCGCCTAGTGGCTTGCATATTAAGCACATAGAAGGTGCTTAATAAAGGTTTGTTGAATTGAATGGTGGTCTTAGGAGCCCTAGGAATGTGGCCCTACTGAGCTCCACAGCAGCATTTTTTCAGGGTCTGGGAAGAAGCCTGGGGCGAAAAGGAAAGGCTGAGGCTGAGGTTGGGATGATGTAACATCACTTGTCTGAAATGTGGAACCCTTATTCAGAGAATGGTGGAAAACCAGAATCAATTTCTTTCTTTCTGCTAGGGACACACCAAGGACAAAACATGCATAAATAGACTGAGATCAGATGTGAGGAACAACTTTTTTCTCCTAAAGGGCCTTTTAGTGAGACTTTTCAAAACCTTTTCCCATCCATGGTCTTATCTGACAATACACCCAGGAGGGAGGCTGGGAGGGGCTATTCTCCCCCTTTGACTTCAGGAGGAAGCAGAGACTCAGTAAAAAAGGAAGTGCCTTGCCTAAGGTCACACAGCACCTCAGTAGCAGAGTTGGAAGTAAAATCTGTGATGAGAATCACAAGGTTCAGGGGAAGTCACTGGAAAGAGAAAGTGGGCTCTGACAACTGGAAAGCTGCCATACATCTATCTACATGCCCTCCAGACTCAGCCCTAAGTGGGTCACACTGGAAATAGATAAAAGCTCCCCATCTGAGACCCAGACACAAAGAACTGGAAGGGCCCTTTGAGATCACCAGGTTCAATCTCCTCATTTTTATAGTGGGGGAAACCGAGACCCAAAGAAGGGTAGGAACTCGCTGGAAACAGTGGCAGGACCAGGACCTCCAACTCCAGCGTTTTGGCTCCCAAACCAAGGCTGCTGAATAAATAGGTGCAGGACAGATGTGGCCATCTCTATATTGCCCCTCCAGGTTTGCTCTACGCAGGTTCCAAGGATTTCCACATGCACCTAAGACTAGCTTCCAAGGGGTGTGATGGGAGATGAAAAGAATTGACTCACCTAATGTGAGTGTGTGATAACAATACCAACAATAACACATATATTTATATAGTGTTGGTTATGTGCTAAGCACTTTACAAATGCTATCTCATATGGCCAGTGTGGGAATTGGTTTTGCTTGACCGAGGCTACTTTTCACATGAGTTTTGTTTTTGTTTTTTTTCTTTTTTGGTCAGGAGGCAGAAGTGAGAAGGAGATTAAATAAATGCTTGTTAATTGAAAAAGTTTAAAAATGTTATCTCATTTGATCCTCACAACAACCTGGGAGGTAGGCGCTGTGGTTATCCTTATTTTGCAATAGAGGAAACTGAGGCAGACAGGGAGTAAGTGACTTGCCTAAGGTAACACTGAGGCTGCATTTGAAACTCAGGTCTTCTTGGCTCCAGGTCAAGACAGAGTTGGCCCAGAGGGATTTTTTTTTTTTGCCTATGTGGATTAGGACAATAGCAGCTATGGGTCTGATCCACAAAAGTTATGGCTCTTAGACTATGGGCTGTTTTCTAAATTCATTCCTCCTCTAGATTGTGTGGTTGTTCAGTCATTTCAATCATGTCTGACTCTTTGTGACCCCATTTGGGGTCCTCTTGGCGGAGACACTGGAGTGGTTTGCCATTTCCTTCTCCAGCTCATTTGACAGATAAGGAAACTGAGGCAAACAGGGCTAAGTGACTTGCCCAGGGTCACAGGCCAGATCTGAACTTAGGAAGATGAGTCTTCCTGACTCCAAGCCCAGCACTCTATCCACCCGGGCCACTTAGCTGCTCTCCTCCTCCAGGAGCAATCGCAATTCAGGGCAGAACCAGCAGGAGGCGGCGTAATGGATTGATGCCGTGAGCAGCTTTCTGGGTAAGCTCTAAGCAGCACTTTCAGAAACACAGAGATTCTCCCAGCTGAAATGCAGACCTAGGACTGTGAGATGGGGTTGGGGGGTTGGGGTGGATGTGGAATATATGTTCCTTTCCCCACTCATGCTATGTATGGGAACGCAAGGTGGGGTGAGGCATGGCTTTTCCTATGGCTTGTTATATGCCAGTTAAGGAATGTTTCTGATGTGCCCCTATAAGCTATATGTGTTCTGGGTGTGGGAAAGCACTGGACCTGGAGTCAGGAGGTCCTGAGTTCAAATCCTACCACTGACACTTAACTAGCTGTGACCCAGAACAAATCACTTAATCTCTCAGCCTTAGTTTTTTCATCTACAAAATAGAGATAATAATAGCATTTATCTGATCGGGTGGTGAAGGTCAAATGAGATACTTCAGCAAACTTTGAAGTGCTAGCTAATGCTTATATTATTTTCCAGAGACTATACTGCCATCTGTTGCAACTCCATTGAACTGCTATTACCTTATAAAATCCTGACTTACTACTGCCACCTGCTGGTCCTTTACTGAACTGCAGCAGTTATTTTTACTTCTTTCCCTAGGGACACTTGGGAGACAGCTTAGGGCTATTTCAGTTCTTTTGTGAGTCAGGTCCCCAGGGCACCTAGCCAGCATAATGAGCGTCCCTCCGCTCAAATCGGTCTTTTGAACTCCTTTTGCTTCCTCCAGCTGGTAGTTCTATTTGTTTTCAGTCTGTCCTACTCTCTGTGACCCCATTTGGGCTTTTCTTGGCTTTGCCATTTCCTTCTCCAGCTCATTTTACAGATGAGGAACTGACACAAACAGGGTTAAGTGACTTGCTCAGGGTCACACAGCTAGTAAGTGTCCAAGGCTGGATCTGAACTCAGGTCCTCCCGATTCCGGGATTGGTGCTGTACCACCTAGCTGCCCTGGCACCCCAGGTGGGAAACAATCCCACAAGCTAACCAGTTCTCTCTACAGCAGCCTTAATTAAAGTTGAGTTGGAGGTGAACAAATTCTTTTCAATATCCATCATGCCCCTAGAAGCTAGCTTAGACCCGTGCAGCTTCACATGACAACATGGGGCAGAGCTGTCAATCTTTCTCTTGCATTCCTGCAGTTACACGGGAATCACACACCTCACTACATTTGTTTGTCAGACCTCTGGGCCTCTAGTGTGTGGGTGTTCTATGACTTCTTGTCTATCCACTTGTCTCCTGAACTCCTGCTTTTGCTGACCTTCACTTTTTGAATCATTCTCACTCCTACTTGTCTGCCTGTTTCTGCTTCAAGGCCTCTTCCTGATCTTTGATACCTGGGTCTGCCTCAATCCCCAAGATTGTTCCCTAGGCTCTTGGCCCCGAGTTCTCCATGGATGGCTGACTCCTAGGCTTATATCTTCTCTGATTCCCCAGGCTGGCGCTAGCTCTTCTTGTATCCATTTCTACACTCACCGCTTGCTGCTGCTGCCTATGTTATGTGATATTCGGCAATTAGAAATAAGAGAATGAGAAAAAGTCAAAAAGAAGAATAATAAAATATAGCCCAATGAGGAAAGATTATGGAAGTTCAGAACAACAGACTGTGAGGGCCTTTAGAACAGACAATATGAATTGTCCATAGTCTGAAGGAACCTCAGGCAATCCATTTGAAGCAGCTTCCTTTTTAGCCCATAGCTGTTTTTACCTGGATTGTTTCGATGTTTAAGTTTTAAAGAGATCCCTGAGGAAGGTGGATGGGGAAGGTAATATAAAGGGTGGCTCTGATGGTTGCGCTGTATAAGGAACCTTTAAAAGGACAAGACATTGGGCTTTGTGGTTGATTCTTTTCTGGGTTTTTGGGATCAACTGTGACTTATGTAAGGGTAAGCAAAGTGGGACTTTTTGTTGTCTTTTGTTTTGGAGTGCTTCTCAGCGCTGGTGCAATCAAGTGCCTTTGACTGAGTCTTGCCTTTGTAGGAAGGCCCATACCCTTTTGCTAGTTAGGTCATGAGAGGTGTGGAACCCTCAAGAGATGTGAAGCCATTGAGAGGTATGAAGCACTCTGACCCTGAAGAAGTATATATATATACTCTGAGGTTACCATTTTGTTAGGGGCTCACTCATTGGAAGAGTGTTGGTGTGGAGACTCTGGGTAGCCATTAAGGAGCCCTCCAGCTTTGAAAACCCAGATGCTGGTGCTTCTCTCTCTGATAACTGTGTATGCATTGCTATGGATCAACAGAAACCTGTCTGTTGCTCTGTTTATATAATTCCTCCTTGTAATTTCTGTTTGTATTTGCTCTGAAAGTTCAGGATGCTAACTTTTTGCCCTGAACTAAGTGAATGATATATGTATGTTGAATTAAGGTAAGATTGTTAACTCCTTAAAGTTGCTTTCCTTAGAAAAGCAGATCAAAAGAATCTCTACTATTAGCCCTCCTGTGTGCTGCTGTTACTGGCCTTACACCTCCATAGCAGCTGCTAGCAGCATTGTTGTTACAACTTACTAGGAGAATTCAAGAAGAGTGTGTCTGATTGTAGAGGTGGCTTGGGATGAGAGGGGAAGGTATTTCCCAGGTAGCGAGGTGGTACAGTAGATAGTGTTCTGGCTCTGGAACAAGGAGGACCCGAATTTAAATGTGGCCTCAGACACTTACACTAGCTGTGTGACCCTGGGTAAATCACTTAGTCCTGTTTGCCTCACTTTCCTCATCTGTAAAATGACCTGGAGAAGGAAACAGCAAACCGCTGCAGTATCTTTGCCAAGAAAACCCCAGATGAGTTGGATGCAACTAATCAACTAACCAAAACTCATTGAAATATGGTGCAAGCAGCCAGCCAGGAATTGAATAGACTATGGGGATGGTGAGCCAGTGTGAAACAGTGAGGTAGGTTCTCCTTTTCTCTTTTGACCTGTAGATTGAGAATACTCAATAGCACTTTCCTACAAATGCATCTTGGAGGTTCCTCTTCCCCTTCTTTGAGAAGAATCTGACAGAAAATTGAAAATTCAGACTCTACCACAGTTAGGGCAGCTTGGCTCAGGCTGCTTGGACTTAAACACAGTTACAACTTCTTTTAATTTTATTTTAGTGATGTATGGGGTGGATAATTGTGAAGACTTCACAGGGTATGTCTAATGGAGAGGTTTTGGGATTTGGTAATTTTGGGAAGGCATGCCCTTCCCTCCCTCTCTCTCAGATGTTAGAAGATAATGAACTTCCTGTGAGCTATTTGTTCTCTGCTCTGGGAAGGGTCTCTCCTTCCCCCATCGCATTTCTCCTCCTAGACTTTCAGCCGCCACCTTGGCAGTTGAGTTCTAATAGGGAAAAACCTGAACGAACTGGATCAATCTTGGTCCTCTGTGTAGTTTTCTCGCCTAGACTGTAAGCTCCCCCCCCCCCCCCCAGCCAATGGTGAGAAGGAATAGAGGTGGGTGGGAATCTTCTTCATTAAGACTATAAATTAAGGCAGGTTCCCTTTTACCTCGCCTTCTCCATTATGGAGGTGTGCCCGAGTCTTGCAAGGTTTGTAGAATAAATTTACTTTGTTTCTCTTAAAGATGCCTCTCCTATTATTTAAAAATTCTGTCCCATACAGTGAATACCTATAGACTAAGTCCCAAGTAACTAAGTTTTGGGGGCTATAACTTATAAGGGAAACAAGCCTGGGATTTTAGAGGGAGTGTGTATTATGAACCAAGAGAATTTTGAGTTATTTTAAAAAATTAATCCATTCCCCTAGACTAAGTATTCTCAGTGTAGCACTAAGGGAAGGCTGTGCACACTCCGTTGGTATTGAGTTGGTAGCTTAAAGAAGGGACTGCAAGGTGAGTGCATGTGGACAGTTAAATGTTCTGGCATAGTTTCAGCTTGATCACCACCTTGTGGCTTACATAGACTCCAAGCTACAGCCCTTACCTAGGGTAAGAAATCCTATCTACAGAAGATCTAACCTTTCCCTGTGTGAAGATAAGTGTTTTAGAACTGGAAGGAACCATAGAATAAAGAACAAATAATGCAAAGTTGAAAGGAATCTTCCATTCTGTCCAGAATATCAGAGCTGGGAGGACCTTTAGAACATGGGATGTCAAAGCTAAGAGGGCCTTTAAAGCAGGCAATATCAGAGTTGGGAGGGCGCTTGGAGCAGGGAATGTCAAAGCTGGGAAGGATGTTAGAACAAGGAATGTCAGAGCAGGGAATTACCTTAGAACATAGCACTGCAGAGCTGGAGAAGAGCCTAGCTGTGATATAATGGTCAGTGCTCTGGCCTTGGAGGCAGAGGAGCTGGGTTTATAACCCAACCCTCCACCCTTCCCCAAGTGACCTTGGGGACAAGCTCCTCCTTCTTTCTCCCTGGGTCTTGAGTTCCTTCTGTATCACATGAGGAGGCCAGGCTGGCTGATCTCTAGTGCTCTTTGTGTCCAACCCCAAGGCCCAGAGAGTGAAGAATACTTGTCCAGGGTTAGCCTGTCAGGAGAGAAACTGACCACTCCATTCGCATTTCTTTTTTGCTCTAGGCAGGAACCTGTTTTTGGCTGGCCCAATAATGAGACCTCTTTATGGAGGTAGACATTTGTGTTGATGGGTCTAGCGGGTGGAAAGAGCCATAAGATGGACCAACTAGACTCTTTGAGGCCTGAGAGTGGAACCCTTCCCCTGAAATACCCATGCCTTGGAGGAGGGAGAGAATTGTCTTGTAGCTTGCCTCAAAGAGCTTCCCAGACCTTCAGTCTAGTCCCTGGTCCCTCAGGCTTAGCACAAACAAAGGGGAAGCAGTAGTTTGGTGAAGGAACCCAGACTGTGTTCAGGTCTTTGATCCACCTGGATTTCTTTGGGAAATTTCCTCTTTTCAAGCCTCAGTTCCCTCATCTGTAAAATGGATATACTTGCACAACTTCCCCATGAGGAAATGTGCTTTGTAAAACTCAAAGTACTATAATTGGAGAGATTATCACCATGACCCTGACTACAAAGTGAGCCCCCAACCCCTGTTCCAAAACTGAGTCCTGACCCGAGTCATTTGGATCCTTTATTCTCAGTGACTCTAAGCCTGCGACCTCAGACTTCAGACTGAGTCCTATCTCTGCACAGAGCCTTGATCCAAGACTGAGCCCTGACCCCAGACTAACCTTGGGCCCCTAAATGGTCTTAGAGCCTTGGTCCGAGATGGAGCCACACTGACTGTTCTCGAGAAAGGGCTTTGTAGATCAGAAAGCTTCCCAGAAAGATGAGTTCTGGGATACTGCAGACACTCCCAGGAGGATGCTCAGGGGTTGGTTACCTCCCCCAGGGATGGCTTCTCTGAACACTCCAAGGACCACATGCTGGGACATAGACACAAGACAGTTTTATTGACCTGGGGCCTGCTTGTGGGGAGACACTGAGGGGCCAGGGCTGAGCCGTGCCTGGAATCCCAGACACTCCCTGGCCATCGCTCCCTGCCCACTCCCTATGCCCCATAGTGTGGTGGGGGGGGGCGGGGTGTGGACTATAGCACCGTGTAGGCAGCCCTGACCCGGGAGAGAACCCTTCTTGTGCTGGGAGTACAGGAGGGAGGGGGCCAAGGACTGGGTGGGGACGGTCCCTCTTCCATTTTCAGACCAATGTGTGCTCTTGAAAAGGGAGCATCAGGGAAGAGAGAGGGCCTTTTCAAGCTCCCAGGGCTTAAGGTAAGAAGGGAGAACCCCGGGGGGCACTGGGCACCCCATAGCACCAAGGGTGGGAACTGGAGCCCCCGAGCCCCCTTCCCAGTTCTTCACAGTACAAATTCAGGTCAAATCTCAGTGGGGAGCCCAGCAGCAGGGCTGGGCACAGGGGGCCCCGCTTCTCGAGCCATGCTCCCATCCCTTCCACCAACCCCTCATGGCTGGGCAAGCCTAGATCAAAAAAAGACCTGTGCCGGGACTCATCTTAGGGCACAGGGTCAGGGCCAGGCCCCATGGTGATGCCCAATAAATAATCAATCCAGACTACCTCCCCTTCCCCCCCCCCCCCCAGCCTCCAGGCCTCGGCTTCACACGTCTCCAGCCGTTCCTCCCCCTCCCTTAGCGACCCTGGCAGGTTTTACAGCACATCTGGCGGAAATAGGCACGACTGCAAAACTGGAACTTGAACACAAGGGGGCAGTAGGCGACCTTGTTCACATCCCTGCACTCTGTGGGAGAGGAAAGGAGAGTCACGCATCCTGCCCATTCCACTCCCCCATTCATCCCAATGCCAGCCCCGGTCAATACACAGCACACTCATGGAAGCTCCCCCAGAGCAGAAACGCAGGCAGCATCTGAGAGCAGCCACATTGCAATGCCCAGGAGGGGAACACAGAGCCTCAACTAGGGCAGGGCATCTGGGGTGTCGTCCCAGGTCACGGAAATCTAGAGTTCAGAAAAAATTGCACCCTGTATCTGGATAGCAAGAATAGTGAGTTAAAATTGGAAGCTGATGGGGCAGCTAGGTGGCACAGTGGATAGAGTGCCAGCCCCGGAGTCAGGATGGACCTTTGTTCAAATCTGGCTCCAGACATTTACTAGCTGTGTGACCTTGGGCAAGTCACTTAACCCCAACTGCTTCCAAAAAATAAAAATAAAAGCTGACTGATCAAGGGTATTATTTTTTTCTTTTTCTTCTTCTTCTTCTTTTTTTTTTTTGCAGGGGGGAAGGCAGGGCAATTGGGGTTAAGTGACTTGCCCAAGGTCACGTAGCTAGTAAGTGTATCAAGTGTCTGAGGCTGGATTTGAACTCAGGTCCTCCTGCCTCCAGGGCTGGTGTTCTACTCACTGCGCCACCTAGCTGCCCTGATCAAAGGTATTATTAACAATACCCATCTGTGAACTTTTCTTAGTAATCATTTTCCCATCCAGATCTGAATGTATCTTAATTATTTCTTGTAATTCTTGTATCAGTTTGAGGATGTACTTTTTGCTGCTTGCTCCTGGAGTGTTGTTCTGCTGGCCCTGAGCAACAGAATTGCCAGTTCTGTCTCTAGGGGACCCACATGATGTGGCAGGATTGTATGTGGGTGCGACAAACAGCAGGGGGGAAAGCTTTGGGCTGGGTAGCTGTAGAACCCTATGACTGCCTGTGTCTGAAGTCTGCCTGTGGTTTGCCCCACCCAGGAGAAATGCAAGAATGGAGCCAGGAACCATTGTCTGAGCATCCCACCCCACCCAGTCCCAGCTGACCAAGGCGGAGAGCCTGGCTTCAGAGGATCCAGAGCCAGAACGGGAGGGAGGGGTCTGCAGAGGGCATCTCCCTCCTTCCCTTACTCCGCAACCCCTCCGAGGAGAGGAAGCCCAATCCAGGGGTTTGGGGTGGGGGCAGAGAAGAGATTATGGAATCTCAGAGATGGCAGAGACCTCTGAGCACATCCCAACTACCCTATCCTACCCTACACCTAAGCAGGAATCCCCCTCTACAAAACCCCGACCAGTGGTTATCTGGCTTCAACTTGAAGACCTCTGGCACCAGGGAATTCACCACCTCCCAAGGCAGCCCTTCTTCTTTGGGTTAGCTCTCACACTGGGTTGTTCCCAGCTGATACTGGAGTAAATTCAGCCTCCCTGTAATTTACCTCCTTGGGAAAAAAAACATCGTGGCTTGTTCTGCTCTCTGGGGTCAAGCAGAGCAAATCTAATCCATCTGCCCCATAACAGCCCTTCAGAGACTGGAAGATTTCAATCCTGTCTGCCTGGGGTCTTTTCCTTCAGAGTAAACACCTCTCCTCTCCCTGACAGATTGCTCAATTTCTTCATGTATGCCTCAGTCTACGTAGACTCCCCAGGGCACTCTCCTCTGAATGCCCTGCAACTTAGGTCTGTCCTAAGATGTGGTGTCCAGACTAAATCCGAAACTGCAGTTGGCATCAGACCAGGCCAGAGCACAGGCTGCAGACTTGTAATCTTTCTCCCACCCACAACCCCTCTGCCCCCCCACCCCTCATTCCTTCTGGCCACCCCCCCAGTACCTTCAGGGCTGTCCCCAGTGGGGATGCTCTGGCATTTGCTCTCACATTGCTGCATGGCTGGAGGCTGCAGGGCCTCAGGGCACTCCCAGGATGGCTGGCCTGTGTGTGTGGTGCACTGCACGGACCTCAGCTGCTGCCCGAAGCCACATTGCACTGAGCACTGGAGACAGGAGAGGGGAGCTCACTATGAATATGGATACGTGGAGAATGATGATGTGGGAACATGCACGCACGGGGATGGAGAAAGGAGGGAAGAGTCAGAGCTATGAGGGACCCTAGTGGTCACCTTGCCAGGGTCTAGGCTCAGCCTGGGGGCAGGGCTTCTCCCAGATTTTCCAGAAGAGGAAACATCTGCTCAGAGAGATGAAGGAACTTGCCTCATGCAAGAAGTGCCAGGAATGAAAAGAGTACTCTTTTAAGTTAGGTGGCCATTCATTCAATTGGTCAGTCAGTCAGTTGGTCAGTCACTGGTCAGCCAATCAATTGGTCAGCCATTGGTCAGTTAATCAATTGGTCAGCCAATCAATTGGTCAGTCATTGATCAGCCAATCAATTGGTCAGCCAATCAAGTGGTCAGTCATTGGTCAGCCAACCAATAAGTCAGTAAGTTAGTCGATTAGTCGACCAATTGGTCAGTCAGTTCAACAAACATTTATTAAGTGCTTAATGTGTGCCAGGCACTGTTGTAAAGGCTGCCTCTGGGTTCAAGTCTTGGCTCTCACACTAGCTTCTTTTCATCTCACAGTGCCTTGGGGAAAGTGCCTTATAAACTTTTTAGTGTTCTATAAATGTGAGTTATTATTCTCCCACCCAGCTCCTCCCCTCTTGGCTCTGGAAGATTTCCCAGGGCGGCTGCTATTCCCCACAATAGGGGACTGAGAGTGAGGAAAATAAACCAGAAGGACCTTCTGGAGAAACTCAAGATTCTTGATCCTCCCAGCCCAATTTCTCCCCCATCTTTGGAACACGATATAACAGCTGGCATTTCTGGAGCACCTGAAGGTCAGCAAGGTCCTTCAACATGTCGCATGATCCTCCCAACAACCCTGTGAGGTGGGGGCTGTTTTTATCCCCAAATAGGCTAAGATATCAGAAGTACTGTAATGCTACATCAGTGCTAGTTGTTATGGATTTTAGAGATGAGGAAACTGAAATTAAGTGACTTGGCCAGGGTTCCATAACTAGTAAGTGAGCTATGCCCTCTGAGGCTGGATTTGAACTCAGGTCTTCTGACTCTGTCCAGCACACTCTCCAGTATACCACCCAGCTGCCTCAACACTTTGGCTGTTGTTGACTCACTGAGTAGCCAAAGCCCCTGAGGGGTTGGAGAAGGGCAGGGGTGGGGGAGGGAAGGTCGAAGCCTTTACCAAGGTCCGAGCTTGGGGGTCTTTTGGCCTATAACTGATTGCCAGAGCTGAAGATGACTCCTCTCTATTTCTCAGCAGAGCCTAGCATAGGGCCAGGCACATAAGAGACACTCACGTTTGTTGAATGCATGTTTTCCTGACTCTGTCCCTCCCTTCCACTTGGAGTCATCCACAATCCATCCTTGGGAATCCCTGCCTTGGGCCCTCCCCCAACCTGGTCCTGGAGATGATAGACTCTGAGCCAGCCCCCATACCTCTCCCCACTCGCCAGTCACCCAACGGGGTGGGGGACACCGGCGGAGGTTGCACCTCATGCTGGTGGGTGGCTTGGTAGCTGCTGGACACTGGGTAGAGGGCAGTGTGGCACTGTGATCTCCACTCTTACACAGGACAACTCGATGGCGGAAGCCGGGTCCACAGTTGGGGGTACACTGGGATGGAAGGGGTTATAAAAGGTTTTGGCATTTAGGGACCAGCTCTTCAGGGATTTCCCTGAAGGCATCCCCTGGGGATGTTAGCACCAATCTCCTATACCCATGGTTCTCTTTTTTTTTGTTTTGTTTTTGTTTTATTTTTGGAGGGGGGAAGGTAGGGCAATTGGGGTTAAGTGACTTGCCCAGTAAATGTGTCAAATGTCTGAGGCCAAATTTGAACTCAGGTCCTCCTGACTCCAGGGCCGGTGCTCTACTCACTGCACCACCTAACCGCCCCACCAGTGGTTCTCAAAGTGTGGTCTGGGGACCCTTGAGAGTCTCCCTTCTCAAGGGGTCCTCAAGGTCAAAACTTCTTTCAAAACAATACTAAATTTAATTTCTAACCTGGTAAATATAGATAACTAAAAACTCACATAAACAAAATCTCTTTGAGGTCCTCGATAATTTTTAACAGTTATAAAGGGGTCCTGAGACCAAAAAAGTTTGAGAACCACTGTCTTACATGCTGGGCATTCAGGGAGAGTGAAGAGTAGAGGAAAAAGCCTTCCCTCAGCCAATGGGCAAGGTGGGGTATAAATGGAAATCCATTCCAGGTTGAGCCAGGCCTCTCTGACATAAGCCAGGGGGTGGGGAAACTGGGTGGGGGGTGGCCGGACAATGGCATGAGCAAAATGGAAGAAGAGATGGTAGAAGAAGAGTGAGAAGGGCAGGGACATTTTGGGAAAAGCAGGGAGAGGACAAGTTGGACCAGCGGAGGGAGTCTGGGCATCCTGGGTACTAAGTACAGGAAGCTGCAGAAGGGGGCCTCGGGTGTGCCTGTCAGGGGCAGAGAGGGGAGGGCTTACCTCGGACCAGTCAAGAGTAACCCACTCTGGTGGGCAGGCAGGGCTGTTGCAAGGCTCCAGCACGTGGGGCCGGGGCTGGGTGCAGGCACTGTCATCGAGAGCTTTCTCTTCATCTGCAGACACCCTGCGCTGACACACCACAGAACGGCTTCTCACCCCTGAGTTACAGCTCCGGCTACAGCTTGACCAGTTTCCCACAGCCCAGCTAGGGGAATGCAGAAGTTGGGACGGGGTAAGGAGAACAGTTATTTGTGCGTTGATCTATCCAACACTGAGGTTGTTGGGGGAAGATGAAAATACAAGTACAAAGAATGAAATAGACCCTATTCACAATGGGCTTACATCTCAGGATCATAGATTTCAAGTTGGAAGGAGCCCTGGAGGCGATCTAACCCTAAATTGTCACTTTATTGATGAGGGAACTGAGTCCCAAAGACTTGCCCAAAGTCACATGAGAAGTAGCAGGATCAGGGTTTGAACCCAGTCCCTCTGCCTCACAGACGTTGTGATGATTTCACAGCCTCATGAGGGAAGGGCCCTGTAGGAGCCTTACCCGAGTCCTTCAAAGAGTGAGGCTTTCCCTGACCTCTTCCCCCTGGCCTCTGGCCCAGGTACTCACTCTGGGGGACAGGGTTCCGTGTTGCATGCCCTCTGGCGCTTGGGCAGTTTGCTGTGGGGGCTGCAGTGATGAGGGGCCACAGTGGAGCTGTCCAGCTGCTTCCGACACTCTGCAGCCTGTACCTGGCTGCCTGGGGGATGGGGAGGGTCCAGCTTAGCTCCCAGATCCTATCCTGCCCAGCCTAATCCTCACCACAAGGGCCAGAGCTAGGAGTCTGGACTCCTGAGTTTTCTTTTCCAGCTTGGCTTGAGAGCTACCCACCCAGGCAGGCCCTAGCCCCTTCCCCTCCCAGGACCTCTATCTTCCTCCCTCTTTGTCTCCCTCCCCACCCTCCCCCTCAGGGTCTAGCTGCATCCAGGCTTCCATTACTTCTCCAGAATCCTCCCTTTCTTAAACCCCTGGGGAACTCTAGTCCCTTCCCTACCCTACCCAGCACTGGACAGCCTCACCTCCTGCACACAGCGCAGAGCACTTGGTCCAGGGTGTATAGTGCCAGGCATATGGGGGTAGGGCCTCATGATTAATCGGTGCATTGAAGCGGTATCGGATTCCCTGGAGTTCAGATCGGGTCAGGACCTGGTGGGAGTGGGGTGAGGATGAAGGTGAGGGGCCCTCACATTCTGGGCCCACTGAGGGGGCCAGGACATCTCAAAGGAAGAAAGTGCCCACCAAAACCCCCCCACCCCTACCCCTAGGCCCAGGAACTCTCCTGGCTTGTGCTAGGTGAAGTCTAGTCTTGGGGACTGAGTTCCTCAAGAGGAAGGAGCTCCTAGAGGCTGGCTGCCCCCCATCCCTCATCCTATCCCCCTCCCTCTCTTTGCTTCATGGTTACCATGACAATGATGGTGATGTTGGTTGGGCCCAAGGCCTCCAGAATCTGGGGTTGGTCTGGCCCATGGTGTAGCTGGAAGACAGTCCCAGCCAGGGGCAAGCGGTGGGGCTGTGGAGTCTTGGGCAGCCCATCCAGGAGAAAGGCATCATCTTCCCCTTTTAGGGCTAGTGCAAGGCAGGAAGTTCAGTACAATAGGAGTTGGGGGGGGCGGAGTATCAGCTACACTTCCACCTCTCCCACAAATCTTTGTCCCCAACTCCCTTTCCTCTGTCCCCTCCTATGGATCATGCCCTCTTGTCCCTGAATACCCAAGATACCCTTTTCTCTCTCACCAATGTGGCTGAGGGATGGGTTCGAATCCTGAATGGAAATGTGAACAGAGCCCTTGGGAATCCAAATGATCTCTTCATACTCTGGAAAATAGGCCCCCAATGTCCACCTCATAAGAGGTTCATCCCCATAGCCTCCTCTTTCCCAACCTGACCGTCCCTCCCTCTTCTTCCCCTCACCAAATTAATTTCTCCTTTCCCCATAATTCTTCCCTCATCTATCTGTCCATTTCCCCTCTCCTCTCCATCCTGTCTTTGATCTTCTCCATCCTGTTCATCCCCCTCCCCTCCCTTCTACCCAGCATACCCTCCCCATTCCCTTCCTAGGATCTGAGCCACCCAAGATAGGAGGGATACCTCACTCCCTGTCTCCCCAGGATAGATTGCGCTGCTGTCTGATGTGAGAGGTCACCGGGTACTGACTCCCCATAACCCACCAGGCACAGGGTTGGTACAGAACTGCCAGGCTCTTACCGCCCTTGGGGATGGCCCCAGAAAATACACCCTCGATGGTCTCGCAGGAGCTGCCATCACCCCCACACACCCGACACTTATCCTCCCGAAGGTCTGAACCCAGGATTCGGTCGCAGCCTACGTGCTGGAGGAGGGGTGGTGGAAATCTTCAGGAAAGGGACCTTGGGCTACCCCCATCTCTTGTACATCTCTTCCTCTATTCCTGTTGCAACTCTGTGATCACCACCTGCCCAGACACTTGCAGTGGCCTCTTCATAGGGCCATCATCCTTGAATTCATTCTACATGCCACATAAGTCTGGTCTTTCTTTTGCATATATCTGCTCATGCTTTTCTGCTCTAAAACATCAAGGGCTCCCTATTGCCACTAAATAAACTGATAACCCTTCTGCCTGGCATTCAAGGCCCTCCATGATATGGCCCACCCTTCCCTCTCCAGTCTGATCTCATATTACTCTACTTCATGGAGTCTATGTTCCAGCCAAACTGGATGACTATCCCCCCACAGCTTCGGATTCTCTCTCTTGTGTCTTTACACAGTATAGTGTCTATATCTATAATGCCCTGCTCCCTACCCATCGCAGTAACAGCCTTTCCCCTCATACCTCACACAATGCACAGAGAACACAGAGTTTTTGCCCTGCTCAGTACACATACATGCTCAAATGTATAGTGTATTAGGGTTAGCTGGGCTTTAATCCCCTCCTAGAGGGTAGGCTCCATGAGGACAGGAATTATGTCTTGTCCAAACCTGGTATCTCTCCCAGAGCCTAACACATAGCTGTATATATAGTAGGTGACATTGTCCCTTATCACTGGCTGATGCCCTGGTCCTGCTCTCCTCCCCATCCCACCCCCTCCAACCGCCTTTCTCCACCTTGCACTCTCCATTGACGCATATATCCACGGTGTCCAGCCGGCAGGGCGTCCCATCCACCACAGCCGCTGCCCTCTCCGTGTAGAAATTGAAGCCTTCCGCCAAGCAGGTTAGGGAGCAGGACTTCACACCCCCTAGTGAGTAGAGCAGCCGTCACTGAATCTCAGAGTTGGAAGAGACCAAAGAGGCTGGCCAGTCCAACTTAAGTCTGAGCGAGAATCTTTCCTTACCACACCCAACCAAACAGTCGTCCAGCTTTGCCTGAAGACCTCATGCAAGGGCAAACACACTTTTTCCTGAAGTGGCCCATTCACTTTGGGTCACCTCCAATGATTGTGAAATTGTTCTGGACAGTAAGCCTATGTTTTCCTCTTTGTACCTTTTCCCTATGGATTCCAGTTCTGCCCTCTGGGCCAAGGAGAACACATCCAATCCCTCCTCCAATGACAGGCCTTCAGCCTCAAAAAGGCCACCCTAAATCTTCTCTTCCGGCTAATCAAGGCTAGTTCCTCCAAGCAATCCTCATCTACATACCATTGTCTCAAAACCCTTTACCATTCTGACTCTCCCTTGACAAGTGGGGATGTGAGAGGGGGGAGAGTAAGTGAGCAAGCAGGCATTTATTAAGAACCTGCTGTGTGCTAGGCACCGTGCTGAGAGCTCACAATATAAATACAAGGGAAAAAAAACAGTCCCTGAACTCTAAGAGGGCTAGGGATTCCCTTTCTTGATCAGATCCTAAAAAGAAACAGGAGTTGGGAATTTGTTGAAATTAAAAGAAGGTTTAAAGCAAGGGTGGGAAACCTGCGGCCTCAGGGTCACATGTGGCCCTCTAGGTCCTCAAGCGCAGCCCTTTGACTGAATCTAAACTTCACAGAACAAATCCCCTTAATAAAAGGATTTGTTCTGTAAAATTTGTACTCAGTCAGAAGGCTGCACTTGAGGACCTAGAGGGCCACAGGTTCCCCACCCCTGGTTTAGAGGAAAGGTTCTTACCTTTTTTTTTTATGTTGTAGACCCCCTTGACAGACTGTTAAAGCCTAGGGCCCCCTTTATAAGACACTCATTTTTAAAGGAAAAGCTAAATTTCGGTTAGAGGTTAGTGAAAATGAAAATTCAATTCTCCCCAACCCACCCCCATCCAAGTTGATGTACCTCCCTAAAATCTCTCTGGGGACTCTGAGTTGGAGGAAGAAGATGGTATTGGGTTGGCATGGAACTGCCAGGCTCTTACCGTCCTTGGGGATGATCAGCTGACAATACCCATCTCTCCCAATTCTTAATTTCACTTCTCTCTGTCCTTAATTTCCACTTAATTGGCCCAATTTTGTTTTTTCTGGGAGCTGAGTCACTGTCATATCCTCTGGGCTCCCAGAGGTATCCACAGCTGGTATCCACAGCCTCCTCTTCCTCTTAGTATAGCTGATAAGCTGGTGAATGTCTCAGAGAGAACAAAGCCCAGGGGATCATTGCTGATCTCGTCCAACCTCAGGCTTTTCCCAGGAAAATGGAATACTCTTGAGGGCAGGGACTGTTTTCAATTCTGTCATTGTATCCTTAGTACCTAGTCTAACAGGTGCTTAATAAATGCTTGTGGAACTGAACAACTGGGAACCCAAAGAGCAGCAAACTTGGAATTGGGAGACCTGACTGTCACATACAGGCTGTGTGGCCTGGGGCAAGTCACTTAACTCTTTTACAACTCAGGTTGCTTGAGTGCAGAATGAATGGTTAGACCAGATGGCCTCTGAGTTCCTTTCCAGCTCTGTATCTATGATACTGATAAACTTGGCAGGGCTAAGGTCACTCCTCTTTGTTCCTGTTGCACCCCCCACCCCCTGACTTGGGTGCAGGTTTTCTCCTTTCCCTTTGGATTCCTTATTTCTCCCATACCTTAGCCATGGGCCTCTGCCTCCCTCCATTCTTTCAGGCAGTCCACTCACCTCCCCGGTATGTCTTCCATGTATAATATTTCCCCCGGAAAGGGACACTGTCGAATTCCGAGCATTGCACCTCCCTGAAGTCCTGAGAGCCTGGGGGACAGTCCTGGTGGGATGGCAAACAGAGCACCACTGAGTGGAAAGGGGACCTAGAGGGTGATGAGGCCACAGCCTACCCGAACAAAGATCCCCCTACAACATCCCTGGCAAACACTGTCCAGCCTCTGCTTGAAGACCTCTGAAAATAGGAAATTCATTACTTTTCTGAGATGGCCTATTCCACTTCTGAATGACTTTAATAGTTAACTCACACTGTGCCAAAATTGGCCTCTCTGCACTTCTTCTCATTCTACCCTCACTGCCCTCTGGTGCCAAGCTTCTGTCTTTGGGGATCCAGAGAATCATACATTTAGAACCAGAAGGGATCTAAGTGTCTATCTAGTCTAGCCACTCATTTTACAGATGGGGAAAGTAAATGCCTTATACAAGGTCAGAGAGATAGTAATTGTTGGAGGTGAGGGATGAGGGAAGATAGAGGACACATCCCTGACTTCTGAGGCCCCAGCTGGCTTAGATGGTCCAGCCCCATGTCCTAAAGTCTGTATATCTGTGTGTTTGGGTTTGAGGGCAGTGGGTGCATGAAAGGACTGAAGAATGCAGAAGAAGGGCCTTCACATGTAGGGAAAGGAGACTGGTCATAGGTCTGCAAGATCCAACTGCAGTGACAGGGACTTAAATGAGGTGTTTTGAAGAACTTTCCACCTCCAGAATTGTAAGGCAGGGAAGTGGACCTTATTCTTGTATTTATTTCTTCTCTCTCCTGTCCCTCTTTGGACAGCATCTGAGAGGGGGCTGTCTAGTGGGGGCCATGGAGAAACAAGAAGTTTCTCCATAACATTTGTGGGAAAGGGCCATCCAGCTGCTGCTTCAGGACCTCCAATGAGAGGGAACCCCGGCCTTCCTTCCCCCTTCCCCCCTCCCCCCCCCTCAGGCAGCCCATTCCATCTCTAATTGGCAGGAAGTTTTTCTTTTTATCAGTCCTACTTTGGTCTCTGTAATTTCTACCCATTTCCCTACTTTTTTTTCCCTTTGGGGGCAAATGGAATACACCTAGGTATTCGATGTAACAGCCCTTCAAATCCTCGAACTCTGCCACCATGTCCGCCTGAGCGTTCCCTAATGATGATGGCAGCCCAAAAGACTAATGTAGGCTTGCACTGCACCAAGAAAGTGCTGCATTGTTAAACATCCTGGCTGTCATCTCTGCTACTGCCTGTTGTCCTCTTCTGAATGTTCTCCAGCTGATCGATGTCATTCCCAAACTGAGCACAGTATACTAGCTCTGGCCACACCTGGGCCATGTACAATCGCCTCTCTGGTTCAGTTAGTCAACCCCTAAGTATTTAATAGGTTCCTACTGTATGCCAGGCTACAAATTCAAAAGTGACGCAAGTCCTTACCTTGAAGAAATCTGTATTCTACTGGGATATGCAAAACAGTCCCATGTAAGTTCTGAATACTACACCTTTCTGGATGCAGTGCCACCCTGCATTATTCATCTTTTGGGCTGCCATTGCCACATTATCGATCTATCTTGACTATCCAGGTCATCGAACCCCCTAAATCTTTTCCAAACTACCCTCTAACCAGGCCTCTCTTTGTACTTGTGAAATTGATTTTTTAAACCCACAAGTAGAGCTTTATATTTATCCCTGATGAAATCAATTCTGCTCGACTCCGCTTGATGTTCTAGCTTGTTAAGATGTGTTTTGGGGGGGTCTTGAGTCTGTTGTACAGCATACTAGCTAACCCTCTCAGCTCTGTGTCCTCTTCAAATAATCTGACAAACATGCAGAAGGGGCATCTTGGTACAGTGAAAAGAGCAGGGCTCCAGTGTCAAAAGACATGGGTTCAAATCTCACTTCTGATGCTTTCTACCTTCATATCCTCGGCCATTTCCCTTCCCTGTCCAGTTTCTTCATCTGCAAAATCAGGGGGTTGGCTATGTTGAATTGCTTGCCTTCTCAGTGAGGGGTGGTGGGGAGGAGGGAGAGAATTTGGAACTCAAAGTTTTAAAAATGAATGTTTAAAATTGTTTTTACATGTAACTGGGGAAAATAAAATGCTAAATAAATTGAAAAAAGAAAAGAGCCAGAACCACCAAATAAAATGAGGGAGTTGGGCTAGATGGCTTTTGAGGTTCCTTCGGCTTCAGATCTAGGATCCTATCCATTCATCTAAGTCAACAGCAGTATCCAAGCATGTGGGTTATTCCACTGGAGACTTCCTTCTGGGTTGGCAGAGAGCCATTGGTGTGTACTCTGTGGATCCTCCTAGCTTCTCTATTTATGCTACTAGGAACACCATACCTCAAGTCATTCCTGCTTAAAACCTTGTTATCTGACTTCTATCTCTTCCTTACTTCTCACATCCCATCAGGTGCTAAGCTCTTTGGATTTTCCATCCACAACCTTTCTTATATCTGGCTCTTCCCAGGTGGCCACCGCAGCTCTTATCTCCTCCTCCTAATTGCAGAAGAGTGGGAGGCCACCAGGTCCAGCATTTGCCTTCTTTAGGCTCTGAGGACTAAGGAAAGGGGGATTGAGGCCTGAAAGAAGGGGCATTGCTTACATCTGTGTTGCAGGACCGATATCGACGCCGTTCCCCTAGGCAATATTTGCCTCCAATCGTTGGCCTTGGGAGAGAGAGACATAGAAGAAGTTAGAGGAGGGTGGTTGGGGGAGAGGATGGAGTGTGGATTCTGACCCCTAAGCTTTGCTTCCAGCGTAAAGATGAGCTTGGGAAGGAGGAAGGCTTTGAGCACGTGGCACCTATCATGGTGCCTCAGCAGCCTCCCTCCCACCCCTGAGCTGGGGGGATACAGGGATGAGGGACTCAGGAATGGTGTTTTGTGGGTATGTGTTTGAGAGAGACAGAGGAACAGACAGACACGGGCTGACTGACCTGGGGCTGTCACACTGCCGGCTGGAAGAGGAGACGCCACCCCCGCAGGTCCGGCTGCATTCACCCCATGAGGTCCAGGGGCCCCAGGCCCCATCCACGCCCTCTGGCCGTGACCCAAAGGGGACGCATACCCGCTTGTAGCACCACTGTAGGGGCGTCATCCTGATGGTTACAGCTCCCACCAGGACCGACGCCCCAGGCAGCACCTTCAGCTTTCCCAAGGTGTTAGGTGCTCTTCAGATGATGACAATGATGACAAATTTTTTTTTTGAGGGGGAAGGCAGGGCAATTAAGTGACTTGCTCAAGGTCACACAGCTAGTAAGTGTGTCAAGTATTTGAGGCCTGATTTGAACTCAGATCCTCCTGACTCCAGGGCCAGTGCTCTACTCACTGCACCACCTAACTGCCCCAATGATGACAAATCTGACATTTTTTATGTCAATTTGAAGATTACCAAGCATATTCTATTATTTGACCCTCACCACAATCCTCTGAGGCAGGCCCTGTGGTTATTGGTAGTCCCATTTTATAAATGAGGAAACCAAGACCTCAAGGTTGAATAACTTGCCCATGGTCATACAACAAAGTGTCACAGGAGGAATTTGACCCCAGATCTCCAGGTCCAGTATTCTCTCTATCCACTGTATTATGAAGGTAGCAGAGGATGAAGCTTCTACCTGGGCCAGGTGGGAGGAGGGGCGTTGGCATACTCACCCCCTTGTCAATGGTGCTGCTCTGGCACAGTGTGCCCTCGGCGGCTGGGATGCTGTTGGTGATGCACCGGTTGCTTTTGCTCAGGCACCAGAGTTCACTACAGACCTCCTGGGGGAGGAGAGAGGTCCAGGTGAGTCCCTGCAGCACCCAGCGTATGGGCCACCTAGTCCTGGAGTACCTGGCAAACTCCCTAAATCAACTCCTGGGGTCCAACTTTGGGGAGAGGGAAAAGGAGACAGGAGGGAACACAGACCTCCTCCAAGGCCATTGCCTTTAGCCTCCCCTTCCTCGCACTGGTCCATCCTTCAAGGCCAACTTTAGCTGTTACCTCCTCCAGGAAGCCTTCCCTGGGCCATGCTGCGAAATACGGCTCCTACCCTTCCCTGGATCTCTAATCCTTCATTTGATCACAACTCCCCACTCAGCTCCTTCTGAACTAAATATAAGAGCTAGAAGGGCCCTTTAGAGATCCTAGTCCAACCCCTTCATCTTACAAATAAGGAAACAGGGCACAGAAAATAAATGACTTGTTCAAGGTTCCACAACTGAGAAGTCGTAGAGAGAGTTAGGATCAAACTCAAATCCAGAGTTCTTCTTACTCCATGAGGAACCTCCCCACAGGTTGTCCGTGGCCTACTCATCTTTGTATTTCTAGGCTCCTTCCTTCACCTTGTACCCATAGCTGTCTCACTCCTCCCTTTGCTGCCATCCACCCAGCCAACCATTCCCCATGGGATTGTGTGTGGTGGGGGAGTGGTGGGTCCCTTTGCCCCTGCCTGTCCTTTCCCATCATTCCCTTTCTCAGAGTTCATTAGGGTTCACTCTTCCAAACAAATGCTTTTCTAGACTTTTCCTGTCTTTTCCTGCCATATAGTTCATGGCTTTTGTCCAGAGCACAGTTTTCCCCATTGAGTCCTAGATCTATTTCCCTAACATCTCACCCCTCTCTTTTTAACCCCCTCCCAGCTTCTCCATCTTCCTCCCCCATCCCACCCCCGCCGACAACCCTAGCATCCTTCCCAAGTCCCCATCACCATCGTGGGCTAGAAGGAAATCAGGCAGGATATACCTTCTGAGGTTCTCTTAGTTTCTGAAGTGGGGGGGGGGCAGAGACAGAGATAGAAGGACAGAGAGACAGAGAGAGACAGAGACACACAGAGAGAGACATAGACAGAAAGACAGAAACAGAGAGAGAGAGACACAGAGAGAGAGAGAGAGAGAGAGAGAAAGAGAGAGAGAGACAGAGACAGAGAGACAGAGAGACAGTGACAAAGAGACAGAGACAGATGGAAGTAGCCTCAGAAAGTGTCTAGTTCAGCCTACTCGTAAACTCAGAATCCAATCTACCACCATTCCAACAAATGGTCACCCAGCCTCTCCTTGAAGACCTGACGAAGGGGAACCTATCAGCTCCCAAGCCAGCCTACCCCACTTTGAGATGGCTTCTGATCATTAGGAAGTCCTTGCTGACATTGATTCAAAGTCATCCTCTCTTCCAGCTTTGACAGAACTAAAAAGATGTGGCTGGTGTCCCCACCTCACCCTAGGAGCTGTAGTTTCCATGGAGGGGTTGTGTGGGAGGGAGGGGGAGGCTGAGAACCTTTTGGCTGGTCCAGTGACAGGACAAGGACAGGGCAGGGTGGGGTGCAATGTTTTCAGTGAACACTTGGGAAAATGTTTAGTGTAATGGGAGACATACTCCAGAATGGAGAGGCGGGGAGGGATTTACTGAAGCTAAGCAGACTTTTACTGAGACTGGGGTCACCTGGGAGAAAGCCCATCCCTCCAGTTAGCCCCTCCTGTAGACAGAACCCAGGCAGGGACACAGCTTGGTGCAGTGGGTCAGTTGGATTCCAGGGCAGCCATTCTGACCTGGAGCCAAAGGGCGTGAGGCCCGGAGAGGAAAGGACCCAGGGGCCCTAGAGGGCTGGCAGAGACATCTAGCTCCAGCTGGCCCAAGGGGTGGAATCAGGGCAGTCTAAGTAACAGGGAAGGATTCCAAGGCTTGGGGCAAGAGCAGGGGGCCAGGTTCTGGCAGGGGAGTGAACAGAGAATTCCTGGAAGGGACTATTGAATGCTTTTAACCTATGCCAGGCTGTGAGGGGGCACTCTGTCCGGGAACGGCCCACAATGACTCTGATGTTAAGCAAGAAGAAAAGGGAAGAGCAGACTTTTTTTCTTTTCCTTTTTATTTTCTTCCCTCCATCATACTGCCTCTTGGCCTGTGGCGGAACATCAGCATTCCAGAAGACAAAAGTGAAAACATGTTCTGCGGGAGGTCAAGCTGAGTCCTTCAGATGTTGCAAGGATTACAGAGAAATTTGGTTGGCAGATTTTAGAATCTGGTGATTTGAGAAAATCCCTAGGGCTTTTTAAAAAAAAAACAACTCCCATCTATCTTCTGTTGGGGAGCATAAGACAGATACTGGGAAAGCTAGAGCTGGGAAAGAGAAACCCAGCAGTGGGAATGGGTACAGTCTATTAAATGCAGCCAGAAAAGAACAGACCTGAGCTCTATTAAAGAAAGAAAGGAGGAGGGTAGCACCCAGAGCTGGCCAAATTAGAGTGGTGTTCTGGAGAAAGAAGGCAGTAGGAAGTCCAGTGTTCTTGTCCCCTCACTCTATTCTCTGCTCTGGTACCCCTAGCATACTTGCCCTATAACCTGGGGTTGGGGGGTTAGGGTGGGATGGGGTTTGTCATTCATACAGATCTCTCATTGTTGGGTTCAAACATTTTTAGAAGTCACAATAGCTCAGGTAACAGCAGGATGAAACATAAGATCTGGGGCAGGAAGGTCTCTCAGATAAAGATTCTCTAGTCCAGACTTCTCATAGAAGAGATGTAGAAATTAATCAGAAAAGAGAAGGACTTTGTAAGGAGGACCTGCCCAGGTAGGAAGTAGCAAAGCTAGAATTTAAATCCATGTTGTCTGACTCCAGATCCTGTGTGCTTTCTACTATACCTCATTGCCAGGTGATTGTACACCATGAAGGTCTCTTAGAGGAACATAAATGAACGCATCCCCCACCCCACACCCCTCCATATGCACATACTAACACCATGCATTCCCCTACTGTCTTAGGCTGAGCCCGCAGCTTTTCCCTGGAGTTGTCTCTCAGTCGCACATAGACTCCACAGCCTCTCCTCCAGCTCCCAGTCTCAGTTTGATCTCAAAGTCTGGCCTCAAAGCCTCTCCAGGGTAAGTAGGCTACAACAGGTGAGAGAGGACAGAGGCACACCAGACCGAGAGTGAGGAGGCCTGGAGAGAGGCCAAAGAGACAGAAGGAGATTTTCTGAGGCCAGGAACCAGAAAAAGAATCCGTGAAATGTTGATGCACAGTTAAGAGAGATTTAGGACTCTCTGCAGGTCTAGGCTCCAAAGGGCTGGAGAGGATTCTGGCAGAGCTGAGCTGTTCTATCCAGAGTAAGAAGTCTCTCCTCCTTGGAAATCCAGCCATCTGGTTATGTACCTGGGGAGCTATCTATCACATGGCTGAATCTAGCCTCCCTTAACCTGACTAGGAAGCTCAAAAAATTCTCTTCCCCATGGCAAGGCTTAGTATATGACTGGGCAACAGAAAATAATGTCTTATATTTAATGGATGGATGGACACCTGGCCATCTGGTTACCGGTCAGTTTGCATGGCCTCAGGAGGTATGGATATATTGATTGGTAGATAGATGGAAGAGATGGATGGATAGAATAGATTGATGGATGGATAAAAGGAGGAGATGGATGGCTGGATGGAATAGAATGATGGATGAAGGGAAGAACCTCATGGATGATGAAATGGATGGATGGACAGAAAGAACAGACAGATGGATGCATTCATGGATAAACTAAAGAGATGAACAGAGAAAGGTGAACAATGAATGGATGGACATATGAATGGACAGATGAATGGATGGCATAGATGAATGTAATGCTCATGCAAATCTCAGCATTTCACATCCAAGTTATAACAAAAGCTTTTTTTTTGCTAGTCCCCTTCCCTTTATTCTCCTCACAACCTTGTCCAATTTACCCAATTAATGAAAATTGTGTTTCCATGTCATCTACCCCCTGCCAAAACCTGAAAGCATCTCCCTGATACCTGGAGCTGAAACCCAGGCTCTTCGGCTCATTTTTCAAGGACAGCTCTGAGCTGTTGTGCCCTCACATTTATAGGATAATTACACATCAGACCTAGATGGGGGCTCACAGTTTAACCCCCTTCATTTGACACATGGGAAAACCAAAGCCCATGGTTACATGTTGGCAAGAACAGGACCAGAACCCAGGTCTCCTGACTCCTGGGTTCTATCCACCATCCTATAGGATCCTCTGCTCATAGTCATTGCCCAGTCAAGTATATCTCCTCACTCTCCCCCAAATCCTCCAGTTTACAGTGGGGGGGGTGGAGAGAAAGAGAGAGAGAGAGAGAGAGAGAGAGAGAGAGAGAGAGAGAGAGAGAGAGAGAGAGAGCTCTTTCAGAGCTTAATCCGCAGGTCCCACCATCCTCCTGGGGAGGGAAGGAATGGAGGTAGGATCTAGTTTCTGTTGGCCACATCACTTCACCTCGAATGGCATCACTGATGTCTGTGGCTATTCTCTCTCTCCTGGTTAATTAGTGGGGGGACAACCTGAGGCTTGGGCTTAGTTGGGGGTGGGGCTTCCAAAGCACTGGATTTGGGCTAACACTAGAGACTTTTTTGCTTGGTTAGCTTCCCTAGGCTAACTCTGGAGTTCTGAGATTCTCTTGTTCCCTCTTTTCCTCTCTTGCTTCCCCCTTCAGAACCTTCCCCTCTCTCTTACTGGTTCTTTCCTTTCCTTTCCTCTCTATCCACCATCCCATAGGATTCTCCCCTAATACTCATTATCTCTGTCCCAACACACACACACACACACACACACACACACACACACACTCATATACACACACACTATTCAGGGCACAGAACTATCTCAACACCCTTGAGTTATTTCAACTACTGAGGTAACTGGAGGCAGAAAGCCGATGGCATCCTTAGAAGCATGGTGATTCTCCAGGGCTTTATCTAGGGAAGTGACTGGATAGCACAAAGGAGTCCCTCCTCAGGGTCTCCCACCATTTCTGCCCGTGTGTGTCAAGGTCCTGCAACCTCAGAGAACCAAGATCTCATGCCCTCTGACACAATCACCACCAATGAATAGGGAAGGACTTGAAAGTCTCAAAAACAGCTACCCTTCACCTTGAGACAAAGTCATCACTGTCTAGCCCTGTGATGTAATCTGTACCTAAGACCTCAGGCAACATGCAGCACAGTCTGATGCATGAGATTGACCCACTGGGACACACACGGCCCAGGGGGACACAAATATAGGAACACAGGAGAAGTCAAGCTCCCTAGAGCCTCTGCTGTTCTACACAAGGAAGTCTCACTGGGGTCTCTTGGTCCTTCTTTTCTGATAACACAATCAACTCTTTAGTGTGAGAGCCAGGATAGAAACACTGGTCTAGAAGCGTGGAACAGTTCTGTTTTTAGACAAGGCATTCCAAAGTCTTAATGTAGCTTTACGACTTGTGGGACACCCTGTCTACTAGCTACAATGCAACCTCTGGGGTGGGGGTGGGGCTGGGAAGAGAAGCTGGTACCCTTGTGAAGGCTATTGGCAACAGCTACTACATTCCTGCTCCGCAGATCAATTGTCCGAGACTTCCTGATTATAACAACTCAGTCTCCCTCCCTCTTGCCCTGGACAGCCAGGCTATGGAGGCTGTAGGGTTGGGCAGGCAGGAAGGAAGGGTGGGCTGGCACTGTCCCCTTTGCCCACCTCCCGTCCCACCCAGTACCAGGCTCCCTGCTCCCTTGTCTCCCCACCTCCCCCACCTCAAGACCCCAGAGAAAAGCAGGAAGGCTCTCTACCCCGTATTTACACTGGCGGGATTTGACTCCATACTGGAAGCGACACTGTTCATCTGCATCATAGGCCTGGCCCGGTGCCACCGTGGGGTACACGAAGTCCTGCCTGGGAGGGGCATTGTTCAGGCACAGGCCCAGGCCAGAGCTGGGAGAGGTCAGAGGGCAAAGGTCATCAGGAGGGGATGAAGAGAGACCTAAAGTCTAGGGGTTGGGTAGCTTGGGAGGTAAGATCTGGGGAGTGTAGATCCCAGGAGAAAACCCTTCTGCAATGGGAATACAGGGGAGGTCGTCAGTTTTTGGAGATGTCAGAGCTCATCTAGACTTTCCTTCACTCCAGGATCAAGACTGTCTAATGACACAGCAGGATAACCCGGGACCCACACAATTCTCCTCCAAATATTATTAGATGAGATATTTGTGAACTGCTTAGCACAGTTCCTGGCACGGAGTAAGTGCTCGAGATACACTTGTTCCCTTCCCTTCTCTTCCCCCTCCCTCCATCTCCCTTATATATTCAATCCCAGGGAGTGTCCCTGAAGCAATTCAAAGGACTGAGAATTTGGGAGCTCAGGGTAGGGGAGGTGAGGGGCTCATATCTCATCTCACTCACTCCAGAAAGCTGGTGATATAATCACGGCTGCAGGATGACCAGACAAAAGGATTCGTTTTCATGGTGACATGGGCGGCCATGAGCTTGGCTGTATCCTGGCCCTGGGAACCACATGTGTTTCCAACCCCATCATGGTTCATGCCAAACCTGGGGGGTGAGGGCACTGCTTGACTCTGCCTTTGCCCCTACCTTAAGAAGGGGAAACCAAGGCATGGGAGAAGAGATGAAGAGGAAAGAGAGTGAAGGGAGAGAGGAGGGAAGGAAAGGGAAGGAGAGAGAAAGAGAGAAAAAGGGAGGAGAGAAGAGGGGAGGAAAGGGAAGGAGAGAGGAGGGGAGGAAAGGGAAGGAGAAAAGAGGGGAGGAAAGAGAGAGGAGGGGAAGAAACAGGAGTTTGGGAGTGGCTCTGAGCGGGTAATAGTTGGATGGTTGAATAAGCAATGATACGGATGGATAAAAGAATGAGACTTCATTTTAAGACTACAGAATTAAGTTTGGCTATTCAGACTTGTGTGGATCATTCTCACACAGATCCTGGTGGTCCTGGACAGAAAAAAAATGCCAGTATTCTGTGAATGCTTGTTTTCTTAGTGAGGATGTATTTGCTCCTATGAGAATATGCCAATGAAATGTATTTATTAGTAGGGAATTTTCTTTGTAGTGAAAGTATTTCTGTGTCAGTCAGTATCACCATTGTTTGTTCTTCTCTGGGAAGAAAGGAGAGGAAGGGAAGGGAATAAAAAAGAATCAGGAGAAGATGGAGGAGGTTCCAAAAGGGGAAAGTTGGTGGAAGCCCTGAGTAAGAGAACAAAAGGTTACTCAAGGCTTTAAGATGAGGGGAGACAGCTCTTCCCCTTTTCTCAGCCTCTGCAGTGTTGTATCCATTGGTCCATCCTCCAGGATCCCTTCCCTCTGCCTCTCAAGACCAGCCCTCCCACCTCCTGTACCCCGAGTGGTCTCACGTGTGGCCGATCTCATGAGCAATGGTGAAGGCAGTGGCCAGGCCGATGTCCTCGTTGATACTACAGCTCCGCTCCCGCTCGCACATCCCACCCACAGGAGCCAGACCTAAGGGGTGGGCTAAGCTGCAGTCCTGAGGCTGGTCCAGGGGCATTTCACACACTACAGGGCTTTCTTGACCAGTCAGCCTCTGAGCATTGCCCAACCCTCAACAACTCCCAGGAAAAACAACTCTCCCTCGTTCCTCCAATCCATTCCTCCAATCCTCCTGTCCCACTCCCCCCTGCCTAGCACACACCTTGCCCCTTCCTTTAAGCCTGGAACATTTTCCTTCTCTAGCCTGGTATACTCTTCCGTACAATTGTCTGGACCACAATTGGAAACATAGGAATTACCAGCTCTTGGCCAGGGATGGAATATCCTTAATGAGAACTGGTTTTAAAAAAATGTATTTGCCTGGAATCTTACAAATCTGGTCAAGGTCTTAAACTGAAAATGGCAGGGGAGGGAGAAAGCTGCTAATGTATTTCTGCCAAGTCTCCTGTAAGGAACAGGTAGAATATAAAAAGGACATCAGTAGAAAGGCTCAGTGATTCACCAGAGACAGTATTCAAGAGAGCCAGCAATAAAACCCACAGTCTCACATTTCTAAACACAAATGCATCAGGGAGGGGTAATCTGCAAGGTAAGATGGAGAGCCTCACACAAGGGAACGAATCCGACCTCACTGAAACTTGGTGAATTGGGACTCCTGACTGGAATATGGCTATATATACAAGGTATTTTTTATTCAAGAGGAATAGAACAGAAAAAAGAAGTGGCATAATAATTTTGTATATTAAGACAATCTAATCATGTGAGGAAATCCAGTAACCAGAGGAGGAAAAGCAAGGTAGAGAACCTATGGCTGAGGATCAATAGGGAATATACTAGAGACCACTTGGGCAGAAGGAGTACATTGATGAGTTGAGGAAACAGATCATAAACTTGGCCCAGAGAGTTGATACAAAAATGATGGGCAGGGAGGAAAAGGGGATTTGATCTATCCAGGCATATGCTAGAGCTTTCCAAAGGTTTAAAGCAGAACAGTTGATCTATTCTTGACTTGACTTTTGGAATTGATTCTAAACAACAGGGAGGCTAGAGAAGTGATGGGAGCCTTGGGAGGAAATTACTGCTCCTTAAAAAAAATTATGATAGAAAAGGAATGGAAAGCCTGCTTAGTACATTTGAAAAACTGTAAATTGTCCCCTTTCCAAACCAGACCCAACTCTTCCCTATCCTGCTCCTCTCCTCCCCCTCACAGGATTTCCCAGCCTGACTGCAGGCCCCCACATTACCTAAAGTGCCACAAGGCTTATTCTTGTAGATGCAGATGTCATAGCTGGAAAGGAGAAAGTTGGGCAGGTGAGGACAGATAGTTTCCCCCCTCCAGCTCTTAGCTTCCCATCCCTGATTCCATCCCTTTTACCTCAGCACTCACCGAGTGATTAGCACAGCCGTGTCATGATTGGCCACACCATTCTCCGGGAGAGCATTTCCGTGACCACTCCGGTTCACAATTGATTTCTGCCATTTGCAAAAGCTGTCTAGCGACTTCCCTGCATGGTGAGTGATCTCCAGCGTGGGCTGGGAACAGAGAGAAGGAAGTGTGGAGGGGCCCACGTTCCAGAGAAGGCTTAGAGAGAAAGCCTGGGGGGAGCTCACCATCCAACAGTTAGGAGACACTCTCACACAGGGAAAGGATATAAGATATTGACCAAGAATCGTAATACTTCTCATGTCTATGAGCTCTAAGGTTTATAGGATGCTTCCCCCCTAACACACTTAATACCTGTGTAATTTTGGTTAACCTAGGTGAGCCTTGATTTTCTCCTGTGTCAAATGAAGGGGTTGGGCTAGATGCCTGCTAAGCTCTAAATTTATGGTCCTATGACCCCTTTGGGATGCACAAGAATAGAGTAGTCCTCACAGCTGAGGAGATCCCTGGTTCCTGGGCCTCCACCATTTATGGGCTCAATGAAGTACTCCTCTTCACCAGCCATGAGATCCACCTCCCATGCATACTGATGGTGGGATTCTGGGCAACCTCTAGGCAAATCTCTAACTATGAGTTACTGAGAGAGTGCTGACTTCCACTGGGAGAATGAGTTTTCTCATCTGGGAGTTTCCTATATCAGTGAAACCACAAGTCCAGACCCTTTCTAGTCCTCATCCTATTTTATGACTAAGGAAAGTGAGGGTCAGTGAGAAGGGACTTGGCCCCAGGCCACATAACTAGTAAAGTGCCAGAGCTCTGGCTCCACATCCAGCACCATCCCATGACTCTGTCCGATGCCAGCAGAAGTGGGCAGGATGCCACCTGCTCCCTCTCACCTGGTCTTCAGTGAGCAGGATGAGCCGGGTCACCATGATGTTAACAATATTCCCCAGACTGGAGTCCTGGAAAAGTTTGGCAACCTGACCTCCAGGAAACAAGGAAAGACCAGTCTTACAAGGAGCCCAGCCAGGGTGGGCCAGAGCCCATCTTAAAGTCCCACATCTGACTGTCTTTGGCTGCCTGTCATTCATCCCTCACCCCTCTGCCTCAGTTGTACCCATGAGAAGGAGTGAGGTGACTGGGAAGGGAGGAGAAATGTGTATTCTGGGAGTCTTCTGGGAATGAAGACCAGGGCTGTTAACTGGCTTGGAGTCTGCGCTTCTGGTAGGACTGGGTCATTTCGGTCTCTATCTCTGTGTGCCCTCCGCCCCCACCTGTCAGCTCATGTGTCCCCATATTTCCCTTTCTGTATGTCTCCAGTTTCCTATTCTTCCTTTGATTTCTGTCCTTCCAGGGTTCATCTCACCTTTGTTCCCTTGTTTTGTGTGGACTCCCTTTGTTCTGGGTTCTGGCTCAAGTTATGTGTGGAGGGGCAGGGGTAGAATGGATCATCTTCCTGCTCCCACAATTTCACCATGGTCTTCACCCTCCACCCCCACCTCCCTTCCTCCAGCCCTGACTCTCTCTCCCGACCCCACCTGGGGGTGATGACACTTACAATGTTCATGACAGCCAACACGTACTGCTCGATGTCTCGGCGCCCATGGTAGCCGACCATCATCTTGTCTGCCACCACTAGAGTTTCCACATAGCGCTCTCTGCTGACTGAGCGCTTCAGGGCCAGTTGTCCCCGCTCGGTCTCGTTGACCCGGGGCCTGGCAGGTGGCGGCTTCAAGGTACGCAGCCACCACGGCCGACCCTTCCATGGCTTCTCATCTGTGGAGAGCCCAGGGGAGCAGCAGCTACGCTGGACCATGGTCTCTACGGTCTTCATCATCTGCCTGCCTTCACCAGCTCCATCCCTCCCCACTATTGTCTTGTCTCCATCATCCTGGTACTTGTTTCCACCACCTCTTGCTGCCTTCTCCCTAATCATCTCACTGCCCACTGCCCTCCTGATCCCCTGTCTTCCTGTTCCAGTTTCCCCAGCACGGCCCGGGACAGAGAAATTTCTGCCATGTGTCATTTTTCTTTCTAGCTTCCATTAGACTGCTTGGGGGGAGGGGAATGCCCAGGAGGGATGGGGTATGCAGGTGGTTTGGGATATAGAGGGATAGAAGGGGCAGAACTGGGTACCTAGCACTCCACAGGCAGCATCCAGGTGGGGGTACTGCAGCGAAGAGCGTTTATACACCACGTGGGGGCTGCTTTCCTCGATTCCTCGGCCCCCAGGGCCTCCGCCACTCAGGGGTTCAATGAGGTATTCTTCTTCATCAGCCACAATTAAGCCGTGCTGAGGAAAGGGACCGTTAGTGACATGGGACTTTCCCCAGGTCCAGACACTCTCAGTGCCTTGTCCCTCTCCATGGACTCCCACCCAGACTCAGCGTTCCTGTCTCAGCCCCCAAGACGCCTAGAGCTCAACCCCCCATGGACTTGGCTCACTCTGGGCCCCACCCTGGCATTAGGGACCTCCTTTTCTGCTTACCAGCCCATTGCAGTTACTGATAGCCACTCTGGAGCTGAGTGGCTGACCCTGCAGGTGGCCAGCATAGAGGCAGTTGGGCCGGGCTGGGCGCTGCCAGGCAGGGCCGTCCCTTGTCCAGTATTCCACAGAGAAGTGCTCGGCCAGCAGGCGCCGGGTGTGGGTCAGGTTGAGCAGGAAATGGGTGCTGGGGGCAGCCACCTTGTAGAAGAGCCTGGGCTCCGGTGGTGGGGTCCTCGACCCACCTCGGCGGTGGCGCCTCCTCCCAGCAGGAGCTGGGGGTGCAAAGGCTGACAGCATTCCATTGGGGTCCACTCGCGTAGGGAAGGCAATTTCATAGCTCTTGAGGCTGGACAGGAATTCCTCTGGAGGTGGAGGAGTGGGGATTCATGGGATCATAGATTTGTAGTTGGAATAAACCTTAGGCACTGAGGCAGCTAGGTGATGTTGCCGAGTGCTGGTCTTGGAGTCAGGAAAACCTGAGTTCAAATCCTGCCTCAGACACTTGCTAGCTGTGTGACCCTCTCTTATTCAACCTCTCTCAACCTCAGTTTTCTCATCTGTAAAGTGGAGATTGTACTAGCACCCATCTCTCAGGGTTCTTGTGAGGATCAAATGAGATAATGTTTGTAAGGAGCTCTTCAAACCTTCCTAAGTGTGAGCGATTATTAAGGATCCCCTAGTCTAAACTCTTATTGTACACATGAGGATACTGAGTAACAGAGAGCTGGAGTGACCTACTTGTGGTCTCAAAGTGAGTAAAGATCAGAGGCAGGATTGGAACCCAGGTCTTCTGACTCTGAGCTAAGCACTGTGTCTCCTCAGGGTGGTAGCTGGCATCTCAATCCTGACCTTCTCTAATGACCCGGCTTTGATTTTGACTCAGCCAATACGATTCACGGGGTGTTCCCTCCTTGTAAAGCCTGGTCTCCTGAGTAGCATGCTCCCAGGACCCTGCCCCCAACTCAGATGAACAGCCCCTCTGTGTTTACTGTCTCTTCCTCAGTCAGACTCAGGTGCTTCTAGACGGTAGGACCCTATCATGCCATCCCACTTTTCCAGCTTTAGCTCACGCAGATCCTAACCACCTAACCTCACCTACCTTGAGACTGGAAGGCATAGGCACTGGAATGTGTGTGGTCCAGGGTGAGGGTGAAGACAAAGGCCCAGCAGAGGAGTCTGTAGGTGGGGGTGATCGCAGCCATTGCAAAGGGACGGGGGAGCGGTATGCCGACCCCAACAGGCCCGTGCCCACATGTCTCTCCTCAACCCTGCCTGGCTACGGCTGCCTCGCTGCTTCCCCAAGGCTCATAGCCCTGACCGCCTCCAGCTGGCCTCTGGGTCCCACCAGAGCATGGCTCCTGTGAACAGACAGAGAGAGAAGCAGGGTGAGTGGAGGAGGCTGAGGCGGGGCAGTCCCTGTTCCCAGCATACTGGGCTGAATCTAGAGAGCCCAATGGAAACTTGATTCCAAGAGGTGTTAATGTTCAGCATCATCCATTCATCCATTTCATTCAATTTATTCATTCAACAAACAGTCACCAACCAAAGTGCGCCATGTGCTATGCTCTGCACTGGAGAGATGCAAAGACCCTGTTCTCTTGGATGAAACTCAATTCAACAAACATTTCCTAAGTGCCTACTATATGCCAGGCATTGTGTTAGGAGCTACAAAGAGATACAAAGACTGAAGAAGAGGAAGAAGCCAGTGTGGGAGAAGAAGGAGGATAGCAGGGTGGCTAGAATGCTGGACTTGAAGTCAAAAGGTCTGGGTTCAAATCCCACCTCTGATGCTTCCTACCTGCATGACCTTGGACATATCACTTAACATCCCAAAGCCTCAGATTCCCTATCTGTAAAATGGAGGTGATAATGTACAAAGACATTTTGCTCAAGAAGCTCATGTTCGACCAGGAGTGATACGGTTTCTGTGAAGAGAACTAAGAACAGAAAAGGGGGTGCCCCAACTTCCCTTGCTTCTAGTTTATATGTGGTCCTTCCTCAGCCACACATTTTGGCCATGGAGGCGAGCGCGTATTCATGGCTCAGCTCCGGTCATTCTCTCTGGCTGTCTTCTGTGCCTGGATAGCTCTCCCTCCTCCGCTCCCACCACTGACCTCCCTGGCTTCCCTTTAAGTGCCAAGGAAAATCCCACCTTCTACAGGAAGCCTGCCCCAACCCTTTTCATTCCAGTGCCTTCCCTCTGTCTATAGCTTGCTTTGTGTATATTTATTTGCACATCGTCTCCTCCACTAGATTGTTAGCTCCTTGAGAGCAGGGGCTGTCTTTTGCCTCTTTTTGTATCCCCAGCACTTAGCCTATATGCCTGGCATATAGTAGGTGCTTAATAAATGTTTATTGATTAATGAATATCTACCAAGGAGTATCAGAGAGGGCCCGATTCCCAGAGAGGGGTCATGGTCTTGTACAAAGTCTCCCATGTCTTCTGACTTTAGATACAATGCTGCTCCACACGAAGGATCAGTACAATAACACACTGATCCCTGAGTCTGGAGGGGGCATGTTCACATGTGTGCACACACCGTGTGCATATAGATGAGTGTGTATTCACGCCTACCTAGGGAGGCACATTTAGTGATGTTGGGCTCAAAGCTTAGCTTTATTAGTTATTGCCTGTGTGACTCTGGACGAGGAATTTCCCTTCTTTGAGACTCAGTTTCTTTATCTGTAAAATGGAGGGTTGAACTAAGTGATCTCTAAGGTCCCTTCTGCCTCTAAATCCTATGACCCGGACATAGGTAGGCTATGCCATCCTCTCCCTGAATAATAATAAAAAACAGCTAGCGTTTATACAGCATTACTTTGTGCTGGGCACTGTGTTAATCACAGTCTTATTTGATCTTTACAACAACCCTGAGAGGTAGGTGCCGTTATTATCCCCATTTTACAGATGGGGAAACGGAGGCAAAGAGTAAGTGCCTTGCCTAGGGTCACACAGCTGGTAAATGTCTGAAGCTGGATTTGAACTTAGGTCTTTCTGACTCCAATGCCACCTGAGTTGCTGGGGAGCTGGCATAGTGGATTCAGCACTGGACTCAGAATCAGAAAAACTCATCTTCATGAGTTGAAATCCAGCCTCGGACACTTACTAGCTGTGTGATCCTAGACGAGTCACTCAACTTTGCCTCAGTTTCCTCATCTGTCAAATGAGCTGGAGAAGGAAATGGCAAACCACTCCAGCATCTTTGCCAAGAAAATCCCAAATGGGGTTATGGAGTCAGACACGACTGAAAATGACTGAACAGCTCCAGTGATAGGGAGCTCCCTCCCCCAGAGGCAGCCTATTCTGGCATTGGCTAGCTTTGCTTGCTCAGAAGTCTGTCCTCAATCTCAATGCAGGGCCAAAGTCTGCCTCCCTGTAATTTCCCTCCATTGTTTTGCCCTCTGGGGCCTACAAAGAACAAGTCTGTTCACAGAAACACAGCATTCCAGACCCAAGAGAGATGTCAGTGTTTAGCAAGCACAGCCTCGAATGGAAACATGATCCTCTTCTTCCACAATATTCTCGATCCAAAGTCATCCAACCTTGACTTGAAGATTTCTAGCAATGGGGAACTCACTACTTGGCCAATGCCTACCCAACTGTACAATCTCTGCCTGCGATTGGCTGTGGTTTCCAGGGTTTTCCTTTAATCTTTCTAACAAGACTGTTAGTGACTGATACTGGCCTTGGATCTTTGCAAATTCTTCTGAGTCTTCTCATTGTGCCTACAGTGCTAGGCACACAGTAGGTACTCAGTCAATCACCAAGCATTTATTTAGTACTATGTGCCTGGCACTGTGCTGGGCACTGAGGATACAAAAATAAAATAGTGATACTCTCTGCTCTTAAGGATATGATATATTCACAAATTAGTAATTTGTGATATGTACAATTAATACATAGTGACTTCAGCAGAGCATGATGGGAGAATCAGGAAAGGTTTCTTGAAGGAAGTGGCAGCTAAGTGGACCCCTGAAGGGAGCTAGGGGTTCTAAGAGTCACAGGTGAGGAGGGAGAGCATTCCAGGAATGAGGGAGAGCCTGTGCAAACTTATGGAGGCTGGAGATGGGATGTCAGGAACTAGAAGCGCAAGTTATGTAAACAAGTGTGGCTAGAATAGGAGATGGAGGGCAAATAACCTGAAAGCTAGTGTGGAGGGTGAGTTAGACCCGGGCGTGGCTAGAGGCAAGGGAGACCGGTTAGGAGATTATGGAAATAGTCCAGGTGAGAAGCAATAATACCGTGAACTAGAGCAGGTATAGGTGTGAGAAAAGAAAAGGAGATGGTTATGATATAAGGCTGTGCTGGAGCCAGCTCAAACTGGCTATTGAGAGAGCTGATTATTAAATTTTCAGTGTGGGCATTTTCACCTTGGAAATTGGCAAATGTGATAAATCATGGCTTGATTTATTGTTTGCTAATTGTCTAGGCTTAAGAAAATAATGGGAAATATTAATCATGTGAATTGAATTTAAAAGTGGATCATATGCATTCCCCGCCCCCCCCACCAAGAGCTGGTTGTTAAACATTTATCAGCACACTCTCAGGATATGAGATATTTTGAAGATGTGCTACCAGTGAGCTCTGGCAAGTGCCAGAGTGAGTGAGGGGGAGAGAGTGAAAGCCGAGAGTCAAAGATGGCCCTGGGTGACTTGGGAGTACATTCAACAGTAGTAGGAAAGTTAGGATGAAGGAGTGGGTCGGGGGAAAGAGAACAAGTTTGATTTTGGCAACGTTGAGTTTAGGGCATCTCTAGGATGTCCAAGTGGAGATTTCCAGCACATAGTTGGAGATTGCTGAGACTGGAATTCAAGAGAGAGGTGGGGGCTGGACACAGAGATCTGGGAGTCATCAGCTTGGGAGCCGATGAGACACCAAGAGAAAAAAGATAGAGTAAAAATAGAAGGGAGGCCAGGCCAGAACCTTGGGGTAGACCCAGGAGGCATGATATGGATGATAATTCAACACAGGAGACTGGGAAAGGGTGGTCAGATAGGAAGGAGGAGACCCACAACAGATCAGCTTTGTAAAGCCAAGGGAGGAAACAGCCAGGACAGCGTCAAACGTTGTAGAAAGTCTGAGGAGGACGAGGACTGGGAAGAGGCTTTTAGATTTAGTGATAAAGAGAGTTTTTATGATCTTGGTTGGGGGCAGTTTTAGTTGGCGGGCCAGGAAGCAAGTCAGCCAGGAAGCATTTATTAAGCACTTATTATGTGCCAGGCATCGTGCTAAGCTCTGGCGAAACAAAGGCAAAAGACAATGCCTGCCCTCAAGAAGTTTACAGCATGGAAGTAACTGGGTGCCTACAAGATAGAGGCAGAGATGATGGAAGGGAATCTCAGAGGGGGAGGTACTAGCCGTGGAGAAAGGTGGAGGGTCTGGGAGGGTCAGACTGATCCCTCCTTCAAACAGTGAGAGAAAGAGGGGACCTCCTTACGGCCAAGGCTGACCCTTCTGCCCATTCACTGAATCCAATTGTCCCCCCTACCCTCCTCTTCTTGTATACTTCCTGCCTCTGTGGAGCTCATGGTCTCTTCTCCTTTGGGACCTTGTTCCATTGAGCAGCCCCTCTCCTCTCCATCTGTGATCTCTCTCTGTCTCTCTTCATCTCTCTGTTTGCTTCCTTCCATTTGTCCCTCCCTCCTCATCCAGCTCCTCTCTCCCTCTCCTCTTCATCTTTAATATCTCTTTCAATCTGTCTCTGTCTGTCTCTCCTCTCTCTCTGTCTCTATCTCTTCTCTCTGTCTATCTATCTCTCTGTCTCTCTCTCTGTCTCTATCTCTTCTCTCTATCTGTCTCTCTGTCTCTCTCTCTTCTATCTCTCTGTCTCTCTCTCTCTGTCTCTATCTCTTCTATCTGTCTCTCTGTCTCTCTCTCTCTGTCTCTATCTCTTCTCTCTATCTCTCTGTCTCTCTCTCTCTGTCTCTATCTCTTCTCTTTCTGTCTGTCTCTTTCTCTCTCCTCTCTATCTCTTCTCTCTGTCTCTGTCTGTCTCTGTCTTTCTTCTCTCTCTCTATGTCTCTGTCTCTTTTCTTTTTGTTTGTCTTGCTCTCTGTCTGTCTCTCTATCTTTCTCTCTCCTCTCTCTGTCTCTGTCTCTTCTGTCTGTCTCTCTCTGTCTGTCCGTCTCTCTCCCTCCCTCCTCATCAATCTTCCTCCCTCCCTCTCTCTTGGTCTCTAGCTCTTTACATATGAATTCTCTCATTCAGGCCTCACTGACAGTCCTTTGAAGAAGATATTACAGGTGTCATCACCCCAATTTACAGATGACAAAATTGAGGTTCAGAGAGGTTGTGACTTGTCCTAGGTCATACAGGTAGAAAGTGCCGGAGATGGGATGAACCCAGGTCTGTTGACTTCCAGACTGCCACACTGACACCTTCTCTCCTGGCTCCTTCCTCTCTGACTAGAAACAGGCTCTGGTGACCCCAGTCCTAATAAACCTCTTCCTGGCCCTGCTGATCCTTTGAGGTAACATCCCCTCTCACTGCCAAACTTCCAGAAAGTTATCAACACTTGAGGCTTTCACTTCCCCTCCACCCAACTCCTTCCTCAGTCTTTTCAGCTCTCTGTGTTCATACTTGACCCTCATTGAAGTGCATGAAGCCAGGTGACTGGTGATCTCTTAAGAACTCTCATCCTTAGAACCCTAAGACAGGCCTCATTCTTTCACTTCTCTGCCAGCCACCACCTCCTGTCTGTGGCCTCTCCTCCTCTGCCTTCTTTATGGTTCCTCTTCAAGGTGAGCTCACCAGGAGATCCTACACCCCGAAAAGGGGACAGGAGAGAAGGAACAGCCAGAGAGGAGCAGCGCTGCAAGTCTTAGCTCTGTCTTTTACTCAATATATAGCTTTTGGGTGAGTCCCTTCTATTTGGTGGGCCTCAATTTCCACGTCTGTAGAATGAGGAGATTAAGCTCAGTGTTCTCTGAGATCTCGACCATTGTGATTGTCCTAAGGATTCTTTCTGTCTCCTAATTGTGCATCCCTAAAGCTTTGTTCTTCACCCTCTTCTCCCTCTCCCCTTCTCAGCTATTCTACTCTTCTTTTTTTTAAGCCAGGACTTTACTTATTTATTGATCTGGTCTAAGTAGGTCAATGTAAGTCATTAAAAAACAAAACAAAACAAAACACCCAAGCCAAAACAACAAATATGCTTTCTAAAAGGCAAAATTTGCACATGGTCCAATAATGATGTTTGCAGCTCTGGTTCCTCAGGAAGGACAGCAGGACTAGTTGTTCATTTTCAGGCTTTCCTCACCACCGGAGAAGAAACCTATTTAGGCTTTGGTAAGGAAACTTCATACATTTGTTCACAGACAAATCCATCTGATGCAAAGTGAAACATGCCACCATTTGCTTATGAGAAATGGTTTTGTTTCCTCATTCACAACAAAGCCATTTCACCTCCTCTCCCTTCTCAAATCCCTGAGACTTTGAAAGGATAAAGAAACCAATTTGAAGCTCTTTGGAAGGATTTCTTTGCCACGGAACAGCTTGAGTCCAGCACTGAGAAGGGCCCTAGATTTCTGGGTTTAAAAGGGTCCTGCTGTGTCACTTCCATACTGCACCAACATGAAAATGGCAATTCCCTTTCCAAACATTCAGCATGCAGTCATGCCACAAAGCTGGGCTCGATGGCTCAGCGATTCTATTCTTACCCATGGTTTTAGGGTCCTGGTATTGAGGAAACAGCTGGAAAGGACCTCACAGACCATCCAGGCCAACCCTGTCATTCCTCATTTGAATGAGAACGTTGAAGAAGTTAAGTGACTTGGCCGGGGTCACACAGCTAGTAAATGTCTGGGGTGGGGCCTGACCCAAGGAATTCTGGCCTATCCAGTCTCACGTTACCTCTCATCACCTGGATGGATGACTCCTCTTTGAGAGACTCCTGCCCTTGGTCTCCATCTGCTTCATGTGGGTCACCTTCCCTCCAAAACTGGGTCCAGATCCTTTCTTATTTTTGTCTTCCTGCTCTGAGTCACCTGACCTGGGTACCTTCTTTATTCTTCTCCCAGGAAGCCTTCCCAGGCTCGGGTAGGACACCCTCCCCTCCCCTTACCTCTCCTAGCATTTTGTCAGGCTTCTCTTCAATATGCTCATGCTGCATTTACATGTAATATTGTATTTACCTGACCAAGAAGGACCCTCGATCACATCTCAGATCCTCCACTGACAGGGAGCTCATTATCCGAGGAGGCAGGCCATCCACTTTGGGATGACAAGGGCTAACATTTCTCTGGCTTCCTGCGGCCTGGATGGTCCCTTTTCTACAATACAGTTCTAACTCATAAGCCCCTAGGATTTAGACTAGGTAAAGAACTTAGAGATTACCCAATCCAATGCCCTGTTTGTAACAGATGGGGAAACTGAGACCTGCTTGGAGTCTCCTAGGTATTAAGTGGTGGGGCCAGGATTCAAATCCAGCATCTTTGACTCTGAAGCCTCTTTCCGCTAGACACACTGACCCCTTCAAATCCTATGTGCTGTTATTTCATTTTCTAATTTCTTCTCTCTCTAGGCTGACCGTGAGCTCCCCAGCATAGGGGCCCCTGGTGACTCATCTCTGTCTCCCCACAGAACAGTAGGGTCCCAGACTGGCCTCCTGGTAAACATCCATTTAGTGACTAAATCTTCCTTTTAGCTCTTTCCAGGTGCATCTCATCTCAGGGACTAGGGGGTCCCATTTTCAGGGACACGGAGGGAGGAGGGGTAGGGCATTGTTGTGACTAATAGGGGGTTGGGGTAATGGGACTGTAAGAAAGCAGAGGGAGGGCTGGGGCTGAGTTTCTACAGACCCTCAAGAATTGGGGATGGGAGGGTGTGGGGTGGGGAAGGGGTCGAGTCCCCACACAAAGCCCTGGGGTTCGAAGAGCTTAGTCCATGTTTGCCTAATTGAACTAAAGCTGGAGAAGTTGCCCTTCCCCCACCCCCTGGGCCCAGATTGCTGGTCAGGCCCTTCCTGAGCTGCTATTTAGAGTCTCCGCCCTGTCCCCCTGGTAGGGTCCTGGACAATCAGCCTGGGCTACAATCCTGTCCTTCCTGGCCTGCCCCCAGCTTCCAGTGGCCTCCCGGGTGGCAGTGAGCTGGGAAAGGTAGAGGATGCCCACAGTCTACAGAGAGTCACCCCCTACCCCACCCCAACCTAGAAACCCAAATTTCGGACCGGCAGCGGGATCCTGGCTCCAGTGTCTAGTCTCATTCATTGAACCAGCTCAGGTTGACTGGATCCCATGCTTTATCACCCCCACCCCCACTCCCGGCCCAGCTGGGGCCCAGGGAGGCCACACAGACAAGCAGAGGGCTTTCAGGCCTGACCCAGAAAGGAGGGGGGCACGGGGCTCTTGGCATCCAATCCCAGGCCTCGGGGGAGGTAGGGGAGCCTGCAGCAGCAGGGAACCGAAAGGGCTGGGGAAGAGCCAAAGGATGTGGCCTGGTAATTAAAGGGCCCAGTTCCCCTGGGGCAGCTGTGGAGAGACAGAGAGAGCCCACACTCTCCCTCACTCACCCAAGACTCTCTGCCTTCTGAGTCAGGAGAATGAAAGTGGCAGGCACACAGGGGCAGGCACACGGAGCCAACCCTGGCCAGACATACACAGAAAAGATCTCTCCCACACAAACCCTCAAACATGCACCCTCATTCAGACGCTGGCTAGCTGGAATGCTTCTGTCTCTGCGTATCTCTGTCTGTCTTTGTCTCTGGGTCTCTGTGTGCATGTGTGTGTGTCTCTCTCTCTGTCACACACACACACACACACACACACACACACACACACGGTTTCCTGAGCTCATCGCTGCAGCACAACTTGTAATTCTTATGGAAACTCTGAATGATGAGCTGGGGGTGGCTGGTCTGCCTCCCTGGCAGGGAGGGGCACCCCCTCCCCCCATGCTTCACTACCTCCCTGCTCTGAGATCCCTAATAAACTAAAGGCAGCCTGAAGTTTCCCCGCACTCCCACCCCAGACCCCCTTTCCTCTTCTGATCCGAACCACAAAGCATCTACTTCTGGAAAGGGGAAGGGGGCGGGGACAGGATGGACAGACGCCTTTACCTGGTTCCTGGTCCCTGGCTGTCTGGGATGTCCCCTTGGGTGGTGCTTGGTGCTGGGGCAGCCGGTCACTCTGTGAGACCCAGCGGGGGCACAGGGAAGTGGGCAGGCTGCTCAGCTCTAGGCTCCCGACTCCGGACTCCGGCCTCCGGGCCCGGCGCCTGCTGCACCAGCCCTAGCCCCAGCTGACTCTTCCCCCTCCTCTCGGCCAGCTGTGGCGGCAGGAAGGGAGCTGTAATCACAGAGGCCTGAGCCGCTGCAGCAGCGGCTGGATGGGGGGGGGAACAGGAGAGGGAGAGGAGAGGAGAGGAAGAGAGAGAGAGAGAGAGAGAGAGAGAGAGAGAGAGAGAGAGAGAGAGAGAGAGAGAGAGAGAGAGAGAGAGCTTCCTGAGAAATTTTGCCAGCTTTATTTAAAAAAAAAAAACAAAAACAAACCAAAAAACCCACACAGCCAGAAACCCCGCCTGCTCAGCTCCCTCCTGACCTCCCCGTGGTGCAGCCTTCCTTCCCTCCATTTTTCCCTCTCCTCTCCCCTCAACTCTCCCCTCTTCCATCTAACCATTGAAATGGTCTGTTTGCCTTTGTCCAGGGGGGAGCTGGGGAGTCTGGGCCCCAGCTCCAGCTGCCAAAGCTTCTCAGTCTGGCCAGATGTTCAGGCTGCTGCCCCAAAGTGAGGGCAGAAAGGGCCCCAAATCAGGTTGGGGCCCAGGTCTAATCCTGGGATTTCAATTCCTCAAAGTTTTTATCGAGGGCTTCCTAATGAGTGTCAGGCCTCCTACTGGAGATACCACCCCCATACCCCCCTCCCGACTCCGCCTTGCCCTCAAGTTTACTGTTCTGGGGAGTGGAGCTGCACACATAAGAAAAACAGACAAAAGGGATTTGGCGACTGGAGAAGTGCTAACTGACTACGGGAGTGGAGAGAGACCCCAAAAGGTCTCATGAACAGCCTCGGGCCTAACCCTAACCTCAGACCCAGCCTCCAGTCCTAATCCCAGGCTCCACCCCAATGCTAACCCTCATCCCAAACCTAGCTTCCAGCTCCAACAGAAGGCTTCATGCTTTTGATCTAGACACAGGATCCCTAAAACATTCCACCTTCTGCCTTCTCACCTTGGTGCAGTCTATGCCCCATGCCTGGACTACTCTCCCTCCTCACTTTTGCTTCCTAAAATCCCTAAACTTCCTTCAAGCCCCACCTGTCCTCTCTGAGGGTTGATCCCACCACTCCACTTATCAGAGTTCTCTTTCCTCCTCCTGAAATTTCTTTGTATAGGGGAGGCTGCATTATAGAGCAGCAAGAGAGCTGATCTCAAAGTCAGAAGATCTGGGTTCAAATCCTGCTTCTCAAACCTACTGACTGTGTGAGGGAAAGCGGTGGTGTCCAATTCTAATGGGTGCTAAACAGTACTGCTGGTTGCCTAGTGAATTAGAAAGCCATAGATCAACAGCTAGGTGGTTCATTGGCTAGAGCACCTCACCTGGAGTTGGGAAGACCTGATTTCAAATCTGCTGTCAAACACTCACTAGCTGTGTGACCCTGGGCAAGTCACTTAACCTGTGTTTACCTTAATCCACTGCAGAAGAAAATGTCAAACCACTACAGTATCCTTGCCAAGAAAACCCCATGGACGCTATGGTCCTGGGGTCATGAAGAGTCGGACTGGGCTGAATAATAACGGCAACAAATATCAACGTTATCGATGTTATATTGTATTTTTATTTTAAGTATTTCCCAATTACATTTTAATCTGGCTTGTGGTGCTCTGAGGGCCTTGAGTTTGACACTACTCTCTAAATGGCAGGGAAGGTGCCAACCTGCATTTCTAAAATTTGCATCATATTCATGAAATCTCAGGGTCCGCTATCTGACCATGTCACGATCAATAAACTGCATTGGCTCCCTATCACCTCCAGGATCAAATACAAAACCCTGCATTTGGTTTCAAAGCCCCTTTGAAACCTGGCCCACCTGTCCACCTTTCCAGGCTTCTTCCACCTTACACCCTGACATTCTGCCATTCCACTGACACTGGGTCCTTGCTGTTGTCTTGTGGTCTGCTCTCTAACTTTGTATGTACTTAGATTTATTTTTGTATCTACTCAAATAGGGTAGCTAGGTGGTGTAGCGGGTAGAAAGCAGGGCCTGGATTCAGGCAGACCTGGATTCAAATCCTGCTGCAGACCCTCCCCAGCTGTGTGACCTTGGGCAAGTCACTTAACCTTTTTTGCCTCAGTTTCCCCATCTGTAAAATGAGCCGGAGAAGGAAATGGCAAACCACTGCAGTATTTCTGCCAAGAAAACCCTAAATGGGGTCATGAAGAGTCAGACTGGAATGAAAGGACTCAAGAACATTCTTGAATGGCCCCAGTGAAATGTAAACTCCTTGAGGACAGGTACTGTTTTTGTTGTTCTATTCCCCAGCTCCTAGTACAGTGCTTGGCACTAGTAGGTCCTTAAGATGTTTGTTGAATTGAATCGGAGGAATCAGGAACTGTGAGCACTTGAGGGAGCTGGCAGCTTTCCTTCATCACTAGGCTTTCCTACAGAAGGTCTGACTAGAGCAGGGGTGGGGAACCTGCGGCCTTGAGGACCTAGAGGGCTTCATGTGGCCTTGAGGCCACAGGTTCCCCACCCCTGGCCTAGAGGCTCACCTTATTTCCTTACTGCCTCCACTTGACCCCCACCCCATATTTGGACATAGTCTAGGCAGATGCTCCTGCTCCAGGCCGAGATGCCACCCCTTCACCCCCCAAGACCGCAGAAAGGAAAGTGCTCCAGGTACTCATTTGATATCTAACTGACTCTCAACTCCCTCTCTCCTAATTACCACAATTCCATCCTTATCAATAAGTACTTGCTACTGGCCCAGGCAGTGAACTGTGTTAAGCACCAAGGATACAATGACAAATATGAAACAATCCAAGCCTTCAAGGATCTCTGCCCTTTCCTTCTGTTGTGTCTTCTGGAACCCACCCTAGTGAACCAACTCCCTTTTACCTCTTCTGCCTTTGTCCCACTTACAACCTGCGTTACCTTGAGCCAGTTGATTAGCTTCCTTGGGCCTCAGTTTCCTTGACTCTAAAATAGGAAGGTTGCTAGATGGTCTAGATGGCCTCTGAGGCTCCTTCCAACTCTAGAGCTAGAATCCTATGATCTTTCCATATTTGTTTGCTCATAGAAACCTGACTCACTCCAGAAGACCCTTGACCTTCCTCTCCAGCATCAAGTAAGTGATTCTTCTTCTCTCATGCCCCCTTTACCATGGGACAGGAGGAGCAGCTGACAGACTGGCTGCTCCTTCCTGCCACTTCTCAAACATTCTGCTGCCATCACTAAGCAACCCATCCGCTTCTGAGCTTCATCCTCCATCCATTCCCTTGTCCAGTCCCCCAGTCCAGATCCTTGTGGTAGTCATCTCTCAGCAACCAGATCGCTCTATCAGCAACCATGTATTAAGCACCCACTATGGGTCGAACATTGTAGATAGAAAAACACACACATGAAAAAGAGATGGAAATAATACACCCCGCTCACATGTGGTCACATAGTAGGTGCTTAACAAATGCATGTTAACTGCCTGTTTGACAGAGGAACATAGCTGCTGGGAAGGGGGCTGATTCAATTGGGATAAGGGAAAGGGATGAATAAGGATGGTGAATCAGGACACGTATCTTGAAGGAGGTGGCAATTCAGCTAACCCTTGAAAACTTCTAGGGAGTTCCAAGAAGCAGGAAGAATATTCTCCGTCTTTTCTCAAGGAGTTCAGCATCTGTATCACAGCCTTCTCTGTTCCAACCTCTTCTGTCATACCTCAAAATACATGATGGTGTGTCTTGCAATAAGCTGGCCTCCCAGTTCAGCACCTTCCTCAGCTCCTAAGCTGGCCCTTCACTTCATACCTCAGCCACTCATAAGGATGGTCCAATCTTCAACCCCAATATCACTTGGTCAGTGATCTCCATGGCTGATTCTGTAGTCTGCATGCAGCTAGCAGAGGCTCTCACTGCTGCCACCAAGCTGGTTAAGACTCAAAAGCTAGGGTACCATTGTCCTCTCCATTATCTCCCTGAGAATTAACAGAGTTGCTGCCTGTAGGCTAGGCCTCACTGCCAGGTTCAATGATGCCAGGGCATCAATGCTTTTCCATCATCTACTGCTTCTGGTGCTGTCCAATCATCTGCCAAGGGTCAGGGGACTACTACTACCTTCTCATCCTCTTCAGTCTTTCAAAGGGAAGCTATTGCACCAGGTCCCATAATCTTGGCTAGTTGTTTGAATCTCAGGGTTGGAAGAGACCTTGGAGAGACCATCTAGTCCAGGGTGAACAAGGATCCTTCTGCAATGTCCTAAACATGCGGTCACCCAGCCTTGGATCGAAGGCCTCCTCAAGGCAATCCATTCTACTTTTGAACAGCTCTGATTATTGGGGAGTTTTTCCTTACCTCCAGCCTAAATCTGTGTCTCTATAACTTTCACTCAATGTTCCTTGTTCTGCCCTCTGAGGCCCAGCAGAATAAGTGAAAACTGTTTTCCATGAGAGAGGCTTTCAACTACTTGAAAACAGCTATCATGTTGACCTAAGTCTTCTCTTTTCAGGCTAAACATTTTCTATTCTTTCGATCACTAAACATTTATTAAGCATCTGTGCTAAGCACTGGGAACAGAAAAAGAGGCAAAAGACAGTCCCTGCCCTCAAGGAGCTTGCAGTCTAGTGGGGAAGACAACATGCAAACAAATGTACACAAAGCAAGATATATTCAGAATAAATAGGAAATAATTAACCAGACGGAAGGTACTGGAATTAAGAGGGATTGGGGAAGGCTTCCTGTAGAAGGGGAGATTTTAACTGGGACTTAAGCCAGGGAGAAGAGTAGATGGAGCAGAGGAGGGAAGAGAGTTCCAGGCATGGGGGACCAGAGAGAATGCCTGGAGCTGAGAGATGGAGGGTCTTATTTGTGGAACAGCCAGGAAGGCCGTGTCATTGGATTAAAGGGTATGTGGCAAGGAGCAAGATATAAAAATACTGGAAGGGTAGGAGGATGCTAAGTTATGAAAGGCCCTGAATGCCAAATAGAGCATTTTTTATTTGCTCCTGGAGGCAACAGGAAACCACTGGAATTTATTGAGTTGGGGTGTATGTGGGCCATGATCAGACCTGCATTTTAGGAAAATCACTTTAGTGGCTAAAGGATGGACTGGAGTTGAGAAAGACTTGAGGTGGATGGACCCACTAGCAGGCTATTATGATAATCCAGGCATGAGATGATGAGGGCCTGCTTTGGAATGGTGGTTGTGGCAAAGGAGAGAAGGGGCATGTTTGAGAGATATTGCAAAGGTAAAATCAGCTGGCCTTGGCAATAGATTGAAAAAGGGGGTGGTGAGGGATAGTGTGGAATCCAGTATGACTCCTAGGTTGTGAGTCTGAGGGACTGGGAGGATGATGTTGCCCTCTACAGCCATAGGGAAAGTAGGAATGGGGAAGGGTGTAGGGGGAAAGATGAGTTCTATTTTATTCTATTTATTTATTCTATTTTTCTATTTATTCTATTATTGAGTTTAAGATGTCTATTGAACATCTAGTTTGAGATGTTTGAGAGGCATTTGGAGATGTGAGACTGGAGGTCAACAGAGAGGTTGGGCAGGACAAGTAGATTTGAGAATCATGAGCATAGAGATGGTCATTAAATCCATGGGAGCTGATGAGCTTACCAATGGAAACAGTATAGAGGGAGGAAAGAAAAGAACTCTGAAGGCCACCAATAGTTAGAGGGCACAATCTGGAGGAGAATTTAGCAAAGGAGACAGAGAATGCGTGGTCAGATAGGTTTGAGGAAAGCCGGGAATGATTCATGTTCCAAAAACCTAGACAGAAGAGAGTATTAAGGAGGAGTACTTCAATCAACACCCAAAGACATTTTATTCTCCTGTCCTCCTTCTGGATTTTGTTTAGATGGTCAATGTCCTTAAAATATGGCATCTACAACCCAAACCTTTGTCTTCTCACTGCTCATGCCTTGCCATACTTTGACATGGGTGACCACCGCCATATTCCCTCTTCTATCCTCTGCCCATACTACTAAAAGATGGAGGAAGTCATGTAGCTGTGCTAAATGGATCCACCACAAAACCCATGTTGCCAGATTTCAACTGCGTGCTCACTATTGCAAAAGCAAAGTCCTGTTTGATTGCTTATTATTTATTTATTATTTGACACCCTTCTCCAACCCTCCAGTGTCTATTCCAAAATTTCACTTCTCTCTCTAAGCCTCATAGCTCTTCCTCTCAGTAGAATGGCATGTCTCTTACTTTACTGAGAAAGTCAAATATCCATCAAATGCTGCCCCCTTTCCCTTCTCCATACCTCAAAACCATTCAATGTTATCCCTTATTTTCTCCTCCTTTGTCTTAGTCTCTGAGGAAGGGGTGGTCAAGATGAACCCATGTCTTTATACCCTCAATCCCATGCCTCAGTTGGGAGCTCATCACTTCAAACACCACCTCTCACCATCAATTGCCTTCTTCTCTGTGCCGGCAAATACAATCAGTTCTCCCCACTGCACTTGCCCTGTCCTCAAGCTAAGGTCCTAAATCTTTCCTTTTTCACTGACAAACACCTGGGAAGCTGCTCATACTTGTTGCCTCTATTTCTATACCTCCCACTCATTTTTAACCCCTTGTAACCTGGATTCCAATCCTACCCATTCCTTGGAACCACTTTCTCTAAGATTACTCAATATCTCTTAACTACTAAATCCAATGATCTTTCTTCTCAGGACTTTCCAGGCTGCCATTATCATTGGAAAACTCCCTAACCCTGCCTCCTCTCCCAGTGTCACTCAGTTTGGCCCCACCATTCACTCCATCCATTCCCTGTCTTTTACTCTCCTCCCCACCCTTGCCCATTATGCCCTCTGGGACCTTGTTCTACTGTGTCTTTTTAGAAAAATCATTTATTGATGTATTTTGTTTTTGTGCAGGTCATTTACCACCCCATTCCCCCAGATAGAGCTCTTTATTGTGGCAAAGAAAAACCATCAAGATGAAATATCCTATGTAGAAATATCCTTTTCTGATAACATATACAAGAACCTAGTAGTCCCCCTATCTTTCTGCCATGAGGGAGGAGATCTGTTTCATTATCTCTTCAGCAGGACCTTCACAGGATTTTTATCACTTTTATTAATCTTTTCATTTATATCATTGTCTTGATTCTGTTTAACATCCTTCCCCTACATCCTTCATCAAAAACTCTCTTGCATCCTTGATCACTTCCTCTTACTGCTGGACCATCTTTCTGCTCAAACATCTTCAGTGGCTCCAAAATTCAAATTTCTTAACCTGGCATTTAAAACCACCTATAATCTTACTCTAACCTACCTTCCCATTCTTACTTCCCATTTCTTTCCTGTGCCTACTCTACATTACAGCCAACCTGGACTACCCAACGTTCCGTCTCTATGACTTGACGCAGGCTATCTCTGTACGAGTTATACACCTCCACTCCACCTCCACTGGAATGTAAGCTCTTTGAAGACAGGGACTTTCGCTTATGTCTTTTGTGTTCTGTGTGGTTGCTGCTTCTGTTGTTGTTGTTCATCCTTCATTCTCGAAGAGGTCCTACTGCCCAATAGAGTCTCTTGGCCAATATGTTCTCCCCCATACCAATGACTTCATCAGTGGGGAATTCCCAGTGTAGAAACTCAAAACTTCTTCTATCAGTGATGATTTGCAACTCACTTTTAAAAAAAATAAATTTTTCTTACTTTTTGGTTTCACATCACCTAAAATTCCCCCTGGGAATTCCTCCCCTTGGGCAGTTGGGTGGCACAGTGGATAGAGTGCCTGCTTTGGAGTCAGGAAAGCTCATCATCTTCCTGAGTTCAAATCTGGCCTCAGACATTTACTAGCTATGAGACCCTAGGCAAGTCACTTAATCCTGTTTGCCTCAGTTTCCTCATCTGTAAAATGAGCTGGAGAAGGAAATGCAAACCATTCCAGTATCTTTGCCAAGAAAACCCCAAATGGGGTCATGAAGAGTTGGACGTGACTGAATAACAACAAAAATTCCCCTTTTATCTCTCTCTTCTTCTCAAAGAGCCATCTCATACAACAAAGAATTTTTTTAATGAAATAGAATAGAAAAAAATTCAGCATAATCAACCAATCAGTCAATCCACTCAAAAAAAAATCTGGAAAACATATGTGATGTTCCACAGCCATGGATCGCTTGCCTCCGCAAAGGAATGGAGGAAGGTGTCCTCTCATGTCTTTCTTTTGGGACTCTGCTTTCTTCCCTTTGCATCAGTTCATGTAGGTCTGTCCAGGCTTTTCTATATTCATCATATTTGTCTCTTCTTACTGCATAGTCATCATCATCATCATCACCATCACCATCATCATCACCATCATCATCATCATCATCATCATCGTCATCATCATCATCATCATCACCACCACCACCATCATCATCACCATCATCATCATCATCATCATGATAACAACAGCTCACATTTATATAGTACCTACTATGTGCCAGGCACTGTGGTAAGTGCTTTACAAATGTTATTTTGTTTGATCCTCACAACAACCCTGGGAGGTATGAGCTATTTTTTTAAATTATATTCTTTTTTATTAATTTTGTTAAATATTTCTCAATTACATTTTTTTTATAATTAAGATTTTTTATTTTTAGTTTACAACACTCAGTTCCACATAATTTTGAGTTCCAGATTTTCTTCCCCCCACCTCCTCCCCAAGACGGCATGGAATCCGATAGATCTACATATAACTTTGCGTTGAGCTTATTTATACAATAGTCAAGTTGTAAAGAAGAATTATGACCAATGGAATGAATCATGAGAAAGAAGGAACAAAACCAAACAAAGCCCCAGAAACAAAAACAAAAGAGAGAAAAGAAAAACAAAAGGAAAAAAGAGGAGAGCATACAATGTGCCCCAATCTGCATTCATACCCCATAGTTCTTTCTCTGGATGTAAATAGCATTCTCCATCAAGAGTCCTTTGGAGTTGTCTATCAAGGTTAGTCATCACAGAATCCGTATATCTGTGGTTGTGTACAGTGTTCTCCTGGCTCTGCTCCTCTCACTCAGCATTATGTCGTGTAGGTTTTTCCAGGTTATTATGAAGTCCGTATCATCCCCATTTCTTATAGCACAGTAGTATTCCATTACCTTCATATACCACAACTTGTTCAGCCATTCCCCAGTTGATGGGCGTCCCCTTGATTTCCAATTCTTTGGTACCACAAAAAGAGCCACTATAAATATTTTTGCACATCTGGGTCCTTTTCCCACTTGTGTGATCTATTTGGGATACAACCCGAGAACTGGTATTGCTGGGTCAAAAGGTATGAACATTTTTATAGCCCTTTGGACATAGTTCTGAATCGCTCTCCAGAATGGCTGGATTAGTTCACAACTCCACCAGCAATGTAACAATGTTCTAATTTTCCCACATCCTCTCCAGCATTTATCATTTTCCTGTTTTGTCATTTTAGCCAATCTGACAAGAGAGATGTGGTACCTAAGAGTTGTTTTGATTTGCATTCCTCTAATCAGTAGTGGGTAGGAGCTATTGTTAACCCAATTTTTCAGGTGAGGATACTAAGGCAGACAGAAGTTAATGACCTGCCCAGGGTCAGACAGCTAGTGTCTAATGACACCCATAGAGTGTCATCATATCTATGCACCACAATTGGTTTAGCCATTTCCCAAATGATAGTCATTTACTTTGTTTCTAATTCTTTGCTCCCACAAAAAGTGCTGCTAGAAATATTTTAGTGTATACAGGGGTTCACTTTTTATCAATGACCTTTTTGGGGTATATGCTTTGTATTGGAATATCTAAGTCAAAGGGTACGAATATTTTAGTCATTAATTTGTTTAATTCCCAATTTCTTTCTAAACTGGTTATATAATTCATATCCCTACCAAGAATGCACAAGTGTGCCTATCTTTCCACAACCTTTCTGGTCTTGACTCTTCCCATCTTTGGTCATCAAAGAGCTTGCCAGTTTGCCGGGTGTGAGGTGGAACCTCAGGGTTGGTAGAGCATTGAGAAGTTATGTGACTGGCCCAGGGTCACCCATGTGATCAATGTCATAGGAGACCATAGATTTAGAGCTAGAAGAGATCTTTGAGTCCAATCTCGTCATTTTACAGACTAAGAAACTGAGGCACAGAGGTTAAATGACTTGTCCTGTCACACAGTTAGTATGCATCAGAGACAGGGTTCAAACCCAGGTCATCCTGCCTCTCCTCTAGGCCTCTTATCTTGTACATAGTAAGGACTTAATACATGTCTATTGAATTGAAATTGAATAGACTTTTTATCATATTAGCACACATCACATCTCCCTCCCTTAATCCTATCTCAGACCATAAGCTCCTAGAGAGCACAGATCGTTTTCTCTGTGTATTCCCAGCACCCCTTATAAACTATGGCTCAGTACATGCAATTATTGAATAAACTGGGCTGCTTAATAAAGAATTAATGAATTGAATTGGAGTGGTGGCATCAATGAGGGACATCAATGAAGATACCTTATTTATCCCGTAACAAACAAGGGTGATCGGGGAGCCCCCTGATCTGCAGATCTAGGACACCTCCCATGGAACTGGGCGTTTATACTTTGAGCCATTTGGGAATAGGACAAACCCAGTGAAGCAACTGAATTGAATGGAGACATTAGGGGTGAATTCTTGAGTTCAATTCCTGAGTTCCTGCCTCAGACACTTACTAGCTGTGTGACCCTGGACAAGTCATTTTACCCTGTTTGCCTCAGTTTCCTCATCTGTAAAATGAGCTGGAGAAGGAAATGGCAAACCACTCCAGTATCTTTGCCAAGAAAATCCCAGATGGGGTCATGCAGATTCAGACACAACTGAAAAGTGTCTGAATGACAACAGTATTAGGGAAATCAAGGGAAGTTGAAACTTGTTCATACTGGGACATCAGAGCCTGAGGAATCTGGAGCAGCCCAAGGGATGGTGTGGGCTTATAGCTGGGACAAGGTAAGGAGGGGTGCCCCATGTTGCCTTAGGGGTATGTGGCTGCACTAAAGAGATAGTGGATTTGGAATCCTGGTATGTGAGTTCAAATCTGTCTTCTGTTTATAGTCAACAACCTCTGGGAGCCTCAGTTTCTTTCCCTAAAAAATGCGATGGTTGGAGTACATGATTTCCAAGGTCACTTTTAGGTCAACATCTTTGATCCTGTTAGAAAATAGATTCTTAAATGTTTTTGTTCCCTGTACCCCTCAGCAGTCAGTCTGGTGAAGCATATTCTCAGAATAAGGTTTTCAAATAATTTAAGGAAATGCCAAATTTCAGTTAGAGGGCAGTTAAAATAAAATATATCATTAAAAACCCCGAATTTACAGACCCCCTGAAATCTATCTAGGACCCCAGGTTAGGAACACTTCTTTCAGAGGGATTTAAGAAGACCCTTGGGCAGCAACCATAGTGGAGAGAGCCCCAGACCTGAGCCAGGCTCTCTGGGCCTTGGTCTGTAGCCTTGGACAAGAGCTCCCTCCCACCTTCTGACCTTCAGTTTCCTCTTCTACAAAAAGGAAAGGTCAGGGATTAGATGGGAGGATCACCAGTGTCCCTTCCAGCTTCAACATTCTGTGATTTCAGGATGAGTTGGGTCCCAGCGTTAAGGGCCTTCAGAATCTGGTCTCAAGTAGGTCTCTAGGTAGTGCTGGAAAATTCCGTCAGTAATATTCTGCTCTAAAGAGGGGCTCAGCCAGGGGCTGGTGACTGTGGATCAGCTGTGCATTTAAGCCTGGTCAAGTTTTGCAAAAGGTTTTTCTCCAACTAGGAGCCAACTGGCTGAAGGACGTGGCCTTCGAGAGGTACAGAAGTACCTTCCTTGTGGGGAGGCTGGAGTCTTCAGTGGCTTCCTATGGAGCTCTAGGTGCCCCCTTTCTATGGTCACTGGTATAATCATGGTGGGGTGGGGTGAGGACTTGGGACCTAGGGAGGCTGAGTTTTCGCCCTTCCTAAAAGTGGCAACATGATATGACAGAGTGTAAATAACTCTGGTTCTAAGCAAGGGTTCTTAACCTGGGCTCTGTGGACTCAGCTTTGTAAAAATATTTTTAGAACTGTGCTTCGATATAATTGGCTTCCTTTATTGACTTACGTATTTTATTCTATGCGTTTAAGAGTGTGATCCTGAGAAGGGGTCCCTGGGCTTCCTCAGACTGACTGCTGAAGAAAACCAGGATGTGAAAAATGTTACCAAGGCTTGTTCTAAAGTCGGAAGAGCTAATGCTCCGTGCATGACCTTGGGCCAGTCACATCCCCCTTTTCGGTTGTAAGAGACAGCCTCTGGGGTCCCTTTTAGCTTTAGATGTAGGATCCTAGGGACCATGTGATGAGTGACCTTCTCTGAGGGGTAGTCAGGCAACCTCTGGGGCCCAGGTACTCCTGCCTGCCCCCAGCTTGAAGATTTTCCTCCATACACAGCAGTTTGTGACTTTGACGTAACCTTCAAAGGCCTAGCTGTTCCCTCCTCATCTGGGTGGGTGGTTTTCTCTTTCTGTCGTCTTTTCTTTCCTGTCTTCCGTATCAAGGAAATAGGTCACATTTCAGAGAAACCAGTCGACAAGCAGATTCGTTGACAGAGGGTGGTATCTAGGGGCAGTGGTGGCTGGGCCTAGACCCTGTCCCCTAACTGTCTTCCCCACCCTGAGGCCCTGGCACCCAGGGTGGCCTTTCCCTCCATGGAACTTGGTCCTCCGAGGAACTGAAGAAGACTGACAGAAGCAGGGCCTAGCATCTCTGGAACCTCCACAGGTGAGCCTTCTCCTTATTTCTGACCTCTGGTTCTGGCCGCTATCCTAGACTGATAAGGGTAGGGATACTCTGGGATTTAGGAGAGAGGAGGCCTATACTCACCACAAGTCATTTGTGACTCCCTCTTCCTGCAACTCAGGGATCATGCTTCAGCCTTGAGCCACTCAGCCTTATGGTATCCAGGCAAGAAAGAAACATTGAGTGCTAACTGGCATTTTGGGGAAGGACCAAGAATTCCCTAGCCTAGGGTGTCAGAGTTCCTCTAGCTCTTTGTGTCCTGAAAGCAGGGTTGTCAGGAAATGGTCAGGGAGCAGTCAAACTGGGGGATTAGGGATTGGTGAGTTTAAGGGATACCTTTAGTGATAGTCAGACTAGGGGATGAGGGCATTGCTAGGCTAGATGCGTTGAAGGGACAGTCAAACCACCCGGTCACAGGATTGTTAGATTGGGTAATTCAGAGATGGCCCGGCTAGGGGGTTGAGGTCTAGGAGACGGTCAGCCTGGAAGTTCTTGGAATGGTCGGACTGGGGCATTGGGAGAGGGATTGGGAATAAGATGGTGATCAGACCATGGAGTCAAAGGGATAACTAGATTGGAGATTGGGGCACATTCAGACTAGACAGTTTAGGGCATGGCCAAGCTGGGGTGATTTGTTCTGGTCATCTTGGGAAGACTGGGAACAATTAGACTGTGGGGGGGTCAGGATAAGGTCAGACTAAAGAGTCTAGGGTAGTCAGATGGAGAAGTCAGAGTATTTTTAGACTAGGGGTTCAAGAAACAGTCACATTGGGGTTTCAAAAGTAAACTAGACCTGGGAGTTTAGGATATGGTCAGACTGGGGAGTGAGGAGACAGATAATCTGAATGCTCAGACTAGGGGATTGAGGGGTGGTCAGACTGGGTGGCTCAGGGGGATGATAAGATAGAAGGGGGAGGGTATGATCAAGCTGGGGTTTGACAGGAGAGTAGGACTGGGAGAGGTGTTGGGACATTTGGATCAAGATAGGGGCCTGTATGAATTAGTTACTCACTTTCCAATTCTGCTTTTAGGACCATTTCTCTGTGGGAAGGAACCGGAAAGCCCCCCATCCTTTGTCAGTTCTGTGTCAGCCTAGATACCATCAAGTAAGTAATTTCCCTGTGCCAGGCTGACCCCCTTTAGGGGTGTTAAGGGTACAGGCTGGGCCAGTTAGTGGTGATAAAGATGACCAGTACAGATCACTGGGGTGGGGAGCAATGTCCAGTGGTGATAATGATATTTATTACATCTCACATTAGCACACAGGGGTGAGAATGATGGTGGGGAACCTGTGACCTCGAGGCCATATGTGGCCCTCTAGGTCCTCAAGTGTGGCCCTTTGACTGAACCCAAACTTTCTGAAGTCTGTATTAGGTAGATATCTAATTAGATAGATATCCTGGGATAGATATCTCAGGATAAAAAGATAAAAATTGTGCATGCAAAATATAAAAATGCCCCCTTGTCATCAAGAAACTTAAGTTCTAACTGGTGAGACACCAGATACCTCTCCCTCTCTCTCCCTCTCTCTCTCTCTCTCTCTCTCACTCTCTCTCTCTCTCTCTCCACACATACATATACATATGTTATATATATATATATATATATAAGAATGTGTCTGGTATCTCACCAATTATATGTGTATGTATACATATGTATGTTACATGTGCATGTGTATATATGTGTGTGCATGTGTGTGTGTATATATATATATATATATGTATATGGGACAGGAAAATCTCCTGTAGAAGGATGTACTTGTGTTGACTCTTGAAGGAAAGTAGGATTACGAGAGGTAGAGATGAGGAGGTAGAGCATTCCAGGCATGAGCCAGTGCAAAACTGCAGAGACAGGAAATGGAGGATAGTATGTAAAGAATGTAAATAGGCCTATATGAGTGAATAAGAGTCAGGAGATGAGGATAACTTGGAGATTTTGAAACCAGGAGACTGAAAGAATTCTAGTGCCCTCTACAATAATTGGGAATTCTGAAAGAGGGGTCAGTAAGGGGTGGAGGAATTAAAGGTCACTGTGAGGATGAAGAATAGGTTTAAGAGGAGTAGGGTCCAGGGAGAGGAGAGATGGAATGACAGGAACTTAGGCTTCTGGTAAAATAACTTCAGAATTCTTTAAATATGGAATGCTTCACAGTTTTGCGTGTTGTCTTTGAGGAGGAGCTGTGCTAACCTCCTCTGTATATTCCAATGTGCTGCTGAAATAGCACTATTTCAGAATTCTTGATCAAGGAAGTGGAACATTTGTGGGTGATGGTGAGATTATTGAAAGAGATGAGAACAAGTTAATAACAAATATAATAAGAGCTAACATTTATATGGGACTTTTTTCAGAGGGGTTCTTTTTTTTAAATCTTATTTAATATCTCATTTTTTACCAATTACTTTAAAAACACTTTTAACAATCTTTTTTTTAAATTTTGAGTTCCAAATTTTCTCCTTCCCTCTCTCCCCTCCACATTGAGAAGGCAAGCAATTTGACACAGGTTATACATGCGTAGTCATGCAAAACACATTTCCATATAAGTCATTCCATGAAAGAAAACACAAACAAAAAATCCTCCAGAAAAGTAAAGTAAAGAAAAAGTATTTTTGATCTGCATTCAGGCTCTACCAGTTCTTTCTTTGGAGATGAGCAGCACTTTTCATTGTAAATCCTACAGAAATGTCTTGGATCATTGTATTGCTGAGAATAGCTAAGTTATTCATGGTAGATCATCGTACAATATTGCTGTTACCGTGTACAATATTCTCCTGGTTCTGCTTGTTTCACTTTGCATCAGTTCATGTAAGTTTTTCCATGTTTTTCCAAGAGCATCCTACTCATCATTTCTTAAAGCACAACAGTATTCCATTGCAACCATATACAACAACTTGTTCAGCCATTCTCCAATTGATGGACACCCCCCACCTCAATTTCCAATTCTTTGCCACCACTAAAAGAGCTGCTGGAAATATTTTTGTATACACAGGTCCTTTTCCTTTTTTAAAATCTCTTTGGGATACAGACCTAGTAGTGATATTGCTTGGTCAAAGGATACACATGGTTTTGTAGTCCTTTGGGCATAGTTACAAATTGTTCTCCAGAATGGTTGAATAGGTATACAGCTTCACCAATAGTACATTAGCATTTTAATTTTCCCACATACCCTCCAACAGTTGTCATTTTCCTTTTCTGTAATATTAGCCAATATGACAGGTGTGAGGTAGTAGCTCAGAGTTGTTTTAATGTGCGTTTCTCTCATCAATAGTGATTTGGAGCATTTTTTTCATATGACTATGGTTAGCTTTGATTACTTTGTCTGAAAGCTGCCTGTTCCTATCCTTTGACCATTATCGATTGAGGAACGACTCTTATTTCTATAAATTTGACTCAGTTTTCTATGTTTGAGAAATGAAGTCTTTATCAGAGAAACTCATTGTAAAATTTTATTCATGGTAATGATTAGCCACTATGTATTTTCCTCCATCCTATTCCCCCCCTGTTTATCCTACTCTTTCTCTCTCCTTTTATCGTATCCATTCTCAAAAGTGTTTTGCTTCTGACTTTTACCTCCTCCAAACTGCACTCCCTTCTATCAGCTTTCCCCCTCCTCCTTCTCTTATCTCCTTCCCTTCCTACTTTCCTGCATGGTAAGATATATTTCTACACCCAAATGTGTATATTCCCTCTTTGAGTCAATTCTGATGAGAGTAAGATTCATGTGTTCCCCTCATTTTCCCCTCCACTGCAAAATCTCTTTCATACCTCTTCCATATCAGATAATTTATCCCATTCTACCTCTCCCTTTCCCCTTATCCCACTTTATTTTTCTTTCTTATCCCTTAATTTTATTTTTTTAGATTATCATATCACATTCAACTCACACCTCTGCTTTCTGTCTACGTATATTCCTTCTATCTGCCCTAATGATGAGTAAGTTTTTAGGAATTATAAATATCATTTTCCCATGTAGGAATATAAACAGTTTAACCTTATTATATCCCTTATGATTTCTCTTTCCTATTTACCTTTTTATGCTTCTTTTGCATCATGTATTTGAAAGTCAAATTTTCTATTCAGCTCTGGTCTTTTCATCAGGAATTCTTGAAAGTCCTCTCTTTCATTGAATGTCTATTTTTTCCCCCTGAAGGATTATACTTGGTTTTGCTGGGGAAGTGATTCTTTTTTTTTTTTTTTTGCAAATACTGGAGCTCAGTGTATTTATCATGTAATAGGATATATGTTTCTCCCCTACCCCCAAGATAAAATATCATGATATAATGTTTGCTGCATGGTCCTCCATGATGCCTTTGCAGCTGAGCTGGGGCCTTCAAGTCAGTCCCCTAAAAACAATCTCAGCATCTGTATGTCCATCTTCCCATGTCCATTTCACAAATATGGTTCATCCTTTGACAGTTCCCACTTTTTCATGGGGGGTCCTGGTATTGCTGGCTTTTTCCCAGGTGTTGTCATAGCCTCAACTGAGCTCTTACCAGGAAGACCAGACTCCAAAACTTTCACAGCGGTCATTATGATTGAAGGAGGAGAGGCTTGCCAACGTCCATCACGAGTACAATAGTAATTGTTTGAAAACCTATGGCTAGGGCCCACTGGCAGCTTAAGAGGTGGCTGAGTTCTCTTAGTGATCTCCTGGTAACATAACTGCAATTTAGCTTGGAGATTACGCCTGGAGGCCGAATTCCGGAGCCACTGGATGAAGCCGGTGGCCAGGCCATCTTGGGTCTGGGCTGAAGGGCAACAACTGCCTGGGGAAGTGATTCTTGATTGTAATCCTAGCTCTTTTGCCCTCTGGAATATCATATTCCAAGCCCTCTGATCCTTTAATGTAGAAGCTGCTAAATCTTGTTATCATGACTTTGGTTCCACCATATTTAGATTGTTTCTTTTTGGGCGCTTGCAGTATTTTCTCTTTGATCTAGGAGGTCTGGAATTTAGTTATAATATTCCTGGGAGTTTTCATTTTGGGATCTCTTTCAGGAGGTGATTGATGAATTCTTTCAATTTCTATTTTAGCCTCTGGTTCTAGAATATCAGGGCAGTTTTCCTTGATAATTTCGTGAAAGATGATGTTCGAGCTTTCTCTCTCTCTCTTTTTTAATTATTTTTTTATTTAATATATTTAGTTTTCAGCATTGATTTTCACAAGAGTTTGAATTACAAATTTTCTCCCCATTTCTACCCTCCCCCCCCACTCCAAGATGGCATATATACTGGTTGCCCTGTTCCCCAGTCAGCCTTCCCTTCTGTCACCCCACTCCCCTCCCATCCCCTTTTCCCTTCCTTTCTTGTAGGGCAAGATGAATTTCTATGCCCCATTGCCTGTGTATCTTATTTTCTAGTTGCATGCAAAAACTTTTTTTTTTTTTAACATCTGTTTTTAAAACTTTGAGTTCCAAATTTTCTCCCCTCTTCCCTTCCTGCCCACCCTCCCTTAGAAGTTAAGCAATTCAACATAGGCCACATGCGTATCATTATGTATAACCCTTCCACAATACTCATGTTGTGAAAGACTAGCTATATTTTGCTCCTTCCTAACCTATGCCCTTTTATTGAATTTTCTCCCTTGACCCTGTCCCCTTTCAAAAGTGTTTGTTTTTGATTACCTTCACCCCCATCTGCCCTCCCTTCTATCATCCCCCCTTTTTTATCTTCTTCCTCCTTTTTTCCTGTGGGGTAAGATACCCAATTGAGTATGTATGGTATTTCCTCCTCAGGTCAAATCTGATGAGAGCAAGATTCACTCATTCCCCCTCACCTGCCTTCTCTTCTCTTCCTACAGAACTGCTTTTTCTTGCCACTTTTATGCGAGATAATTTACCCCATTCTATCTCTCCCTAACTCCCTCTCTCAGTATATTCCTCTCTCATCCCTTAATTTGATTTTATTTCTTTTATATATCTTCCCTTCATCTTTAACTCACCCTGTCTCTCTCTCTGTCTCTCTCTCTGTCTCTGTCTCTCTCTCTCTCTCTCTCTATATGTATATACACATACATATATACACTCACATATACATATATATACATACATATATGTATGTATGTATGTATGTATGTATATTCCCTTCAGCTACCCTAATACTGAGGTCTCATGAATCATACTCATCATCTTTCCATGTAGGAATGTCAACAAAACAGTTCACCTTTAGTAAGTCCCTTGCAATTTCTTTTTCTTGTTCTTTTTCTTCATTACCTTTTCATGCTTCTCTTGATTCTTGTGTTTGAAAGTCAAATTTTCTATTCAGCTCTGGTCTTTTCACTGAGAAAGCTTGAAAGTCCTCTATTTTATTGAAAATCCATATTTTGCCTTGGAGCATGATACTCAGTTTTGCTGGGTAGGTGATTCTTGGTTTTAATCCTAGCTCCATTGATCCCTGGAATATCGTATTCCAAGCCCTTCGATCTCTTAATGTAGAAGCTGCTAGATCTTTGGTTATTCTGATTATGTTTCCACAATACTCAAATTGTTTCTTTCTGGCTGCTTGCAGTATTTTCTCCTTGATCTGGGAGCTCTGGAATTTGGCGACAATATTCCTAGGAGATTTCTTTTTGGGATCTATTTGAGGAGGCGATTGGTGGATTCTTTCAATTTCTATTTTGCCCTGTGGCTCTAGAATATTAGGGCAGTTCTCCTTGATAATTTCTTGAAAGATGATATCTAGGCTCTTTTTTTGATCATGGCTTACAGGTAGTCCAATAATTTTTAAATTATCTCTCCTGGATCTATTTTCCAGGTCAGTGGTTTTTCCAAGGACATATTTCACATTGTCTTCCATTTTTTCATTCCTTTGGTTCTGTTTTATAATATCTTGATTTCTCATCAAGTCACTAGCTTCCATTTGCTCCAATCTAATTTTTAAGGTAGTATTTTCTTCAGTGGTCTTTTGGACCTCCTTTTCCATTTGGCTAATTCTGCCTTTCAAGGCATTCTTCTCCTCATTGGCTTTTTGGAGCTCTTTTGCCATTTGAGTTAGTCTATTTTTTAAGGTGTTGTTTTCTTCAGTATATTTTTCAGTATTTTGAGGGGTCTCCTTTAGCAAGTCATTGACTTATTTTTCATGGTTTTCTCGCATCCTTCTCATTTCTCTTCCCAATTTTTCCTCTACTTCTCTAACTTGCTTTTCCAAATCCTTTTTGAGCTCTTCCATGGCCTGAGACCAGTTCATGTTTTTCTTGGAGGCTTTTGTTGTACGCTCTTTGACTTTGTTGACTTCTTCTGACTGTATGTTTTGGTCTTCTTTGTCACCAAAGAAACACTCCAAAGTCTGAGACTGAATCTGGGTGCGTTTTTGCTGCCTGGCCATATTCCCAGCCAACTAACTTGACCCTTGAGTTTTTCATCAGGGTATGACTGCTTGTAGAGTTAAGAGAACTATGTTCCAAGCTTGGGGGGATGTGCCAGCTCTGCCACACCAGCACTCCTCCTTCCCCAAGAACCCCCAACCTGGACTAGACTTAGATCTTCAGCAGGCTCTTCACTCCTGCTCTGATCCGCCACTTAATTCCTCCCACCAGGTGGGCCTGGGGCCGGAAGCAACTGCAGCTGTAGTTCTGTAGCTGCCCCACCTCTGCTGTCCCCGGGGTGGTGGCCAAACCGCGAACTCCTTTTTTCACTGTGTCCCCAGCAGCATTTCCCACTAACCTTCTCTGTTGTTTTTGGTGTTTGTGGGTTGAGAAGTCTGGTAACTGCTCCAGCTCACTGATTCAGGGCGCTATGGCATGTTCTGCCCGGCTCCTGGTCTGGTTGGTCCGCGCCGCCCACGCTGCGCTCTGCTCCGCTCGGCTCCCAGCTCCGTGCGGTATAGACCTCACCCAGAGACCATCCAGGCTGTCCTGGGCTGGAGCCCTGCTTCCCTCTGCTATTTTGTGGGTGCTGCAGTTCTAGAATTGGTTCAGAGCCATTTTTTATAGGTTTTTGGAGGGACTCGGCGGGGAGCTCACGCTAGTTCCTGCTTTCCAGCCGCCATCTTGGCTCTGCCCCCGTTTCTTTCTTTTTTAAATCATGGTTTTCAGGTAGTCTAATAATTCTTAAATTATCTCGCCTGGATCTATTTTCCAGCTCAGTCATTTTTCCAATGAGCTATTTCATATTTTCTTCTATTTTGTCATTCTTTTGATTCTGTTTGATTGTTTCTTGATGCATCATAAAGTCATTAGTTTCCCCTTAACCAATGCTAACATTTAAAGAATAATTTCTTCAGCGAGCTTTTGTACCTCCTTTTTCATTTGGCCAATTCTACTTTTTAAAGAGTTCTCTTTAGTACATTTTGTACCTCTTTTTCTATCTGGCCAATTCTGCTTTTCAAGGCATTCTTTTCTTTATTGGATTTTTGTGCCCTTCCCCCACCCCAACGATTTAGCCCATTCTGTTTTTTAAGGTGTCATTTTCTTCAGTATTTTTTGCCTCTCCTTTACCAAGTTGCCTTTTTCATTATATTTTCTTACATAACTCTCATTTCTCTTCCCAATTTTTCCTGTACCTCTTACTTGATTTAAAAAATCCTTTTTGAGCTATTCCTTGACTTGAGACCAATTCATATTTTTCTTTGAGGCTTTAGATGCAGGAATTTGACTTTGTTGTCTTCTTCTAAGTGTGTGTTTTGATCTTCCTTGTCACCGCAATAACTTTCTACGGTCAGAATATTTTTCTGTTGTTCGCTCATTTTCTAGCCTATTTCTTGACTTTTAACTCTATGCTAAAATGAGGCACTGCTTCCCATGGGGAGGGGGCACTGTTCTAAGCTTCAGGTTTTTTGTGCAGCTGTTTTCAGAGGTAATTCTGGGGACCTGTAAGTTTTTGGCTCTTCCAAGGTGGTATGATCTAGGGATAGGTGTGTTTACTACTCTCCTGCATTGTGCACTGGTTTGTGAGTGGCCACAAGCACTCTTTTCAACCCTGGAATTGTGACCAGGGTCCCTGCTCCCCTTGCGGCTGCAAGCTCTGCTGTGCTAGTGCTCCTCCTCACACAGAAACTAAGAGCCAGGACTGAGACCCAGATCCATGCATAGGCAATGCAACGGAGTACTGCCCCTGGTGTTAGTAAAGGGACCCTATAAATCTGACCTGTTGTCTGTTCCTCTTATGGTCTATGGGTTGAGAGGTCTGGAAACCACCCCTGCTGCCTCTGGTCAGTCTCCCCCCCCACCTGCAGGTTTTCTGTGGCCTGGTCTGCACTGGTGTGGCCTGTGCTGGACAGTGCTCCTCTCTCACCCTGGTGCAACAGACCTTTCACCCTGACTTTCTGAGTTGCCTTGGGCTGGAACACTGTTTGATTCCATCTTTTTGTGGTTTCTGCTGCTTTAGAATTTGTTTAGACTCATTATTTAAAGGTATTTGGAGGGGTTTGGGGGAGACCTCAGGCAAGTCCCTGCCTTTACTCTGCCATCTTGGCTTCACCTCCCTGGGCCTTTTCATTTCATGTCTTATTTGAGTCTTACAACAACCCTTTGAAATAGGTACTGCCGGTATTACCATTCCCACTTTACAGATGAGGAAACTGAGGCTCAGCAAAGTAAACTGATTTTACCATTATCACATAGCTATTAATTGTCAGTTGTTGTTTAGTGCTGTCTGACTCTTTGTGACCCCCTTGGACCACAACATGCCAATACCATCCATGGGGTTTTCTTGGCTAAAAATATTGGAGTTGCTTGTCATTTCCTTCTCCAGTAGATAAAGACAAACAGCGTTAAGTGACTTCCCCAGGGTTATAGCTGGTAAGTATCTGAGGCCAGATTTGAACTCAGTTCTTCCTGACTCTGGGCCCAGCATTCTAACCACTGAGCCACGTAGCCACTTATTTGTCAGAGGCAATATTTAAACTCAGGCTTCTTTTGCCTCTAAGTCTAGCACACTTCCCAGTACATGACACTACAGCTTCAGTTTGGGACCCCTCTGGTTTTATGGCTCTTCTTGAGGGTTTCTCAGCCCCCTGATGGAGGGAGTGTAGTACAGTGGAGAGTATGATGGATTTCCTCAAGGAGCTTGGGTTTGAATCCTGGTTTGGCTACTTCTTACCTGTATGACTTTGGGTAAGTCTGTCTGGGCTTAAATGACGGAGCTGGATTAGACGATCTCTGAGGTCCCTTTCAGCTTAAAATCTATGATCCAATGATCTCTCTCTCTTGTGAACCTTCTCATGACCCCAAACCCCCATAATACATTATCTATTAAATCCCATTTACTCTCAGAAGCCAATCTAGGCCGTGGCTCTAGATCCTGCCCCTTCATTAGGCTATTCTTTTTCTAGGGCCCTGGGCCCTTTTGTAGGGCCAGGGGATCCCCAAGTCACAAACTGTCCTCAGCTTTCTCCTAATCCCCTTGGGCACAGAAAAAAACCCCTTCCCTGCCCCTGCTCAGTTTGCCCACCCTGCTCCTTTTCCTAGTCTCCAATCAAGTCTTAGTTGCAGGAAATAGTCGAATCAGCAAATGGAACAAAGTCGGATAGATGTTGGAGCTTCAGGGAAAGGCTGGCCCTTCCCCCAGACTGACATCCTGGAAGACTCACAGGTCTCTCCTTCCATGCCCTCTCCCCTTCAGCCACATTAGGAAAAAAAAGGTTGCTAAGTTCTTTTCTCCTTCTCCAGAGTTGGTCTCCTCCCAAGCCTGGGTCTGGGACAACTCAAATATATCATCAACATACCAGCTCCCATAAACAAAGCCTTTGAGACTCATCTCTCTTCCAGCCCAGGGGACATGGTCCCTTCTTTTCTCATCATCCTTTCCTTTTATGAGACATCAACAGCTTAAGGTCTAGACTGTGGCTCCTTCCTTCTCTGCCTGGGGACCAGACTTTTTTCAGTCTCAGGGACCGATAGAGATGTAGCTTCCCTCTCCATACCCCCTTCTCACAACTGCATCAATCGAATTCTGTTCAACTAGCATTATTAAGTGCCTATTATGTGCCAGGCACTGAGCTAGGCAGCATGGTACAATAGAAGGATGCTGGATTTAGAATCAGAGGACCTGGGTTCGAATCCCAGATCTGTAATTTTGTGTGTGACATTGAACCTCTCTGGGTCTTAGTTTGCTCATCTGTAAAATGAGGTTAGCTTGATTGATCTCCAGAGTCCCTTCTAGCTGTAACTATAACTTCACCAAAAAGCTTTGGTTAAGCACCTACTGCTAATTAAACACTTACTATGTGCCAGTTCTGGCTGCTGGGAATACAAAGACCAAAAAATAAAATAGTCCCTGCCCTCCAGGAATTTACATTCTATTGTGGGGAGACAGCGTGGATACATATAAGCAGATATACAATAATACAAGGTAATTTCAAAGTCGGGGGAGCTAGATGGTACAACGAGTGTATAGAGTGCAGGGCCAGGGGTCTGGAAGAGTCATCTTCCTGAGTTTTCATCTGGCCTCATCCAATAGCTAGTGTGACCCTGGGCAAATAAGTCACTTAACCCCATTTGCCTCAGTTTCATCATTTGTAAAATGAGCTGGAGAAGGAAATGGCAAACCACTCCAGCATCTTTGTTAAGAAATCCCCAAACGGAGTCACAAAGAATTGGAAACAACTGAAATGACTGGACAACAAAAAAGTATATACAAAATCCAGAGGGTATAGGTACTATGATTTCATTGGTGCAGGGAGTCCCTGGCCTCTACCAACGCAGGCCAGTACCTTTTCCACAATGATCATTAGAGAATGGCCTAGAGTCAAGGTAACAAATATTTATTGAGCACCAATTATGTGTCAGGTAAGGTTTGGCGATTTTATCAGCTCCTATGGATTCAATTATCATCCGGATTCTGATGCTTCCCAGATCTACTTTCTCAGCTCTTAACTTTTCTCGTGATACTTAGTCTTGCATCTCCAACTCCCCATTGGACGTCTTGAACCTGATGGCCTATAGACATCTCAAACTCAATGTGCCCGAGGCAGAACTCGTTATCTTTCCCCTAATCGGCACTTTCTTCCAAACTCCCTCAAGGGCACCGTCATCCTCTTAGTCACCCAGGCTTAAAACTTAGAATTCTTGACTTCTAGCTCTCTCTCTCACCCTTCCCCCATATCCAATCTGTTGCCAAGTCGTGTTGTTTCTGCCTCCCTGACATCTGTCACATATGCCCTCTTTTCTCCTCCGACGCTGCCATCACCGTGGTCCAGGTTCTCATCATCTCAGAGGCAGCTAGGTATCTTAGTAGATGGAGGGCTGGGTTCAAATCCAGCTTCGGACACATACGAGCTGTGTGACTTTGGACAAGTCACTTAGCCTCAGTTTCCCCAACTGTAAAATGGAAATAAAAATAGCATCTACCTCCCGGGGTTGTTGTGAGATAATGAGATAATGTTTGTAAAGTGCTTCGCAAAGATTAAAATGCTATCATTACTTCATGCCTGGATTATTGCAACAGTCATTGGTTGCTTTCCCTGACTCAAATCTCTCCCCGTTCCCATCCATCCTTCACTGTTGCCAAAGTGATTTTCCTACAGTGCAGGTCTGACCATGCCACCCCCCGATTTATTAAGGGGTTCCCTATTGCCTCCTGGATCAGACGTAAAATCGCCCTTCTTAATCTGGTCCCTTCCCACCTTTCCAGACTTCTTACACTCTGCCCTCCATCTTCCCACCTCCCCTGTGATACTGACCTCCCTCTGGTCCTCAGACAAGATATTCCATCTCCTGACTCTGAGGATTTTCTGGCTGTACCCCGTGCCTGGAATGGTCTCTTTCCTCATACCTTGCTTCCTGGCCTCCTGGCTCCCTTCAAGACCCAGCTAAAATCTTACCTTCCTTACAAAAACCTTTCCTGCTTCTTCTGAATGCTAGCTCTACCCTCTGTTGATTGGGTCCAATTTATCCTGTCTATAGCCTGTTTGTACATAAGTACTTGCAGGTTGTTTCCCTCATTCCATCATGAGCAGAAACTGTCTTTTACCTTTCTTTGTGTTCCCAGGGCTTAGCACAGTACTTGGCACATAGCAGGCACTTAATAAATGCTCACTACCTGACTGACAAGGACCTAGAACATTAAGATGTTAAGTGACTTGCTCAAGTGTAACAGATGGGATTTGAACCCAGGTCTTCATGGCTTTAAGGCTGGACTCTTCTATTCACTAGGTCTTGCTGACTCTCTGTCCAAAATAATACAAGGCAATTTCGGTGTGGGGGATTTTTAGGTATGGGGAGGTAGGAAAAGCATTAGCAGCTGGGGAGTCTAGGAAGGGCTTCGTGGGTGATTCTGGGTACAAAGGCAAAAACGGTCCCCACCCTCGAGGAATGTACATTCATTTTATTAACCTGGCTTCGAGACACTGAGGGATTGCATCAGGAGTATGCTGGAGTGAGCTGCTATCAGCTTGAGAGACCAATTGTTAGCTTTTCAGTGTGAGCACTTACACCTTCAAAACCCACAAATACGACAAGTCAGGACTTGGTTTATTTTCTTGTTGCTTGTCTGGACTTTAAAAAGTGAATGGGGAAATGTTAAAAATGCAGACTAAATTTCAAAGCGTGTCTGATTTTTGAAGAGCTGGTTGTTAAACTTTTACCAGCATCTCCCTTCCTCCATTTTTTTACTAAGCTTCTCCTGATGCTGATTTTCTCAGCAACAGGTCTGTCCTGTTCCCAGTTATCAGGGCTACCTGGTTCTCTTCCCTCCTCTCTTTCACTAACTGGAACACCTGGGTCCTTTTAAAAATTTTTGTTCTAGAGTTGCTGGTCAGTCTTCCTTGGCTGGCAGATCTTCTTTTCTCCTCACACTGAGTTATGGCCCCTGACCTGTCCAAACAGTTAAAGAATCATAGAATCTCAGAGCTGGACAGGACAGGGTACGTCTGATCATCTGTCCCCCGAAGCAGGAACCTTCCTTCCAAAATCTCCCACAAATGCTCCTTTAGCTTCTCCTTGAAGATCTTTAGTGACCTGGAATAGCCCAGCTCAACTCAACAAACATTTATTAAGCACTGTCTGTATACATTATCCTCTGCTAGGTGCTGGGGCTATAAAGAGGAAAAAGAAATGATCCCTGCCCTCAAGGAGTTTATGTTCTACTAGGGGCTACATTAGGAACACAGACAACTAAACAGAAGGTAATTTGAGGAGGAAGAGATTGCTAACAATTGTGGGAGAAGGAGGAGGTTTCCCGTAGAAGGTGATACCCAAGCTGAGCCTTGAATGACTCAACAAACCAATCAATAAGTATTTATGACACACCTATTATATACTAGATGTGGGTAGATAGATGGCACAGTCCAGGTCTGGAGTCAGGAAGACTCATCTTCCTCAGTTCAAATTTGGCCTTGGACACTTACTAGCTGTGTGACCCTAGGCAAGTCACTTAACCCCATTTATCTCATTTTCCTCAACTATAAAATGAGCTGGAGAAGGAAATGGCAACCACTCCAGTATCTTTGCTAAGAAAACCCCAAATGGAGTCATAAAGAGTCAGACACTACTGAAATAACTGAATAATAATACAATAAACACACTGGAAAATAAGGATTCTGAGAGTCAGAGAAGCAGGCAGGGACTGTACTCCAGACACGGGGAGATGGGCGACCAAACAATCAAGCATTTATTAAGTGCTTACTATGCATCAGACTGGTGCTAGATTTAGCCCAATTTGGCTGGAACACAAAGTGTGAGAAGGAGATTAATTTGAAATGAGGCTGGAAAGGCAGGTTGAAGTCAGATTGTAGAAGGCATTGAATGCCAGGATAGGAGTTTGCAATAGAGAACCACTGAAAATTTTTCAAAGATAGAATCACGGAGAATACCCATGCTCAACGGACAGAAGAAAGTGAATAATGAGGCGATAAAGAAGACTGACGAGAAACACTCAGAGAGGTAGGAACAGAACTAAGTGAGAGAGAACAGTGCCATGGGAGCTAAAGGAGGAGGTGATGGTTAACAGCTTCATAAAATGCAGCAATCAGGACTGAGAAAGGACCACTGGACTTAGCAGTTGGTCAGAAACCTTGGAGGTTTAGCGGGATCTGGAAGCAAGACTGCAAGGGAGGGGGGCAATGAGAAAGTGAGTGGTGGGGCAGGCGCGGTAAGCATCACCTGTAGATGTCTTGTTCTAGAAGCTTGGCAATGAGAGGGAAAGGGGGATAGGATGAGAGCTCCAAGGGATGGTTGGGTCAAATTAAGAGGTTTCTTTAAGGCTTTGGAGACATGAGTGTGTTTGTAGGCATTGGGAAAAAGCCAATAAAAAGGGAGAGATGATTGAAGGGGCAAGATTGTGGGTTAGAAGGAAGAGATGGGATTTAGGATACAAATCCAGGGCAGGTAGGTGGGGAAATGAATAGAGCACCGAGCTTTGAATCAGGAAGACTCCTGTATGTGAGTTTAAATCCAGCCTCAGATACTGACTCTGTGCAGGCCCAGTGACCCTGGGTAAGTCACATAACTTTGTTTGCCCAGTTTCCTCAACTGTAAAACTATCTGGAGAAGGAAATGGCAAACCACTCCAGAATCTTTGCCAAGGATACCCTAAATGGGGTCACAAAGAGTCAGACATGACTGAAACGACTGAATAACAACACGAAGAGGGTTGGCCTTGGCCTGGAGAATGTTCACCTCTTTTCAGAGACTGTAGCAAGGAAGGAAAGAACAGGAGGGGAGTCCGAGAGTATTGGTGGATTGTCAGAGAAAGAAAAAAGAGAAAATGAAAATGCTTGGAGGTGGGCATTGTGTCCTCAGAAAAGCAAGAGATAAGACCTTTGCTGAGAGGAATGGCATTTGATATCTGAGGAGAGAAGAGAAGCTCTGGAACAACAGCTGTGGGGAATGTATGGAGAAGTCATTCAAGGAAGAATAAAAAGATTGTGGTACAGATCGCTGTCTCTGGAGTCAGAGGCCCTGGGTTCCAATCCTACCTTTGATGTTCTGTGACCTTAGGCAAGTCACAGTCACTCAACTCAGTTTCCTCACCTGTAAAATGAGGGGGTTGGACTACATGGCCTCTGAGGTTCTTCCCAGATTAGCTTTTATTTCTGTGCAGCAATGGGGGGCTAAATTGAGATAATATGACCAGGATTTTTTAGCGGACTCCATCACCACGGCTCAACAGCACAGGATGGAGGCAGGAGAGATTCCCTGCTGGACACGAAGTCAGGAAGACCCTGAGTTCAAATCTTGCCTTAGATACTTGATAGCTATGTCTCCCTGGGCAAGTGCCTCAGTTTCCCTGTGCCTTGGTTTCTTCATCTGAGAAACAGGGAGGTTGGACTTCTAACATTCTTTTCAGCTTTAAATGCATAATCTTGTGGAGGAAGAGCATAGTAGGATAGCAGAGGGAGATCAGGGTTTTAAGCAAAGTGTGAGTGGTGCCAGGATAAGGAGGCAAGAGATTCAAGGGTAGAATAAGAAGAGCTAGATTTTATATGTTTTAATATAAATTTATATATTTCTATAAAATATATATTTTATATAAGAGCTTTCTTCACCAATATGACCTCATTGGATCCTCACAATAACCCTGTGAATTAGATGCTATGATTGATTATCCCTAGTTGAGGAAACTGAGGCAAGTAGATGTTAAGTGACTTGTCCAGGGTCATGAAGCTTATGTTTGAGGAGAGATTTGAAATGAGGTCCTCTCTCCACTGAGCCCCAAAGTATAGCTGAATTATTCAGTTCCAGGGTCAAGTCTGCAAAGTGGGAGACAAGTAAAACCACAGTAGGGAGGAAGGGACCACGGAGGAACTGAGGGCTTGGAGGTCTCCATTATGTCATAGAATAGATGGAAGGGGGTAAGTAAGAGGGAGAGATAGACTCACAGGAGGCTGTGGTCAGAGGAGGAAATTTTGGAGTTCAGGATCAGGGAGGTTGCGCAGTTATAGGCCCTAACAATTTCTAAGGTCCCAGTGGGTGGCTGTCATGGAGTGAAGATATAGGTCATGGAAAATGATGTGGGAGGTCAGGGCCTTCAAGGGATCACTGATGTGCATATTCATGTCCTAAATACAAGGATCAGGGTCAGGGTTGAAGGCGAAGGCTCGTGGGCCACATACTGACTTCCTTGAGAAAGGAGATCAAATAATCTCAGGGCTAGTGGAAATGAATAATTACTGACATTTACATAGTTCTTTTTGGCTTTTTTTTTGGAGGAGGGAAGGCAGGGCAATTGGGGTTAAGTGACTTGCCCAAGGTCACACAGCTAGTAAGTGTGTCAAGTGTCTGAGGATGGATTTGAACTCAGGTTCTCCTGACTCCAGGGCCGGTGCTCTACTCACATGCCACCTAGCTGCCCCTATAAAGTTCTTTAAGGCTTCCCATTTGATCCTTGCAGCAACCCTGTGAGAGAGGTGATACTACTGTCCTTAATTTTCATGAGAAGAAACTGAGGCTGAGACTGTTAAGTGACTTGCCCAGGGTCACACAGCTAGGAAGTGAAGGACTCAAACTCAGGTCTTGATTCTAAATCCAGTACTCCACCCACTGCATCACCGAGCTGTCCAGGGTTTGGGATGACTGCTATAAACGTCAAGTGAGAAACATTTGGATGTGACTTCCTTGGAAGGGGGATTGCTGAGTGATGATGGCAGAGGGAGGGTCTAGGGGAGTCATCGAGGAGGAGGGAACATGCCTTTTCCTCTTCTTGGCTTGGCTTGTTGAAGGGCAGGAGAGAAGGATCAGCCAGGATGGGGATAATGCTAGTTGGGGACTGAGTGTCTTCAGGAGAGAGTTTCTATGGGTTTCAATGAGTGATAGAACATGATAAAAATGTAAGAACAAAGGGGAGTTGGTTAATGATAGAGGACAATGGAGGCTGTGGACTAAACAAGGGAAAGGTAGGACTGGATGGGGATGATAGTAGGAGAGGAGGGTTTTCACCTTAGCAGATAGGTTTGCTTTGGACTTATTTGTCTTAATCAGAAGAGCACTATATGTCTCTATGGAAATCCATGAACCAGAATAGGGAAATGTGGGAGGGTAAAAGGAAAGGAGTGTTGTCTCTGTCTACTACAGACCACCAAGCCAGCTGGCAGAAACAAATGCCTTCTTAAAACAGGCATACAAGCAGAATGGAGTAGTTGCTCATGGTGAGGTGGAAAGAGCACTGAATTCGGAGCAATTTGTGGAAGTTGCAATGAGATCAGCTTGGGCTCCATGATGGGAAAAACTTCCCATGATTCCAAAAGTGGAATGAGCTGCTTTGAGAGTCGGTGGGCTCCCCCGCCTTGCAGGTCTTCAAGCAGAAGCAGGACAACCACTTGCTGTGTATGTGAGAGATTCCTCTGGTATGGATTGGACTAGATGGTGGCTGGGGTCCCTTTTAACTCTCAAGTTCTGTGATTCTGTGAATCGGGAGTCTGGGCTTGAATTCTTCACCTGTTATTTACTAGCTGTATGCACCTGGGCAAGTCATAGTACCTCTACCTACCTAAGGGAGGGGTAAGTTAAACTGAGACCTGTTAAAGATCTTAGCTTGAAAAGGCCAAGGTCGCCCACTGAATCCTGGGCCATCTCCAGTCATCCTGATGAATATCTGGCCAGTGGACCCAGATGGCTTTGGAGGAGAAAGCGAGGCTGCTGACTTTGCACAGCACTCCCTCGCTGAAATCAAATTCACTTGCATGTCATGGCATCACTTCCCTGCTGTCATGGTCCCCATTGAGAACAAAGGACAAACAGTAGCAATTAGGAGCAATTAGCCAGGTGGTCCAGATATTTGTGGTCCTGAGGGAAACTTGTTTACGCATTAAAACCTGATCCTGTTCATCAATTGGCTGATGCAATGGAGGAGTCCCTTACATAAGTAGATATTACACCCTATTTGCAGATTAACTTCCAGGTAAGTAGGGAGGATATAGCCAGTACTAGCTACTGAAGGGATCAGGAAAGTCCAGGACAAGAAGTGCTGGGAGCCAAGTTTGCAGGAACTTAGGGATCCTAAAAGGTGGAGGTGAGGAGGGGGTGCATTCTAGGCATGGAAGACAGTCAGTGCAAAAGCGTGGAGATGAGAGGTGGAATGTCATGGGTGAGGGACAACAAGCAAGCCAGGCTGGGTGACCCACAGAACACATGAAGAAAAGTCGGTCAACAAGCATTAATTATGAGTTATTTCTTGCAGCTAGGTGGTGCAGTGGAGAGAATGCCTGGACTTGAAGTTAGAATGACCTGAATCCAAATTCTGTACTTACTAGGATGGCGAAAAGGCTTTAAATGCCAAACAGAGGATTTTGTTCCTAGAGGCAAGAGGGAACTTGTTGAGCAGAGGGGGTGACATGATCAGGTTTGTGTTTTAGGAATATAGCTGTGGCAGATGTATGGAGAGTGGATTGGAATGGGAAGAGACTGGAAATAGGGAGACCAGTGCGATAGTGTAGAGAAAAGGTGATGAGGGTCTGAACTAGGGCGGTAGCTGTGTGCGTATGTGTGTGTGTGTGTGTGTGTGTGTGTGTGTGTGTGTGTGTAAAAGGAGGAAGAATAAAATGTTGTAGAGATAGAATCATCAAGACTTGGTAACTGATTGGATGTGGGGAGTGAGGGAAGGGAGAGTTGGGAATGACTTAGAGATGTGGAACTAGATTGCCCAGAACGATGACGGTGCTTTCAATAGGAAAGGTTCAGAAAAGGGGTGAATATTGGGCAAAGATAGCCAGTTCTGTTTTGGATATGTTGACTTGGAAATGTCTAACGAATGAGTGGCGATGAGAGCTAGGGCTGCATATGTAGATCTGGGCGTCCTCTGTCTAGAGTTCATAATTGAATTTATGGGAGCTGATGAGGTCACCAAGTGAGAGAATAGAGAGAGAAAAGAAAAGAGGATTCAGGACAGAGTCTTGGGGGACACAGAAAATTAGGGATGGGGGCATAGATGACCCGTGAAGTCTGAGAAGGAATACCCAGGCATGTAGGAGAACCAAGATTGAAGAAGCTTATCAAAACCCAGAGAGGAGAGAGTATGTCCAGGTGGGAGAGGAATAGTCAAGAACTTCAGATGCATCAGAGAGGCCAAGAAGAACGAAAACTGAAAAAAGGTCCCTTTTTTTAAAAAATTATGACACCACTGCTAGTCCAAGTTCGTTCCAAAGAATAGATGAGAGGTTAAGACATTTATTTCATTGAAGAGGTGGTGGACTGTGGGTGTGGTTCATTGAATAAACTCTCAGACTTAAAGTGTAGGTTAGTTTTACTGAATTTTTTTCTTTACTTTTTAAATATTCTTTATTCCAAAAGATGTGACTTGCTGGGTTGCAGAAATAAAGGAAGTGTATTTGAAAATAAAAATGACGTAAAAACAAAAGATAGTAAAAGATAAAGTTTTAAAAGATGATTGCTAACTTTGGAAAGAAGAGTTTCAGTTGAATGATGAGGATGGAAACCAGACCACAAGGGGTTCTGAAGTGAGTGAGAGTAGAGGAAGCAGAGACCACAAGTGCAGATAGTTTTTTTTAGGAGTTTGATGATGAAAAGGAGGAAGAATATAGGGGTGAGTAGTTGAGTCAAGTGAGGGTTTTTTAAGACCAGGTGGGAACTGGGCATTTTTTTGTAGTAGTCAGCAGAGAAGGAGTCAACAGACAGGGAATGGCTGAATATTAGAGATGGATGCAACTTAGGGGTTGGATTTAGGGATGGGATCAAGGGTACAAATAAAGGAGTTACCCTCAGTTTCCTCATCTGTAAAATTATGGGTTGGCCTGGATCTCTCAAGTCTTTGCTAGACCTAAATCATCAGGATATTATAGAATCATGTAGCTCAACCTTCTCATTTCATAGATGGGAAAAGAGGCCAAGAGAGGCAGTCTCATGCCTCAGCTTGAAGAACTGGTTTATGGTAAATATTTAAAAGTGAAACCTAAACACTACAAAATGCTTTGCTTTCCTGTTAATAGTTAAAGTTTTTGAACAGTCAATTGAGAGAAATATGGTCAAGAGTAATATTTTATAATAATAGCTCACATACAAACATCCTTCCTGCCTACTTATGGCCAGTATCACCTTCCTCCTTCCTGACCACAGATCAGCAAAAAACAACCCTGCGGGTATGAGGTGTGTGTGTTTGTGTGTGTATCTGCTTAGCCCAAAGCAACCTCCAAATGGAAAATCTCTACCCAGTTTTGCCACCATATGAGTCCTTTTCTGCCACTGTCAGCAAGAGGAACAGGGAGAGGGTTCTGCCTCCCCAAACACTGTCCTCAGTCTCCACCCCGGCCCCACTGTTTTGATGGAGCCCAGCTGGCCTGGAGGTGAAGCAGGGTGGAAAGGAGGGGCCAAATTGTCTGGGCTACACTGAGCTCTGTAATGAAGTGGTGCACCTATAACTTATACTGAGAATAGACCAGACAGTTTGGACTCTGAGGTACCCTAACACTGTAGCAAAGTAGTTTTTTACACTCTAAACAGCTGTCAGGGACTGTCTGTGAAGAACTTTGCCTGCTTCCAGCCCACCCCAACCCCCACTTAGCCCCACCAGCTGTTTCTAGTTAAACATTCGCTGCAGGCCTGTAGGCCCAGCTCACTCTGGAACCATTTCCCAGCAGGCAAAGGCAGAGTGAAGGAAGCAAGCACTGGGCTAACTGCCTGTCTCAGGGATCGTGTACCCGGCGCCCGCCTATCCTGCCTGGACAGCTGGCATCATGGCTCCTTATGTACATGGGCAGGATGTCCAAAGGGCCTTGGACAAATCATTCCCAGGCCCTTAGTTCTCCACTTACTGCATCCTGGGGACATGCTCACCCCCGCCCTCTCCTCCTCCCCCAAAACAAAAGGTCTCAGCCTTTTGGGAGAAAGCCCAACAGACTGTCAGGCTGTTTCAGGGTCAGACTGGGAGACCAAAACATGGGTTCTCAGAGCGCTGCTGCTCTATTGCAAGTCAGCAGGGCATTGTTGGAATTCCCCTCGTGCATTCCTGCCTCCAGAGTTCAGCGGCTCAGCTGGCCTCTCCCTCTGGAGCTCTCCCACCCGCTCCCCTGGCAAAGCTTCCAGAAACAGGACAAGAACCAATCTGGTGGTTTGTCAGAGACTCCTATAGAGTGTGTAGTATGGCAGAGCTGGGGGAGAACTTGGAATACAGAATGTTAGCAGTGGAAAGGAATTTAGAAGGTAGAACATGGAGTGTCTGAGCTGCTTGGGGACCTTAGAGTATGGAATGTCAGACCTGGAAGAGGACTTTAGAACATGGAATGTCAGAGCTGGAAGAGAACTTTAGAACATAGAATGTTGGAGCTGGGAGAGCTGTTAGAACATAGAACATGGAGTGTCTGAGCTAGGTGGGGACCTTAGAATATGGAATGTCAGACCTGGAAGAGGACTTTAGAACACAGAATGCCAGAGCCGTTTGGGGGGGGCGCTGTTAGAACATAGAACATGGAGTGTCTGAGCTAGGTGGGGACCTTAGAATATGGAATGTCAGACCTGGAAGAGGACTTTAGAACACAGAATGCCAGAGCCGTTTGGGGGGGGCGCTGTTAGAACATAGAACATGGAGTGTCTGAGCTGGGTGAGGACCTTAGAATATGGAATGTCAGACCTGGAAGAGGACTTTAGAACATGGAATGTCAGAGCTGGGGGGGGTGCTGTTAGAACACTGAATGTCAGAGTGAGGAGGGGTCTTAGAGAACACCTTGTTCAACCCCTTCATTTCACAGGTGGGACAACCAAGGCCCAGAGAAGAGCAATGACTTCTTCAAGGTCAGACAGCAAAACAGTGGCAGAGCCTGATCTAAAACCTAGGCTTCCTGATTACCAGGCCTGGGGTTCTTTGCACTAAACCAGACTGCCTCTACACTGCCCCAGTGAAGAGTGTTAAGGATGGGTCCTCTCATCTGGGACTCCCTAATTCCTCTCTCATTTTTAGAGGCAGTGCTGTGTAGTGGAAAGTGCCTTGGATTGGGTGTCAAAAGACCTGGGGTAGAATACCTCAGTGACCTTGGTGCAAGTTACTTCATTACTCTGGGACTGTTTCTGCACTTGTAAATTAATAATAGTAATATAGTACTTATATTGCCTACCTCCCTGGGGTTTTGAGGAGGAAAATACTTTGCTTAAAGCACTATATACATGTGACTCATTCTGTCTAAAACCAGGAGCTTTTTAGCAGCTAATTTCAAAGGCCCCTTCCCTCTCTGAATCCACTATCTGCTCACATGGGAACACCATAGTTCCTGAACACTGGGGGAGGATGGGCCAGGGGAGCAACATAGTGGGGACAAGGCCATAGGCAGGACTGGTCCCTGAGCAAGGGAAGGGACTAGATCTGGACTTTTCAGTCTAACTCAGTTCAGTTCAACAAATGCTTAATAAGCACTTTCTGTGTGCCAGGCACTGTGCTAAGAGCTGGGAATACAAAAAAAGGCAAAAGCATAATGCCTACCCTCCCCTTGGGGGGAGAACATATAAACAACTATGTATATACATGATAGATATATCATATATACGATTATAGATGTTAGATGGAAGGTAAAGTATTAATGTGCAATAAATTAGAAAGGTAAGTTAGAACTACAGGGTGCTAATCCAGAAATACAAACCAAAAAACCTAGGACAAGGCTTCAGGAAGCTTACATTCTACTGAAGGGATGTAATAGGTACAAAGTTAGGTGACTGCAAAGTAGGTCCAGGGAAATACAAAGTAATCTCAATAAGTAAGGGTGGTGGTAGTCAGGAAAGGCTCCATGTAGGAGGTGGCACTTGCGTGTCCATAGGTCCATAGAACCATTGATTTTTAAGGCTGGACGGAGCCCAGAGGCCGTTGAGTCCAGCACCTTCATTTTCTGTGAAGAAGGCTGGAGGTTTTTAGGGGCAGAGGAGAGGAGGGAGGAGGACATTCCAGACCTGAGGAATCCACTGGGCAAAGGGACCAAGAAAGGCATGAGATGGATCGAGGTGAGGCAGGACCCCCAGGAGACCAGTTTGGGACAGAGAGTCTACCAAGGGCAGTCATGAAAAGATACTGGAAAGGTAGGTGGGAGCCAGATTGTGGAGGGTTTCCTTCTTATTTTTTTTCTGTTTTCTCAAGACATTTTTATAGGCATTTATCATCCTTCCCTCCTACATTCCACCTTTCCCCCACCCCTGAAAAATATAAAAGAAAATGAAGATCCCCCTAACAAACATAATCCAGAAAAACAGGTTTTCCCACCGGCCACATCCAAACCTATGCCTTCCTCTGCTTAATTCTACCACCTCTATGGCGGGTCACGTACTTTATCCTCCCTCCTCTAGAAATCCGATTTTATCACAGCATTGACTAGAGCTCTAAAGTCTTTCAAAGTTGTTTTTCTTTAGAACATTACATCTTCCTCCTACTTCTACTCATTTCACTATGCTTTGGTTCCTAGAAGTCTTCTCAGTTCCTTCGGAAACTGTCCGTGTTGTCATTTCTGATGGTGTAATGATACTCCGTCGCACCCACCAACTACAATTTGTTCAGCCATTCACCAGTCTATGGGCATTCCCTTGGTTTCCAGTTCTTTGTTTCCACAAAAAGAGCTGCCATAAATACTTTTGTACCTATGGGGGTCCTTTTCTTCTTATTTTGACGTCCTTGGGGTAAAGGCCAAGTAATGGTATTGCTGTGACAAAGTGTATGCCAGTTAAGGAACTTGGGGAGGGGGCATAGTTTTATGAAAGCTTAAATGGTAAACTGAAGATTTTGAATTTTACCCTAGAGGCAATGGGGAGCTACAGAAGATTTTTAAGGCAGGAGGTAACTAGAACGAATCTGTGTTTTAGTAATATTCATTTAGTAGTTATGAGGACAAAGTGACAAGCAGAGAGGCTGGAAGCAGAGAAACCAATCCTAATTAAAATAACTAATTAAACTAACCTAATTAAAATTAAAATAAAAGCACTGTGGCTATATAAATGGAGAAAGGGGGACAAATAGAAGGTATGGTTAGGAGGCTGAAGTAGCAAGCTTTGGGTAACTGATTAAGTAATGGAAGATTGTAGATTTAGAGATGGAAAGGAACTTCAAGGTAATTTATTCCAACTCCCTCATTTGACATATGAGGGAACTGAGGCCCAAGGAGGGCCACATACAAGGAATAAGTTGTCACTCTTTCTGTAGTACCATTGAGGATTTGAGAGAAAGAGAACATATTTGTTGGTTTCGAGGCAAAATCTGATCCTGGCCAATGGAGAAACTCTTGTCAGGCTAATGCAGGTGTCCCCAACAGCCAGCCTGGTAGTAGACTAAGGTCTTGACTTAGTGGGCGTGGGAGAAAAGGCACTAGACAATAGAGAGAGGCTATGTTAGTCATAGATAATCAGGTTCTGAAATGGTCGAGGAAATGAGTCCCAGGCAAGACTTGGTTTGTGATCCACTGAGGGCTTGAATTTCCTTCTTAGGCCAAGGGCCTCTCTACTTACCCAGACACTTTAATATGTATTATGTATGAGGACAACCTATTTATAGGGTTAGCATCAGGCTCCATGTTAGGCAAACTGGCATGCTCAAAGGCCCCTTAAGGCCATCTGCACATGAGAATTGGGCATGTCCAGAGAAGCCCAGGTTATATATATATATGAGTGGCAATGTGGTATAGTAGGGAAGGCACCAGACTCCTGACTCCAAAGTGGGTTTTGAACTCCATCTTACACACTTCCTAACTACATGACCCTGAGCAAACCACTTATTGGTGTCTCAATTTTCTCATCTGTAAAAGGAAAGAATTGGATTCTGATTATTTCCAAGGTCCTGTGATCAGGTAAATCAACTACAAGTCTGGAGATCAATGCAGGATTAAGATTTGTATTCCTAGCTTTCCTTTGTCCCTAAGGATAGGCAAGGTCTCCTGTTCCTTTCTCTTCCTGGCTGAGCCAAGTCCACCATTCCTTATCTTCCTTCTATCTCTTGAGGCAATTCAGTTTAAATATTTTTAAATTTCACAGTCATGGATGACGTTCCCATGATCCTCTCCTGGGCTAGTTCCTGCCTTTCTCTTAGCGAGCCTGCCTCCCCATCCCCCAACTCCAAATGGCTCTTTCTTGTCTAATCCTCTGTGATACCAAATCCCGGAACAAAGGAATTTCTCAGGGTCGGGGGATGGTAGTGAGGATGAGAAGGATGGTATTGCCCAATGGGTTACATGCTCAGGACTGGTGCCTGGGCTTGAACTCCCTAACCCAACCAGTTAGAGGTGTTAGATGTAGATCTTGAAGGGGCCTCTGAGGTTATCTAGCCCGTGGCTCCAAGAAGCTGTAGCGTGTGCAGCGGCCACACCTTGGTAAAACCGTCTTGGCAGATGGGCTAAATCAGGTTGAGGGTAACTGACGGGCCTCAAACCCATTGGTGATTTAGGGGGATGTCCACCACAAGCATATGAAGACTTCCTCTAGGGGAATGGGCAGATGAGAGAATGTGTTCCAATGGCTGTGAAGGCAGCTGAAGCAGGCGTTGTGGAGCTTAGGGCTTGGTCAGACATGGAAGATGCCAAGGTCATCCACAGGATCCTGGCCTATCACTGGTTGTCTTGATTTTTGTCTTGCCACTGGACCTCGATGGCTCTGGAAGAGAGAATGAGGCTGATGACTTTTTGTAACTCACTTAAATCCATTTCACGCAAGCCAAGACGTTACCCTGTAATTGGTTCTCTTCCTAAATGAAGGATGAGCAATAACAAGAGGTCAACCCCCTCTTTTTACAGAAGAAGAGACTGAGGCCTAGAGAGGCAAAGTGACTTGTCCGAGGTTACGCAGTTATTACGGTGCAGAGCTGGGATTGGAATCTAGGGGCTCTGACTCCCAACCTAGTGGTGTTCCCAGCTTACCACATTCCTCCAGTCCAGAGCCCTTCCTTTCAGAAAAGTGTTGAAGGCAGTCACTCCTAAGCTGCTGCTGCCTGGTTGCTGGTCCCTATCGTCCAGTAGGTTTTGGTGCTCAGAGGTGGGGAATATGTGGAATGAAGCAAGAAGGCCAGAGCTCCAGCCTCCACAGCTGCTAAGCCTGTTTTTGTTTGTTTGTTTGTTTTTTCTGGAGGGGGAAGGCAAGGCAATTGGGGTTAAGTGACTTGCCCAAGGTCACACAGCTAGTAAGTGTCAAGTGTCTGAGGCTGGATTTGAATTCAGGTCCTCCTGACTCCAGGGCCGGTGCTCTATTCACTGAACCACCTAGCTGCCCCAAAGCCTCGGGTTTTTAACCTTAGTGTCCTAGATTCCTCAGCAGTCTAGTGAAGCCTCCACTCCTGTTCTCAGCCTTTTTACAAATAAATAAAATTAAATGCACAGAATTATAAAGGAAAGCAATTATGTTGAAATATAGTTACGAAAATATTTTTTCCAAGTTCATAGACCCCAGATTGAGAACTCTTCCAACCAAGTAGTTATTCAATCAGTTAACGTTTTTTGGAGTTGCCATGCATCTGCAAAGAGGTGTCTCTGGGGCTGGAGTGGGGCAAGGTGGAGGAGATGAGGATACAGAGGTTAGAAGAAAAAGGGGAGTCATCGAGGTAGAGTAGAAAGAGGGATGCATTTGGAATCAGGAGGCCCGAGTTCAAATTTCAGCTCTTAGACCAGGTGGATGATCAAATGAGAAAACATGTTAAGTGTTTACCAAACATTAAAAGTGCTGGATCAGGGTGGCTAGGTGGCACCACGTGTAGAGCACCAGCCCTGGAGTCAGGAGGACCTGAGTTCAAATCCAGCCTCGGACACTTGACACACTTACTAGTTGTGTGACCTTGGGCAAGTCACTTAACCCCAGTTCCCCTGTCTTTCCCCCTCCAAAAAAAATAAAAAGAAAAAAAAAGTGCTGAATGCTGCTGCTGCTGCTGCTGCTGGTGATGATGGTGATGGTGATGGGCAAGTCAATTTACTTCTCTGGGCCTCAGCTTCCTCATCTGTAAAGTGGGAATATTATAGAAAGGGAATGTTATGTGGTATAAAGAGACTGACCTGGGAGTCAGAAGGATTTAGGTCTCAGTCTACGTGGCCTTGGCAAAGCCACCAAACCTCTCAGGTCTCTAGGAAACTTTTTAGAATTCAGAGTTGGATTAGAAAGTCCCTAACATAGGGGGTTCCACACCCTTTTGTGTGCCAGGGAGTTTGGCAAAAGCTAGGGGCTCCTCAGAATAATCTTTTTAGATGAATAAAATTTGTGGGATTTTAAAGGAAACCAATGATATCAAATAGAGATGTGATGTTTTTTCCCATCCAAGTTCACAGACCCTCTCTCTGAAGGGCATCTGATCCAATCCAACCCTTTTGTCCTATGAAGGCGCAAACCAAGGTCCAGAGAGGACAAGGTATTTGCCCAAGGTCATCCAGAGTCCAGACTGGTGTGAATGAATGAAAACATTCATTTACTTAGCACTTATTCTGTGCCAATCTTTGGTGGATAGAACGTTAAGTTGTTGGTCAGCGTTAGTGCAGAGAATTCTATGCTGGGGGTTCCCTACACCCAAGAAATCACAGTCTTGAACCTCCATTAACCAAAATTCTTTCATTAGATCATAGGGCTAGGGGAAAAAATGTGCAAACCTTAAATTAATTATAACAGCTGGCATTTATATAGTGTTTGAGGTTTGCAAAGTACTTTCCAGCTATATCATTTTATTCTCATAACAATATTAGGATGTAGGTACTGTTATTACCACCCCCACCTCCATTTTACAGATAAGGAAACTGAGGCAGGCATAGGTTAGGCGATTAGCCCAGTGTCACAATAGACCAGGATCAGTAATGGTCTGAGGCAGGATTTGAATTCAAGTCTTCCTGGCTCCAAGTCCCATACCCTATCCACTGCAGCTAAATTCCACAATAGTATTATTATTATAACACAGCCCTGCCCTCAAGGAGCCCTTATGCTGAGGATGGTGATATAGAAATAAATAATTAGCCTTGGAAATAGAAATGTAAGCAGAAGCCTAACTCAGGAATTGGTTAATTCTTCATTTCCACTAGGAAGAATAGAATAGAGACGTTAGCTTGGCACCAATAAGTGCCCAACCTGGGCAGCATGGCCTAATGGGGTCTTAGAATCAGGAGACTTTGATTGTAATCCTTGCTAGCTGTGGGACTGACCCAGGGCAAAATGCATAGACATAGTAAGCTTTGTTGCTTGGCACACAGTAAGTACTTAATAAATCCTTGTTTTCTGTTGGCATCAGTTTCCTTTTCTGCAAAATAGAGATAATACTTGCATTACTTATCTTACAGGGTTGTTATGAGGAAAGTTGAGTTGTAGGGCTGGTTGGGCCTAGTATTATTTTAACCCCCCCCCCCCCCGGAAGCTGTGGTGATGGTAGTGGAGGTAGGGGGATAATTGGGGGGAGGGCGTGAGTGAAGCAAGGCCGGTAATGAGGGGGGGCAGACATAGTGGTGCCAGCTGGTTTGGAGAGTGGATGGGGAAGGCTTTGAGGTTTGCCAGCAGATTCCAATCTGCCAGGTTGGGGCTTGGTACATAATTAAGCATGTGCAGGCAGTAGGTGGTTGCCCATGGAGTTCTTAGTTGCAGGTGGTGATAAGAGTGGGAACATAATAGAAAGGCTGCCTGGGAATGGTGAGTTGAGAGGTGGATTAGAGATGGTTGATGGGCATTTCCAGTGTGGAAAATCACAAGAGCCAAAGCCCAGAGTTTGGAATAAACATTGTGGAGACAGTACCTGGCACATAGGAAATGCTTAATAAAAGCTGGCTGGCTGTTTGGAGTGGGGATGAAGAGTAGGAGGGATAAGGGTAAGGCAGGGTCTCCAAGGTGGGGTATTGAATACAGAGGAAGTAGGAGGAGTTGGCATCTGATCTACAGGCTGGAATTTTTTCCTCAGCCTTCTGTGACCCCCTTCTCCTCAAGGGATCCTACGAACAAAGCTGGCAAGTTGGAAAGGACCCCAGGGGTCATTCAGTTAGTCCTCTCCTGGCCGCAGGGACAAATGAAGACACTAGGGGCAATCAGGGTCAGGCTCAGGGATTGCCTCTGTCCAACTCCATGCTCAAGCTGCAGAGACTTCAGTCCCTTTTACTAAGGACTCCCTGCCCCTCCTGGTCCCTCCAGTTCTTCCCTCCCCACTCTGATCTCCATTCTTCCCTCTTCCCTGACTCTTCTTTTCCCTCCAACTCATCTCCTTCTGTCTCTTTTCTTCCCTTCTGTCTCCTCCTTTTCTTTTGTTCCTCTTCTCTCCCCACTTTTCCCCCTTCCTTCCTCTTTGTTCTCTTTCTTTTCCTCTTTCTCTGCCTCCTCCTAACAACCTCCTCCTCTGATCTCTCCTATTCCTCTCTCCCTCCCCATCCTCCTCCTCTTCCTCCTCTTCTCCATCCTTTTTTTTCATGGCCTCAGGGCACTCCTCCTTCTCCCTCCATCTGGGTTCCAGCCCCGCTCCAGCTTGGCCGGATTGGAGGCCCCCGGTGCCTCCTGGGGAAGGGGCTTGACAAGCACTGCTGACAATTTCCTGCCACAGTATCCGGCCACCAGTCCTGCAGAGGCTGTGGGCCCCCTCCCCTGCTCTCGGCTCCCCAACTCCTCCCTCCTCTTCCGGCCTCCCTCCTCCCCTTCCTCCCACCACATCTTTTCTCCTTCCTGCCTCCCCCAGCTTCCTCCCCTTAAGCCCCTCCTGTCATTCCTCTCTCCTATTTCTCCCCTCTTCTCTTTCCTCATTCCTGCCATCATCAATCAAATCCTTCAAAAGGCCTTTATTGAGCTCTGGCTGTGTGCCGTCATGGGGCCTCAGGGAAACAACCCAGGTGTAGTGGAGACATCCCTGGGGGCTGATTCCCCTCTTTGCCACCCACTTATTGTGTGGCATTGGGCTGTTCCTCTCTACTTTGGGCCTCAGTTTCTTCCTCTGTAATATGGGGTAACATCTCCCTTCTCTACTGGCCATCCCCCCACAATGCTTTGGAAGATGTGAAGGTGATTACAAAGCAGTACATGAGTGTGACCTGTGAAAGGGAGCTCAGTATATATAGCACATGTCCCTGCCACACTTGGAAAATTGTGTTTAGATCTGGGAGCAGTATTTTAAGAACAGTTTAACTTTTTTGCATAAATGGATCAGTTGAAGGAGCTGGGGAAGTTTAGCCTTCAGAAAAGAAGCCCTGAGGGAGCTGCAGGGAGAAGATGCGATAGCTTCCTCCAGGTATTTGACGGCCTGTGGAGGAGCAATAAGACTGGCTCTGTTTGGCCCTAGATTAAGGCAGAATCTGAAGCAATGGATGGAAGGTGGCAGGAATCAGATACAACATTCTCCCAAGAATGAGGGCCTAAATCTAAAAGTATAATGACTGCCTTGGGAGGCAAGCACAGGCTTTTTTCCACGGAAGTTTTCTCTCCGGGGCAGAAGGAGCACTTGGAGATGTTGGAGAGGGGATTCTGGTCAGGTGTGGGTTGGACTTTATGGCCTCTGAGGTCCTTCTCTTTCAGCTCTGCAGTTCTGAGAGTGGAGAAGGCTGGGCCAGCCTGGGGGCAGGGTACTGAAGTAACTAGGGAAAGCCAGGGGGTGCTGGCCCCCTGGGGGGATGGGCAAGGCTGGGAGGCCCTGATGGGTTCAGAGGCTGAGAAAGCTTGCTTGGGCTACCCCCACACCAGGTGGTGCTCTCAGGGAGTCCACGATGCCAGATGCAGCTGCCCACCTGCCCTTCTTCTACGGGAGCATCTCGAGGGCGGAGGCAGAAGAGCACCTGAAGCTGGCAGGCATGTCGGATGGGCTCTTCCTGCTCCGCCAGTGCCTCCGTAGCCTGGGGGGCTACGTGCTGTCCCTGGTGTATGACCTGCACATCCATCATTACCCCATCGAGCGTCAGCTGAACGGCACCTACGCCATTGCTGGGGGCAAGCCTCACTGCGGCCCAGCCGAGCTCTGCGAGTTCTACTCCAAGGATGCCGATGGCCTCCCCTGCGCCCTGCGGAAGCCTTGCAACAGGCCCAGCGGTATGGAGCCCCAGCCAGGCGTCTTTGACAGCCTTCGGGAGAGCATGGTTCGAGATTATGTGCGCCAGACCTGGAAACTAGAGGTGCGGCCCTGACAGGGATCCTCGGGGGGCCTCGGAAGACTGACCGGGAGGGGTCAGGGAGAGCAGGACAGGGGGCCCTGAGGAAATCACCTCTCACGCTGTGGTATTTCTACCCCCATTTCCATGGCGCCGTCTACCTCACACGGTTCCTTTGTGAACCTTCAGGCTCTGGAGAAATGGGGGCTGTTATTCTTCCTTATGGGGGTACCCTGAACCTATACCTCCCCAGGGGGATGCCCTTGAGCAGGCCATCATCAGCCAGGCCCCCCAGGTAGAGAAGCTCATTGCCACCACAGCCCACGAGCGCATGCCTTGGTACCACAGCTCCATCTCCAGAGAGGAAGCTGAACGTAAACTCTACTCAGGCTCCCAACACGATGGCAAGTTCTTGTAAGTGGGGCAGGGGGTGCGGCAGTGTGTGTGTGTGTGTGTGTGTGTGTGTGCGCGCGCGCGCGCGCGCGTGTAGTTCTATGTCTATGAATGCAGGTTGCTAGTAGGTGACACACAGCAGTATCTTCATGTGACATGGTCTGTTTGAGCACACACACATGAGCTTTGTCAATGTGATGAAACCACATTAAAAAACCTGGTTGGCTTTCTTATTTGAATGTGGAAAGAACCCTGGTGTCCTGGGCACTACTGGGCATACTCTTTGGGAGTTGGAACTGAGATGTATCAATGGCTGTCAGTAAGCATTCATTAAACACCTACTATGTACTAGGTGCTAAGGGGACCACTGTATGCACATTTTAAGCCACAAACATCAGGCTGCAGCTCCCATCTTTAAGGCTGTCTGGCAGGAGGCCTCATCCTTTTTTTGGGGGGGAGGGGGAAGGCAAGGCAATTGGGGTTAAGTGACTTGCCCAAGGTCACACAGCTAGTGGTCCTCCTGACTCTAGGGCCAGTGCTGTATTCACCCCACCACCTTGCTGCCTCTTCCTCTTTTCTTTAAGTGACAATTTAAAAGCTACCATTTAACGATAAAAAAGAGATTGGATGATGGCTATGCTTATTTAAAATGTTTAAAAATAGCCCTACATTAATGTTTTGCCATAGGCTCATCTCAGGGCTTTCCTCTAGCTGGTAGTAAAGGGCATCAGCTGTTCTTGCCTCCCTGCTCCCCCATTCCTGACCCCCCAGTAACACCTTAGCCAGAACTCCAAAACCTTTGATACGGCTTTCAGTAAGAATCCTAAGCTCTATGTTAAAAGGACAGGGCCCTTTTATACGACCAGTTCAACACTAGAAGGACCTAATTGTACGAAGTGAGGCAAAATTTTTTATTATGATTTTACTTTAAAATAAACATTTTCATACTATCTCTGTTTTTTGCATTATATATTAAAAAAAGCACAGAATTAATTGACCTGGCTTAGTCCTTCAGGGCATTCTTAAATCCTTCTGACCCTTGTGAAGGGTGCTGTTTACATGTGACCCCCATGTGTCTTTCTTAGTGACCATGAGATATCCAGGTGCGACTGATTGTGTGTTTGTGAGTGTTTGTATGTGTTTGCTTGGGAGAGTGCATCTGGTCCCGTGATGTGTGTTTGTGCCTGCTTGTGAGCAGCAGTGAACGGCCTTCTTAGAGAGGATGTATTGAGCATTAGTTGGCTCATGGGCACATATGAATGGTTGCTTCTCCTAAAAGTATGGGAAACATACTGGCCCGGGTTTGTGTTTGTCTGGGAGCGTGTGGTTCCCCATGGCTGGATTTGCCTGTGAGTGGCTTTGTGGTTGTGAGACACTCTGGAGTGGTACTAGAGTTGGAAGACCTATGTTCAAATCTTGTCTCTGATGCTTACTTCCTGTGTATCCTTGGGCAAGCCATGTTATCTCCTTGGGCCTCAGTTTCTCCCCTCAGCAAAATGAGGAAATTGAGCTTGCCGTGGCCCTAGAGGTACCTTCTATGTGTGATCCCATGATCCATTGAGGGAATGGAGGTGAAGCCTGGTAGGCTCCTGCCCTCTTTCCCTGCCTGCTGCCATCAGCACAGAGTAGGTTGGGTGGGCCACTCACACCCCTACTGAGGCGCTGGGCACTCACTGGCCATGGCTCTTCCTCCTTCCTCCTGGGAGAAGAACCAAACACTGGCTCTGTTCATTTTTCTTCCTGTGTGGAGTCAGGAAAAAAGCCTTGCTGAGCCCTCAACTGTAAAATGGTGTTAGGGTTGAATTAGATGACCTCTGTGATGCCATCTAGCTCTAGAGCTTTGATCCTGGCACAGGCAGGCGTGGAGTGCTTTGGGCACATCCTGATAAGCCCAGGGATCTAGAGACTTCTCGTATTCCTTTCCCACCTTCTGCTGTAGGCTTAGGCCCAGGAAGGAGCAAGGCTCCTATGCTTTGTCCCTCATCTATGGCAAGACTGTCTACCACTACCTCATCAACCAGGACAAGTCTGGCAAGTACTGTATTCCTGAGGGCACAAAGTTTGACACCTTGTGGCAGGTAAGCAGCCCAGGCCCCATTCACATTCCACCTTCCTTGTCTTTCTGCTCTTCCCACCTAATTACCCAGACTCCTAGCCCCCCATTTATATTTGTTACCTGCTCCCACTCACTGCCTCTCTCTCCTTTTGAGGAGACCCTGAGAAGGGGGCCTGGGCCTGCTCCCCTACCAGGGCTGGATGGGACTCTGGTGGAGGTGATATCCCTGATATCTTTACCTTCCTCCTCTCCCTGCCAGCTGGTGGAGTATCTGAAGCTGAAGGCAGATGGGCTTATCTACTGTCTGAAGGAGATTTGTCCTAATGCCAGTGCTTCTACTGCTGCCGGTAAGGAAACTTGGGGCCGGGGTTCAAGCTAGGATTGGGGATGGGGGCTCAGAACTGGTCCTGACCCTGGAGCTGGGTTGGGTCTGTACCCATGGTGGGGCTCAGGGCTAGGGGTTTGAGCTAGGATTGGGATGGGAGGTCAGAGCTGGTCCTGACCCTGGAGCTGGGTTGGGTCTGTACCCATGGTGGGGCTCAGGGCTAGGGGTTTGAGCTAGGATTGGGATGGGGGCTCAGAGCTGGTCCTGACCCTGAAGCTGGGTTGGGTCTGTACCCATTATGGGGTTCAGGGCTGGGGCTGGAACTAGGATTGAGATAGGAACTCAGAGCTGGGCATGGGTGTGAGGGCCAGGGTAGTGTCTAGCATGATAAAAGGCTCAGGGCTGGATCGGAGGAGGCAGGACTGCTCTTTGGTGTCTCCAAGGCATCTTATTGACTCTCTTTGCCTCAACTCAACTCTCTTTCCAGTGACTGCTGCTCCCACACTCCCTGTCCATCCCTCCTTGCCTGTGAGTCTGGTCCCTGGGATTAGGGAGGCAGGGATTTGGCCTGTGGGAGGAATTGGGGGGGGTGTCCTGAGAAAAGGATTGTCCGCCCATGGTCCTGCTGCTTCTGAGCTGTCCAGGGCCTGGGTCCTTTAGGAGGAGGCAGAGGGAGCTGGGATGGGTAGATGGGTATACTGGGGAAGGGCAGTCACAGATATAGAATGCTGGGTTCAAGCTTCCCAGGAAGAATGGGGGTATGCACCCCCTTCCTCATGAGGCAGTAGGAAGTCACTTGTTGGTCAACACTCCCTGGGTGACTGATCCCATGTATTCTGGTCCCCAGAGAAGGAATGATACCCTTAACTCCGATGGATACACCCCTGAGCCAGGTAAGTCTTGGGCCAGAGAAGAGCAAGGGATCCATACCGTCTGTGTGCTCTCTGGAGCAGAGCTTTGGGGAGCTGTCTTCCAAAAGTTGAAGGGCTGCCCTGAGGGAGAGAGGCTGGATTTGTTCTGATGGGTTGGGGATGGAGTGGGGAGGACATTGCAGAGCCAGGTTTAGGCTCCACAGAAGGAAAAGTAACCTAAAAATCGTCCCTACAGTGGAATAGGCCTCCATGGAAGATAGTGAGTTCTTCATCCCTAGAGGTCTTCAAGTGGAGGCTAGTTGGCCTCTTTTGATGGATGTTGTGGGTGGGTGGGGGGTATATGTGGAATTCCTGCTCAAGTTCAGGTTCAATTCAGGGGTTCTTTAACTTGTTTATATTCTGGGCCAGGGTTGGGGAACCTGTGGCCTCGAGGTCACACGTGGCCCTCTAGGTCCTCAAGTGTGGCCCTTGGACTGAATCCAAACTTCACAGAACAAATCCCCTTAATAAAAGGATTTATTCTATAAAACATGGACTCAGTCAAAAGGCCACACCCAAAGACCTAGAAGGCCACAGGTTCCTCACCCCTGTATCTGGACTCTGAGGCCATCAGTCTGGTAAAACCAATGGATCTCTCAGAATTGTTTTTAGATACATAAAATATATAAAATGAAAAGGAAACCAATTCTATTGAAATATATTCACCAAAATATTGATAAAGCAAGTTTATAGAGCCCAGGCTATGAATGCCTGACCTAGAGCCCTTGGAGGTCCCCTTTGGATTGGAAAGCCTCTGGTCAGGCAGAGTTCTTAAAGTGTTCCAAGAGTCATGGGGGGCGGGGTGGGGCAGGAACCCAAGACAGGGGGAAGACATCCCCTGGAGGGGTCAGAGGTATACCTCTCTTGACCTGTCAAACATAGATGCCGAGCCCACGCATGTCATAGCAACGGGCCAGGGGGTGGGGGTGGGGGTGCCTCGGGTACTGAGTAGTGTTCCCCCTTCCCTCTCTTCTGTCGGCAGCGAGTCTGAGCAAGAGTCAAGGTGAGAAGTCTCGGGTCCTGCCCATGGACACCAGCGTGTACGAGAGCCCCTACAGTGACCCCGAAGAGCTCAAGGACAAGAAACTCTTCCTAAAGAGGGAGAATCTGATGATTGACGAGGTTGAGCTGGGCTCGGGCAACTTTGGCTGTGTGCGCAAGGGCGTCTACAAGATGAGGAAGTAAGAGGAGGAAGGGCCAGGGTGGGGGTGCTAGATCTAAGAGCTGATAGGCCCTCAGAGGCCGTCTGATAGACCAGCCTCCCCTCGTGCTACAGTTTCTTAGGACACTGAAGCCCATGGAGCTCAAGTGACTTATTCAAGGTCACACTGGCAATAAACAGCAAAGATGGGGTTTGAACCTGGATCCCCTGATGCCAGAGCTGGCGCTCCTTAGTGGCAGCTAGGGCACCTTAGTGCCCAGAGCACTGGACCTGGAGTCAGGAGGACTCATCTTCGTGAGTTCAAATCTGACCTTACTAGCTGTGAGACCCTGGACGAGTCACTCAACCACTCTCTGCCTCAGTTTCCTTAACTCTAAAATGGGGATAATAATAGCACCTGATAGGGTTGTTGTGAGGATGTAATGAGATAGTATTTGTGAAGCATGTAGCATAGTGCCTGGTACCCAGCAGGTGCTTAATAAATGCTTATTTCCTTCCCTTCCCTCCATTACATCATGCTGGGTCATGTAGCCTGTGATGAGTGTATAAGAGCCAAGAAACTTGGAGTCATCTGACCTTGGGAAAATCTCTCCCCCTCTTCTGGGTCTCAGTTTCCCTCTTTGTACAATGACCAGAATCCTTTCTATTCGAGGGCCCCAGAGTTGGAGGAGGCTGGATAGGGAGGATGGGGTCTGATGGGAGGTCGGAGAAGTGACGGGATCAAAGCAGCCTCAGTGACCTCGGCGGCGTGTGTCCTGGGCAGGAAGCAGATTGATGTGGCCATCAAGGTGCTTAAGAGCGCCAACGAGAAGTCTGAGAAGGACGAGATGATGAAGGAGGCGCAGATCATGCACCAGCTGGACAACCCCTACATCGTGCGCATCATCGGCGTGTGCAAGGCCGAGGCCCTCATGCTGGTCATGGAGATGGCCATGGCGGGGCCTCTGAACAAGTTCCTGGCTGCCAAGAAGTAAGCAGGAAGGGGCGGGGGGGGGGGGGCTGAGAATGTGTGCATGTACACGCATGTACATGGATGCACATGCATGCAAACCCCCTCCCATGGATACACATTCTGGGGCCCACGCTCATAATAAATCACTCCCATCTTTCATAGCAGAGCCCCTATCTCACAGCCTGTCCCGTGGAGTAGCTAGTCCAAGCCTGATTGTTCTCATTTGACATATGAGAAAACTGAGTCCTTGAGAAGGGAAGGACTTGCCCAGGACCACACAAATCTTGGAAGAGACCTGAATCCAGGCCTTCTATCTGCTGCACAGCACCACTTCTCCTGCTCTTATACACATCTACAACACTCATGTGCACCTACATTTCTTTGCTTACATGCACATGTGTAAATTTGGGCATGCAGACACCTGCATGTATATGTGTGTACACATGCCCCATGTGCAGATACATGTTTACACGCTCACACGTGTGCACACACACATGCTTGCTACCTTGTGCACCCCACCCTCCCACTTGTACTGTGTACACAGCCTCCTCTCACCCTCCACACAGTGTTGCCCCATGTAGCCAACTCTCTGATTGGCCACATAGTTTCGGGGGGCAGCTCAGTGATAGGTCAGATACTAGGCCTCATGGAATGGGTGTAGAGTCCACCCTCACAGTGGATAGTTTCTTATTGACCTCACCTTGTTAGAGGTGGCCAGCATCTTTCATTCCATCTCTTAACCCCAATAATTTGCCCCACATATCCATCTCCATTTGCACTTATACTGTCCCCTTTCTGCCCCTGTTCAGAGGCCTGAACCCAGAAGAACAAAGGACTGGGTGGAGGAGAGGACTCGGGGCCTGAGCTATGATTCTGCCTGTGTCTCCACTCATCCCCCAACTCTTGTCCTCTAGGGAGGAGGTCCCTGTGAGCAATGTTGTAGAGCTGATGCACCAGGTGTCCATGGGCATGAAATATCTAGAAGAAAAAAATTTTGTGCACCGTGACCTGGCTGCCCGAAATGTTCTCCTGGTCAACCAGCACTATGCCAAGATCAGTGACTTTGGTTTATCCAAGGCATTGGGGGCCGATGACAGCTACTACACCGTGAGATTTTCCAGGGACAGAGGGTGGGGAGTGAAGGGGGGAGCTGTGGAAGCCCAGAAGGGAGCAGGCTGGCCAGGAGAGGCCCAGGGCAGGAGGCCTGGGGGGATAGGAACTGGGCAAAGACTAGGGGGAGGCCCAGGAAAGAGGCCTGAGTGGAGGAGGAGGATCTGGGGAAGGTCAGGGCAGAAAGCCTGTGGGGGGTAGGGGGAAATAGGTACTGGGGGGAGGTCGAGGGAAAAAAAGCCTTTGGGGGCAAGGAAGTGCCTTATAGGAGATCCAAGGAAGTGGGCCCTCCAGGTAGGCTAGGATATTGTGGCACATCAAGGTCTCTGATAGCATCCCAAAGAGCCCCTGAGCTGCACTGGCCAGTGGCAGGCCAAATTCAGGGGCTGGAGATACTGAGGCTTAGCCCCCTAACCCCAGGGTGGGGATGAAAGGGAGAAGTGCATCATAGTATCCCCTGTATCCTAGGCCCGCTCTGCAGGGAAGTGGCCGCTCAAATGGTATGCCCCAGAGTGCATCAACTACCGGAAATTCTCCAGCCGAAGTGATGTGTGGAGCTATGGAGTCACCATGTGGGAAGCTTTTACCTTTGGCCAGAAGCCCTATAAGGTAGGGCCAGGGCAGGAGACGGTGGACAAGCAAGACCAGGAGAAATGGGATGCATTTGAAAGAGCCTTGCATTTGCAGTTAGAGGACCTAGGTCCTGGTGTAGGCCCTGCCTCTTAGAGGCTGTGTGACCTTACTGCTTCATCTCCCTGGGACTCAGGTTCCTCATCCATAAAGGGAAGGGGGCTGCACCAAATGACCCCGAAGCCCCTTCTCACTCTAAACCTCTGACCCCATCCATCTTCTCCTCTCTGTTCCTCAGTTTGCTTCTCTTGATAATGAAGGGCTTGTTTAGATGATGCTGAATTTGTGATCCTATGGTGCATCGGCACTGGGGTGGGGATGGTTGGGGAGGCAGAGGGCAGCAGGGGAATTGTGGGTTGGGGTAGAAACTAGGGATGAAAGGGAGAGAAGAAGAAATAGTGAAGGAGCTAAGGGGAGTGACAGAGGAGGAAGCAGACTGGGCAGCTCATCCCCATCCACCCTCACCCCCACCCCCATGCCCTCCTCCCCCACTTCATTCTTGGTTTCCTCTGGCCCTGGAGCAGAAAATGAAAGGCCCCGAGGTCATCAAATTCATTGAAGAGGGTAAGCGGATGGATTGCCCTCCTGAGTGCCCACCAGACATGTACACGCTCATGACAGACTGCTGGATATATAAGTAAGTGCCCATCTAGCCGCCCCTGCCCACCTCCAGCCCCACCTCAGCCCTCCTCCGACCAATAGGCGGTCAACCAGGATTTATCAGTTGCTTGCTATGTATTGGGGATACAGAGAAAGGCATTGGAAAGGTAGGAAGGGGCTAGGTTGTCAAGGATTTTAAAAAAGGATTTTATATTTGATCCTGAAGGTAATAGGGAGCCACAGGAAGATATTGAGTGTGTGTGGGAAGGAGGAGGGGTGACATGGTCAGACCTTCAATTAAAGGAAACCATTTGGGCACTTAAGTCAAAGATGCATTGGAGTGGGGAGAGACTTGAGACAGGGAGTGAGCTGATGAGAGATTGTACCAGGGTAGTGGTTGGAAAATAGCAGAGAAATATTCCAAAGGAAGAAATGCCAGGTTGTGACAACCAATCTTACAATCGAGGATGCCACTGAGCCTGGGACCCTGAGTGCCTGGAAGGACAGTGCTACCCTCAACAGCAATAGGGAAGGTGGGGGGAGGGGTGGGTTAGGGAGAAAGATAATGGGTTTTGTTTTGGACATGCTGAGTCCGAGAGTCACAAAAGGTGATTGGTAATACAAGATTGGAATTCAGAAGAGAGGTTAGGGCTGGATATTATAGCTCTGGGAATCACACGCCAAAGGGTGATAACTGAGCCCACGAGAGCTGATTAGATCACCAATTTAGCCCCATAAGGAACGGTGTTTTTGCTAGGTGGCCCAGTGGATAGGGAGCTGGACATGGAGTCAGGAAGACCAAAGTTCAAATCCTGCCTCAGACACTTAGCTGTGTGATCCTGGACAAGTCACTTAATCTCGGTCTACCCCAGTTCCCTCATCTCCAAAGTTGAGATAATGATAACACCTTCCCCTCAGGGTTGTTGTGGGGATCAAAGGAGATAATATTTGTAAAGTGTTTTGTAAGCTTTAAATCACTATATTAAAGCTAACTTTCGTGAATAAAATAGTATAGAGGAAGGAGAGAAGAAGGCCCAGGATATAGGCTTAGGGGACACCGATATTTAGTGGTTATGGCTTGGAGACCGAGAAATAGCGGTCAGAAAGATGGGAGAAGCCAGAGAGATCAGTGTCATCGAATCTTGAGGAGGAGAGCATGTCTGGGAGAAGAGGGTGGTTGATGGTGTCAAAGTCTGCAGACAAGTCAAGAAGATTGAGGATTTTTTGGTAACTAATAGGGAGGGGAGCAATGAGGAGTGAGGCAGCCTGTGTGCTGGGGGGCTGTGGGGTTGAGGGTCTAGGGAACCAAGCAGTTTTGATGGACAAATGAATGAACGAATGAAAAAGCATTTGTCAAGCAGTCGGGCAAAGCGAGCATTGATTTAAGTGTCAAAGCAAGCACTGAGTTAAATCACGAGGATACCTCTAGGATAAAAAGCTCTTAAGGAGATCAGAATTTTGAGGGAAGGAATGTAGATTCAAAGGCCCAGGGGTCCTAAGAGGGCAGCTACAGGGGGTAGTGACAAAGCTTGGGAGGCCTTACTGTGCATCAGGGTATCTCCTCCTTGAGAGTAGCCAACTGCCATTGGAAAGTGACAAATGGACCAATGGGCCACAGAGGAGAGGAGATTCTGGGGTTTTCTCTCAGGAGTGGGCATGGGGGTTCAGTGTCTGGCCAGGAGGGGAAAAGGGGAAGAGAGCTTTGGTAGGAAGGTTGGGTGTTAGTTCTGGGGTATGGGGAAGGAGAAATCAAATCTTGCTGGGCTCTAGTTCTGGGTAATGCTATCCCTAATAGGAGAGTCTGCTGGCTTAGGAAGGGGGAAGCTTGCTTGAGATAGGAGTAAGGAAACAACAGCTCATTCCAACACCCAACAACTCAACACCAAATGGCTGAACATACTACTACCTAATACTCTGAAACCTCAAAACTTGCCACCGCCACCAATGCGTCTCCATATCCAATGCCATAGGAATTGATAATTTATTTAATAATTATTAATACTATAACTCTCTCTTATAGCATGCTTTAAGGTTTGCAAAGCTTGTTGCATACATTTCTCATTTGATTCTGAAACCAACCTGGCAGACCAAAGCTGAGAGTCAGTGTGGTCTCATGGGAAGAGTCCCAGCTCAAGTGTCAGAGAATCCCAGTTCTCTCCATATTTTCCGTGTGACATTGGGGAAAATCTATTAACCTCTCAGTGTGTCTCTTTCCTTTCTTAGCTCCAGAATTCCTTTCTAAGTCTGAACTCTATGATCTAGGTTCATAGGGTTCTAGGTTTTAGATATACTCTGCCACTTACTAGCTGTGGGCAAGTCACTTGACTCTGTGAGCCTCAGTTTCTCCATCTGTAGGATGATGTGCATTGCCTGGCTTCTTAGGGCATTTGTGGGCACTACAGAAATATGAGTGGCTATTGTTTTGATGATGATGGTGGTGATGGCATCCTCATTCTTTAGACAGTCCTTTCCCCAAGACCTTGCCAGAAGCAACTAGGGGAATGGAGAGATATGTTGGTGGAGGGGTCTTAAATAATTATACATCCTTGTGTATTGGAAGGAACTGGAAGCATTGGAAGGAATCCTGGAAGGAAAGCAGTGTTGTACAGTGGAACAGGGGGCTATATTTGGAGTCCCCAGCTCTGCCACTAGCTGCGTGACCTTGGGCAAGTCACCTTTAATTGGTCTGATTTCCTTGTCCATAAAATGAGGGGGAAGAGGGAAGAGTCTGAGGGGCCTTTGACTTCTCCACCTGTGACTCTAAAAAATATTCTCATCTACTCCCCACTTGCAACATGAAGCCACTCTGCATTATGGGCACCCAACAAGTGGTCGTGCCATGGGTGCAACTAAACTTTGTGGCCTGGGACCATCAATCTGCCAAAGTCTGTCTATGGATCCCTGCTTGGTCGCTGTGTTAAATGCACAAAACAAAATACACAGGCTTTCAAAGGAAACCAATTCTAATGGAAGCCAGTTCTCAACATATTAAACAAAACTGTGTTTAATGAAGGTGAAGGACGTGGAGTGACCACTTGAAGTGGTCCTGAAGGGGAGCCTGTGACCTCCCGAGGCAGCCCATTCTAATTCGGGGACAGCTTTATCACTGAGGAGTTTTTCCTTATGTTGATCCAGAATTGACCTCTCTGAAACACCTGTCTGCTGGTTCTAATTCTTTTCTCTGGGGCCAAGATGAATGTCTGAGGGACATGAGGACTCTTTCTTGTCCCTAGGATGCAAGCCTGTGGGGTGGAGGTGGGAGAGGAAAAGGGACATCCCAGGAACTGGCTTAATGTTTGTGTCCCTCCTGCTTACAGGTGGGAGGATCGTCCAAGCTTCTCGGATGTGGAACAGCGCATTAGAACCTACTATTATAGCCTGGCCACTAAGGCAGAAGAGGTCTCAGATGCCGCTCAAGCAGAGGGGGCTACGAGTGCCTGAGGACCATCTCTCCTTTCTGAATCTTCACAGTTCTTCTCAGATCCTGGCTTTACCTTTTGCTTCTTCCCATAGAAGGAAGACTTTTTCCCATGCCAGCAAGACCACTGCCTTCCTCCTCACCCAGATGCCTGAAGCTCCTTCCCATTTGCATCTCCACCCCAACCAGAGGATTAAAAACTCCAGACTTTGGGGTGAATGTTCTACAGGAAAGCTAGGCCCCTTTCTGCATCCTTTCCCTGGGTACTCAGGGCTTGTGGGTGCTTGGAAGATACAACTGGTCCTATCCCTCTGCCTTCTTCTTTGATGGACTTGGGCCTCAGCTCTGGGCTCCTCCCTCCTGGGGCTGGGTGGGATCTGGTGGGGATGGGGTGGGGTTGTCTGTGGAGGGCCAGCCAAACCCAGACTGAAGGTCCAAGGGAAACCAGGCAGAAGCTTCATGTCAGTGAAATAAACTCAGCTATTTCTCTGTCCTCTGTTTTGAATTTCTCTGGGACCCTGGGACTGATTGAGGTTGGGGACTTAATTTGAATAAGGTAAAAAATTCTTTGTGTGTACTGCAAGGGGTCTGGAATGTCAAAGAGAGGAGAGTATACTGGGGAGATTGGGCATTAATTGATGGAAGTACCAGTCATTGGACATATGTGGTATGGATCTCTGGTCACTAGTATTAATGACTATGAAGATGATGGCCTATGGCGGTTTGTCACTATAGAGTGTAGGTCATTAGAGTCATCAGTTACTGGAGTAATCCATCACCATAATGAATGCCAGGCATTCAAGTCATTAAGTGAATCAGTGTGGGAAGTGTCAATCATTGGAGCTGTTGGCTGGGTATGATGATTATTTGGAATCTGATCACTAGGGATCTACTTAATGAGGGAATGAGCCACTTGGGGGCCACGATTGCCACCTTCTGAGGACTTGGCATGGCTCAATGAGCTACAATCTTAGGGATACCCTTCTTCTTTTTTCCTACCCCCCTTTTCCCTTAGAAAGTTACTGATACCAACATTTAAGTTGGTCACCACTAGGACACAGTCAAGTTCTTTGTTGGTGTGATAGGTATGACTAAGTAGTATAACTGTGTAGCATTTCTCAGAATGCCTTGGCCTGGACTATGGATTTCCCAGGACCCTCTTTCCCACGAGGCTGGGGATGGAACAATGGGTTGAGTGGCTAAGTGGGGAGACTTAAGGGACATTCAGGACTACAGATGACATCTAGGAATTCAGGAATCCCGGAATTTTCCTGATGCTCCCCAGAGCACAGGGAGAAGACATTGAAGCTGAGAGACAATGTCAAAGGCACAAGTGAGCACAAGTGAGGTCTCGACTTCTCACATCAGCCACAAGACTTTGCACTTACTTTCCTTGCTAGGGTAGCGAGTTTGAAGGGACTCTTCCCAAATTACCCAATGCAGTAAGAGGATGAGATTTCACTTATTCTGGAATGCATGGAATATCATCGCTCCCCTATTTCTTTACTGTTCCTTTCAGTCCCGATTAAATGCTCTTATATTTCAATGCTTTTCTTTGCTTGGATCTGATATGGTGAGCAACTGAATATGAGTTGATTGTAGAAGTTCCCAGTCTTGAATTGAGTGGGGCCAGACAAGCAGACAGCTCGATCCCCATGATTTTAACCTAAGTCTGAGAGGGTCCATAGTTTGGGCTAACATGAAAGCACAGAACAGGGAAATAAATCACATTCTGGAATGAGTACAATCTCCTCCCTCTCCTCCCTTGAAAAATAAATCACTCCAAACTTATACAAATAAAAACTCCAAACTCTGAAATAAATCACTTCAAAACTCCAGAGGAGAAGGCAAGTGTAAAGTTTTTTTTTTTTTATAACTGGAAAGGAGGGAAACTTCACCCCCATTAAGCTGACATCTCTCCTGCAACTCCTCCAGCTTGGATGTCTTCTTCCTTATTCCATGGGGTCCTGGGATACTCTAAGACTTTTGGTTCTTGGATGCCACCCCTTGTAATCTCAAACATCCCCTTCCTTCTCTTTCAACATGAGTACTAACCCTGGCACCATAACCCTCAGATGCACCATTGTAGAAAATGGCGTCCTAGGAATTTTTCCAATGGATGGTCATGCTCTGGGCCAAGGCATTAAGGGAAATGTAGTCCTATTCAAATATACTTGATATATTTTAAAAAGAGAAGTCTATAGATCCCAACTATCTATAGATTAGGGCTCAGGGGTGGAGAACCTGTGGCCTCAAGGCCACATGTGGCCTTCTAGGTTCTTGGGTGCAGCCTTTTGACTAAGTCCAAGTTTTATAGAACAAATCTTTTTATTAAGGGTATTTGTTCTGTGAAGTTTGGATTCAGTCAAAGTGCCACACTTGAGGATACATGTGGCCTCGAGGCTGAGGCCGTAGGTTCCCATCCCTGGAAAAGCAATTACCTATGACTTTGGGAACAGGGCTTATCCTTACCTCCTCTATATGAGACTCCCTATGTAAGGAATAGAACACATAGCTCCATATTGTGCAGGACATGACACACTCTGCCAGGAAAAGCCTCTGGACCCTTCTGGGCAAAGGAAATGCCAGTGATCTGTATGGTACAAAGGGAACATAGGAAGCTTTTAAAAAATTTGTATTGATACCCTTTTGTTTCAACATCACCATCATCTCCAAAAATATTCCTCCCCTCCTCTTCTCCCAAGAGTCATCTCTCATACCTGAGAAGAAAGAGAAAAGAGAGAAGTATGCAGCGTTCCACACTTATAGTTCCCTACCTCTGCAAAGAAGGTTGGGAGACGTATCTTTGAAAAATCACTTGATCTGAAGTAAGAGGACCAGAGTTTGATCTTTAGTTTTGTTGTTTATTGGATGGGGCTCTGAGTAATCCCTTCCTTTCTCTGGGCTTTGGCTTCCTTCTCTGTATAAAGGGGAGGTTGGACTAGATCAGGGATTCTTAGATTTTTTTTTTTTGCATCTCAGACCCCTTTGGCAGTTTGCCAGAAGCCTGTGGACCCCTTTTCAGAATAAGGTTTTTAAATTCATTAAATAAAATAACATGATTAGAGAAGAAACCAAAGATATTGAAATAAAGTTCTCAGAATATTTAAAAAAAACAAGTTCATGGGCCCAGGTTAAAAACCCTTGGTCCAGGTGATTCCTAAGGTTCATTTTCAGCATTTTATAATTTTGTCATCTTCATAGGAATGATCTGTGAGGATATAGTCCCCACCACCTGAGGTAGAAATGGGGGTTTCCTTTATAACTTTTAAGACTTAGAATTTGGGGAACTGGATACTCTAGTAACTGCTCTTTGGCTTTACCTGGCCCTTGGAGTCCTGGGTTCTAAGGAAGTAAAGACAATGAAGTCTAGGGAAAAGAGCTCTGCTTTGGAGTCCTAAGACCCAGCTCTGTTACTTACTGGAAGAACTTGGCCAAGGGTACTGGCTCCAAAGTCAGAGGGGACTGGGTTCAAATTCCACCTCTGGGTCCCTATAGACCTCAGTTTCTTCAGTTGCAAAATGAGGGGGAGAGGTAGATCTAATGGCCCCTAAGGATCCTTCCAGCTCTAGATGTTGGATTCTATGGTCCTAAATCACTCTCCCTCTCTGGGGCTCTGTAAAATGATGGGGGTGGGCTTCAGGATCTCTGAGGACTCTGTTGCCTAGGAGCCTCTGAAAGTCTTTCCTCCATTAACCTGCAGGGAGGGACAAAAACATTGCAAATTTAGACATTAAGACCTACAGGGATGAAGCTGGCCTAGCTCTGGATACCTTGATTGGAGAGACCTCCCCTCTTTTCAACTAGGCTGGTTCAACAGGCAAACCTGGTTCCAGACAGATCCCACAAAAGCCACAGTGGGTAGATTGGGACCCGAAAATGGAGCAGTCCTTCTCTGCTGGGGACTCGGGGCACTCAGAGCCTGATCAGGGCAGTGTGACCAGGGCTTTGCTCTGGTATTGGAAACTTAGATTGGGGAACTGAAATTAATTTCAGTCCTTCTGTAGCCAGATACATCTGAGCTTAGTGCCAGGTTAGCGAGCCTTGGATAGGGATAGAGATTGGATCTGTGATTTCACTGAGATGAGAAAATGCTCCTGCTAATTCTAGCTGGCAGTTTTTCTGCCACTTAGTCTTAGAGACTAGAGCGCTAAGAGGTTAAGTGATCTGTCCAGGGTCACACAGTCAGTATGAGTCAAAGATCTTCCTGGTTCTGAGGTCCAATCATCATGATGGTAATGACCAGTCAGAGTAGGATGCTGCTGAAAAACACCTTCCTTTTCATCCCCTAGGGTGTTCCCCACCTCCAAATGAATGACTTTAAAAAAATGTTATTTGGAAAGTGAGTCTATGGTTGCTTGTCTTAGGTGCAAACATTGCTAGTTATAGGAATCCCTGTTGGGAATGGGTGCAATGAATCCATAGTGGAGATGTCACTTAACCCTTGTTGGTCTCAGTTTTCTCATCTGTAAGAAGGGAATAATAACAGCCCCTACCTCACAGGGGGGTTCAGATGAGATAATATATGCACTGCTCTTTGCAAACCTTAAAATGTTATAGATTACTTATTATTATCATCAGGAAATTGATTGGGGTTGGGGAGCTGTCAGCCATAGGAGTCTCAGGATTTGGACCCGTTTAGAAAATGGATGTGTTGGAGGGGTTCTACTCAGTGTCCACCAGAGGGCACCAGGACTTAGTTCTAGAGCCCAGAGTAAGGATTTCTGAGACCCCAGAATCTCTAAGAATTTAGCAAAAGGAGACAGGGAGTCACTGTTACCAGGGGGAGTTCAGAGTCTGCCACAGCCTCCAAGCCAGGCCAGTGGCATCAGTGGCTCTCTCTCTCTCCCTCACCTTATCATTTTTTATAGTATATCGCCCAGGTTGGGGGGTTGTCACAGAGGAGCCCCGGTGACATTTGAGGGATGGGTGGCAGAGATATAGGGGCTGGGAGCGGAGTGGCAGGGATATGGAGGCTGAGGGGCCGTGCAATTCCAGGGGCTGGGATCTGCACCCCCTTGTCCCACTCATCAGAAGGTGAGCCCTGGGAGACAGTTAGGGGTGCTCTTCTAGGCCTCCAATGTGATGGATGCAGTCAATGTTTCTGGGCCCAGAAAACTGGCCCGGAGCCCAGGGAGCCCAGATGGAGCTGAGGCTGACCTGTAGGGTGTTCCCTGAAAAGAGAGGTCTGCCAGTCAGAGCTGGAAGAAAGCTCCAGTCCCCTCTGCTCCCTTTCCTTCTCCTCTCATTTTATAGGTGAGAAAACTCAGGCCCAGAGAAGGAAGGCAATTTGTCCAAAGCCACAGAAGAACAAATAGCCGAATATAATGATCAGAGCTAGAATTTGAACCGAGGTTCCCTGGCTCCAAATCTAGTTTACTTTCAATTCAACAAACATTTATTAAGTACCTACTGTTTACAGAACTTTGTGCTTTGCCTTTGGCCTTGTACAGGCCTTTGATCCTGGGCACACACAAAGATTCAGGAAATTATGTTTATTTAAGGCTCTAGCCACTCAGGGTTTCTCAATTTTTCTTCCCAAAGGAGAATAGTCTTAAAGGGAGAAGGAAAGGTCCAGGGAACTTCCCCCTACCTTGCTGACCATTGCCTCGTAGAAGACAGTCTTCCATGGAGGAACAATATTAGTATAATCATCCTAGAACCCAGACCTTGAAGCTCAGAATTCAGTATAGCCTAGAACAGGAATGGTGAACCTGCAGTTTCGAGGCCACATGTGGTTCTGTTCTAGAACTTAGACTCCAGAGCCAACCTGTAGCCCTGAATCTGGAACCCAGAGCCTAGAGCTCAGAATGCAGTCTGGAATCCAGAACCCAGTGCTCAGATCTGACTGCCCAGAGTCTAGCCTAGAACACAGATCTTAGAGGACAGTGTCCACTCCAGACAGAATCTAGGACTTGAAGGCCAGAGTCTACTTGAACCCCAAATCTAGCACTTAGCACCTGGAGCTCAGGGTTTAGCCTAGAACCCAGAAGATTATTCCAGAGGTAAGAGCCCAGAAGCTAGAGGTCAATCCATCCTAGAATCTAGACCTCATCCTATGGTTTGTGCCAGCTTGAAGTGGCAGCCTCTATCGGTCCGTGTTCCACCAAGGTCTCCCCGGGATGGCCAAGTAAATTGGTGCTTTCCCCAGGAGGACAGGGCCACACCTCCCAGAGCAGTCAAGGGGAGCCGACTTCAGGGGGCATCTGCTAGAGAGAAGAGAGAGGGAAGGCGGGGCAGGGGCGGGACAGCAGGGCTGAGGTGGGTGTACACTCATTGAGTTTCTCACTTTCCTGAGCCTGACTAATGCTCAGAGTCCAACTCTCTCTGGGCCCCGCTGACAAGACACTGAAGTGACCAGAAACTCAGCCCAGCCTGCAGGTAAGGGACCAGCTCCAGCACATGGCCCCTGGGATCTGGGGCCCTAGATTCCATCAACCTTTCTCCATCCCAGCCTCCCCTGAGGCTTTGGCTCTCTCATCTCCCTCTCCATCCCTCTTCCTAGTCCCATTATCATTCACAACCTCACACAGCATCTCAGTTGCTGGATCTCTGGGTCTCTCTGCCTTCATCTTCTAGCCTCTGGGTCTCTTAGGCCTTCCCTTTATCTCTGGACCTTTCTGTCTCTCAGTCTCTGTTCTTTCAGTCTCCTAGTCTCTGGATCTGTGGGTCTGTCAGTCTCTCTTGCCCTTGGTCTCTTTAGAAGTTGAGTTTCTTGGTCCCTTTCTTTGGGCTATCTCTGACCACACTGAAGTCTCCTGAGGCCACCCTCACCTTCAGCTGGGGAGGCTCTTAGCTTGATGGAGATCTCCTTCTCCCCACTCTGTTCTCTAATGGGGGAATAAGCCTGGAGGGAGTCACCCTAGAGTAGAGGAGAATGAAGATCTGAGATCCCAGATGAGCCCCAAGTGGGAGGAAAGTGAAGGGAAAGTCCCCAAGAAAGGCTGAGGAGAGGAGAGGAATGGGCGGGGAGAGTTCTGGCCCTGAGGATCTGCCCCATACTCCCCTGGTGAAGCTGGTACCTCAATGGGGAGGAAGTTTGGGGTCCTCTACTCTACCTTGTGCCTCAGCTCCTACCATCAGGGCTTCCTTCCCTTGGTTTAGCTAAAGGTTCCCTGATTAGGTTCTCCTGTTGTGGCCCCACTTCTTGTCAGAAGCTTGGGGAAGCAGAGTGGGAGGGGATGCGATGGAAGCTGGAGGAGGCAAGGACACCTCAGGTCCTTTCCCCCAACTCCCCAGCAGCCCCTGCCCCTTTCCAGAGAGCAGCATGTGAGTGGAAGGAGGCACTCAGCTCTGGGTGGGGGGTGGGCAGAGAGGTGTTGGGGGTACTGAGAGGGATTCCAGGGGCCAAATCAGGCCTTTGGAGGAAGACTAAAACCTAACCTCTTCCTCCCAAGTCCCCCTTTCTCTCTGCTGCTCTGCTTTTCTCCAGCTCTTGAGAGGAAGAGTTTGCCGTTCTCTTCCTCTTTGGACCTGGACACTTGGCCCCTCTCTGTCCCCTGGTAAGGAGAACCACCAGCACTGGGGGACAAGAAGACAGGGTATAAGCAACCAAGTCACTCACACCCCCTCACATCACACCTTTGGGGCCACAGAATGATGAGCTCTCAGATTTGGAAGAGATCTCAGAAGGCTTCTGACCTAAACAGGAATTCCCACTCTGTAACTTCTCTGTCATGGATTCGGCCTTCACTCAAGTGTTGAGGAGCTCATGAGAAAGAACATGCCCCTTTGGGCCAGCCCTTGCCTTTCTGATGAGCCCCAAATCTGCCACTGTTCCCTACTAGGCCTAATTCAAAGCTGGGTTGGGGAGAGGTTGGCTTCACTCAGAAACTCCAGACTGAAATTCTTCTCATATAAGGCTGAATATAACTAAGGTAGTTTTGTTATTTTTTTACATTTGTGACTATTGTGTTTATTTGATATAATGCTGTTAAAATTTTGAGTTTTTGAAAAATAAAAGAAGGAAAAAAACTGTAGGCTGATTGTGGCCCCCATTGAACCACTTGTGGGTCACAGGTCTTTTTAGCAGTCTGGCAAAGCCCTTCTCAGAATTGTTTACAAAAATTATAATAGAAGGAAATGCTAAATTTTAGTTAGAGTTTAGTGAAAGTAAAGATGTCATTTTTCTTCCCAACCAAGTTCAAAGAGATCTGGATCCCAGGTTAAGAAGCCCACTCTAATTGGTCCAGTCCCATCTCTGAAACATTCAGGGCCCCTGGCTTACCTTGTCTCCATATTACCTCCCCCAATTCACGGCAGATAGCTTTAATCACAAGAACCTGGGCTGACTCAGTGGGGTCACTCTGGCCTCATGTCTCCTTGCACTCCCAGATATAAAGAACCCAGCAGATGCCTTCAAACAGCTGGGCTCAGTACCTGGTGAGTCCTTCTCCGGGTGGCTGCATCCCAAGCTGAGCACCCCCTGCCCCAAGGTGGGGCTGCTTCTGTGTCCTCCCTCTGCCCAGGGTGTCCATTACCCTCACATCCCTTTCTTACTCCTTTCCTCCTGAATTGATCATTGGAGGGCACTTTCCATTTGTTTGCTTCAGGTGTGTTTTAGAATAAAGCTGTTAGGACCCTGGGTGCTAGGGAGACACAGAAGAGTCACACAGCACAGCTCCCCACCTGCCCCTGCCCTCCCACCCCAACACTGCTGTCTCCTCTGAGTTGCACCTCTGTCCTTTGCCCTGCCTAAATTGCCAGAATCTTCACTTTGAGTTTCCAGGCCCTTCACTGGTGCCATTTCTGGTACAATTACAGGTTAGGGGCAGGTGGCAAGCAGAGAGGGACACGTCAGGAGAGGAAAATGGAGTGGATGACCTTGAAGAAGGATGGAGAGGGAGGATGAGAACAGTGGAGTTGGAAGTATGGGACTCTTTCCATAAAAGGTCTTCTCTGGAGCTCTGAGGGGGATGGACAAAAGGCCAGGGCAAGCTCTGGAGGCCCCAGTGTTCTGGGCTGCTATGAGGCTGGGAGCAAAAGGAAGAATGATAATGACTAACAATGGACATTTGTTTCCAAACCGACAAGTTAGCACCTACTATGTACAAGGTGCTGGGGATGCCTAAAAAAAACCCCCAAATCACTTTTCTCTCAAAGAACTTACATTCTGTAGAGAGAGAATACAAAATGTAAAGAGAAAAGTATATACATATATTCTAACTTGAGGGGGTAAAGAGTACTAACTAATGGAATATTTATCTTGTATGTAGCTTGTTTATGGGGGTAGATAGGTGGGCCAGTGGATAAAGTGCTGGGCCTGGAGTCAGAAAGACTCATCTTCCTGAGTCCAAATCTGGCTTCAGATACTTACTAGCTGTGTGAGCCTAGGCAAGTCACTTAGTCCTCTTTGCCTCAGTTTCCTCATCTGTAAAATGAGCTGGAGAAGTAAATAGGGAACCACTAACTGTGTGACCCTGGGCAAGTCACTTCACTCTGTTTGCCTCAGTTTCCTCATCTGTAAAATGAGCTGGAGAAGGAAATGGCAGACCACTCCAGTATCTCTGCCAAGAAAACCCCAAAAGGGGTCACAAAGAGTTATACATGATTGAAAAACGACAGAAAACTTGTTTATCGATATTTGTCTCCTTGTGGTCTCTCCCATTAGATTGTAAGCTCCTTGAAAGCAGAGATTGTTTTTTGCTTTTTTTTGTATATCCCCAGCACTTAGTATAGCGTAGTATAGTAGGTGCTTAATAAATGCTTATTGACTGACTGACTAATATTTTGCGTCTATTATATTGTATGTGTCGTTCCTGACACATAACGAGGGCAAGGTCTGGTTTATTCGCCTAGCACAGTGTGCGTGCACATGCACACGCTTACGCATACACACATATGTATGTATATGTATGTATAGTATATATATGTATATCTTTATATATATTTGTCGATGGATCAGAATAGGCTTCTCCTAGAAGACGGTGCATGATCAAAGGCTCGAGGAAGCCAGGGCTTCTAAGAGTGAGGGGAGGCATTCCAGGCACAGGAATAATCTCTACCTCTCCCAGAGGTGGGACATGTGGCGCCCCCTTCTCCCGGAAAGTAGGCCAAGGTAGCCAAAATATAGAGGAACCAAATGCTATCATAAACCTAGAGCAATCTGCAGACCTTACAGCTCTCAGTGAAAGCCATGATAATGAAGATGCACGAAGGGGAGAAATAAGAAATAAGCCTGGAGATGTCGTCTGGAGACAAGCAATGAGGGGCTTTTGATGGTGGCCAAAGGGGATTGCATTTTGTCCTGGAGGCAACAAAGAACCACAGGAGTTTTTTTGAGCAGAGGAGAGAATACATATGGTCAAAACTGTAATTTAGAAATTTTATTTTGGCAGCTATGTGGAGGATGAACCAGAGAGGGAAAAGGATGTACAAGGGGGAGTAATGTGTAATAATCCTCAGAAGATTTAAATTTAAATTTTATTCTAGCCCACTGACTTTTCTAGAGCAGGGTAGTAACACGGTCAGATTTGTGCTTTATAAAGATCATTTTTTCATCTGTATGAAGGATGCATTCTTGTGTACGGCACTTGGCAGATATGATATCTCATATCAACTCTATGAATTCAGTGATATAGGTATGGATTACTACACCCGTTTTACAGATGAGAAAACAGTTTTGGAGAAATGAAATGACTTGCTGATGTCACAATGAAGATATTAAGAGAAGCTGGAATTTTGCAGAAACCCTAGTGACCTGAATGCCTTGATGGGGGCGGGGGACACACCGGAGAGTCCTGAGGAGCTCTGTTCCTTGGTTCAGAAAGGAGCAAGTAAGAACGAAGTGAAATAATAAGGGCATGAGCCTCAATGAGCCAGGAAGAGGAAGAAGCCAGCCAGGGTGGTATGGAAATGCCAGGGTCCGAGATCTCTGTCAGCCTATCCAGTCTATCTGTGTCTGTCACTGGGAAGAAAATTATGAGCCTTAAGGTCCTGGACTTCAGCCGAGCCCAGGGAGTCATTGCATTATGCCAAGTTGGGTGTCTCTATGGTATGCTAGGCTCTGGACAGCTGCTGGTTAACTTCTTAACTTCAGAAATCAGCAAACACTAAAAATCAGGGTTTGATTTATTGTTTTATTGACTGTCTAGACTTAAGAAAGTGGTAGAGAAAACATTAACATTGCAAATTAAACTTCAAAGTTTGTTGCGTGTGTGTATATGTGTATATATGCATGTGTGTATGTATGTATGTACGTATGGATACATTCTTGGGTGCCTACCAAGGTGCTCTCTCTCAAGGGATACTAGTCTATTCTGGTTCTCCTACTACTTATCTGACTGTTCCTTCTCAGTCCCCTTTGCTGGTTCTCCGTCTAAGTTATACCTGGGCCCTCTTCTCTTCTTTCTCTATACTATTCTCCTTGGTGATCTCATCTGCTTCCATGGATTCAATGATCATCTCTATGCTGATGGTTCTCAGGTCTATTTGTCCAGCCCTAAGCTTTCTCCTGACCTCCGGTCACATCTCCTCCTACCTATTGGACATCTTGAACTACATATCCTGTAGACATTTTATATTCAAAATGTCCAAAAATTAAGTCATTATATTTCCCTAAAAACCTTCTCCCCTTCCTATGGGTGAGCTGGTAAATGTTTAATAACCAGCTCTCTGAAAAAAAAAATGTACAAATGACACATTTTAAAATTTAATTTGAATCATCAACATTTTTACCACCACTCTCTTTAGGCTAGACAATAGCCAGAACAATAAATCAAACCCCGGGTTATAGTGTTTGCTGATTTCTGAGTTGTAAATGCTATACTGAAATTTTAGCAATCAGCTCTCTCAAGCTGAAGCTGACTCCAGAACACCCCTGCCTCTTCCTAACTTCCCTATTATTGTTGAGATCACTGCCTGGTCCAGAATTTTAATGTCATCCTCAACATCTGCCTTTCTATATCCAATTGGTTGCCAAGTTATATAGTTCTTGCCTGTCTTAACATCTCTCCTATATGGCTCCTTTTCTCCTCTGACACTGCCACCATCCCGGTACAGGTCTCAGATTCTGACTACTGCAATAGCCTGCTGGCTCATCCCCCTGCCTCAAGTCTCTCCCGTCTCCAGCCCATCCTGCACTCAGCTGCCAAACTGATCTTTCTAAAGTACGAATCTGCCCATGTCACCATCACCCACTCCCCCCCGTTCAGTCAAGTCCTGCGGGTCCCTAACTCCTCCATGATCAAATGTAAAATCCTTTCTTTGGCATTTATAGCCCTTCCTATCTTTCCACTCTTCCTCCCTCCCCTCTGCCATATTCTGATCCAGTGACCCTTGCCTCTTGGCTATTCCTCAAACAAGACCCTCCATCTCCCTACTCTGATCATTTTCTCAGGCCATCCCCCATGCCGGTAATGCTGTCCCTCCTCGTCTGCCTCCTGGCTTCCTTGGCCGCTTCAAGTCCCACCTTCTACAAGAAACCATTCCCAGGACTCCTTAATGGTGGTGTGCCTTCTCTCTAAGACTATCTCCAGTTTATCCTGTCTATATCTTGTTTGGCAGCTAGATGGTACAGTAGGTGGAATGCAGGATTTGGAGTCAGGAAGATCTGAGTTCAAATCTTGTCTCAGACACTTCCTAGCTGAGCGATCCTGGACGACTCACTCAACCTCTGCTTGCCTCAGTTTCCCCAGTCGTAAAATAGGGATAATAATAGCACCTGCCTCCCAGGATTGTAGTGAGCACATGCTGTCTAAATGCCAGCTATGGTTTTTACATTGATGTTTATATGTTGTCTCCCTCATTAATTAGACCATGGCCTCATTGAGAGCCAGGATTCTCTTTTTTTGTATCCTCGGAGTTTTACACAGTGCCTGGCATATAACAGGCAATTGACTGACTTGACTTGATTTGATCCTATGTTGGAGGTCCTTGAGGCTGGAAGAGAGGGATCAGTTTGTCCCTGAGATCAGGAGGGAAGAAGCTGCAGTGTCTATAGTGCCTCCCTTTCCACTCAGGCTTGGTTTAGTGAGTAGAGCTCTGGACTTTGAATCAGGAAGATGTGAATTCAAATCCTACCTCAGACACTAGCTGTATGACTCTGGGCAAATTGCGTAACCTCTCTGGGCCTCACTTTCCTTGTCTGTAAAATGGGGAGACTGGACTCAATCATCTCTGAAGTTCCTCGGGCAGTCATCAGTCACTTCCTTTACTGAGTCTCCTCTCCTTGGGGCCTGGGCTGCCTCTGTAAGAGCTGGAAGGGGCCCCAGGGCACAGCAGGAAACTCCACCATCTTAGTGATAGTAGTGGCTTGGGGCTGGGAGGAGTCACCTGGGAAGCTGGAAATCAGATGTCAGGGTCTGGTGATAGCATCTGCCCCCAGCCCTTTGCTGCTATTCCGCTGCACCCTGCCCACCTGACCAGAACAGACGAACAGCAACAACAACCCATCTGACCCTCTGCCCACCTCTTCCTCCCGGGGGAGCAGAGAGGAGCTCACCCTTGTAACACGGGGCACCGGGCTTAGGGCCTTTACGATGCTTGGCCCTGTATCTTCCGTGGTCTCAGCTATTCCTTGCTGGTTCCTCTGTACCTGTGGGAATATAGTCCCTCCCTATGCCCTGAAAAATGCTTGGAAGTGCTTCCCATCTGGAATATCCTGTCTCCATTTCACAGATGGGAAGACCAAAGGTCTGAAGGGGATAGAGCCTTCCAAGCAAGGCAGCCAAAGGGTGCTAGCCTAGCCTAGAGGCATTGACAGTCCAACTTGCTCAGGTCCCCTGTATAGTGTCATAGTATTTGAACTGTCAAAGAGACCTTTGAGAGCATCTGATCCAACCCTCCCATTTTACAGAGGAGGAAAGGAGGCAGAGTGCCTAGTCCAAGGACACAAACGGTGGTCAGTAGCAAAGCTAGGGTTTGGATACAGGTCTGGACTCCAGGCCAGAGCTGATTTCTCCAGGTTAGTTCAGTAAGGCTTAGGTCTAGACTGGAAGATTGGCTAACTTAGGGACTATAGATAAGTCCAACCTTTGGGGGAGATTATGTGCGAGAGGATAGTGGCCACTGGTCTGTGTAACCCCTTGGGTTGGTAGTAAAGGCCTAAAAGTGTGGGAAACTGGGGCCAGGTGAAATACTTTCTGGGGTTCAGATGCTCTGGTTTAGTTATTTTCAGTCATGTATGACTCTTTGTGACCCCGTTTGGGGTTTTCTTGGCGAAGATACTGGAGTAGTTTATCAGTTCCTTCTCTAGGTCATTTTAAAGATGTGGAAACTGAGGCAAACAGGGTGAAGTGACTTGTCCAGGGTCACACAGCTACTAAGTATCCAAGGCCAAATTAGAACTCAGGTCTTCCTAACTCCAGTCCTGCATTCTATCCACTGTGCCACCTAGCTGCTCTTGGGGTTCAGCTACCTGGATGGAAGACGTAGATTTCTGACAGAATCTGAGGGGAGGGAGATAAGGGAGGTCTCCCTGGCCCCACTAGATGAAAATAAAGGATGATGAGGGGGGAAATACACTAAGGTATTTGGGCCAGAGGCAGAGGACACACTTAGAAAGAGCCCAAAGGCTTGAACCCAGATTGGTGCTCCAGCTAGGCAAGGCAGGAAGTGTGCTGTTGTCGGTTTGGGCCAGGATTCAGAATCCAAAGTCCCAAGTTCTAGTCCTGGTTCTGGGACTTATTAGCTGTGTGACTTTGGATGAGTCCTTTACTCTTCTCAAGGCCTTAGTTTTTCTATTTGTAAAATGAGTATTTTGGGTTCAACAGTCTCTAAGGTTCCTTTCAGTTCTGGTGTTCTTTTTTTCTTCCTCCATATAGTTATTGTCTTTCCAAGCGTTTTGGACTCCTACAATACTTCATAAATGTTCTGCAGCTACTTTTAAATAACGAAATGCAAAACAGAATAAAAATAATTTTTCTCAGAGAAAATCTTCAGACTTACATAAAAATTAACATACTCCTCCAGTTCCCACTCCTTTACAGCATCCAGTTTTCCTTATCTAAGACTGCCTGTGATATGCAATACCCTGCCCTCCAAATGGACAGTACATTACATTTACAGTATACAAAAACAAAGACGAGTTCTGGAAGCATCTTTAAATACAAAGTGCCTTTACTTTGACTTAGCAACAGCATAGGCAGTAATTTTGCAATCAAAGCCACACTGGGTTTTCATGGAAACTACCTTCACAACATCAATTTCAGAGATGCTGCACCCATTATGGTTTTAGTACTTACTATATGCACAAAATAACCTTACCTAATAAAAAGGCTCATCTTCAAATATTGAATAAAAATATCCCCAAATAAACAAAATAGAGTATACATTAAAATCAAACACTTTCTGCATGATCCTTTATGAAGAACAGCCTGTTCTGGTTTCGTAGCTTCTCAAGGTACGTGAGCCTTTGGCAAAATTTGGCAGGCCGACTTAAAATGAATTTTCTGGTGAGTAGCAGACAGGACTTAGAAACAAAGTCAAGATGAATAGAAACCCCGAGGCCTCCTTGGGTTACATGAGCGGTAGCTGAAGCACTTTGTTGTAATGCTGGTGCTGAGAGAGGCAAGACTGACATCTGCCTCCCAAGCTGACCATGTCACAACGAGTGGCCCTCGAGTTCTAAAGTCCCTTTGTGTCTGCTGTGCTCGGAGAGGGGCGGTTTGGCGTAGTGAGAACAATGCGGGGTTTAGGGTCAGGAAAGCCCAGATGTGGAGCCTGCTGCCATGGACGAGTCAATTCATCCGTCTGAGTCTTAGCTTTTTCATCTGTAAAGTGACAATACCACTGTCTGCAGAAGCTGCTTCACAGGATGTAACGGTCAGATGAGATAACACATAAAATATGTATAAACACTATATAAATGCCAACTATAATTATTGATAATGATTGCTATTATGGCTGCTGGTATTATTGTAAGGCCTTCGCTAGCTCTGCAACTCTATGTTCTAGGGCCTCCCCTCCATCCCTGCGCCCGACACTCTGTGTTCTAAGGGCTTTCCCAGCTCTGACTTTCTGGGCTCTGACATCCTGTGTTCTCAGGGCCCTCCCAGCTCTGACGTTCTGTGTTTTAAGGGCCCCCCAGCCCTACAGTCTGTGTTTTAAGGCCCCTTCCAGCTCTGACATCCTGTGCTCTAAGGGCCCTCCCAGCTCTGACATTGGATGTTTTAAAATCTCTTCCATCTCTCACGTGCTATATTCTGAGTCCTCCCAGCTCTGACATTCTGGGATTTTAGAAGGATTAAGAACAGGTGGGGCCTTGAGGCAACTCAATCACAAGGTGTTCCCTTGGTGTATTAAAATGTTAGTGCATAAAGTCATGGCCAAAAGAGCAATCTGTTACAGAGATTACAAAAATTCCCTTTAAAACAAGAGTGAGCCATTTATTTTGCTCCATTAAAGTAAAGAAGAGCTTGAAGTTGAGGGGGGTGGTTGGGTCTGGGAGGGGGGGTGCTCAGACAACTACCCATTCCATAGTTGTGCTGACCCACCTCTGATCCAGAAACAAAAACTCCCTTAGGATCATAGAGCTAGAGGAGACCATTTTAAGAGAAGAAAACTGAGGCCCAAGATGAGTGACTTGGCTAAGATCATACAAGCAGTACAACATCAGAAACGGGTATAAAAGCAAGATTTTCTGAGTTCAGAGCCAGGGCTCTTTCAACTGTACTGTTTGCCTCTGGTAAGAGAAGCAGTATATGGAGAAGGAGAGGAAAAGAGAGAGATTAAAGAGGAAAGAGTCTTGAGAGGAGAAGAGAAAAGACTGATTTCAGGAAGAGTCTTACCATGGGGACAGGGGGACACCCCAGCTAGGTGCTGTCTCTGTCTGAGCCTCAAGTGTTGCTTGAACCATGTGTGCCTCTGGGTATGGTTTGGGTGGGGAGGGGGCTATAGCAGAGGTTCAGTTAGACCCTAGAAAGAATTGCTTCCATGTAAGGGACGTAAGACCAGAAAGCTGGACATTAGCAGGATGGAGGCACAGTCCAGCCTAGAGGTCGAGGGATGTCTAGATGTAGTTTCAGGTTTGGCCCCCTGCTTTTCAGTGGGTTGGCGGGGGGGGGGGGGGGAGTAGGGGTATCTGGGGGTTCCCTCAAGGCATGTCGTCAAGCCCAGACTCAGGGGATACGAGCTCATAGTCACCTCTGTTTGGAGATGAGGGTTAGATGACTTTCCTTAAAACCCTCCACCAATCAATCAATTAACCAACAAATGTGTTAAGAGCTGACTGTGTCAGGCAGGTGTGTGCTAAATGCTGGGGACACAGTTGTATAAATGAAACACTCCCTGCTTTCAAGGAGCTTCCAGTCTATCTACAGCTGCGTTCTGGATTTCCTACCTGTTATAACCTTGGACAAGTCACCTAACCTTCCTCTCTGGGCCTCCCTCCTCCTATAGAAGCATTTGGCCCTGGGACTGTAAGAATGATGATCCCAAGGGCATCCCAAACCATCCGTTCCTTACATTTCCCTCTCCCATAGTGTATGGGGCAGTCACTGTGGTGACGGACTAGATCGGATTACTAGAAAGTCCTAGGCCACTTAAAAACCCTTAGCTCTTCCCAGACAATGCAAAGTCTGTTGGATTCTTCCATTAACTGCATCTTTTTTGAGGAGTGGGTGACTGAGGTCTGGACAAGGGGTAGGGCTAGTTCTGAGATAGGTCCATCCTATGTTGTCCCTTGGTCCACCAAATTCACAGGATTATGGAACATCATAACAGACATTAGAATCATCTATCTCCTCATTAAAAAAAAAGTGGATGTCTTTTGCTTTAACCGTACATTATTCCTGAACATATGCTGCCCCCTCTCTGCCATCCACTGAACCTTTCCTTTTAATAAAGAATTAAAATGAAAAAAAAAAAAACAGTCTGGCAAAACTTCCAACACTGACCATTTCCACCTTTTGACATCTTTACTGGTTTTTCTGAATGTGAGATGATGCTTTAGAGTTGTTTTAATTTATATTTCTTTTCTTTTTTTAAAAAAAGATTGGTATTCTGTTTTTAGATTATCTTAATTTCTGACTATACTCCTTCCTTTCCCAGTGAATCATTCTTTGTAACAAAGAAGAGAAAGAAAAAATAGTAAATAAGAAGAAAAATATAAAAAATAAAATGAAAATGAATTTTCAAAAATTAAAATAATTTATTTTTGACATTTCATTTTGAAAAAATTTTGTGTTCTGAATTCTTTCCTTCTCCCACCCATTGAGAGAGCAAGCAATATGATATCAATTATATGTATGAAATCATGCAAAACATATTTCCATATTAGCCATGTGGCAAAAAAAGGGCAAGAAAAATAAAGAAAGTGAAAAAATTAAACTTCAGTCTGCACTCAGAGTTCATCTCTGGAATTCTCTCTCTGGAAGCGGGTAGCACTTTTTATCACGAGTCCTTCAGAATTGTCTTGGATCATTGTGTTTACCAGAGTAGCTAAATCAAAGGAGAATAAACACAGGTCAGCAAAACTGGGGAACATATGGGGCGAACCAGTGTGTCGATGCAGAGTTCCTCCCCCATAGTGCCCCACCTCTTCCCAAAAAGGAGGGTGGTGCCTTCTCTCAAGCTCTTCTCTGGGGCCAGGCTTGGTCATTATAATTACAAAGCATTCCAGGTCTTTGTTGCTGCATTTTTTTTTCCCATTTACACAAATAATTGTTCTGGAGCAAAGTCTGAAGTCTTCTCCTTAGTTAGCCTCAGCTCGTGTAAATGTCTCACGGATCTATTCGTTTCTTACCCAGCAGTAAAATTCCACTGCAATCATGTGTAACAATTCTCCATTTTTATGGGCATTTACTTTGTTTCCAGCTCTTTGTTACCACCGAAAGTGCCGCTATGAGTGTTTTATCACATTTCTTTCTTTCTGCCTCTCTCTGTGAACTTCTTGACTTCTTGGGGTGTATGCCTAGCTGAAGGACTCTCTGGGTTAAAGGGCATGGACATTTTAGTCATTTTTAACGTGGTTTCAAACTGCTTTCTAGAGTCAAATCAGACGCAATTCACAGCTCCACCACAGCTTCAAAACAGTCCCAATTCACAATTCTACCAACAGAACATGTATTACTGTGCCTGTCTCACCACAGCCCTTCCAGCGTTGACAGTTTTCATCTCTTGTCATCTTTGCTAGTTTGTTGGCCATAAGGCGAAATCTCAGAACTTGAATTTTTCTTACTATTAGTGATCTGGAGCAGTTTCTCATATGGTTGCTAATAATTTGCAGTTCTTTCGAAGATTTTTTTTGGGGGGTTCATATCCCTTGGCTACACGTCCCTTGCCAATCTCTCATTTTATGCATGAAGAAACTGGGGTACATAGAGGTTAAGTGACTTGTCCAAGATCTCATTGGTAGGAAAAAAGTAGGGCTGAGATTTGAAGCTAAGGCTTTTGACTACAAACTCAGGACATTTCGAGATCATCTCTAATTAGCTGCAGACCCAGGGAGGTCCCCAAGCTATTCCCTATCCCCCCTCACCTTTGCCTCTGAGGAAGGGCTGGGCTAGTCTGGGTAGTGAAACCTGGAGACTTGGCTTTGGAATCAACCTTCCTGTTCATTCTTCAGAAACCCAATTGGCTACACCAAGGAACATAGCCTCACTCACCCCTTGGCTTTTGAGAGTCCTACTAGGTGGATGCCTAGAGAAAAGAGTTGGGGAGCAACTGCTACTTGCTTCATGGTAAAAGGAAAGGATGCACGTGTGGTGAATAGACCTGGTTTCAGATCCTGCCTCAAACACTTGCTGTGTGTCCTTGGGCAAGTCACTTAACCTCTCTGTGCCTCTGGTTTGTTCATCTGTAAAATGAGATGGTTGGAGTTAATGGCCATTACAATCCCTTTTAGATCTAAATCGAAGGCAGGTAAGGATGGGCTTAGAGATCAACCAGGGTAGAAAGAGTTTGAGTGTGTGTGTGTGCATGTGTGTTTCCTATAAAGAAACTCTTTCAGGAGGCCATTGCTTCATATTTATCCAGCTTGGGGAAATCTCTCTCAGACTGAGAGTGCTGTGGGCAGCTCCAGTCCATGAGAGCATGATCTGGACAGGGTCACAGCGAGTTCTGAGGAACAGGAGCTATGAACTGTAGCATCTCCTTCCAGCCTTTCCCTCGCCCCAGGAGGGGTGGGTGAGTCAAAGGGAAACCTGAGATGAGGGGATGGGGCCTATGGGAAATAGAGGAGGTGGGGAGAAAGGAGGGACTCCCCTCTCTCCCCTCTGGCCCCCTGCCAGGCTCTGCAGAGATTACACCACATTGTTCCCAAGTACCTGCTATGTACAGCATCTCATGCCAGGTTCTGGGGAAGATAGAAAGCTTAGATATTGCTGCCTTCACTGAGCTCTTCAGCTTCCAGTGGGATGTAACTGTAAACACAGATAACTTTACTACCACATATGAAGCGATGAGTATGTTTGCTCAAAGACTATCAGAGAGCTATCTACAGGGATGTTGTAAAGTTTTGTGTTTAACAAGGTGAAAGCCATTCACAGCTTGGAGGCAAAAATGGGTGTCTTGGACTTCTGGTAGTTTTGCTGTGTCCGACTCTTCTGGTAGTTTGTTGTTTTTGAGTCGTTTCAAACTCTCTGGGACCCCATTTGGGGTTTATCTTGGCAAAGATAGTAGGGTGGTTTGCCATTTCCTTCTCCAATTCATTTTACAGATGAGGAAACTGAGGCAAACAGGGTGGAAGTGACTTGGCCAGGGTCACATAGCTAGTAAGCGTCTGAGGCCAGAGTTGAACTCGGGTCCTTCGGACTCCAGAGCCAGCGCTCTATCCACTTCACCAGCTGGTAGTTTACCAAACCCTAAACTAGAGGGTCTCAAGGATACTGTCCAATTCTGGCATTGTTATGTTCTAAAGTGTCTTCCTATTCTAGGTTCTAAGGTCTAGCCCAGCTCTGACAGACATTCTGTGTTTGGAGGGCCCCCTCTTGATCATCCTGCAACCCTTGACGCTGTCAGTCTTTGCTTTGATGTCCACTTCTTTCTTGTGTTTCGAGATGCCACATTCTCTTGGTTCCCTTCCTACCTATCATCCTGCTCCTTCTCAGTCCTCCTTGCTGTATCCTCAGCCAGATCATGCCCTCTCAACACGGGTGTCCCACAGGGTTCTGTCTTGGACCCCCTTGTCTACTCAATACATAATATTTCACTTGGTTATCTCATCAGCTCCCCGGATTCAATTATTGCCTCTATGATGATTCTCAAACCCACTTATCCAGTCCTAACCTCCAGTCTCACATCTGTAACTCCCTTTCAGACATCTCAACATGGGGGTCCTGTAGACACCTTGAACTTAATGTGTCCCAAACTGAACTCACCATCTTTCGCCTGAACCTGATGCCTTCCAAACATCCTTATTATTTTTTTTATCTTTTTTTAAATTTTGTTTTTTGCTTTTGGAGGGGGGGAAGTCAGGGCAATTGGGGTTAAGTGACTTGCCCAAGGTCACACAGCTAGTAAGTGTCAAGTGTCTGAGGCCGGATTTGAACTCAGGTCCTCCTGACTCCAGGGCCAGTGCTCTACTCAGTGTGCCACTTAACTGCCTCAAACCATGTGCACTGCCCGGAAACAAACCCGGGTCGCAAGAATGGGAATCTTGCATGATACCGCTACACCAGCAGCGCTGGTCAAACGTCCTTATTATTGTCGAGGACACCACCACCCTTCCAAGTCCTTCAGGCTCGAAACCTAGGTGCCGTCCTCGACTCCTCACTACCTCCCACCCTCCATGTCCGCGCTGTTGCCAAGACCTTTGCAACATCTCTCAAATACACCGCTTCTTCCCTTTGATTTCTTTCCTTTTCACACACACCCCACCCCCACCCCTTGTGCAGGCCTTCCCCTTTCCAGTCCATTCTCCATTTAGCTGCCAAAGAGATTTTCCAAAAGCACAGGTCACCTCCTACTAGTAAAGTCCAGAGACTCTGTTTCCCCTTCAAGATCAAACACAAAATTATGTTTGGTGTTCGACGTCCTTCATGACCCAACACCATCTACATCCTAACTTCTCCCCCGCCTTCCACCTTCTACTCTTTGATCATTCTTGGCCTTCTTCTTGTTCCTTGGACAAGACATTCCATCTCTTGGCTCCAGGCATTTTTTTCTGGCTGTCCCCTATGCTTTGAACTTTCTTCCCCCTTGTCTGTGCCTCCTGGTTCCTCCAGTTTCCTTCAAGCTTCAGCTAAAAATCCTACCTACTACAAGAAACCCTTTCTCGTCTCTCTCAATTTTAGTCTCTCTCCTCTTTCGATTATTTCCTATTTTTCTTGTATATAGCTTGTTTGTAATAGTTGTTTCCGTTCTCTCTCCCCCATTAGATTATGAGCCCCTGAGGGCAGGTACTGACTTTTGCCTTTCTTTGTTTCTCCAGCATTTAGCACTGTGCTTGGCACATAGTAGGTGCTTAATAAATACTTATATACAGACTGACCTCCCAGCTAAATGTTATGAGGTTTAGGTATTTAGATCCCTTCTAGAGCTGACATTCTATGTTGTAAGGGCACTCTCAGTTCTGACATTCTGTATCTCAAAGCTCTCCCAGCTCTGACACTCATATATGTCCATAGTTCTTAAAGGGTTGTTCCTGGTCAACTGAAAATAAACTGACAAAAATTTCAAATCAGTCATAACTGACTTGGAAAGGAGGGCATCTCCTCCTTTCTTCCTTCCTTCCTTCCTTCCTTCCTCCCTCCCTTCCTTCCTTCCTTCCTTCCTTCCTTCCTTCCTTCCTTCCTTCCTTCCTTCCTTCCTTCCTCCCTTCCTTCCTTTCTGAGAAATGGACTGATTTACATGTGAAAAAAGATCTGGGAGTTTCAGTGGAATACAAGCTCAACATGAGTCACCAAGGGGATCTTAGGTGGCATCCAGAGAGACTCTGAGTCTCGAATCTATTTCTGGTCAGACCATGTCTGGAGTTGTGGGTTCAGTTCTAAGCATCGCGTTTTATGAAGTACATGGAAAAGCAGGGAGGCGTGTAGAGGAGGGCATCCATGATGGCGAGGGAATGGCAGTCTGCCGTGTGGGGATCAGTTGAAGGAGCTGGGCATGTTTATCCTAAAGAGGAAGAGGGGGAGAACATGGCTATCTTTATTCAAGATGGAAAAAGACTGTTATATTTGTTGTACTTGGCCCCAGAGGGCACAACTAGGAGCCCTGGTAGTGGTCAAGAGATAGGTTTAGGCCCATAAGGAAAAAAAATCCTAATGGTACAATTCAATTGAATAAGCATTTATTTACTACTGACCCTAGGCAGGAGGCCAGATTAAATGTCAGGAGAGCAAAAACCAAAACCAAGCAGATCCTTGACTTCAAGGAGCTTCCACTCTACCCCAAATACATGGATCAACATTGTCCAAGACTATTTGAGGAGGGGGAGGGCCGGAACAACTCAGCTGAGGCTTCATGCAGGATGGAGGTAGCACCTGGGCTGAGCCTTTAAAGAAGATAAGGATTCTGAAAGGCAGAGAGATGAGGAGGGAGGGCATTCTAAGGTCAGAGGATGGACTGAAAATGCGGGTTTGGGGGAAAGCTGAATCCAATTCTGTTGGAATATAGAATGGACAAATGTAGTCATGTGAAATAAGTCTGGAAAAGTGGATAGGGGCCAGACTAGGGAGATATTTTAATGCTAGGCTGAGGAATTTGTATTTTACCTAAAGGCATTAGGGAGACGCTAAAGGTTTTTGAGCAGGACAATGACACACAAACCTGCAACTAAAGGAAGATAGTTTTGGACCCTGTGTGGAGGATGGATTAGACAGGGGAGAGAGTGACAACAAGGAGGTAAATTACTTGGCTGTTACCAAAGTCCTTGCAAGAGATGATTAGGTAGAAAGCTAGGTTGGTGGCCATGTGCGTTTGGAAGCCAGCTATGTAGAGATAATCACTGGACCTATGGAGACTAGTGAGATCACCCAGGGAGAAACTATAAAGAAGGAAGAAGACCCAGGACAGAGCCTTGGAGACAGTCATCCTTAGGGCTCAGGAGATGGATGATGATACAACAAAGGACACTAAGAAGGACAAATCAGAAAGGTAGGAAGAAAAGTAAGAGAGAGCGGTGTCATGGAAGCCAAAAGAGAAGAGGATATCTAGGCAAGAGAGGGTTGTGAGTGATGTCTAAATCTGCAGGGAGGCTAAGGTACAGATGTGTAATGCGTTGCCTAGAAAGAAAGGAAGTCCATAAGATCTTTATCCAGAGATGGAAGGGATCTCAAAGGCCACTTAGTCCAAACTTTTCATTTTACAGATGAGGAAACAGAGGCCAAGGAAGGTTGTGACTTGCCCAACGTGACAGAGACCATAAGCTTTAAAGGTGGGATTTGAACTTACATCCTCTGACTCTAGAGACCACTGTGCCACTCCATCTCCACTTCAAAGAGGGCCCAGCTATATATATATTTCATGTGAATTGACAACATAAGACATAGTGAAGTTTCTGGAGAATAAAACACAGATGATAGTGGTAGTGCCCTAGGATGGCTAAAGTGCTAGAACTGAAGTCAGGAAGATGTAAATTCAAATCTTGACTCAGACACTTATTAGCTGTGTGACCCTAGACAAGCTTTACAACTTGAAAATGATAAGCTCCTTTGAGTGTTACTTAGATTTGAGATTAGTAGGGTATGGATAGCAGCATGCAGAGGGAGGAAATGAGGGAATTTTTTAGGGTAAACACACTCACTGAAATGGCCAGCAAGCATGGGCTAGGGAGAGAGACAGGCAAGAGAAGCCTTGGAGACTGGTAGATTGGGAGAATAAGGAGAGATGTCACAATGGTAGTGGAAAGCAGCAAGGGAGTGGGAGAGGTGGAAGGATGAGATGTTGTGGTCAGAGAGGGGAATTTCCAACCACTTGATCTTGGAGGTGGAACAAAGTGGAGTGATGCCACAAGACCGATGGTGAGGCTACCACTGTGGGAGGCTGAAATTGAGTAGAAAGGGAAACTCACGACATTTGAGAGGGTCAAGGAACTGTGTGCACCTGGTAGTAGAAGGATCATAGATAAGAACTTTGAAGTCACTAATGATCAAGTAAGGCATGACATAAGAGCATAGATTTAAACTAGAATAGATCTTAGAGGTCAGCTAGTCCAGCAACCCTTCCTTTCCCCTTCTGCCCCACGTCCCATTCTCACACACATCGCATTTCAGAAATAAGAAAATGGAATTGACTGTCCGAAGATCACATAGCTCGTAAGTGGCCCAAGTTGGGATTTCAACCTAGTTCCTCTGACTCCACTGCACCGTGGAGAAAGGAAGACTGTGGACTAGGAGCTCAACATTGATGGAGGAGAGGAAGGGCATATGGAAAAGAGATTGATAGAGAGATCTTCCACAGACATAGAGTCAGAAAACCAGTGTGGGAGCCCCAGCTCTGACATTTATTAAGTGTATGGCCATGAGAAAGTTACTTCACATCCTTGGACTTTAGTGTATATATCTAGAAAAAGAAGGGGTTGTACTAGGCGATCTCTAAGGTCCCTTACAACTCTAAATCCAGGAGTCTATTTGGCTTTGTGATAGCTTGGATTATTAGGAATCTGGAATGCATAATCATGGCGAGAATCTCAGGGGCGTAATGGAGGAAGGAGTTTGCCTGGTTCAGGATAACAATGATTGGGGAATCAGGCCATTGGTGGAGTCTGCCTGTCAGTGTAGCTGAGGTAGAATGTAGAGTGGAAAAAATGAATTGGTGTTTGAATTCTGGACAGTATAGGATCATGGGAGTTAGAGCTGAAAGGGATCTTAAAGCTCATCTAGGCAACTTTCTTATTTTACAGATGACGAAGCTCAAGTCCAGAGGTTTTGAATTCACATAGGTCACATTGGTATTCCATTTGATTGTATGCTCCATGAGGCCAGGAACTGTCTGTCTGTCTTTCTTTTTCATATTTGTATCCCCAGAACTCAACACAGTGCCTGGCACATAGTAGGTGCTTAACAAATGATTGTTAACTATTTATTGACCATTCATTCAACAAACCTCTTTTAGGTACCTACAATATACAAGGCACTGTGGTAGGACCCAGAGACCCCTAGGGAGAACTTAATAAGGAGGATTGATTCTCAAAGGAGGAAGGAAGGAAAGAAGAAAGGAAGGAAGGTAGGAAGGAAGGAAGTACTTACTAAGCATTTATTACATGCCAGACTAAGTTCTGGGAATACAGATACAAGCAAAAAAAAAAAAAAACCCACCCCTCACTTTGACTAAAGTTTAATGGTCACTTTCTTTTTTTTTTGGAGGGGGACAGAAAGGGCAATTAGGGTTAAATGACTTGCCCAAGGTCTCACAACTAGTGATTGTGTGAAGTGTTTGAGGTCAGATTTGAACTCAGGTCCTCCTGACTACAGGGCTGGTGCTCTACTCACTTCACCACCTGGCTACCCCTTGACTAAAGCTTAGAAATTCCTTGTAACTCCTTAAGTTCTGATTGCCAAGCTTTACCCTGTCAGCACAGATGTAGAGGCCGCCTTTCTAATGAACTTCCAAGGGCTCTTTTGGGTCCAGGGGTCCCCAGTTTTTCAATTTCCAAATTCTTTTGCTCTCTCATGAGAATGAATGGAGGGAGGTGGGGGGAAGGCAAGGTCATTGTGTCCTCCTGCTCTGGTTTTATTATGTATGTGTGGTCAACCACAATCCACTCGATGTAATAAATACAAGATAATCTGAGGGAGATAGCATTAAGTACCAGGGCATCAGGAAAGATTTTAGGTAGAAAGTATTACTTGAGTTTATCCTTGAATAAGGCTAGTTGGTTGGTTGTTGTCCTTTGTTCTTAAAGAAGACCAAAATTATGTCACTATGCTAGAGTCACGTGTCAATGTGTCCAACTGTGGCTGATCAGACCAATATGAGCTCCGAATGCTCTACCACACAAATAATCTGCGCGAACAAAGCTAAGAATTCTAAGGGATGAGGAGTGCATTTCAGGCAAGGGGCAAGGTTTTGCCTTGTATGAAGGAGGAACTTGAAATTCTTGAGTTTTAGGAAAGGCAGTTTTAGGAATAGGCCAGTTTGAATGGAACAGAGTGAGTGAAGGGGACTTTTGTGCAATGAGGTCCTTAGAGAGGAAGCATAGTTTAATGGGTAGAAGATGAGAGCTGGAGTCAGGAATGATTCAAGTTCTGTCTCTGATATTACTAGTTTGTGTGACCTTTGGCGAGTTACTTAATCGCAGCTCTCTAAGGCTATCACATAACAGTAGTTGTGGGTTGGTTTCTCCTTCTTCTAGTCCAGAGGTTCCCAAACTTATCTGGCCTACCATCCCCTTTAAAAAAAAATTACTCAGTGCCCCCTGGAAATCTACTTTCTTTAACCCTTTATTTTTTTTAAATTTGCCTCATTAAAAAAATAAATAAAAAATTTAAATCTAATAATTTATTGTAAATTTGTGGGTTTTTTCTTGCATTGAAATTTTGATGACGCAATATTGTGTCATATAACCATTTAGTATCATACTGTAAACAAATCATCACATGCACATATTCCTGCTGATGCGTGCTAGACTTCACAACAATGCATGCTCGCCTGCCAACACCTGCTTATTAAGATCCATCGGTGGAATTGAGCACTGATTGGTTATAACTTGTATTTTGTGTGTTTATTTGGAAAATAATATATTCACTAGGACTTCAACTCTGTTACGCAACAGATGAAACATATACAGTTTTTTAAAGTTTTCTTCTCTTCTTTCCTTATGCTTCCACCCCCCCTCTTATTTTTATTCATCACCTCCCAATTGCACCCAAGGCTACTACTGCCTCCCTGGATCGTTCCAGCGCCCCCCAGAAGATAGTATTGCCCACTTTGGGAACCTGTGCTTCTAGTCCAACCTCTCTTCAGCTATCAAAGTACTCTTCCTGAAGTGAAGGTCCCACCAAGCCATCACCCTGCTCAATAAATGCCAGTGGCAATTTTTTACTTTGAGGATCAGATATAAAATCCTCTATTTGGCTTTTAAAGCACTTCATGACCTGGCTCTCTGCCATCTTCTGGTCTTCTTACACTGTGCTCTCCTCTGTGGACTGTGCACCCCTCCCCTTTCTCCTCTCTGTGAAAGATTGACATAAAACCTGCCTCTCAGGCTGGACTTCGAGGGGAAGTGCCCTGCCCTCCTGGATGGTAAATTACAGCCTAAGACAGGAGATCTCAATTTTGGCGTTGATTCTGACACTAATGTATTAACAATGAGGTCTTAGTCAAGTCTCTACTTTGACCCTTGGTTTTCCCACACACAAAGTGAAGACCAGATGCTCTCTTAGGTGCCCTCCTGATCTGCTTTTATATTCTAAGGTCTCTCCTAGATTGGATAGTCTGTGCTCTAAGGTCCCTCTGACTCTGATATCTTCTGTCCTAAGGGCCCTCCCATTTCAGCCATCCTGGGTTCTAAAGGCCCTCCCATTTCTGACATTCTGTGTTCTAAAGGCCCTCCCATCCCTGGCATTCTAGGTACACTGACCTCCTTGTTCTTCATGTGAGACACTCTATCTCCATACTCCAGGCAACATCACTGGCCATCTCCCATGCCTGTGCTCTCCCTCTTCACTTCTACCTCTTGGCTTCCCTGTCTTCCTTCAAGTCTTAGAAAGTCTAACCTTCTGCAGGAAACCCTTCCCAATCCCCCTTAGTTATAATGCCTTCCCTCTGAGACCATCTCCAATCTATCCTGTCTTGTTTGCCCATGGTTGTTTTTATGCTGTCTTTTCCATCAGACTGTGAGCCCCAGTGACTGTTTTTGCCTTTCTTTTGTATGCCCAGGGCTTTGCATGGTGCCTGGCAAATAGTAGGTGCTTAATAAATGCTTGTTAACTTGACTGCATCAGGAGAGAAAGTTTCCATCAGAAGTTCCCTACTCTCAGGAAATCACAGGTCTGGATGAAGAAGGAGGAGAAGGAGGAAGAGGAAAAGGAAGGAAAGAGGGGAGGGAAAGAGGGAGAGAGGGAGGGAGAAAAAGAGATATATAGAGAGAAGGAGAGAGAGAGAGAGAGAGAGAGAGAGAGAGAGAGAGAGAGAGAGAGAGAGAGAGAGATTGAGAGAGGAAGGGAGAAAGGAGGAAAAGCTTGGAATCAAACCCATGTCTTCTAAGTCTAAAACCACTGGGTGAGGGAGCGCCAATCCCTAGCTAAGCAGCTAAGTGGCTTCTGAATAGAACGCACAGCCCAGAGACCCTAGCAGCTGCAAGACGCTGGGCAAGTTGCTTAATCTCTGTTTACCTCAGTTTCCTCACCCATAAAATGGGGGTAATAATAATCCCTACCCCCCAGGGTTGTTGTAAAGTTCTTAGCACAGTGCCTAGAACATAGTAAGTGCCATATCAATGCTAGCTACTACTGCTGCTGCTACTAGTACTACCTACTACTAGTAGTACTATTACTATCTACTACTACTACCACCACTACTACTACTACAACTACTACCACTACCACCACTACTACTACTACTACAACTACTACTACTACTACTACTACTACCTCTACTTCTTCTTCTTCTACTACAACTACTACTACAACAACTACTACTACTACTGCTGCTGCTACTGCTGCTACTACTGCTACTACATTCTGAGAAGAGACATCAACTACAGGCCAACCCAGAAATCCATCTGGTCACCATAATGATCAGAGGCCCTTCCCGAGAGGGCTGCAGAGGCCTCCCATTACAGGGGTGGGAGCTTAGAGGAAGAGAAAGAAAGAGAAGCCAGAACAAAGGAGGGAAACCACAGCACACTCATCACTCTCTATTCAGGGCCAGCAGCTTCAGGCCACATTCTCCACGGTTAGTCGATAACCTGCCTTGAGTTACAGATTTGGGTTTCTGGGCTTTGGGTCTTTCTCCTTGTCCTGGTCTTGGGAATGGCAAGTGCCGTTCTCACCCTACCCCTCCCCTTTCTCCTCCCTTTGAAAGACTGACGTAAAACCTGTCTCTCAGGCTGGACTTCGAGGGGAAGTGCCCTGCCCTCCTGGATGGCAAATTAAAGCCTAAGACAGGAGATCTCAATTTTGGCGTTGATTCTGACACTAATGTATTAACTGTGAGGTCTTAGTCAAGTCTCTACTTTGACCCTTGGTTTTCCCACACACAAAGTGAAGACCAGATGCTCTCTTAGGTGCCCTCCTGATCTGCTTTTATATATATTTATATATTTTATATATTGGATAGTCTGTGCTCTAAGGTCCCTCTGACTCTGATATTTTCTGTCCTAAGGGCCCTCCCATTTCAGCCATCCTGGGTTCTAAAGGCCCTCCCATCCCTGGCACTCTCTGTTCTAAGGGCCCCCCAGCTCTGACATTCTGTGTTTTAAGGACCCCTCCAGCTCTGAGATTCTCTGTTCTAAGGGCCCCCCCAGCTCTGACATTCTGTGTTCTAAGGGCCCTCCCAGCCCTGATATTCTCTGTTCTAAGGACCCCCTAGTTCTAACATTCTGTGTTCTAAGGGCCCTCCCAGCCCTGATATTCTCTGTTCTAAGGAGTCCCTAGTTCTAACATTCTGAGTTCTAAGGACCCTCCCAGCTCTGAGGATCTCTGTTTTAGGTGCCAAATGCTTATAGGTCAAGGGTTTACAAGACAGGGAGCTAGGTTTATCCACCAGTTTGGGCAAGCCCAGAGTCCAGATTAGGTACTTGATTTCATTAGCTCTGTTCTATTTTCATGGCAAGGTTCCTTTGCCTGGCTTTCCTGAGTAGATCCAGGGAGTTCTCCAATAAAACACTTCCCTTCCTATAAATGTCCTTTGTTCTTCCTCTAGTCCAGGGTCTGCCTCCTTACTTGATCTTATGGCTTAATGGCTCACAGCAGGAAGGGGAAGGGTGAGGGAGCATCTAAACCTGCTGTCACTGAGGCAGGTGGGAAGAAAAAGCCCTCTCAGCATCCCATGAGATTAGTCTGGGCAAATATCATTATCCCATTTTATGGAGAAGGGAAGTGACTTACCCAAGGTCACAGGATGGAGCTAGGAACTAGAATTTTAACCTTGTTTGAAGCCTTTTATACTTTTAGCTTCAACCTCCTTTCAGGGGAATGACTTTTACAATGAAGAATGACCTTTTTAATGGAACAAAGGGTCTGTGTAATGTGGGGGGATAAAATTGCTGGATTTGGAGTCTGATGACCTGGTTTCAATTTATCACCAATGTGACCTCACCAAAGTCATTTCCTCTCTGGGTCTCAGTTTCTCCATCTGTAAAATGAAAGGGATCAAACCAGACTGAAAGGGCCATAAGATATCTGAAGACTGGGTCATAGAGATCCTTGGCAGAGTGGGGAACGGGCAGAAATCATCTCTGTGCTAGCGAAGGGAGTAGAGGCATGGCTAGCTCCTCCTGTCATCTAGGGAGGGTCTCTCTTGGGGCTTGGATCTTCACTCCCCCTTTGCTTGGGGCACAGAGTTGTTGGGATGAATAGAGGGGGAAGAGATAGCTCACCTTCTGTAGCCTCCCTGCCCCCTCTTCCTCCTCCTTCCTGCCTAAATCCTCCAGCTCATAACCAGAGGGCTGGCTGACCTACCCTGAGACTTCCCTCGACCACAGGAAGGCCCAGCTTAGGGACCCGAGCTGAGCAGAGGCGGGAGCCAATATCTCAAAATAAACTCAGGCTGCATTATCTTCCCCACCATCTCCCCCTCCCCCAAAATAGTTCCTGCAGGGCCAGACTAGCTTGAGGTTCCAGGGGCTTTTGCTCTGCTCCTCAGGTGGGGCCTGGGAGCCTAAGGCTCATGAGGGGGAAACTGGGAACCTGTGCCTTTCTCACTGAGCACCCAGCTTGTGACTTGGGAAGGTGGGGATGGGGTATGGTTGTGCAAAGTGCTGGGGAGAGGCCAAATGTAGTTAGATTTTCATCCTTGCCCTCATGGAGTTTACAGTCTACAGTCGAAGGCTAGGACACAAACACAGATAGCTTGCAATACCCAATATCTCAGGAAAAGTGTATCAGAGAGGGCTAGCAAAGTGCAAGTGATCCTAAGAGAATTTAATACCGATTGGGGAGATTCAGGGAAGGCTATCAGAAGGAGGAGGTTCTTGAGGTGGATTTTGAGGGTGAGTAATAGAGGACTGGGCTTGGAATCAGGAAGACTCCTCCTCATGAGGTCAAATCTAGCCTCAGATACTTATTAGCTGTGTGACCCTGGGCAAATCACTTAACCCTGTTTGCCTCAGTTTTCTCATCTGTAAAATGAGCTGGAGAAGGAAATGGCAAACCACTCCAGTATCTTTGCCAAGAAAACCCCAAATGGGGTCATGAAGAGAAGGACATGATTAAAACAAATGAATAACAGCAAAAAAAAAAAAGATTTTTAACAAATGGAAGCATTGGGGGACATTTGAGGCAAAGGTAGTTATCAGAGGACGGTAAGGAGCCTAGTTTGTCCAGGATAGATGTATATGTGTATGTGTACACACATATATACATACATATATATACACACACACACACACATATATATGTATGTATATATATATATGAAGCCAAAACTAGATTTTAGGGAGCCTTGAATGCCAAACTAAGACAAACATTTTGTACTACATTCTAGGGGTTCTTAATCTAGGATCTATGAATTTTGATGGAGAAAATTGCATCTTTATTTCATTATTATTGCTTTCTTTTTTTAATATCATGCACTTCTTTTTTTTTTTGCATTTTAAAAACTATTCCAAAAAGGAGTCCACAGGCTTCACCAGACTGCCCAGAGGATCAGATGATCAAGGGAGAGATGCAGTCACACCTGTGTATTAGGACAGTTAATTTGGAGGCTGTAGGATCAGCGGATTGGGAAAGGGTGAGACCAGAGGGAGGGAGACCAATTAGGAGTGACAGCTGCCAGATGCCAAATCCCTTCTCTCAGGCCCCAGAGAGGTTTTTGAATGACTGCCTTGCCCAGTACCCCAGGCAGCTGGCTCCCAGAGCACAGAGGTAAGCAGGGACGGCTGCAGGTAAGGTGTTAGGGAGCTGGACTCCAGAGGTTCATGATGAGCCTGCCCCTCCCAGTTCCGGCTGAGCTCTGTGTGGGCATAGGTGTCTGATCTGGGTGGTAGGGGATCCACATGGAAATGGATGTTGCTTATCCCTCTGTGATGTGGGCAGCCCCGGGCCTGGCCCTAGTAGTAGAGGGCATAGGGGCAGTACTGCCTGAAAACCTTGGCCTCTAATGATGGGGAGCCCTGCCCAGCCCCTGGCCTGGTCTTCTGAGTAGGCCCCTTGAACTGCTTCCTCTCCTGAGTTCTCTGGGGACTTGGGTACAGGCCAGTGTTGGGACCTGGGGGTGGGGGTGGGAGAGGACACACTGGAGGGAGGCAAAGCCTGACTGGTAAACAACCTTTCTTGGGACAACCTGAGGGGACAAAGGAGAGACTAAGGTTTGGGGCAGGGAAGTTATTAGGAAGAGGGTCAAGGTTAGAGTTAGAGCTAGCTGGGGCTAGAACCATAACTAAGGATTCTAGTACTGAATGAATATTCAATAGAGCAGGGGCGGGGGGAGTCCAAGATCTGACTATTCTTTTCTGTGGTTGAGCTATAATGGAGACAGACATCATGGGACCTGGGAAAGTTGAGGAACTGGGAATCCAGGGTGGAGAAGAAGACTGTGAATGAGGTATGGAGATTATTGGAGAGTTGGAAGAGTGAATAGAAGGTTCATAGATGACAGCAACAAGGGTATGAACAGGATGAAAGGAACATGTAGAATTGAGGAAAGAGGTTTCTGAGGCAGGGTGGTCAGGTCTAAAAGTGGCAATGGAGAGTACAAAGTATGCCAAGTTTGCCCAATTCTCTGTCTAGCCCCGTGTGTGAGGAGAAGGAACAGCCAGTCTTTGAAGAAGGCACCAAGAGAGGTGGTGTCTTCAGGAGAAATCTGAGTTTAATTAAACCCCATAAGATGGACAAATGTGAGAGAAGTCTGGGATGAAGAGAGAGGGGAGGAGTCCAGAGGGTATGGCAGAGAGATAGGGCAAGAGGAGGAGGGTTAGGGTTGAGCTTACTATGGTGGTGAAAGGGACTCTGCCAATTCCTTCTCAGAAACCTATTCTTACCTTTGATCCATGGCCTGATCCCCACCCTCCAGACAAAGAAATTGTAGGCCAAGCATCTCCAGCCACCCTGAGTAAATTCTGGGGCTGTGTCTGGGTAGTGTGACTTTTGCCTCCTTGCACAGGGGGCATCACACCTTGCTCTAGCCTAGAAATGTTGTGGTATTTGTTCAGAATTACCCAGCTAGACTGGATAAGATCTCTCAGCTGACAGATTTCTTCTCTCTAGTCCCTAGAAAGGTAAGACTCAGGGTCAAAATTTTAGTTATGGTTAGGGTTTGAATTAAGATTAAGACACCTGTACTACACATGTTCATATGGACTGTTTATTTGTACCTGACCTGTGGTAGAGCCTGGAGCTGTTATTGGTCTGATCAGCCACAGTCAGACAGATACACTGTACCTTGACTCCAACATAACGATGTCATTATGGTCCTCTTTGAGCACCAAGGACAACAGCCACCCAGGATTAGGGTTAACAATAGGCCTGGAGTGAAGGTCAAGGAAATGAAATGCCAATCAATCAACCAACACGCATTTACTAGGTGAATGCATTGCGCTAGATGCTGTTGCAAAGTCAAAAGCAAAACTGTCCCTGCTCTTAAGGAGTTTACATTCTCTCCAGGGGGATAACTGGTACCTATATAAGGAATATGCAGAATAGATGCAAAATAGATAGAAGGTGCTGGAGTGGCTTGGTGATGGCAGAGGCAGGGAAGGCTCTAGGAAGTGGATCAAGAAAGGATTCTTCTAGAAGGTAGTCCTTGTACTGAATGACAAATAAAATTAGGGAGTCTAAGGGGCGGAGGTGAGAGGAGTGTGCATTAACCTTCCCATAACCCTTATTCAATATGAAAAGAAATAAAGTCTAATGTTTTTCTATTCATATGCATATATGAAATAAAAATAGATTCATAAAGAAAACCATTACTAGGTGTGTAACTTTTTTAGCATCAGGGTGTTACATGCTTATTACAACATGGTCAGACTAATGAGGCTCTCAATTCTGTTTTTTTTTGGGGGGGGGGTTGGTCAACCAATAATTTTATGCTCAGCATAGTTTTCTAGATTATCACATGCCATGTTTAGCCTCCTAACTTTTTTTTATTGCTTTGGACTTGATTGGAAACTGGGATGAGGATGCCGATAATAAAAACTAAGACTTATCCAGTGCTTGTAGGTTGGGAAAGTGCATTATGGTCTTTGGATCCTCCCAACAACCCTTTGAGGTAAAGGCTATTTTTATCCCCATTTTACAAATGAAGAAACAGAATCAGGCAGAGGTTAAGTGACTTGCCTATGATCACACAACTAGAAAGTATCCAAGGCTGGATTTGAGCTCAGGTCTTCCTGACTCCAAGGCCAGTGCTCTATTTACTGCTCCCCCAGAATTACAGCTTAGTGAGCATATTTAGAAAAAAGAGGATAGGTTTTTCCAAGGGTACACCAAACATTTTTTCATTTTTGTGTGGATCTGTATGGAGGATGGAGCGGAGAGAGGAGAGATTTATAATGCTGAAGTGGCATCCCATTTATGAGAAATCCCAGTAGATTCTTCACTAAGGGTTGGGATGAGGAACTTTTCAATGCAGCCTCATGCGGGCTTTTCTGTAATGGGGTTTAGGTCAGGGACAGATGCTTAAGGTTTGGGGTATTTTCTCCTTTCCTGAGGTCTATGGCAAATAGCAGATCACTCCAGTATCTTCGCATTAAATGAAAGGGCCATGTGTGAAAGCTTCCAGTAGCTTCATTGACTGGAAATCCATTTGGAATGAACCTTCACTGTTTGAACCTTCCTTCTAGATGTCAGGTCCCTTGATCTATCATACTGTTGAGTCAAGGTGTCTATTGTTCATCCTTTCTTAGAACTCTACTGTCTTTCATTAGTTGCTACGTGAGTCCAGATATATAGAATGTAGCTTTCTTTGGCCAACCCCAGTGGAGTCAGACTGACTTGGGTAACTAACAATGCAGAAGGTCAGTCCTCTCTCCAAGTCTCTCTGTCCTCTCTGCACCCAGCCAAAGATGGGCTATAAAGATTAGTTTGGAAAGAGTTTGAGGACATGGTTCAGATCTCAACATTACCATGTACTGCTCCTGTGACTTTGAATAAGTCACTTAACCTGCAGTTTCTTCATCCGTAAAAAAGAAGGGGTTGGACGGATAAAGCTTGCTTCTACCCAGAATCAATTCATTAACAAACATTCAGTAAGCACCTACTAGCTGTCAGACATGTTGCTAGGTTCTGTGGATATAAAGACAAAAATGAAAATAATCCCTGCCCTCAAGGGTCTTACATTCTATCGGGGAGACAATAGGTACATAACTAAGTATATTCAAAATAAGCACAATGAAATTTGCATGTGGGGAGGGCACTAGCAGATGGGGAGATCACGAAAGGCTTCGTGTAGAAGGAGGTGCCTTAGCTGCTACTTGAAGGAAGTAGGGGGGTTCTCAGAGTCAGAAGTGAGGATGTGGGGCATTCCTGGAATAAGACAACCAGCAAAAAGGCATGGTGATGGGAGCTGGAGGGCCATGTGTGAAGAACAGCAAAGAGGTCAATTTGGCTAGACTATAAAGTGTGGGCAGGGGAATAATGTATAAGGTTGGAAGGTGGATTGGGGCCAGGTTGAAAAGGGTTTTAAGTGCCATACAGAGGAGTTTCTGTCTGATCATGGAACTAAGTGGGAGCCACTAGGGTTTCTTGAGTGGAGGAGTGACATACCTTGTGATGATCATTAATATCATTTAATATCATTTTTGTAACTTTCAGTAAGGGCCAGAGCCTGAATTAACGATCATCAATTGTCAAACCTGTGCTTTAAGAACGTCTCTTAGGTTGCTGTGTGGAGGGTGGAGCAGGGAGAGGAAGAGACTTATAATCCTGAAGTGGCATCCTATTTGTGAGAAATCCAAGCAGGTTCTTCACTAAGGGGTGGGGTGAGGAACTTTTCAATACAGCCTCATGCAGGCTTTTCCGTGATGGGGTTTAGGTCAGGGAGAAGATGCTAAAGTTTTGGGGTATTTTCTTCATTCCTGAAGTCTATGGCAAATGACAGCTCACTCCAATATCTTTGCCAAGAAAAACCCAAATAGTGTCATGCAAAATCGGACATGACTGAAACAACTAAGCAACAAAAGAGGTCTATGACACATTCTCTCACCTCCAGCTCCCTAGTCTCTATTTCCTTCTTTAAACAGGGCCCTCCTTAGATCTAGATGACCACAGTGTCTGACTCCAAACTCCTTATTCCCTGGATGCTCTATTGGACCCACTTCATTCACCCTCCCTTCAGGGCAGCAGCAGCTCCAACACCTGATTCAATCATAGATTGATTCCCTCGCGTGCCAAAATTAACGAGAAAACTTTTTTGTGGGTGCAAAACAACACCCTACCTTGGCTGATGATGTCAGTACCATACCACAAGGGCTCCAGATGGAAATCTGGGGGAGATAGAATTCCGACTGAGCCAGGCTTCCTGAGTGAGCTCTATTCTCTTTACTCTGCCCCATTGCCCTGTCTGGGGATGGAAGAGGAAGGAGGAAGAAAGAATGGAGGGGCTGGGGTGGGAAAGGGGAAAGGTTGAAGGGAAAGATGAAAAGCTGGAGAGGAGGTAGGAGATTCATCCGGAATGTGACCTTTCCTCTTCCTCTGTCTCAATACCCAGTTCTGGTTAGTAAGCAAAACCAAAATTCATAGAGATTCTTAGAGCTGAAAGGGACCTTAGGCTCATTCACCCCACCCTGTCCTCATTCAGGAAGCTCCTTTACTGTATCTGTGATCGTCAGTTTCTGCTTGAACACTTCCAGCGAAAAAGGCTCACCACCTACTGAAGCAGTCTATACTCCATTGTTAAACATCTCTACTTGTCGGGATTGAACCAAAATCTGTTTGCCTGTCACTTCACCTTCCTGGTCCTGATTCTCCCCACTGAAAAAATCTAACCTCTCTTCCCCATGAAAGCCTTTAAAGTATTTGAAAGCTGCATGCCTTCTCCATGAGCCTTCTCTTCTGCAATCAGAATAGTCCCAGGTCCTTCAGTTGATCAACCAATTCATCACTTAATCAACAAACATTTATTGAGCACTTACTGTGTGCCAGAACTGTGCCAGGTGCTAGGAATACATGAACAAAAGTGAGACAGCCCCTACCTTCAAGGAGATTTGATTCTCCTTAGGGAAAACATCATGTTCACAGATAAATAAACACCAAAGGTTTTGGGAATAGAGGAAAGGATACAAAGAACAAATCAGGAAAAGGTCTTGTGAAGCAGAGGTGTTAAACTGAGTCATGAAGGGAGTTAGGGATTCCAAGAGTTCTAGGTGAGAAAGGAGAACTTTCCAGGAATAGAAGATAAGCTAGACGAAGGCATGGAGTGGGCAGTGTGGATTGTCGAGTAGGGAACCAGCAAATAGTCTGGCTTGCTTAGTACATAGAGGGAGGAATAATATGTAAGGAACCTGGAAAGGTAGAGGTAGAGTCGGATCATGAAGGGCTTTAAATGCCAAACAAAGGGGTTTGTATTTTATCCTAGAAGCAAAAGGAAATCATTGACACTTCTAAAGCAGGGAAGTGACACAGTCAGATTTGTGCTTAGGAATGTCCCTTTGGCAGCTGTGCAGAGGATGGACTGAAGAGGGGAGAGATTAGGTACAAGAACACCAATCAGAACACAACAGATGAGGAAACTGAGGCAAACAGGGTTAAGTGACTTGATCAGAGTTACATAGGCAGTAAGTGTTTGAAGTCGGATTTGAATTCACAAAAATGACTCCAGGCCTAGCACTCTTATCTACCCTTCCATCTAGCTGCCCTGCAAGAGTCTAGGTGAGAGATATTGAGTGCCTGAAATGGGATGGTTGTGGTATGAGTGGACAGATAGGAACAGATGTGAAAAATGCTGAGAGCATAGAATTGACAAGGCTTGAAAACTGATTAGATGTAGGGGATGAAGGGGAGTAGAGTTAAGGACTGCCCTCAACAGAAATGTGGAAGTTAGGGAGGAGGATGGATTTAGGAGGAAAGATAATGAATTCAGTTTTGGACATGTTGGCTGTGAGATGCCTAGGGGACAGCCAGGTGGAGAAGTCCATGAGGCACATGGAGATACAAGCATGGAGCTCAGGAGGGAGATGAGGGCTGAAAATGTAGATTTAGGAGGCATTTGCATGGAGACCAGAGTTGAATCCATGGGTGCTGATAAGATCACTGAAAGGGAGGGTAGAAGAGGTGAGAGTCCAGGATATCATTCTGGGATATACCTTTGTGTGGTGTAGTGGGCTAGAAAGGTGGGACATGGATGATGCTGCCGCAATGAACACTGGGCAGGACTGGCCCAACAGATAGAAAGGGAACCATGATGGAACTGAGTTATGAAAACAGTGGTAAGAGAAAGTGGTCAACAGTGTCATGTGCTTTAGAGAGGTCAAGATGACCGAGGACTGAGAAAAGGCCATTGGATTTGGCAATAAAAAGATCAGTGGTAATGACAGAGAGAGAGAGGGAGGGAGGGAGACAGGGAGAGAGAGGAGAGACAGAGACAGAGAAAAGAGGAGAGACAGAGAGAGAAAGAGAGGGGAGAGAGAGAGAGTAGTTTCAGACAAGTGATAGGGACAGACACCAGTTTGTGAGGGGTTGAGAAATGAGTGGGTGATGAGAAAGTAGAAGCAATGAGAGTACACAGATTTTTCTTTCTTTCTTTTTTTTTCAAAGGAGTTTGGATATAAAAGGGAAGAGAGATATAGGTTGGTACTTGAAGAGACAGAGGGTCAGGTGAATTTTTTTTTTAAAGAATGGAAGTAATCTGGAAATTTTCCTAGGCAGGAGGAAAGGCATCATGGATAAGAAGAGATTGAAAATTAGGGAGAGAAGGGTTAATTTAAAGGGCAAGCTTCCTGAAAAGTTAGCAGGGTTTGGGATCAACACAAGTGGAGGGGTTGGCATTGGCAAGGAAGGTCCTCATATTGATGGTTCCAAGTCCCCTCAACATTCTTGCCAACCTCTTCTGCCCCATCAGTGTCATTTCCTAAAAATGTGGTACCTAAATCTTCACACAATCTTCCAAATGCGTCTGGTCAGGACAGAGAATAGTGGTGTTATCTCCTTTCTTGCTTTGGGCACAGAGCCTCTCTTAGATTGATATCACATCACACTATTTTTTCATTTTAATTTTTTTCCCAATTACATGTGAAGATAGTTTTCAACATTTGTTTTTGTAAAATTTTGAGTTCCAAATCACATCACACCATTGACTCATGTTGAGCTTGTGGTCACCTGGAACTCTCAGAATGTTTTCATGTGAAGTGCATTTTAGTGCCTATGCTTGTGCTGTGGACTTTTAAATCCAAATGAAATACTTTACATCCATCCATATTAAATTTCATCTTGTTGTATTCAGGTCATCATGCCATCCTATGGATGACTTTTCTGATCCTGATGCTGACACCCAATGTGTTAACAAGTCACCTCAATTTAACATCAATGACCAATTTGATAAACATGTGCTCTAAGCCATCATTCCAGTTGTTGCTAAAAATATCAAACAGGAAGGGCAAGGAGAAAGACCTCTATTACACTCCTTCCAAAGTCAATGTTAAACAACATTAAATGACTTAATGCACTTTGGGTCCAGTCATTCATTTAGTTATGAATTCACTCTATTATCATCTAGTCCATGCCTTATCATCTTATTCACATGGATACTCCAAGAGATTTTTGTTAAATGCCTCGGTGAAATCCAGCTATGTTACATCTACATTATCCCCCCTAATCTATAATCTAGCAACCCCATTAAAGAAGATGAGACTGGTCTGACCTGATTCATCTTCCTGACCCCACACTGATTTCTTTTCTAAGTACTCTCCAAATCATTCATTCTGGGATTTGCTCAGGGGAAAAAGAGCCTTATCGGTCTATAGTATCTTGATAAATATTCACTGAATTCACATCAGAATTTTTTCTGTGCCTTGGGATGAAGTTCTTTTAGAGCAGGTGACTTTAACTCATGGTGGCAGCTCAACCCAATGATCCGATATCTCCCCATTTATCTTGGTTTTCAGTTACCTTAACCATGTTTATTCTTTTATTCTTTGCACTGAGATCATTCTCCTTGATAGAGGGGAAAGAAGAAGCAAAAATACGAGTTGAGTTTTTCCACTATTTCCTCATCATCTGTCATCACTGCACTATCCATTCTGATCAGTGGGGCCAATGCTTTCTTGGTTCTTTTTGTTTTTTGTTACCTAAGCATAGTTTTTTTTAATAAGTTTATTTATTTTTAGTTTTCAACATTCACTTCCATAAGTTTTAAATGTTCTCCCCCTCCCTCTCCTCCCCCTCCCCAAGAAGGCATAGAATCTGATATAGGTTCTACATATACATTCTTATTAAACATATTTTCACATTAGTCATGCTGAACGAGTTTTTTTTAAATTGTCACTGCTATTTATCGTCAGCTTCAACACTTGGGTTTTAGCCGTCTCGACACTGTTCTGATAGGACTAAGTCACCCTCTCTTAAACCAACTTTCCTTTCAAAGTCTCAGGTCATGGGAATCATACTTCTATTTTCAATGATTTCTTTGAAATCTACTCCTCCAAGGTTTGGGATACTCACTAAACTACAGGTAATATGTACCTCATATTCTTCCTCCCTGCCCAGCCCCCTGCCTTATGTATTGCAAGCACTAATACAGTACTATCATTGCTTCTCAAAGTTTCCATCATTTCCACTTCCCCAACCAGGGGACAAAAACAGGATCAGGCTGCACTTCTTAGCTTTCCCCTGCATCATGAGAGTAGTATATAAAGTGAGGATGTTCCTTTCCCAAGAAGCCCCTGCTTTTCATTAGCACTAAGAGCAGAGGTGGAGCTCATGCAACTTCTGCATAAAATGCCAGATAACACTTGGAGACCAAGCTGATCCAATTGCATCTCTTTGCATAGGTGTAGAAGAAATCTCCTTGCTTTCCTGGGTTCTGAAGCTCCAAACCATTTCTTCTGGTGCACTCTCCTGAGTGCCTCAGCCTGGGTTTCTGTATAGTGTAGTTTAAGGGCATGAATAATTGATTACATTGGCTCAGCCCTCAACCTATCTAAGCCCCTCATCTCCTTCTTGACTCCTCAGGACCCCAAAGTCCTACTCATTCACATTGAGTTTAGAGTTCATTTCATTGAATGAAAACAAAGGTGAAAGTCACAGCATTAGAAATCCTAAGGGACTGACAACTCCCAGAGAGATCTGAAATTACAAATTTACAGACTCTATTTCAGTGAAGATTGTATCAGCAAGACTGGTGGTGGCACTGCTCCAGTATATTTGGGTAATTCTCAGGTACACACGAATAATGTTCTAAGGAAGTACCTTCATATCCTACTTTGAAAGTCTTTTAAACAAGATATATATCCTCTCAAAGGCCATATTCTAATAATGAATCATATCTCGCAAACTCTCAGAGATTTCTGGGAGGTTTTAGTTACCTCTTAGTACTACCAAAAGAGAAAAATAATATTAATAATGTGTTCTGCAATTTAGGCTCTAGTTTGCCAGAAATTATTTTATTTATTTTAAGATTAATCTAATTCCAAATCACTTTTGATGTAGACACGTAGACATATCCAAACTGACATGGTCTCCCGTGCACTACGACAAGATTCCCTGCCCCTCAGACAATTTGAGATAACATTTATAGGAATTTTGAACAAAGAAAAGATCATATGTATTAAAACATGGTAACATTTCAGAAGTGACCACTCAATTCCTTCCTGGACCACTTCCATTTAAAAATTCCTTCCTATAATCATGATCTTAACCTTGAATTTCAAAAGAGAAAACACTGTCTTTTGGTGGGTCATGGGGCCAATCATTTCAGAGGTTAGGGAGGCAATAATCTTATCCAGGCAAGAGTTAAGGTTGGTTACCACTCTTACTCTAGTTCAAAGGAAGACATTAATTTTTGTTCTTTGTATTTTCCTCAAGGGAAAAGTCTGAAAAAAATTTAAGCTGGATAAATAATATTTCTTAGTGTTTCTAGTAAATTTAAAAAAGAAATATTTTTTTAAAATTGTTTCCACAATGCCCCTTTTTGTGCTTCTGCACAATTTGAGACATTTTATATATTTAGTCATTCAAGATCTCAATTTCATTACTGCTACTCAATACCAACTAACATTTCTCTTGTTGGTCCAACACTTGGAGTTTTTGGTTTTGCTTTAATACATCAAATGCAGTTGGTCCCTTTAGCCATAGCTTTTATAGAAGATACACACATTCTGAAGGCATATAAGCCAGATCTCAATTAGTGAGAATAATGAATCCTGTGAAGTGGTCATATGTATTTGAATTAACATTATTTGAAATTATAATTATGTAAAATATGGCCATCAGCTTCAGCTCAATGGAAATTTACTTTGCAAATTCAAATTCAAATAATGTAACTATTTAATGGGATTAATTATCTGATTAATTAATCCAAACCTGACTGTATTGATTCTTTTTTTTTTTCTGGAGGGTGGAAGGCAGGGCAAGTGGGGCTAAGTGACTTGCCCAAGGTCACACAGAGAGTAAGTATGTCAAGGGTCTGCGGCCAAGATTTGAACTCAGGTCCTCCTGACTCCAGGGCCGGTGCTCTACTTGACTGTACTGATTCTTTTGGTGCATTTATCATTCTCATCTGGAGAGTATGCTTGCTATTATCTGTCGAATCCAAGCATTCTTATCAAGTACCATGACCGCATCTGCATCTCAAAACTTGGTGCACATTGCTATTGGATGTGGCTATAAAGACCAGGAACTCCACTATTTCTTTATTTCATAGTAAATATCTAGCATCATTCCAGAAGTACTTGCTCTGAACCAACTAGGCTGCTGTGGTGAGTTAAGCTCCCCCAAATCCTAATGGACTACTCAGTCACATATACATCCTTCTCAAGATCCCTGAGTCAGGGTCCAGGCTCCTTTCACATTGTAAGTGAATGTTCTGTATTCCCAAATGGAGAACCTTGTGTATAACACTGTGGTCATAGATCAGAAGGAATTTTTGACTTTTTGAACTGTACAACTAACACTGATGAGTGAGGTCACCATGTATGACCCATAGCCGGTCATTCAAGAAATTCTGGACCTCAGAGCATGCTCTATCTCAGGGATGGGAAACCTGCAGCCTAGAGGCCACGTGTGGCAGGTTCCCCACTCCTGCGCAATCCCCTCGGAGTGTCTCAGCCTGTTGGTTAATCTCAGCGAAGAGAGGAGAGTCCTCATGGAGTTTCACAGCGCATACCCACCTGGAGTTGATTCAAAAGGCTCTTGTCATAAAGACAGTGATTTTTCCAACTAGTGGTCTCTTTCTAGGTTTTCATGTACATCCCAGTTAAAACTGCAGTTTTAGCTTTATGCAAAAATATTCAACTAAAACTCATTCCCATGCATTAATACTGCATGCAGAGGTGAATTCTCAGAATTCTTGTTTTTCAGAACTCATTGATAGATTTCTCATTACCTTTTAACTGAGTTGTGGGCCTACACTGATACCGTGTCACTGTAAACAATCTCTAATTTCCTTTTAAATTCTTTTTTTTTCCTGCTGGCTGAGTCTTGGAAATCACTGAACTGCATTCTCTTGATGTATTTTGACTCAGTATTTCACTTTCTAATGCTGTCAATTTCTTAACCTCCCACCTCTTTGCTTTCAATGTATTTTTCAAATTCTTTTTAGCTCTAGTTTCCTTTTATTCTCTTGAATCTCTTTCGCAAATTAACACAATTTTTTATGCATCTCAAATTCATTGCAAAACTTTACTTTGAGGCGATCTGAGCTGAAACTTCCATGTTTACGGTTTCCCATTTTGCCCTGTCAAATGTTTCAAATTTAGTTTCTTACTTAAGAATTTGAAAACCCATGGTGTATTCTAATTCCTTCTAATTTGCTTATGCGATTAGATTTTTTTTTTTACCAGATCATCCAGGAAAGCCTGCTGCGGTCAGGTAAACCAAACTCTTAAGGTGAAATTTTGCTTCCCCCTCCCTCTGAATTTCTTGCCTTTTGATTTAAAATAGGCCTCATTTTTTCCATACTGGAAAGGAGTTGAAAGGAAAATGGCCTACCAGCAGTTCTAAAGGAGGAGATCAGGCTGAGCCTCAAACTTCAAACTATAAAACCTCTTTTCTTTTTTTCTCGCCACTATTTTTGCGTCACCGGAGGGAAAACTCTGAAACCAGCTTCAGATCTGTTTACGTATTTGGTGCCTTTTTTCACTGAACAGATAACACCAACTCATAGAAAATACAAGAAACCAACACTTCCATTGCTATTAATATTCATTCACTCATTCACACAGACAAAAATCCGTAAAGTACACTTGATTTAAATTAAACAAGGATCCTTTTCTTTAACCAAATAATTTTGTTAAAAAATGTGAACACTTCATTTCTCTAATGGGCGTGAGAGAAATTCTGCTTTCTCCAGAGACAGGGACATTTTTATGTTCTATGTTCATCAGTCTAGGGTTCCTCCAACTTTTCCCAAGTTGGATACTCCTTGCTGCATAGTGGAGGATCTACTTTCAAAGCTCCCTGACCGACTAGCAGGAGCCCCAGTCCAACTCTACCATTATGGCAGGGAATCTAGTGTTTTGGGGTGCTGTTTTGTCTTTCTGGACAGAGACATCTTTAGCCTCATTTCCCGTTGCTGGAGATGCACTTAGGTTAGCCACTTTCAGAAGGGTGGGTTCATTGATCAATTTTGGTCAAGCACTCTAAAATAACCAGAAGGATCTCTGGCATAAGAAATCAAGGTCTTTTGGGGTAGGGGGGTAAATCTTGTGATCTTATGGTCACCAACTCCTTTTCTGCGGAGGGAGGGAGGGAAGAGGGAAGGCATGTAGGGAGAGAGAAAAAAAAGGAAGTGAAGAAAAGAGGGAGGGAGAGAGTGAGGGATGGAGAAAGTAAGGAAGGAGGGAGGGAGAGAGGAGGAGGAAAGGGAGGGAAGAGGAATGAGGAAGGAGGGAAGGAAGGAGGGAAAGAGAGAAGGAGGGAGGGAGGGATTTATTAACCTAATAGGTGCCAGGCATTGTGCTAAGTTCTCTACAAATATTATTTCATTTGATCCTTACAATAACCCTAAGTGGTAAGTGTTTTTATTATCCCTATTTTACAGTTAAGGAAACAAAAACATAGAGTTTCATTAATTTGTCCAGGGTCACACAGCTACGAAGTTATCTGAGAGTGGATTTAAACTCAGATCTTCCTGACATGAGGCCCAGAGTTCCAACCACAGTGCTCTCTAGTTGTGATGGAGCTATTGATTTTAAGATTAGTTACAATCTAAGGCCTTTTTATCTCTAAACACAGAACAGATTGATAGACACTAAAACAAACCACAATACATTGAAAAATACCAAGCATCACTTTTGGCCAATAGGGAGTCTCTGGAGAGAGAACCATGGAGTTTGTGGAATTTGAGTTTGTGGAAATTGAATTCAGGAACTGAACCACTGGCCCTGGGCAATCTGCTCTTCAGAACTGCTGTCCAATGCTAAGAAATAGGGAGAGAGAGCTTACCCATCACCTGGGCTCATGGGATTAGGCACAGCCTCTCTTGCCAGCACCCTGGTGCTGATGAAATCATGTTGGTCTGAAATTACTAGGTGATTCAAAGCTGCTCAAGGATGGGTTTGTCTTGCCATAATATAAGACTTGCTATATACAACACACAAGGTGAGGTGGCCACCCATACAGACATGAACAGATATGCACAAATAACTCCTTACTGTATCTGACAGACTTGGCTTTTTGCTCAAAATCAGAAATCAGCAAGACTGGGACAGCTCCCTTTCAAAAACCTTCCTACAAGAGTTTAAAAGGTCTCTCACCTCTATTTAGTTGGTTATGCCAGTCTTTCTTTTTTTTTTAATTTGAGAATGAGGCTTTTAAAATTTTTTATTTTATTTTTCCCCAATTACATGTAAAAACAAATTTTAACATTCATTATTTAAAATTCTGAATTTCAAATTCTCTCCCTCCCTCCCTCCCTCTCTCCCTTTCTCCCTCACTGAGAAGGCCATCAATTTGATATAGGACTCAGGGCTGGGGAACCTACAGCTTTGAGGCCACATGTGGCCTTCTGGGCCCTTGGGTGTGGCCTTCTGAGCCAGTTTCACAGAACAAATCTGTTTATTAGGGGGATTTGTTCTGCGAAGTTTGGATTCAGTCAAAGGGCTGCACTTGAGTACCTAGAGGGCCACATGTGGCTTTGAGGTCACAGGTTCCCCACACCTGAATTAGGTTATACATGTGCAGTCATGCAGAATGTATCGCCATATTAGTCATGTTGTAAAAGAAAAGACAGAACAAAAAACCAAAACGAAACAAGAAAAACAAAGTAAAAAAAGAGTATGCTATGATCTACATTTAAACTCTATCAGTTCCTTCTCGGTAGATGGACACCATTTTTCATCCTAAGTTCTTTGGAATTATCTTGGATCACTGTATGGCTGAGAATAGCTAAGTTATTCACAGTCGACCGTAGTACAATATTGCTGTTACTGTGTACATTTCACTTCGCATCAGTTCCTGTAAGTCTTTCCAGGTTTTTCTGAGATTTCTTATAGCACATTAGTATTCCATCACCGTCATATACCACAATTTGTTCAGCCATTCTCCAACTGATGGGCATCCCCTCAATTTCTAATTCATGATAGTCTCTTAAAGAGAAGCAGTCCTGGGCTTCTGCTGAATTCTACTAAGTGTCAGTATCTGAGTCACAGCATTATTAAACTGTTGTAGAAAAAAATGATGTAATTTGTGGTGTAGGTTTATATCTGCCAGAAACAATTTTGTTTATTTTAAGATTAACCTAATTCCAAGTCATTTTTGACTTAGAGAGAGATGTCCAAACTGGCATTATCCCCCATGTCCTCTCATGTGATTTTCTGCCCCAAGACAATTTGAGATAACACTTACAGGAATCTTGAACAAGGAAATGACAGTAACATTCTAGAATAGTCACCGCTCAGTTCCTCTTTGGACCACTTCCCCTTAAGAGGTCTTGCTTCGTGATCAATATCTTAACCTTGAATTTCCAAAAGAGAAAACATTATTCTTAAGCGGGTCATGGAGTTTAGGGGTTAGGATGGCAATCATTTTATCTAGACAAGAGTTAAGTTTGGTTATTACCCTTATTTCATTTCAAAGGATGGCCTCCACTTTTGTTCTTTCTACTTTCCTAGAGAGAAAAATCTGGAAAAGGTTTTAGGCTGGATAAATCGTATTTTTAAATATTTCTAGAGAAACTAAAAAGGAGATTTTTAAAAATATGCTTCAGAGCACTAAGATGTCATATTCCAAGCATTGGTGAACAGGCATATAAAGTCATAAGGCTTATTACTGACCCTCCTTCCAGTTATTTCCTCCTGAGGATTACTGGGAACTTTTCCCACCAATATTCTTCTGTCAATGCCATACTTGGAGTCTGACATAGTGTAACAACCTTAAATATCAACTGCAGGTATCTAAGACTGGTTAGGTTCATATTCTATTGTTCATGGGCCCCCATTTTCTTGCTGTGTCTCAACCTCCTAGAGAGACAAAAGATCATATCATAGTAATACAAAAGGGCATTTGCTTAAAATAGAATCACAAGATAAATACAATAAACAACAGATACTCTCACTAACCATTTCTCAGAAAACTCCTCCCAAACTCAAAGTGTGAAGGGTTGTGAGTCTATTTTATCCTTGATCTACACCGCTAAATTAGCACAATATGCAATCTTAGCTAATATAAAAAGGTATATGGGGATGTGCCCTTTGGGTGGCAGTTAGGCGTTAGAGCGGGTACGGTGCTGGTACTAGTCAGGAAGATCTGAGTTCAAATCCAGCCTTAGACACTTAGTAGCTGTGTGACCACGGGCAAGTCACTTAACCTTCATCTGCCTCAGTTTCTTCATCTGTAAAATGGGGGTTATAATAGTACCTACCTTCCAGGGTTGTTATGAGGCTCCAAAGAGACATATTTGTAAAGTGTTTAGCATAGTATCTGGCACACAGTAGGTGCTTTATGTTAACTATTACCATCATTGTTTTAACTCTTACTATCATTATGACTATTTACAATGAAGGCACCAGGATTCCATGCCTTGGATACTATTATCTCCTGCTCCAGAGCAGTGAGTTCTCAGGTGTGCGACTGTTTTTTCCTGATACAGAAGGGGCAAAAGCTTCAAAGTGTGACCACATCAAAGTCTGAAAGTCTAGTCCTATCTTGATCATAGAGACAGCTATCAATCTCTGTCACCCCAAACAGGGAGAGATGGAGCTTAGGGAACAGTCCATGGTTCTGGAGCTGTTCTCTCTTTCTGTTCAAGCCCACTTGGCTCTTTCCAAGGTCCCTACATTTCATCTGCTGTTATCCAGAAGCTCTTCCTATCTATCACCACAGGTTTCTTTTCTTCCTATTCTGGCTCCTTTTCAGTCACTAGATGGAAAAAAAAATAGCCACCTCTCATTTCCTGACCTTATCATCGGCTGTGAAATGTGTATATCCCAAGCTATAGCAAAATTCCGTTTTTTTTTTTTAGAGGGGAGCTGACAAAGTCTAGGGGAGGGGCTGATTAAAAGAGTTACCTGATTAAACCCCCTGCCTTATCCTGGGAAGGGTGGGCAACAGGCTGGAGATTAGGGGGTGGGGTCTGTGGTCCCACATTATAGTCAAGATCAACCTAGGCAACCAATTTTCCTTCTTCTCCCTCAGCTCCCTGGGTGGGAATCATGGATCTGGGACTTCTGAGGCTCGTGGATTTGCCCCAGGGCAAGAACAAGGCCCTTCGGGGAAACCGAAGAAGCAGTTTTGTACCCGCCACTCGACGCCAGCGAGAGTTCATGCCAGAAGAGAAGAAAGATACCACATACTGGGAGAAGAGGCGTAAGAACAACGAGGCGGCCAAGAGATCCCGGGAGAAGCGGCGCTTGAATGACGTGGCCGTAGAAGGACGGCTGGCCGCTCTCAAGGAGGAGAATGCCTCGCTCCGGGCTGAGCTAATGGCTCTCAAGTTTCACTTTGGCCTGCTGGGCCCTGGCACACCCCATGCCCTCCAGGCCTTGCTGTGGAGCTGCCCCTGGCTGGCCTCTCGAGGCCCTGAGGGGAAGCTAGCCCAAGCAGATAGAGGCCCGCTCAGGCCATGCAGCCCAGACCCCAAGGAGCTGTTCTGGAGGGATTATGGTAGTTCCCACAAGGTGGTTGGTCTGGGCTCCCCAGGGCTCTCTCATGAGCTATCATCTCCAGACCCCAAAAGGCCAGACTCAGCTGTCTGCTCCCCAGCTTTCTTTAGCTGCCATCTATCAGATGGGCACACCACGCAGCTGCCTCTGCTGGAACCCAGCCTTAGGTGGGGGCCACCAGTGCCAACTGGGCAGAGAAAGAGCTCTGGGCACTGGATCTTGGACAACAATGATAGACCCTTGGTGGCAAAGTCTGGTTCTGCGGTACCATCCTCTGGAACACCTTTCCCCCATCTTGGGGACAGACCCAGGACTACAGCTCAGTCCTCCCTGCCCCATAAACTTCGGATCAAGTCCCGGGCCCTAGCAGATTGGGAGGACAATTCTTCTAATTCCTTCTGAGATTCCCTACCTCGATAAGGGACAGAGGGGCAGGTTAAGGGACCCAAGAGCAAGGGGAATGGCAGATAGAGAGTAGAATGAGGGGGCAGAAATCTAGATGATGCCTATGGGTGTACCAGGTTGCCAGGGCCAAAGGAGACCCACATATTCCCTCTTTCTCCCATGAGGTTTCCCTGGGGCACAACAATTCAGCTCCTGCCCCAGTACTGAGGCAATCAGTCCCTGAGGCTGAGTATCTTCATTCAGATCTTTCTGGTAGATGAGCCCCCAAGTCCCAGCCCTGCACTTATGATGACCAATACCCCTCCAAAGGTGCTCTGTCCCATTGGGTCTGGCATCTCCAGGGAGAATCCAGTGTCTTGGGAGGAAAGCAAAGTGGAGTAGAAAGGGCACTCTTCTGGGAGTTAGCAGAGCCCTAGATTCAATTCCCAGTCCAATGCCATGTGACCACTTACCTCTCTAAACTTCCATTGCCTTCATCTGTGAAATGGGGATAATATACTTGTAATATCTTCCCTCACAGGACCGTGGGAAAAATCAGTTGAGATAATAAGAGCCAAGCATTTTGCAAATTCTATAGAAGGTGCTTGACCTGGGAGTCTGCGAACTTTAAAAAACCTGTATTTTGGTTCCTGTGTTTCAATAGAATTTGAATCCTTTGTATTTTCTCTGTATTTCATTTTATGCATTTAAAAACCTGACTAGACTTTAGCAGCCTGCCGGAGGGGTCTGGGGCACAAGAAAGGTCAACCCCCCTGCTGAATAGAATGTCAGCTGCTATTATTACCAAGCACTTGGGAGCCCAGAGAGGATCTGGGGCCCTGGAGAAGGCCTGGGTTCAGAGAGAAACCCCACAGAGATTTCCAGATGAGTGATGCTGCACCTGTCACCTCCTGGGGAGGATGCTGACCTACTTGAGGAAGGTGGTTTTTGGTGGCAAATGCCAGGCCGTGAGCCAGAGAGTGAGCCAGGTGTCAAACACTGAGTAATCTAGATAACTGTGGAGTGTAGAATGTAGTGACAGTTCTCCTGCCCCTTGGATTTCTCCCTTTTATACATACCTAGGGGCCGCTAGGATAGAGTGGACAGAGTGCTGGGCCTGGAGTCGGGAAGATCTGAGTTCTAATCCAGTCGTGGACTCTTATTAGCTGTGTGACCCTGGGCAAGTCACTTAATATCTGTTGGCCTCAGTCTGTAAAATGGGGTTAATAAGAGCATTTCCCTCCCAGGGCTGTTGTGAGGACCAAATGAGATAATAATTGTAAAGCGCTTAGCACAGTGCCTGGCACAGATACAGTAACATTTGTAGAGTGAGAATTGTAGAACTATAGTGAGAATTATAGAAATATAGAAATACAGTAAGAACTATAGAAATATGGAAATACAGTAAAAACTATAGAAATACAGTAAGGACTATAGAAATATAGAAATACAGTGAGAACTATAGAAATATAGAAATACAGCAAGAACTGTAGAATTATTGAAATACAGTAAAAACTATATAAATATAGAAATACAGTAAGAACTATAGAAATATACAAATACAGTAAGAACTATAGAATTATTGAAATACAGTAAGAACTATTTAACTATAGAAATACAGTAAGAACTATAGAAATACAGAAATACAGTAAAAACTATATAAATATAAATATACAGTAAGAACTATAGAAATATATTATGTATTAGCTGCTCTGCTGCTGTTTTTATACCCCAGGGAGACATTCCATTAGCCTATTGACCCTGCCTCCTTCCCCATCTGTGCAGAACACCAACTTCTATAAGAGGCCCCTCCCACTCCTTCCTGGGAGTCTGCTAAAGTCTTCCTCGTCTTTCTCTGAATCTCCTCAAGCCCTGCTCTTCCAAGCCCCATGCTGAGCCTCTGGGCTTAGATAAGACTTCCCCTAGCCCTTTCCTCAAAATCTCCTCTGAGAACAAAGCTGGCCGGATGGGAGAATGGGCTGTGTGTGTTGGGAGGTGGAGTAAGGTCCCCCACTAACAATGGGTAAATAGGGGTTCATTCTGCCTGGGTTTGCTCCTCTTCCCAGGGCTCTGACCTGCCTAGTGGCAGCCTAGCTATGTAGCTCAGTGAATCTCACAGCATTAGGCCTGAATTCAGGACAACCTGAGTTCAAAATGAGCCTCAGACATTTGCTATCCGTGTGACCCTGGACAAGTCACTTAATCTCTGTCAGCCTCAGTTTGACCCCTGAAGAAGCACAGCCCCTGTAACCAGAGATGAGGAGAGGCACCACCTAGACCCTGCCTGCTGCCCTAGGCAGGGACATTAGAAGTAGAAGAAAGAGCCACCACACTGTCTGTGGCTGTGGCCTATATTCATGGAGAAAGGGCTATCTAGATGCCCTGAGAAAACCAGCAACGAAGATATAAAATCATCGGCTGCCTTTCACACCTCCCCCTGGCCCTGACCAGAGGAGCAGGGCAGCACCCCTTGGCCTTAGAGCCGTTGGGTCTAGGCCTGGGAATTGGTTCTTGGTGTCTCTTGGGGAGACCCATAGCCATGCTAACCCTCAGAGCCCAGGAGCTGACAAAACAGTAGCGTCATGACCTACAATGACAAATGGACTCCACCTTCCCAGGCTCCTGACAGGCTTTCTCTCTTCTAGTCTCCGCTCCTTCCTCCCCATCTCCCTTTCAGTTCTTCCTTCTACTTTCTCGTGGTCTCTTCTTCTTCTCTAGGCCTCTCATTTTCCCTCTTCTTTCTTTCCCAACCTTCTCTCTTCTCTGCATCCCCTTTCCCATCTGTTAGTGACTGATGTTGCTCCCCTAACAGTAACCTGTTGGAAATTAAGAATTAACCCAGAGCCAGACCTAACCCTAGAGACTCTCCTTGGCCCTGGCCCTGGGTCTGGCCTACTGCCTCCATCTCATGCCTGCCTACTTCCCTGGGGGCAGTAACACCTCCAGATCCTGCTAGGGCAAGGTCCAGTCGATGGACCTTAAGCCAATCCATCAATAGGGACCTTCATAGGGACCTTCCACTCCAACCTTGTCTTCAGCTCCAACTCGATTCAGTTAAATTCAACAAGAATTTATCATCAAGCGGCCAGGTGGGCAGTCGTCCTGGTGAATATCAGGCCACTGGACCCACATGGCTCTGGAGGAGAAAGTGAGGCTGGTGACCTTGCACAGCCCTCCCTCACTCTAATGGCAAGTCATGTCATCATCTCCCTCTTCGAGAAGGAAGGACAAACACAACAACAACAACCAGAATGCTGGGCCTGGAGTTAACATACAACCTCAGACACTTACTAATTGTGTGTCACTTAACGAGTCGCTTAACATCTGTGTGCCTCAGTGTCCTCATGTGAAAGATGGGGATCATAACAACACCTTCCTCTCAAGGTTGTCATCAAGCGAGATCATTTTTGTAAAGCTCTTAGCACAGTGTTCGGCACATAGTAGGTGCTATATAAATGCTGGCCGCTATTAATTAATATTAATATTCCCATGTGCAAAGGAAGCAATATGGAGCAGCAGATAGAGGGAAGTCAGGAAGATTTGGGTTCAAGCCCTGCTTCCTACAGGTATTGGGTGTGACCCTGAGCAAGTCATTTAACCATTCAATGCTCTGGCAACCCTCTAGGACTCCAAGGTACAGACTAGTTTCGGTTCTGCATGGGAGAGGGAGTTTCTATACCAGGAGTTTGGACGTGGGATAGGCCTTGAAGAGGATAGGGTTTGAAGAGCCCATCCTACATGGGAAGGTACTTTGGGTATGATGTTAGCCAAAGCCCAGAGGCAGAATAGAGTCTGGCTGAAGAAAAGGGTGTCTGTAGGGAAGCTAAGGAACATTAGGTTGCAGAAAGAGGTAAGGGACAGATATTTGGGATCCTAGAGACCAAACTTAGGAGTCTGGAGTTGCCTTGGCCCCCTGGCCTGCCTGTGTGTGGTATCATCTGGTGCCTTCCCCAAGGGATGACAGTCAGCTTAGCCAGGAGTGAATAAAACAGGAAACCCCTCCCTCTGCCCCCTCCCCCCAAGGCCTAGAAGTGGTGGTTGGTGGGGTAGGGGGTGGTGGTGGAGGAGCTGTGAAATCACAGTGGAGCTGGGAAGGAGGCGTGGAGAGGGTGGGGTGGTGGGTAGGAGGACAGCGATGACAACATTTCTCAGAATTTACAATTGTGAGCTGGCCGGGGGAGGGAGGGAGTGACGTGGATCTCTGAGACCTGGGGCCCATGTGGGTCCCCAGGGGAGGTCCCACTCTTCTAATTAGGCAAGCTCCCTCTTTGGACTTTCTAATCTTCTCCCCACCTAGTGGGGAGGTGGGGAAAGGAAAGGAGGGAAGGAGCTCCGGAGGATGTATCTGTCAGCTGGATGACTTTAGATGGACCTACAACCTCAGTTCGACTGAGATGCTGGGCAGCCCCTCCATCCCTGAACCCCAGGACCCATCTCTGGTCCCTGCCTCTCCCCTAATTCCTATCCCTGACTCAGCTCTACTTCCAGGACCTGATCCTGCCCTTTCCCTGGCCCCTAGTGTGACTGTGCCCTGAGCTCAGGGCTGTGACATGACTCTGGGAAACTGGATGTGGGAGGACTCCTTGGAGACAGATAGACCAAGTCTCATCTGTCAAGAGGAAGGGGAGGGGAGGGGAGGGAAGGAGGTGAGGAAAGTCACAGAACCCAACCTCCTGAAGACAATTCCTATGGGTGTGCTTGTGTGTGTGCCCAAAGGGCAGCCTCCATGTGCACCCCCTGAGAACACTGAGGTAATACATAGACACATGCTGAAAGCTGATCTAGAAATACGTGCCCAAACACGTGCACCTAGAAACACTCCCGGGGTATATCTGTTGTATATATACCACATATATGTAGTTGTATATATATAAGCATGCACATGGACCAATGGTGTGATAGTAAATGTTTAACAACTGGCTCTCCAAGAGTTCCAGGCAGACTTGGAGGTTTAATTTGCATTATTAACATTTTCTCTACTTAAATCTGATCAACAAAACAACAAACCCAGCCCTTCTTTATAGTCTCTGTTTATTTCAGAGATGTAAGTACTTGTGATGAAAAATTTAACAACCAGCTCAGTAGGAGCTGTCTCTAGTAACCTGTGATATGGACGCATATTCACAAGAATGTACAAATGTGCACATACAGGGCAATACAAACATGCACACACATATATACATACACAGATAATTAGGCAAAACCAAGCATGTACTTTAGAGCTGGGAGAGGAAGAAAGAAGTCAAACTTCAGCCCTTCCTTTCACTGAGGCCATGGGAGGGAAAATGACTTGTAAATGAGATTCGGATTTTGGAGGTCGAGGTGATGGACTTGGCCCTTGATACCCTATGGGGAGGGGGGAAGGATGCAGAGGTGGCTTTGATGGCTGGGAGTCACTTACTGTTCACCTTTGGTCATTAGTGGGTGCAAACCCAGGCCTTGAGCACAGACAGATTGAGTCAAGGGCCACCTGGGGCAAACGAGAAACTGCGGTTCCCTCTACACTCTCCCTAGTTTTTCAGCTGACTACTTTTCTCCAGCCCCCTCCTCTTATGTTCTTCTCCTGTCTGGGCAGAAGCATCTGGGTTCTGGGTTCATCACTCTATGCTCTTCTCACTGAGCTCAGCTGGGTTAGGGTCTGGGAAAAACTGGGCTCTAGACTCTAGATGGCCAGAACTCTAGGCTTCAAGTTCTAGATTTGGCTTTGGTTCTAGACTGGGTTCTGGGCTCTGGGCTCGCTTTGGTCACTGGCCTGGGCTGGACTTTTGCTTGAGCCTCAGGCAACCTTAGCAAGTAGAAATCAGACAAGATCAGGTGGGGCTGAGGGAGCCAGGGGGTTCCTGAGGTCCCAGCTCACACTTTATAGACTTGAGGGTTCAGCTGAATAATAAGAAAAGACCCTCCTCATCTCCCCTCACTCCAGAATTGCCTCCCCAGGTCCCCAACAGCATTCTAGTTTTCTTCCTCAGAGAAGGACTAAAAAGCCTTCCTCAGAACCCTTGGGGTCCCCCACCACCACATACACTTGGAAGTGGGCTGGGGAGATGGTTCTGCTGAAAACCACAGCTCTCATTTCTAGCCTGAGTTCTGACTCAGAGGCAGGAGGTTGGTAGTTTGAGTGAGAAGAATCCCAAGGGGGAGGTGGGGAAAGGAAAGGAGGGAAGAAGCTCCGGAGGATGTATCTGTCAGCTGGATGACTTTAGATGGACCTACAACCTCAGTTCGACTGAGATGCTGGGCAGCCCCTCCATCCCTGAGCCCCCAGAGGGAGGCTACCTGTGGTTTGCTCCTCAATTATGCAAATCATCCAACATTAACAAAGAAATCCTAGTCCCAGGTCTAGTCGATTTCTCAGATGACCCCAGACCAGTAACTAATAGACCAGGGATGGAGAACCTTCGGCCTCGAGACCACATGTAGCCCTCTAGGTCCTCAAGTGCAGCCCTTTGACTGAATCAAACTTCACAGAACAAATCCCCTTAATAAAAGAATTTGCTCTGTAAAACTTGGACTCAGTCAAAGGGCTGCACTTGAGGACCTAGAGGGCCACATATGGCCTAGAGGCTGAAGGTTTTTTATTACCCCTGTAACAGACCCTCTCAGACAAAATTACTGTTCAATCCCTTTCAACTCAACCAGTTGTTCTTAATCTTCTCTGCTGCACTCTGTGCCCTCTCCCTGCTCCCTCTCCCCGAGTCTGTGTTCATCTTGGTTCTGAGAAAAAACAAAGAAAACAGATTCTGCAGAAATAACCTAATCCAATCCCCTCATTTTATAGATGAGGAAACCAGACCCACAATAGGAAAAGAAATTGACTAAGGTTACAAAGCTGATAATTGTCTATTTTAATTAATTTTTCTTTTTAACCAGCTGCAAGCTCAGTTGTTTTCACCTGGTGAATGGGCACATGCGGTCAGCACTGTCTACATTTTGGTACCCTGGGAAAAGCCCTAGTTGCCCAATCCAAGTTATAGCTCTAATCATGATGTCTTGATTCTTTTTTAATGTCAAAAAGTCTGCCATCTCCCACATGATGGCAGTTGTACAATTGGTCAATGTTGATTGAGAAACTACACATTAAGTTTATACCAGGAATGCTAGGTTGATTCAACATAAGAAGGGCTGTAACTATAATATACCATTGCAATATAAATAATAAAAACCATATGGTTAAGTCAATCAACACTGAAAAGGCTTTTGACAAAGTCCAAAATCTATTTCTATTAAAAACTCCAGAAATCATAGGAATAAATGAATCTCTCCTTAATATAGTCAATAGTATTTATCTAAAACCAACAGCAAACATTTCACATAATGGAGAAAAGTTCAGAGACCTTCCCAATAAGATTAGGGGTAAAACAAGGATGCCTCTTATTACCAGCACTATTTAACATAGTCCTAGAAATGCTAGCTATAGTCATAAGATAAGAAAAAATTGAGGTAATAAGCATAGGCAAAGAGGAAATAAAATTATTGCTTTTTGCAAATGACATGATGCCGTACTAGGAGAATCCTAGAGACAGTGAGAAATCAATTGAAATTATAATTTCAGCCTTCCTATATATACCAACAAAACTCAGCAGGAAGATCTAGAAAGAGAAATTACTTTCCAAATAGAAAAGCTATAAAGTATTTAGAAGTCTACCTACCAAGATTCATCCAGGGATGGTGTGAATCTAACTATGAAAACCTATTTACAGAAATAAAGACAGATCTAAGTGGAGAAATATTAATTGCCCATGGATAGGTCAAGTCAATATACTAAAAATGACAATGTTACTTAAATTAACTTATTTATTCAGTGCTTTACCAGTCAAAGTGTCCAAAGAATATTTTATAGAACTAGAAAAAACATAAAATTCATATAGAGAAACAAAAGGTCAAGAGTCTCAAGAGTAATAATGAAAAAAAAAAGTGGGAAGGAAGGGGGACTATTAGTACCAGAACTCAAACCACAATAATCATTAGAATAATTTGGTATTGGTTTTAAAAAAAGGTCAGAGGAACAGATTAGGTAATACAGAAGCAAACAAATATTAGCATAATATTTATTCAATGAACCCAAAGACCCCAGCTTCTGGGGGAAGAGTTCACTATCTGACAAAAACTTCTGGGAAAACCAACCAATGGTCTTGCAGAAATTCTGTTTAGATCAATATCTCACACCGTACAATAAGAAAAAGCTCCCAATGGATACATAACTCAGGTATAAAAGGTCACACCACAAACAATTTAGAGGAGCAAAGAAGAAATTACATTTCGTATCTATGGATGGAGAAATAGATAATGACCAAACAGGTGATAGAAAGGATCACGTAACACAAAATGGACAATTTTGACTACACAAAATTAAAAAACTTTTACAAAACAAGCCTAACATTATAAAAAAATAGAAGGGAAACAGATAACTGGGGTGGGGCGGGGGTGGAAACTTCAGCAAGTTTCTCTGATGAAAGTCTTATATCCAAGATACATAAGGAACAAATTTATCAGACTAAGCCATTTTCCAATGGATAAATGATCACAAGATATGAATAGGCACTTTTGAAAGGAAGAAACCCAAGCCATTAACAATCAAATGAAAAATGTTCTAAATCACTAATAATTAGCGAAATGAAAATGAAAGTATTCGAGTTTCTACCTCATACCTATCAGATTGATAAAGATGACAAAAGTGGAAAATGACAAACATTGGAAGGTCTGGGGGAAAACTCGATGTGGTAGAGCTGCAAATTGGTCCAGCCGTTCTGGAAAGCAGTTTGGAACTATAAGCAGAGAGTTACCAAACTGTGTATACTCGTTGACCCAGTTGTACCCCTAATGGTTGAATATCTAGTGGTAGTTAGAATATCTAGTGGTAGTTAGTGGGTAGAACTCTGGGCCTGGAGTCAGGGAAACTAAGCTTAAATTTGACTTCAGATACTCACTAGCTGTGTGACCCTGGGCAAGTCACTTAATGTCTACTTGCCTCAGTTTCCTCAGCTGTAAAATGGGGGAGATATTAGCTCTTGGGATCATATTTGTAAAGGACTTAGCACAGTGCCTGGCACATAGTAGGTGCTATAAAAAGGTAGCCATTATTATTATTATAATTTCCCCCCTCCCCCAAGAAAGAAAAGAAAAAAAAAGGAAAAGGATCTTTGTACGCAAAGACATAGCAGCTCTTTTCATGGCAAGCAAAAATTAGAAACTAAGGGGGAAGAGTATCCTATTGAGGAATAGCTAAGCGAATCATGGTTTATAACATTTATAGCAGCTAACATTTATATATGGTTATCCCTTCCACAATGTAAGGGTTACGGGCACGGTGACCCTGTGATCTGGAAAATCTGTGTAAAATCTTTTGGCCCTCTCTTCCTACCAGAGAAGAAGTCTGAATTACTATGGAATTAAAAGATAAAATATGATATCATACAATAGTATTCATATATTTTATGCATTTCTGAGTTTTTAAACTTCTCCTGTGTTATCTACCGGCCTTTGAGTGTCATCTGTGGCTTCCATAAAGCTCCCCCAAAATTCCCATCTCATTTCCTATGCCGACCTGCGATATATCAAAACCGCGATGGGGAACGTCGCTATGGGGAAGGGATAACTGTATGGCATTTGCTATGCGCAAGGCATTGCGCTAAATGCTTTACAATTATTATATCATTTGACCCTCACAACAACCCTGGGAGGGAGGAGTTGTTATTATCTCCATCTTACAACTAAGGCAAACAGAGCTCAAGTGACTTGCCCAGGGTCAAACAGCTAGTGGATGTCTGAGGTCAGATTTTAATTTAGGTCTTCCTGACTCCAGAGCCAGGGCTCTATCGACCACATGCCCTTGCTGCCCCATGAGTGTAATGGAGTATTACTGCGCCGTAAGAAATCAAATGGACAATTTCAAAGGTAACTGGAATGACCTCTATGAACCGATACAGAGTGAAGGGAGCAGAACCAGGAGAACAATTTACATACTAGAGAAAAACAACTTTGAATGATGAGAGAACTCTGGTCAAGGCAAGGATGAGCCACGAATCCAAAAGAAAGATGAACTGTGAGGATGAAACATGTTGCTTACTTTCTGCCAGAGAGGGAATAAGGTTGAAATGCAGAAAAAAGAAAAAAACCACATGCTTCAGTGGGAATTTATTTTGCTGGATTTTGCAATGTATTTAGGGCTTTATTAGGTTTTATAAAATTTGATTAATGGGGAGAGGTGGAGGAGGGACATAGTGAAAATACTTTTTCATAAAAAAAAACTTTTTTAGAAAAGTTAAGAAAAAGAAACTAAACATTGACAAAATAAATTGCTATGCATTTGTCAATGTTTTTACCTCCACGATTTATTAGCCACAACAGGAAATATGTATAAAATAGTAACACGCATGCAAAGCATACAGTATAGTCAGTCGGGGAACTCTATTTGTTTATGTATCTGTTCCACTAAGTAGCTCCGTCTGTTGAGCTGGGGCTGGATAAATGGGACTGGAGTCGCCGAGCAGCAGCTGGGTGATTCTCGGCAGGCAGGCAGGCAGGCAACAGGAATGTATTAAGCACTTATGGTGTACCAGAAACCCATCAGTTTAGGGCCAAGTGTTCTCTGATCTTCCTTCTCATTTTGAGATGCTGTGATTCCGTGATCAAAATGATACTATCTGGGGTGCCTTTAAGTAGCAGGGCTGGGATTCACACCTTCAGTTTCCTCATCTGTAAAATGGAAATGGTAATTACACCTGCGTCCTGGGGTTGTTGTAAAGATCAAATGGGATAATATAAATAAAGCATTTTGCATTTTACTGCTAGTAAATATACACCATTATTACTATTTTTTTTATTATTATGGGATAGGGGGTCCAGCATTGTAACCTAGGTGACACAGAGGATAGAGTGCCAGGCCTGGAGTCAGGAAGACTTATTTTTTCTGAGATCAGATCTAACCTCAGACACTTGCTAGTTGTGTGACCCTGAGCAAGTCTCTTTACCCTGTTTGCCTCAGTTTCCTCATCTGCAAAATGAGCTGGAGAAGGAAATGGCAAACCATGCCAGTATCTCTGATAAGAAAATCCCAAATGGGGTCATGAAGAGTTGGACACAACTAAAATGACTGAACAACAACAAATTGTGATTTTACTGAAATAGAGAACTGTTGAATGAGGAAAGTCACTCTATATTGTACTAATGCAAGAAAGCAGCTTCTCTGCAACATCATCTTAGCACTGGAAGACGAAGTGATTTGTCCAGGGTGAGACAGTCAGTGTGTGTCACAAGCTCACCTTGAATGCAGGCCTTCCCAGCCCCAAGGCCAGCTCTCTATCCATGACAACAGAGTGAAGGCTTCTGGGGCTGCTTTCAAGGGCAGCAGAGATGGAGAGATCAGTATCACTGGTAATAGTCTAGGCAGGGAGGGGAAGAGGAAGCCCAGGAAGGTGGGAGGGGGGAGTTGGACACAGAGGGAGAGCAGATGGACTTGTTTGTGCTATTTTAGAAGGGAGCGGGGGCAGATACTGTGGTTTGGGGTGTTCGAGGAGCAGGTCACGTCCCCACGGGAGGAAATACAACTAATCAAGCTAACCAGACAAGTAGCTCCGGAGCCCAGTCTGCAAGGACCCTCAACTCCAGCCCCATCCTCAGCTTCAGCCTGACACCCTCCCATTCCCCACTAGGGACTCCTGCCTTTCTCTGGCTAGCCAGCCGGCCCAGGAAATCCATCCAGGACCTAGGGACCAACCTTTGCTTACAGAGGCCCTCTCCTCATCCCATCCTGTGGGCTGACTAGATTCCATCCATTTCCATAAACATGTATTAGATAGATATCTCCTGCATAAGATCATAGACATAGGACCAGAAGGTATTAGAGAGGCCATCAATTCTACCCTTACTTGTTGGGAATGTTTTAAAGGGGCTCTTGTTCAAGGATGAGCTGGTCTCTGGAATCCTTTCCAAGGCTGAGATTCTACGGTCATCTGACAATCCAGAATCTGCATTTTTAATTTTTTATTCATTTTAAGTTAAATACAAAAAAGACAAAAAAAGGAACATTTCCATGTACATAGCACAATGTATAGAGAGGATTCAATACCTAACCATGAATTTCCATTTCAGACTATTCACTTAAAAAAAAACCCAGCCACGTAATAAATACTATTCATTGTTTTCAAAGCTACCCTACTTTTCTGTGCTTCCTTCTAAGTTTTCTTTAGTTCTCTGCCGTGCTTTTTTTCTCCCTCCCTCCACATTCCACTCTAAAGAAAGCTACAATTAAATACAACTCTGTGTGTGTGTGTGTGTGTGTGTGTGTGTGTGTGTGTGTAAAACCATACTATATATACTTCTCTTTATCAATCTTTCTCTGGAGGTAGATAGCATCTTTGTAGTTGGCTTGAGTATTTATGGTACTCAAGATGAATTAGTCATTCAAAGTTGTTCTTAGGACAAAATTTCTTTACTATGTACAACATTCACTTGGTACCGCTCATTTCACTTTTCATTATTTCATGCAAATCTTTTCATGTTTTTCTGAATTCAATGAGCTCATCGTTTCTTATAGCACAGTAATATTCTATCACAATCATATATCACAACTTGTTTAGCTATTCCACAATAGAAGGGCATCTATCATTTTAGTTAATCTGATAGGTGTAACATGATATCTCTAAGTTGTTTTAATTTGCATTTCTCTAATCAATAGTGATTTAGAGTGTTTTTCACATGACTATATATAATTTTGAATTCTTCATTGAAAAACTGCCCGTTCATATCCTTTGCCAATTTATCACTTGGGGAATGACTCAGATTCTTATAAAATAGAAAAAGTTCTTTATGTACTTGAGAAATGACACCTTTATCTGAAAAACTGTCTATAAATTTTTTTTCTAAATCTTCTGCTTTCCTTCTAATCATTGGTAACATTGGTTCTATTTGTACAAAACCTTTTCAATTTAATATAATCAAAATTATCCATTTTATACCTTACCCTTCACATTTTATAGAACAGAAAACTGAGGCCCATTGATTTGAGTTCAAGTCCTCTGATATCACCCAAGGCACTGTGCTTGGTACTGGGAATGCAATGATAATTGGGATGCTGCTCTCAAGCTGAATCTGAGAAAGGGAAGATCTAAGCAAATAATATGATATTAGAGAGTGTGGAAGGCAATATGACATAGTAGAAAGTCAAGTCAAGTCAAATCAACAAGCATTTGTTAAGCACCTACTGCATTCTAGGCACTGTGCTAGGTTCCAGGCACTGTGCTAAGTGCTAGGGATATAAAGAAAGGCAAAAGATAGTACCTGCTCTCAAGGAACTCACAATCTAACGGGAGAGACGATATGCAAACAACTATACATGAGAACAAGCTATTACAAGATAAATCGGAAGTGATCAACAGAGGGAAGGCACAGAGATTAAGGAGGATTGGAAAAGGCTTCGTGTAGAAATGGTATTTTTAGCTGAGACCTGAAAGAAGTCAGGGAAGCCAGAAGGCAGAGGGAGAAAGTTCAAAGTATGGGGGGCAGCTAACGAAAATGCATGGAGTTGAGAGATGGGGTATCTTGTGTGAGTAATAGCAACTAGGCCAGTGTAGCTGAACTGAAAAGTACATGGGGGTGGGAAGGGAAGGAGTAAGGTGTAAGGCGCAAAAATATTGGAAAGGATGGAAGGTAGCAAGGCAGGTAGGTGGCTCGGTAGATAGTGTACCAGGCGTAGAGTCAGGGAGATTTATCTCCCTGAGTTCAAATACAGCCTCAAATACTTCCTAGGGCATGTCATTTAACCCTGTTTGCTTCAGTTTCCTCATCTGCAAAATGAACTGGAGAAGGAAATGGCAAACCACTCCAGTATCTCTGCCAAGAAGAGTTGAAGAGTGACAAAGAGTCAGTCACAACTGAAAACAACTCAGCAGCTACAAGGAAGGTACCAAACTATGAAAGGTTTTAAAATCCAAATAGGATGTTATATTTGATTCTGGAGTTGGTAGGGAACTGCTGGAGTTTATCCATTGGGGGATGGGATGGGGTGGCTGGGATGGTGATAAGGTCAGACTTATACTTTAGGAAGACTGCTTTGACATCTGAGTGGAGGAGAGACTTGTCTATTGCAATAGTCCAGGCTTGAAGCCTGGACCAAAGCCTGGACACTTGCAGCGTCAGAGGAGAGAAGGAGGGGTGGTGTGTACAATAGAGATGTTACCAAGGTAGAAATGTCAGGTCATGGTAAATAAGAGTGAGGAATCAAGAATGTTATCTAAATGTTAGGTGCTAGTATTATGGGCCTAGATGGATGGGAAGATGATGATACCTTCAGCAATAACAGGGAAGTTAGGAATAGGGGAAGGTTTTGGAAAAAAGAGAATGAGTCTTGTTTTGGACACATCGATTTTAAAATGTCCACAACACATCGAGTTCAAGATGTCTAACAGATAGTTAGAGATGCGAGACTGGAGGTCAGGAGAGAGTTTAGGGCTGGAAAAATAAATGTAAACATTATCCATTGAAGGATGATAGTTGAATCTATGGAAATGGATGAGATCACCAAGTGAATTAACAGTATAGAAGAAGAAGAGGAGAGAGCCCAGGACAGATCCTTGAGGGACCCTCACAGTTACTGGACATGATGCGAATGAAGGTCCAACAAAGGAGACAGTTCATACATGAAGGAGGAGAATTAGGAGACAGCAGTGTCCCAAAAACTCAGAGAAAAGAGTATCAAGAGGAAGAGAGTGGGGCAGCTAGGTGGCGCAGTGAATAGAGCCCTGGCCCTGGAGTCAGGAGGACCTGAGTTCAAATCCGGCCTCAGACACTTGACACATTTACAAGCTGTGTGACCTTGGGCAAGTTGCTTAACTCCAATTGCCCTGCCTTCCGTCTTCGAAGAAGAAGAAGAAGAAGAAGAAGAAGAAGAAGAAGAAGAAGAAGAAGAAGAAGAAGAAGAAGAAGAAGAAGAAGAAGAAAGTGATTAACAGTGTTAGAGGCTGCATAAAGGCCAAGAAAGATGAGGATTGGGAAAAGGCCATTGGGTTTGGTAACTAAAGAGTTATCGGTAACTTTGGGGAAATCCGGATTTGGAGTCAGAGGAAATAGGAAGGCAGAATTTATGATTTCAAAGAGAATCTCATATGTGCCTAAAAGGTCTGGAACCGCAGGATATAAGGAATTCTCTAGGCAGAAGGCAGGAGAACTAAAGCATGTGTTTACACTCCACAATAACAAGCCCACAAACCAGCGTCCCCATTTTGATATTTTCATCAAAAGCTTCCAGGCCCAATAAGTCCGCCTTACAAGGGTAACCAGGAGGCCACAGAGAAGTGAGATGGTATAAGGCAAAATCGTATACATGCTTCCCCTCTATGGTAAGAAGATTACCCACTAGCCTCTAGTCAGCTCTGCTACCGGCAGCTCAGCTTCGGCTATAGGCGTCTCTGGCTCCAACCGGAAAAGGAAAGGAGGATCTTCAAGCTGTCCTCTCCCCTCTTATAGAGTTTTTGACATCATCAAGCGCCGCCTGAACAACCAGGGCCAATTGGTTCTTGACTTGGCCCCTCCCCCTAGCGTAGACCACATTAACACACCTCCCCTCAGCCAGTCCCACGACTCATCACACAAGAAGCTCTCCGATCCCTGGCATGGTCGCTGGGCCTCCTGCCCCGGAAGAGCAAGCCTCAGCATCCAGGGAAGCTCAACGAGGCAAGCTGAGTCATTCAAAGAAAACAAAGTCCATTCTGGCTACACTCCACCCCTCACAACGTTCTAGGATGCACAATGCCAGCTTGATTCATTTCCCTGACTGCCCCTCAGTTTCTTCATCCGCAAAATAAATGGTCCTAGAATTTTAACACTAGAAGGGATTTCTGAGGCCAGCTCCTCCCTGAACAAGGATCTCCTTGACAACATCTTCAACTAGCTTTCTCTTGAAGACCTCGAGGGAGAGGGAACTCACTACCTTTCTAGGCAGTACACTCCACTTTGGAAGACCTTCCGAGGTTAGGAAGAGTTATGGGATATGTGTGTGCCCAACTGTGAAGGGAGGGTATTTGGTTAATAATTACATTGTCCTATTGACATATTCCAAAAGTAATAGTGGGGAGGGGACCATATATGGATTGGAGACAAAATGATGAATGGAGTCGGGCATGAAAACAAAGAATCAGTACAATGCAACTGAAACATTTGGAAGAGACAGATGAAGGATTAGTTCCTGCCAAATGAATGAGGTTTGGACCCAAAGTCTTTTTCACACTGAACTTTTGTGTAGTTATTTTTCAGTCGTGTCTGTGTGTTGGTAAGCAGAATGGGCTCCTTAGCACTTAGTTCAACAAATGCCCTTGAATAGTTTGGCTTTTGTTCCCTTTGAGTAATTCATTGAGCCTTACTAGGTGCTAAGCCCCAGGCCCAAACCCCTATTAGGTGTAAAACCTTAGTGGGTGTGGATTGGCAGCTAAGGTGGGGCCCAAGGTGGGGCTAACTCCAGGGAGGGCCTAGTTTACATGTCTGGGAGAGCAGAGGCTCTTAGACCACATGGGTTTAAGTCCGCCTCTCTGTGACGATTCTAGGTCACGTGGGTGAGTCGTATGTGTGATTCACCCCTGACGCTGAAAAGATATAAAAACCAGGGGTTGGCTGTTTGTTCTTTGGAGCTCCTTACCGCAGCAGTGGTGGCATGTGACTCTGGGCCAGCCCTTGTTCTGAGCTCCTGGGCTGAACCTAGATGTTGGTAACTATGAATTGTATTGGGTCTGTCTGTGGATGTTTGTAATTTTTTTGTATTTTGTTCTGAAGTTCAGGATGCTGGCTTTTTCCCCTGAACTAGTGAATGCTAGTCTGTATGCTGATTAAAGTAAGCTTGTCAACCCCTTCACCTTGCTTTCCTTAGTTAAGCAGATCAAAAGAACCTGTGCTGTTGGCAGCTTTCCGGGTGCTGGCTGTGGGTGGATCTTACACCCCCACAGAAGCTGCTAGCCGGATTGTTGAAACAGTCTGACTCTTCATGACCCCATTTGGGGTTTTCTTGGCAAAGATACTGGAGTGGTTTGCCATTTCCTTCTCCGGCTCATTTTACAGATGAGGAAACTGAGACAATCAGGATGAAGTGATTTGCCCAGGGTCACACAGCTAGTAAGTGTCTGAGGCCAGATTTGAACTCAGGAAGACTCTCTCCAAGCCCTGAGCTCTATCCACTGCCTTTTGAGCAAAGGGGAAAAGAAATCAACAACCCAGTAAAAGATGAGCTGATGGGGCTCCACAATAACCACAATCTCCAAATTGGTTTCCAATCAAGGAAGACACAGAACTGTTAGTATGCCCTTGGAAAAGCTTATCCCAGTCTTGCCAAATACGTTTATAAGGATTTTCATTCCATTTTGAACAATTTATCTCTGGGGATCAGCTTTCTTGGTCCTGTCCTCTATCAGATCAAAAGCAAACAAACTGGAGGCTGATCATGACGTAGGCACAGGGGTGGGGAACCAGCAGCCTCGAGGCCACATATGGCCTTCTAGGATCTCAAGTGCGGCCCTTTGACTGAATCCAAACTTCCCAGAAGAAATCCATGGGTATCTCTTTCAAAAACTATATGGAGAGTAAATTGATTGCTTTGTTGAGAAGGAGCAAAATCAGGGGTCTCACTAGTTTATCTGACTGTGGCTTTGATACATCTTTAACTCCATGGTACCAAAAACTTGCCATATGCTGAATAAAATTTTCTTTATTTAAATTATTTGATCTATTTTATTTCTTATGTGTGCAAGGAGAGGAGTTGATCGAGAAAATAAATCAAGTCACTTTCTCCCACTTAAAGTAAGGGAAAGAATACTAAGCCTTGATACATTTATCAGGGAAAGCACATATCTAGGTGTTTGAACACTAAGTGTGGAAAAAGCCCTAACACGGATCACTAGTGTCAACAAGAGATTTACAGTTACCGACAATCTCAGCTCTCAGGATCCCACTTCCTCACATCTCCTATCTCTATCTCTGTTCTAGGATCTGTATCTCTCCTCAGGTGCTGGTTTCTAGTCATCTAGAGAACAAGGCAGTGGGCCTGGCCGCTCCCACCTCATGGAGGCCCAGAAGTTCAAATCTGAGGTCAATGGAAAGGAGAGAAGAAACTAATCTTGGACTCCACAGCGTACAATAAATTAAGTTCCCCTTTTCCTGTTGGCTTCCTGCCCCTGGTCACAGTCAAGATAGGCAACCGTCTTCTCCCCACGTCCTGAAGAGGATTGGGGCAGTTTCACTTCTGGTGGGATGTCTCACAAATTCTGTTCTGTCTCCCTCTGTGGAAACTTCCAGGGGCCTCGAGTCCCCAGATATGAAAAAGTACTGCAGAAAAACTGGTTCCATTCATGTTTAGGCATCCCTTCTCCTCAACGTCTGAACTTCTAGCAGGGCGGAGAGCCCGATCCTGTTTGCCACGGATGCAGCATCAGGTAAGTTCTGGGTTGCTACTGTGAGAGGTAAACTCTCAGCTCAGCCCTCTGACCACAATCTCAGTTCTTTGAGTGAGAGAAGAGACTTCAGCCTGCAGCAGGCCCCTCCATCTCTGCCCTCTCCTCCAACTCCTGCCTGCACCTGGTCCTTCTCCTGGGCTTCTGGCCTACAGAGGGTTTGCGGATACTTTCCCCATCCTAATCATCTGACAAACATTTACTAAATATCTGCCACATGCCGGGCACTGCGGCCGGCGCCGGGCTTCCAAAGACAGAAAAGAAATGCATTCGTGTCCTTGGGGTGCGTCTATTCCGCTGAAGGATATATGACAGTGCCCCATGAGTAAACACTACTACTACCACTACAGTACTACCACCACCACCACCACCACTACTGCTGCTATGACCACTACTACCACCATTACTACTACTACTTCTACTACCACTGCTACTACTACTACTACCACCACCACTATTACTACTACTACCACCTCTACTACCACCACCACTATTACTACTACTGCTACCACTACTACTACTTCTACTACCACTGCTACTACTACCACTACCACTATTAAAATAGCCAACATTTATACCATGCTTTGAGGCCTGCACAGCACTTTACATGTATTATTTCACTGGATCCTCACAAGAAGCTTATGAAGCAAGTATAATTATTATCTCCATCTTCAAATGGGGAAACTGAGGCACAGAAGACTTGTCCAGCTAGGAAGTCTCTGAGGCTAGATTTTTTTCTTTAAATTTTTTTTATTGCTGTTTCATTTTTATATGGCTTGTATTCTGAGGCAGGATTTGAACTCGGGTTTTCGTGACTCCAGGCCCAGCACTCTATCCACTATGCCACGCAAACAAGGAAAGGTGACGAGCATTTTTAAAGCGTCTGCTGTGTTATAGGGGTTGTGCTGAGTGTTATCTCGTTGGATCCTCACAATAAGTCCATGAGGTAGATGCTGTTATTACGCCCATTTTGCAGATGAGGAAACTGAGACTGAAGGAGATCAAGGGACATGCCCAGGGTCACACAGTTAGAAAGTGTCTGAGGCAGAATTTGAACTCAGGTCTTCCTGACTCCAGGCCCAGGACACTGTGTCATCTAGCTGCCTCTACGCAAAACTTTGTATATAGAAGATACATACAGAGTATCTGTTCATCCATCCATCCATCTATCTATTCTTTTAACTATCTATTGATTAATCTATTGATCTGAGTATCTATCCATCAAGCTATCATCTATCTATCTATCTATCTGTCCTTCTGTCTGTCTGATGACCTCTATTACCTTTCTCCACCTCTTCATGATACATAAAGCAATCCCCTAATTCTTTCCTGTGACCATCTCTAGCCTCTGGCCCAGGGATTCTGGGAATCTCCAACCCTCTCTTGGGTACCAAACTGGAGCCCATTCAGACCAGTGTGTCACAGGATGTTAAGCTGGGAGGGTCCTTACAGAGTATCAGATCTCACCTTTCCATTTCACAGATGAGTTAACTAAGGCCTTAAGAGGTGAAATGACCTGTGCAGATCCCACAGGTCCAAGTGGCAGAGTAAGGACTTGAACCCAGCTCTTGTGACTCTAAATACAGTGCTCTTACTCCTCCATTAGGCTGCCTCGCTGGCTGGAATAGGGTCATGGGATACAAGCTCTAGTAAATATGGGCTCAAAAAGTGGACAGAAACTTCTGCAAATACCACAGGTCCCTGGGCAAAGGTCGAGACAGTCAGAAACCAATGGTGAGATGAGTGACTTTTTTTTTTATTTTTCATAGGAAACCTGGGTGAGATGAGACTTTTGCATGGCTTTGAGACTTTACAAGCTCATCTGCGAAGATCCAGCCCAGATTAGCTTGTCCTTCCTGCCCTTTTCCTTCCCGTTCAGCCTCCCAGGAGCCTCAGGCAGACCCCAGCTTCACATGTTCAGCAAGGGCCCCCCGCGCTCCCTGCCTCCTCCAGGCAGACTTCCCCAACTAACCCCAGCTGTTCCTGGTTGGGGATGTGGCCTGGCTTACTTTCTCCCCCGCAACCACTCAGTAACTGTGTTGGTAGTTTCTGACTTGGCTCAGCCAGAGTTTTAGTAAGATGAGGGCTTGTTGAGGACGGTAACTGGGGCTGTTGAGCCGCCCAGGAGCTTGGAGTAGGGGCTTGCCAAATTCGCTGGCCCACGACGGATGTGGGCCCATGGATGTGATGGGGCTGGCAACCTTCTACCCTCAGAACCCAAGGTCTGAACAGGGTCTGATCTAGCTGACATGATGGGCAAGGTCTAACCGAGGCTGGGGCAGGGAATGTCTGCCTTCTGCTTTATTTAGGAATAAAGCTCAGGATCCAGGGAGAAGGATCTCAATCAAATGGACTGTGACCTCTGGATAGGAAAGTCTGAGTCAAATTCTGTGTCTCTATCTCTGGGACTCCACCATAGATGAATGGAAGGAGGCTTCAGGCCCTCGCCTGCGAATGGTGATGTTGGTCCAGAAACCAGGGACCAGGGGCCGATTGGAGCCCTTCCAGCGGACTGACGGTGCCCTCCTTCCAGTCTCCTCCTCTTCAGCCTCTCCAAAGATGGTCTTCCCTGAGCTCCAGGTCAAGACAGACTGAATTGGTCATTAACATCCAAACTCCACCCAATCTCTTATGATGCCCATTGTCGGAAAGTCTCAAGAGCACCGGGGTATCTAATCTCAACCTTCCTGGACCAGTCTAAACCCGCTCCAGCTGAGACCCTTGGACCAGGCGTGGCTGCCATCTGCTGGACAGAGTAGGAACTGCCCAAGGTCAGGCGCTGGGACCCAGGCTCCTACCAGCCAGGCTCAGGGTATATGTATATTTGTAGGATGAGGAGTGGGGGGAGCTCTCTGGAGGAGACACCACTTTTCAAAGTGGGCTTACTAAACATAGCACAATATTTAGAACCACAAAATTTGAGAGTTGGAAGGGACGTTATGGTGGTCATCTCTCTTAAAACATACTAGTGAAACAATAGAGGAGGGGGTGGGGTGGAGAGAAGGGGAAGATAGAAGCCGAAGTGATCCAGACTGAAGGGAAGCCAGGGCTCAGTCCAGCCCTAGAAACCAGAGCTGGAAGGGGCTTCTAGTGTGACCCCTTGCCTGAAGAGGGGAATCTCCCCCTACAAGTGGCTGTTAGATCTCCTCTTTGCACACTTTCACTGAGAAGGAGCTAAGGTCTACCTCACGTAAATCCAATTCTCGGGCAAGTCAAGACATCACACTTGTGATATCTTTGGGACTCTTCAAGAAAAGGAAGAGGAGGAGGAAGATGAAGATGATGACAACAGCTTCATTTCAAGACAGCCTGATCTATAGTGGGATATCTGTTTGTTAGAAAACATTTCACACTGAGCCCTAAATCTGCCTCCCTGTCACTTCTACCCATTTCTTGTTCTGCTCTCTTAACTGCGAGATCAAATATAAAATACTTTGCCATTTAAAGTTCTTTACAACTTGGCGTCTTTCCATCTTGTCACCTTCTGCTCTCCTCCCATACCCTCCAATCCAGTCATCCCGACCTGCATATCTTGGAGCTCCATATTCATGCTTTCATATTCACTGTTCTCCAAGCCAGGAATGCCTTCCTTCCCAGTCTCAGCCTCTTTTGGTCTCCCCAGCTGCTAGCCCAATTATCTCAAAGGTTACCTTCGATTTTCTCTGTTTCTCTTGTCTACCACATGAAAACACAAGGTCCTTGAGGACAGCGACTGTTTTTGCTTTTTCTTTATCCACCCAGGGCTTGGCACAGTGCCTGGCACAAGGTGGCTGCTTAGGAAATGCTCACTTGTTGAGATTGGTTGTCTTTTGTCCCTAATCCCTTTACCACGTACACGATGGTTTCTCAGAAACATGAAGGTTGTTTTGCTTCCTAACAACCAAAATAACTTGTATAACCATATTATTAAACCATTTTAAGGGAAATATATTGTGTTGGTGACTTGTTTGTGCATTTGCTTGGTTTTGTTGATTATGCCAAAACAAAGTTCATCAATAAATAAGCAATTAGAAAATAAATCCGAAGAGTGTAAAATCAGCATTCCCAGCCCCTCCACTAAGTGTGATGTAGTGTAACAAATGCTATGTTTTGAGTCAGAAAGACATTTTAGTCCTGGCTTGGCCACTCCAGCTATGTGACCTTGATCAAACCCCTTCATTTCTTTGGGACTCAGTTTATTTGGTGATGAGGTGGTTGGATACAATGATCTCTAAGGACCCTCCCTGCTCTGATACTGTGATTCCTGTCTCCTCCAGGCTAAATTATCCTATTTTTTTCAACTAATCCCTGATCCTTGCCCATCATCATCCTGGTGGCCCTCCTCAGTCGGTCCTTCAGTCAATCAATCAATCAACTTTTGTTCCAGGCATTGTGCCAAGCACTAGGGATACAGAGACAAAAATGAACCAGTCTGCGCCTTTAAGATGGAGAGGGAGACAACATGTCCGTATATAGGCATCTACAAAATAGATGCAAGGTGTTGGACAGAAGGAGAGCAAGGAGGGAATCCAATGTCCAGGATCAGACCTGAGAACATGAGTCATCAAAAGGAGCAGAAAGAGTTTGAGGGAAGCCAGGGGCCAGAGCCTGGGGGTGAGAATGACAAGGTAAAGGACAGAAGTAGCCCTGGCCTCCTGGAACCAGGGAACCTGGGGAGACAAGAGACTTCCTGAAGAACCTTCTTTCTAGGACAGCTTCAGTCTTCTCTGACCTCCCAATATACTTAAAGCCCATTTAACATTTGAGCAGCTAGGTGGCGCCATAATGCACAGGGTGCTGGGTCTGGAGTCAGGAAGATTTCTCTGAGTTCAAATCCAGCCTCAGACACTTACCAGCTCTGTGACCCCGGGCAAGTCACTTAACTCTGTTTGCCTCAGTTTCCTCATTTGTAAAATGAACTGGAGAAGGAAATGGAAAACCACTCCGGTATCTTTGCTGAGAAAACCGCTAATGGGGTCATGAAGAGTCATATGTGACTGAACAACAAAAACATCTCAACACTGATTGTCCGGGTTCCCATGGGCTTTGCTTCTCAGTGAGCACAGGGCTTCTACCTCAATTAGCCTGGCTTCCTGAGTGTGGATAAGCCTGGGAAAAGAAGGCTTATTCTGGAAAACAATTTGGAGTCATGCCCCAAATGACATTAAGCTGTTCGTACATTTTGACCTAGTGATACCCTTACTGGAGTCTATACTCCAAAGAGGTCAAAGAAGGAGAAAATGGACCCATATATACAAAAACATTTATAGCAGCTGTTTTTGTGTTATTGGAAGCTGAGGGGATGCCTATCAATTTTGGAATGACTGAACAAGTATGGTATATGAATGTAATAGAATACTATTGCAGTATAAAAACAATAAAGGGGATGGTTTGATGGGAAACATGAATTGTATAATTGTATGAAACTTTGTGAAAGGGGAAGACTTATATCAACTGATGCAGAGTGAAGTGAGCAGAACCAGGAAACCCACTGACACAATAATATTATTTTATAACAATAATTATTATATATTATTAATAACTTTGAAAGCCTCAGTAACTCTGATCAACCCAATAACTGTAATTCTAAAGGATTTCATTCTGAGACATGCCTCCTGCCTCCAGGTAGAGACCTGATGGACTCCAACTGCATAATGAAGCATTGGGAGTACAGGGGGTGGGGAGGTGGAGAGCATGGTTAAGGTAGGTATTTGTTTTGCTTGACTCTACATATTTGTTAACAGGTTTTGTTTTTCTAGCCTTCTCAATGGGCAGGGGAAGGGGAGAATTTGGAATGGAAAATAAAATAAAATTAAATCAAAAAAGAAAGAAAAACAATAACCCCTCTTTCAATAGCCCCCCACCCTCTACCCTTCAAGAAGCTCTTCGATTGGCTGTGACTGAAGGCAGGGACCTGCTATCAGAGATCTGAGGCTGGAGGCCAGAGAAGGAACAGAGAAGTCATATGCAAAAGCAGAGATCATAGACCAACAATGAGAGACTCTAGATCAAGCATTTAGGATTAGAGGCCAGGCCCCAAAGATAGGAAACTAGGAATGTGGGACAAATACCGTAGATCAAGGACAAGGGACTAAAAATTAGAGACAAGAAACTAAGAATTAGGGAACAGAGTGACCAAGGAATCTCAGAGACCAGAGGAAACAGAAAAGGGAAACCAGAGGCCAGCGACCAGGAACCAGGGGTCAGGGACAAGGTGACCTACAACTAGAACTATTGACCAGGGATACATATCAAAGACTAAAAACAAGAGCTCAGGGATCAGAGACTGAAGATCAAAGAACAGCAACCATAAAACACAGGCCAGTAGCCAGGAAAAAGCGTAACTCCTGGCACATATTAGGTATTTAATAAATATTTGTTGATTGCAACAAGGACCAGAAACCAGAGGCTGGTAATGAGAGAATCACCTTGCAGAAAGAATTCATCAGTCAGTCAACAATTATTTACCATGTGTCAGGCACATGGTGGTGTTAACAAAGAAAAGGAAAAACATGGTCACTGTCCTCAAAGAGCTCACAGTCAGAGAGTCAATAAACATTAAGCACCCTACTATGTGCCAGGCACTCTGCTAAGCACTGGAGATACAAAAGGAGGCAAAAGATAGTTCCTGCTCTCAAGGAATTCATAGTCTAATGGGGAAGACAACAAGCAAAATATGTACAGACAAGGTACATACAGGAGAATTAAGAAAATTACTAATTAAGAGAAGACACTAGAATTTAGAGGTGTTGAGAAAGGTTTCCTGTAGAAGGTAGAATTTTAGGAGGGAAGAAAGTCAGGGAAGCTAGTAGGTAGAGATTAGGAGGGAGAGCATTCCAGGCACGGGGAGACAGCCAGAGAAAATACCTGGTGCCAAGAGATGGAATGTCTTGTTTGTGAAATAGGAAGGAGGAAATCATCATGGGATTTAAGAGTACTTGTCAGGGAATAAGGAAGTGTAAGAGTGGGCTGAGTTTGAACTATGAGCTTTGAACATACAAACCATGTAAAGAGTAAATGGAAGAGATCTGGGGAAAAAAGCCATCGAATCTGGGGAGAGGGAGGCCTCCTGTAGAAGGTGAGATTTGAGCTGCCTCAAAGGAAGACAGGGAAGCTAGGAGGCAGAGATGAGGAGGGAGAGCACTCCAAGCATGATGGACAGCCAGAGTTTCACCAAGGCAGTAGATAGAGAGTCATGAACAGTAAGTCGCCCAGTGTAGCTGGATCTCAGAATATTTGGAAGAGGGAAAAGTATAAGGAGACTGGAAAAGGAGGAAGGGGCCAGGATGTGAAGGGCTTTAAACGCAAAGTGGGATTTTATATTTGATCCTGGAAGTAACAGGAAGCCACTAGAGTTTGTTGAGTAGGAGGATGTTATGCTCAGACCTATAGTTTACAAAAACCACTTTGGCAGCTGAGTGCAGATTGGATTGGAGTGGGGAGACACTTGAGGCAGGGAGATCCACCAGCAGCGGTTGCAAGTAGTTGAGACCAGATGTGAGGAGCTGTACTAGGGTGAGAGGGGTGAGTAGAGAGAAGAGACATGTGTGAGATATGATGTGAAGGCAGAAACAAGATTTGAAAATTGGTTGTATGTGTTCAGAGTCACCAATGATGTTGAATTTGTGAGCTAAGGCAACTGGGGTGGTGGTGGTTTGTTAAACAGAATTAAAGAAGCTTAGAAGAGGGGAGGGTTTTTTTGGGGAAAGATAATGAACTATGTTTTTAAAGTGTTGAGTTTAAGATATCTACGAGACATTGAATTCAAGGGTATTCAAAAGGCAGTTGGTGATTCAGGATTAGAGCTCAGAAAAGAGATTAGGGTTGGATATGCAGACCTAGGAACCATCTGTATAGAGATGACAATAAGACCTATGGGATCTGAGGAGATCACAGAGAGAGAGAGAGAGAGAGAGAGAGAGAGCATGGAGCACAGGAGGAAATCTGTGGACCAATTTCAGGGGATCTGTGAAACTGGATGGGGAAAAAGATACATCTTTATTTTCACTTACCTCTAACCAAAATTTATCACTTCTTTTAGTGATTTGAAAACATGATTCTGAGAAGTGGTCCCTAGGCTTCACCAGACTGCCAAAGGGCCTCATGATATGAAAAAGTTAAGAACTCCTGGTATGGAGGAGGAAAAAATGACGACCCTAGACAGAGCCTTGGGGAACACCAACAGTTAGTGGGTGTGACGCAGAAGAAGATCCAGCAAAAAAGACCTAAAAGGAATGGTCAGAACCAAGAGAAAACAATGTCATGAAAATCCATAGAGGAAAGAGTGTCTAAGACAGGGGTGGGGAACCTGCTGGCTCAAAGCCACATGCGGCTCTCTAGGTCCTCAAGTTCAGCCCTTTGATTGAATCCAAACTTCACAGAACAAAGTCTCTTAATAAAAGGATTTGTTCTGTAAAACTTGGACTCAGTCCAAAGGTCAGACCCAAGGACCTAGAAGGCCACATGTGGCCTCCAGGCCACAGGTTCTGTACCCTTGGTCTAGGAGAAAATGGTCATTGACATTAAGAAGAATAGGGACTAAGAAAAGGCCATTAAGATTTGGCAATTAAGAGATCATTGGTAACTTTGGAGAGAACACTTTCAGTTGAATGATAAGGTGAGAAGCCAGACTGCAAAGGGCTTAGAAGTGTGGGGGCAGGAATTCGCAGATGGCCTTCTCAATTATTGGAGAAATATAAGACAATAGCTAGCAGTGATGGCCAAATCAAATGAGGTTTGTTAAGGATAGAGGAGACGTGGGAGTATTTGTAGATAGCAGAGGAGTCCTTGACAGAAAGAGATTGAAGATAAACGAGAGAATAAGGATGATAATGAGAGGGAAAGAATCAGGAATTAGGAACCAGGGGCCAGAAAACACCCCAGATATCAGAGATAATAAACCACAAGGCTGGGACCAGATAACAAAGACCAGAAACAAGAGATTAAAGAAAGCAGCTACCAAAGGGAGACCAGGATAATGAGATATCCAGTGCTATTTAAATTATTAAAGCTTAAAACTGAACTAACTCTTTAGAGGCATGCTGTATGAACTCATTGGAGTCCCAAAACAACACCAGGAGTGAGATGCTCTAGTACGGGTTTGATTATCCTCATTTAATAGGAGAGAAAATTGAGGTTCGGAAGGTTAAGTGACTTGCCCCATGGTCACATAACTAATAAATGTTGGAGGTGGGATTTGAACTGAGTAATTCTGCCTTATGGATTCCAAGTATGTGGGATAGCATGTGTGAGTGCATGTTGCAAAAGACGGAGGGCTGAGTTCAAGGAACAACCAGTAGACCAGTCTGACTAGAATGAAGAGTTCATGAAAGGAAATAATGTGAGATAAGTCTGGAGAGGTAAGTTTCAGCAAGATTGTATAAGACTTCAAATGCTAAATAGAAGAGTCTATATTTGATCCTAGAGGCAATATGGAGCCACTGAAAATTTTAGAGCCAGGGAGAGTGCCATGGTTTAGGAAAGTTCTTTTGGCAGCTGTATGAAAGATTATAATCGACAGATTATGTATATTATATATTTCTATAGATTGAAATATATAGAAAATATATAGAAAGGGTATATGTGGAATATATGTATCTGTATATATAGGGGTATATGTATATATAGATATATAAAAAAGATATATATATATGTATAACATATAGAAACATATTTTTATAGATTGGAAATGGGAAAAACTAACGAGGAGGCCACTGAAATATTCAATAGAGAGGTGGTGAAGGCCCATGCTGGAATAGTGACCAAGGGAGTGAAGAGAAGCAGACAAATGTAAGAGACAGTAGTAAATTTGACAAGTTGAGGACATTGAGGAGTGAGGGAGAGGGAAGGGTTAAGGATGAAGGGTAACCTTTGACACAGCAATACAACTGCTAGGTCTATACCCTAAAAACATCCCAAAACAGGGAAAAGGACCTGTTTGTACAAAAATATTTATATCAGCTCTTTTTGTGACAGCTAAGAATTAGGAATCAAAGGGATGCCTATTAATTGGAGAATGACCAAACAAGCTGTGGTATATGATTGTAGTGGAATATTATTGTGCTATAAGAAATGACAAGCAAGATGATTTCAGAAAAACCTGGAAAGACTTGTGTGAACTGGTGCAAAGAAGTGAGCAGAACCAGGAGAATGTTATACACAGTAACAGCAAAATTGTTTGATGAAGAATTATGAATGACTTAGCCATTCTCAGCAATACAATGATCTAAGACAATCCCAAAAGACTCATGATGAAGCATACTATCCTCCTCCAGTGAAAGAACTGATATTGTTTGGATACAGACTGAAGCATGTTATTTTCACTTTCTTTCATTCAAGTCTTCTTGTAAAAAATGACTAATACAGGAATGTTTTACATGACTGCACATGTATAACCTATATCTGATTGCTTGCTGTCTCAGGTAGTGGGGAGGGAGGTATAGAATTTGGAATTCAAGACTTTAAATAAAAATATTCATTAAAAAAAGAGTGAAGGGTTAAGGTGAAGACCCTGGGTTGCTTCAAAGATGGTGGCACCCTCAATAGAAATTGGAAGGTTCTGAGGAAGGCAGTTGGACATCTGGAGATGCCTACTAGACAATCTCTGGGTTTTGGCACCATGACAGCCACCTTCTCTTTCCGATCTTGAGGAATTTGCCCTCCTCCCATTGATGAGTTCCTCCCAGAACCCCCATGTTTAGGAAGGGCCCAGACCAGCCATGCTTTACTCTCCATACTTTACCACCATGTCCCCACGTGGGCATCTTCCCCCAGCTCCTGCTATTCATCCCCCCTCTATACATTGTTTTTCCCCATTAAAATGTGGATTCCTTGAAGCCAGGAGCCATCTTTCCTTTTGCTTGTATTTGTATTCCCAAATAAATGAGAGAATATTTGTAAAATCACTTAGGAAATGTTTATTCCCTCCCTCTCCCCCGGCACTTAGCACAGCGTCTGGGACATAGAAAGTGCTTAATAAATGCTTGTTAACGTGCAGGACATCTTGGAAATATCCAACAAGCAGTTGGGGATTTGGGTCTAGAGTTCAAGAGAAATTTTAGGGCTGGGTATAGAAATTTCTGGATGTCAGGGACTATTTTTTTTTTCGGCAGCGCGTAACAGTGTCTGGCACAGAGCAGCACATAGTCTGGCACAAACAAATGTCTGTTGGATTGAATTGAACACATCTGGGAATAGCCCTTGAAAGCTAACGAGATCACCAAAGGAGAGAACATAAGAGAAACGGGCCCAGGACAGAGCCTCGTGTAAGCCTAAGCAAAGTGAATTTTTGTTAGTATATCTTGGAGTTTAGTTTCCCAAGATCCATGGGATCCTGTTCCCAGGTATTTTACCTCGCCAGTCAGGTGCTGAGTCATGTAGGCTCTCATGCCTTCTGGCTCTGAGAAAGTATATATATCCTGAGAGACTGGTATTTTGCTTTGAGGGCTAGCTCATAGAAAGGATCATTTGTTAAGAAGACCTCCACCCCCACCCCCACCCCCACCCCCCAGCCACTCAGATGTTGGTGCTCTCTTGGTCTGGTGATGTATGCAAATGTTAAAGTGTGTAGCAAGATTACCAGACAGTTGGAGCCCTGACTATTGGATACCTTGTTTCTAATTTCTCTGTGTTTCTCTGTTCTTTCTTGGGTACTCACTTCTCTACTCATGTATCTTTCTACATTGTTTAATTAAAGTAAGATTGTTAACCCCTTTGTAAATGTAGATCAAGAACCCGTACTAGCAGTCCACCTTGTGTGCTAGTATGGTCACTAATAAACCTTGGGACATACGTATCCTTACAGGGAGTTGGCCCAGCAAAGGGCAGGTGACAGTTCCCAGGAAGTGCCCCTGGAGTTTGGAAATAAAGTCTGGAAAATATGGCCCATTAGGTGGAGTTGGGAACATGGAACAGGCACTTCCCCTCTTTCCTCCTGAACTCTGGGGCTTGCATAGGAAGCAGGTTGAGTCTCATCCGTCTACCGGATTGAACCACTAAGGCCCAGCAGATAATAATCAATGGAGCTGGGACTAGAACCCAAAGCTGAGAATGACCCACAAATGCAGGGAAGCCAACAGGGTTGATCTACAGGAGGCTAGCTCTTGACCCCTGATGCTTTGTCCATACGGTACAGTTCTGTCAATGTCCTTGGACGTACCCTGCTACCTATTATGTGTGGTGGGGTGAGAGTGGGGGCAGTGGCTAGGGGAAAACCATACCAATTTCACTCTCCTTTCCCAAGACGGGAAAGTACCAAGGTGGTACTGAACCCCCTGTCTTCATCTGCCATTAGCACCAACCTGGCACCAACAAGTTTTCCTTCCTCAACTGATAAACCAATTTCCTCTGGAAAGTTGTAGAGTGAGCATCTTCAGGGCACGTATAATTAGAGAGACAGAGACTAAGACAGAGACAGAGACAAAGAGACAAAATTAAGGAGACAGAAACAGAGAGAAAAAGAGACAAAAACAGAACAGAAAAAAGAGATAGCTGGACAAAGAGATTGGAGGATAGTCAAAGAGTGACAGAGATAGATAGATAGATAGATAGATAGATAGATAGATAGATAGAGAGAGACTGACAGACAGAAAAAGTGAAAGAGGCAGAGGCAAAATTAGGTTACCTCTGGACAGAGCCACTGAGGTACTTTCCCACTTTGAAATTCTATGATTTTGTGATAAATCAACCAACTAGCATTTGAAAAGTGCCTATTCTATGCCAAGGACTTTGGGGGTACAAAACCAGAGTAAAGTGGTTCCATTCTTCAAGGAGTTTATATTCTAATGTGGGTGGGGGAGATGCACCAAGTCCAGGAGATAGAGAAGAGGCAGAAGACAGAAAGAGAAAAAAACAGAGACAGAGAGAAAGATAGGGAGAAGAGACACAGAGACTGAGATAGAAAGAGACACGGAGAGAAGAGAGGAAGAACAAGGAAAGGGAGACAGAGACAGATAGAAAGAGGCAGAGAGAAAGATAGGGAGAAGAGAGACAGAAAGAGATTGAGATGGAGATAGAAATATGGTTGACAGAGACTGAAAGACACAGAGAGAAAAGAGGTGAAGAAAGGAAAGAGAGACAGAGACAGAAACAGGGAGAGGAGAGACAGAAAGAGACTGAGATGGAGACAGAAATATGGAGACAGAGGGAGTGAAAGAGACACAGAGAGAAAAGAGACAGAAATAAAGAGACAGAAACAGAGACATAGAGAGGGAGAAGAGAGACAGAAAGAGACTGAGATAGAGACAGAAACACGGAGAGGGAAGGAAAGAGACAGAGAGAAAGAAAGGAGAGAGAGAAAGAGAAGGGGAGAGAGAGGCATCATCCTGAAAGAACAGAGCTATGTGTCCCCAGGATGAGTCCCTGGTAACAGAAGGGTGCCTGAGAAACATTTGCCTGGGGTCCTCCTGGCTGTCTACCTTTCTCATCTTACCCTCTACTTTCACCTCCCTCTTCCTCCCCATCCCCTCCCTGCAGCTTCTCCAGGCCCCAGTGGCAGATTTTTCTCCAAACCTAAGCAAAGAAGAGTTTGGCTGAGGTTCTCCCCCCACCCAGGGGCATGCGGTTGAGTGGTCTGTGTCCTGCCCACACCTTCACTGACAGTCACTCAGTAAGTGGGGGGCCGAAGTGCGGGGGAGAGAATGGGCAGAGCTAAAATTAGGAGCCAGGTCTAACTCCCAGTCTAGGGCACTTCCCCTTCTTGTCATTATAGAATCATAGACTGTATAAGCTTAGAGATCTTGTCTATGCTGGTCATTTTAGGAAGGAAGAAACAGACCCCGAGAAGGGAAGGGGATTTTGCCAAGGTCACACTGTGATTTCACCTGAAAACAAAAATTCAAGCTAGAGCCTCTGACTCCAGTTGTAGTGTTGGCTCACCGCCCCGGTGCAATGGAAGCAGCACTGGCTCTGAAGTCAGAGGTCCTGAATTCAAATCCCACCTTTGATGTTTATTGCCTGTGTGACTTCTGGTAAGTCATTTTTTTTCCTCTGAGCTGCAGTTTCCCTGGCCGCACAATGGTGAGGTTGACTTACACAGCCTCTGAGATCTCATGTAGCTCTCTATCTACGATCCCATGAATATTTATCACCATTGTGAAGTTGGGAAAACCCCTTGAGCTCATTTTCCTCTTCTATAAAATGAGGGGGTTGGACTGAATGCTCTCTAAGGTCCCTTCCACCTCAGAAGTTATTATCCTGTGACCTTTCTCCAGCACAAAAGCAGAGCGATGGCCCCAAAGGGAAAGAATGACTTGTATGAATTTCAGTGCTCTCTTCAAACAAAGGTCAAAACTAAAGTCATAACTAGGGCAGGGTGACTGGGGCTCTGCCCCAGGGCACTGAATTTAGAGAGTGTTGGCAGCACTTTCAGTCCTCAACATCACAGAAAAAAGCACTTAGGTTGCAAAAAATAATGTTAAAATGCAAAGCTATCATATGGAAGACTGGAGTGAGTTTCGCCAAGAGTCAGTCACCCCTTTCCCTACCCTCAACTAAGAACAAATTATGTACTGCCAGACCCAGTTACAAAAATTCCTGGAACTGGCTTTGGTCAAGACAAGGGGACATCCTCGTCAGTGACATTTTACAGATTCTTCTGCAGAATTGCTGGAGGATGTTGGCAAACTGGGGAACATTCTTTGAGCTGAGGAAAGCACAGTCCCCCCTCTACCGCTCCACCCCCATAGCTGTCTGGGCAAGCCAGTGTGTGGAGGGGGGAGGAAAATGTGATAGCCACTAAGATCTGGAAACTTGCAAAGCAGACATGAACTCAACTCTGAAAGGCAGGAAGTCGATGTGTCTTAGAGATTGGAGAGTTCTCAGGTGAATGAAGACTGAGAGGGAGGAAATTCAAATCTGGAAGATGCCTTGGTGGTCATCTGGCCTAAAGGCAATCCCCCACTATAACATGCCAGACAAAGTTTGTGGTCTAGCCTCTGCCTGAAGACCTCCCATGGATGGGAATCCATCACCGTCCAAGGCAGGCCAGTCCACGTTGGACCAGCTCTCATTGTTTGGACATTTTCCTAAGGTCAATCTAAAATATGCCTCTTTGTAACTTCCACTCATTCATTGGTCCTGGTTCTGTCCTCTGGGGCCAAGTGGAACGATCTATGTAATTCTTTTTACATATGACAGCAGGGGAAATTTGGCTAGAAAGAGGGAGTTCCCAAAGTGAGCTGTGCTGCTCCAGAGGGTAGTAGTGAGGTCCCACTTGCAGGAACTCCTTAAGCAGTGAGGCATAATGCTTACTTGCCAGGGTGACAGAGAGGAAACTCCTCTTCAGGTCTTGGTTGGCCTCTGAGGTCCCATGTAACTTCTGGGATTCTGGGATGTGGGGAAATGTTTGAATTTGTGTAGCTGACTCTCCCCTGAAAAGCTGATTACCTTATAAGGAATTTCTTTAGTCACACAAACCATTTAAAGGAGACAAGGGGTCAGGAAAGGTAGCACTAAATGTGCCACCAAACATGACAGACCCTTGATTTAGAAGATGAAGATCTGGGCTCAAATCCCAGCTCTGCCACTTACTGGCTCTGGGACTTTGGCAAGTTGAAGGTATTTCATCTCTCTAGCCCTCAGTTCCCTCATCTATAAAAATCAGTAATGTGGATTAGATAAACTAGCATAGTAGATAGAGTGCCAGGCCTGGAGTTAGATAGGCTCAGCTTCTTGAGGTCAAATCTGGACTCAGATATTTAATAGTTGTGTGATTCTGGGGAAGTCACTTTACTCTGTTTGCCTCAGTTTCTTCATCTGTAAAATGAGCTGGAGAAGAAAATGACGAACCACTCCAGCATCTTGGCAAGAAAACTCCAAATGCGGTCACAAAGAGTTGGACATGATTGAACAAAAAAAAATTATTTTGTTAAATATTTCCTAATTACATTTTAATATTGTTCAGGCTGTACTCCAGAGTGTTTCAGGCTTCATGGGCATGGGGCCCAGGGGCTGTGAATTTGAGACTTCTAGTACAGAAGAACGATTTTTTGATAAAAAGAAAACAAAACAAAACCTTTCTCTTGATTGATCCCAGAAGTCAGAGCAAGTAACAATATGGAGAGGAAATTACAAGAAGGCAGAGTCATAACTAGATAGATAGATAGACAGACAGATAATTTATTAATTTAAGAACTTTCTATGTGCTAGGCATTGTACTAAGAACTGAGGAATACACATATAAAAAAGTGAGACAGTACCTGTCCTCAGGGAGTTTACCATTCTAATGGAGGGAAAGAATATACATATACACACACACACACATATGTATGACATTAAGCCTCAGTTTGCCTCTTTGTAACTTCTACACCTCGGTTTGCCTCTTTGTAACTTCCACTCACCACGTCTAGTTCTGCCCTCTGGGGCCGAGAAGAACAGAAGAACAGGCACAGTTTATCTTTCAGGTGATTGCCCTTCAAATACTTGAACACAACTCTCATTTCTCCTGCCCCTCCCCGAATCTTCTCTTCTTCTGGCTAAGCTTCCTCAGTTTTTTCAAACGGATCCTCACATGACATAATCTCAAGGTCTTTGACCAACCTTGATATCTTCTTCAGGACACTCTGACTTGTCAACGCTCTTCCAAAAGTGCTCAGGACCGAAGACGTTGTTTCAGCTGTTGTCTGACTAGGGCGGAAGCCAGGCAGACTCCGCAGTCCTGTACATTATGTTTCTCTTGATGCAGTCTAAGATCCTGCTCACGTTCTTGGCTATCATGTTACACCATGGCCTCATACTGAGCATGCTCCCCCGCTAGAGTACTCTGTACCTTTGCACAGGTTTGTTCCATATCTGGAAAGCTATCTGTCCTCACCTCTTAGAATCTCTTCAAAGCTCAAGTGCTACCTCCTACATTAGGTATTTTGCTGTATACCTGAGGCCCATCAGAGTATGGGGAACAGGCCAAAAGCCATGTCAGTTCAATTCTACTGGAACCAACAATAATAAATAAACATTTATTAAATAATTACTGTGTGCCAGGTACTGTTCTAGGTATTGGAGATATAAAGGCAAAAGTGAAGCAGTCCTTGCCCTCAAGGAGTTTGTGTTCTATTAAGAGAGACAACAAGTACATATATAGGTCCCTCTTTCATATGCAGAAAGAAGCGGACAAAGAACCCTTGTTTAAGGAAAAATTATAAAATCCACTTGTGGGGAAAAAAACCCTCTCAGATGAGATTTTGAGAGACAGATCAGATAGAAAATTATCCCACTAACTACTTTAGAGAGAAGACTTGTTTGAAGGCAGACCAATGACTAAAGAAAGTGTAGACTAGTGGACACCATGGCCTATCAGCTCATTTGCGTATGACTTTTTAGAGTTTTAAATCTATAAATGGCAAAATAATATGTCAAATACCTGTTTGAGGACTATGTTATAATTACATAAGATTACATAATCTTGTTATGTAGGAAGATTACATAAGAAATGTTGGGTTCATACCTGAAAGAAAGATGGATTTCTTGGGTTTTACCTCATAAGCCATCAGGAGGTCCTGATTTGAGGTATTAGAAGCTGTCAAGGGACCAAGAGAAGAAACTGTAGGAAGCTATTGATAGAAGCAGGAAAGTAAGCTAACTACAGGAGGAATCACAAGAAGTGGGGACAGAAGACATAGAAAGCTTCTAGCCATGACTTGATTACTGGGATATTCCTAAATTCTTGCTGTTTGTCCTTCATTTTGGAAAAGGACCAATGACATCACAGGGTGGTGTCTTAACTTTTACGTGAATTGAATTTAAATGAGGCAGAATTTCACGCAATCATCAGCCTCATTGTCTCTTCCAGAGTCATTTGAGTCCAGTGGCAAAGACAAAAGTGAAGAAAGCTGGTAATGGCCCGGGATGCAGTGGATGACCTTGGTGTCTTTGCTGTCTAATCAAGCTCTAAGTGTTCCACAGCACCTGTTTGAGCTGCCTTCATGGCCATTGTAACAAATTGTTCTCATCTGCCCATTCTGCCAGGGGAAATCTTCACATTGGGCTAGACCCAAGTCACTGATGAGTTTGATGCCCATTGGTTACCCTCAACCTGGTTTAGCCCATCTGTTGAGATTGTTTCACCAGGGTGTGCTTGCTCTGCATGCTACATCTTCTTAGAGCCACAGGTGAAAATTGGGTGGCAGATGGACACTAAAGGTAGATGTACAGCCCAGAAAAAGACTCAGCAAGCCCTCACACCAGAGGTGTTGGTCCTTTCTGAACACCCCCATGCACCCCTTTAGAATATAAGCACCCTGAGGGCAGGGACTTTTTGTCTTTGTCACCCAAATCCGCACAGTGTCTGGCACATAGTAGACATTTAATAACTTTTTAGTGACTCACTGATGAGTGTTGAGCCCTAACTACCACCCTGCTTATGGTCAGGCATGCCTCTTAGTTGACCTTTCCAAGAGAAGTCAGGGAAATAGTTGGAGATAGAAAATTCAGTTGAAAAAGATAAGTCATTGGGTTGTCTTTCATCTTTGCTCTGCCAATGGACTGAGGCCTAGAGGCAGCCCCGAGATGGGGAGTTCCAATAGAGGCCAAGAACTCTAAAACAGTGAATACAAGCTATGGACTAACCTTTGGGATAAACAGAAAGCATGGAGATGCATTGTAGGGGAGAATAGCACCCCTTATCAGCTCCACATAGCTGCTAGTGAGACAAGGCTTGGACATGAGCTTTGAACCACAACTGAGAGAGGGGCAGAACTTTCTGGGAAAGGCATACCCAGCCCTCATGACAGGCGTGGATGTGCTCCAAACAAAGAGATCCAGAAAAAATGGGGACTTGTGCGGCAGATTGGAATTAGAGTCTAATGACCTGAGTTCACATTCCAGACGTCATCCTCCCAGCTGTGTGACCTTGGGCAAGTCCTTCCCTTCCTCTGAATTTCACTTCTCAAATCTGCAAAATGGGAATGGGGAGGAGAAGGGATGAACTAAATGATTACTAAGGTCCCTTTCAGTTTTAAATGTACAACCCCAGAGTAACAAAGCCGGAACACATCCCAAGCAACTTGTGACTGAACTCTCCCAAGTCACTTCCAGGGACATGTGCTCAGTGCTTGAAGGATCTGGGGATAATAAAGTGATCTGAAGATGGCAGCAGGGAGAGGCTTCTGCACCAAAGCAGCTCAGTGGCTGAGCCTGGAAGAGCAGTCCATTCGGCAGACCTCAAAAGTGGTGACTGGTCTCTGGTCTCTTTTCCTGTCTATCCAATGTTCTGAGACTCTGCGAAGGCTCTCTCTGAGACTTCACATGAGAGGAGGAAGGCTTCTGCCCACCTCTAGTAGCTGCTTGCTCAAGACATCAAGTGTATATGCTGGCTAGAGGATCCCGAGGCTGTATTTCAAGACCCTGGCTGTCTCTTTTGCTTTGTTTTCCTTTCACTGAACACAGGTGACTAAACAGTGATCCTGAGATGGCTGTTTCCAGCCTTCAAGGCATCCTTGTGAACTCCAGAGGTCGGGAGCTCCTGGGTCCCTGAAGTTGAGGCCCTAAGAGCTTAAGTAATCTGCCCAAGGTCACACAGGGAGTAAGTAGCAGGGCCACGATTCAAACCCAGATCCTCTGAATCTGAATTCAGTGCCCTCTGCACTCTGCCAAGCTGCCTTTCTGAGACCGTGATTCTGAAGGTAGAGAGGAGAAGCAAGAAGAGGAGGCTATGAAGAGAGCAGAAAAGTCTGGGGATAGAGGCACTAGGCAACAGGAGTACGATATGAGAGGAGAGAGCAGGGGGCTTGGCTTTGGGTTCATACAGCTTCTTCCTTTATTGCTTCTTTGCTACCCACCCGCCTACTCGCCAGCATCAATAACACTTCCGATAGACAATGTATGGTCCTTGCTCCTCATACTGGGCCCGTTGGATCCAGCAGGATTGAAAAGCTCGGAGAGAAGCAAGGATGGAACCTCCAATCCACACGGAGTAGTTCCGCAGGGGCTGGGCAGACACAGCCATGCAAGTCTGGGGAGGTGCCCCATGGAGCAGCTCCTTGGTGAAGCGCTGCTCTAGCCCTGGAAAGAGGGAAGACCCACCACACAGCAGGACATTCTGGGAAACATCTTCACGGGCCTCACTGGGCACTTTCCTCAGGCTTTCCTTGGCCATGTCAGGGATTCCCAATGGTTCAAGTCCTGGCATCGCAGGGGGTTTGAAGAGCAGCTCAGGGCACTGGAAACGCTCTTTGCCGAGGCTGATGACCCGTCCATCAGGCAGCTGGAAGTTTTCTCTGCTGTCTTTCGTGGGCTGGTTCTGCTCCGCGATGAAGTCAGCAGCTACATAGCAGCATTGGTGTTTGATGCTTTCCACCAGGGAGGTGTCCCGTTCACCGAAGGGGTAGCCAGCACCCCGAAGCATCTCAGCCAGGTAGGCTGTCAGGTGGGCCCCAGCTAAATCCATCCGCTCAGTGGCATGAGGCAGGTTATAACCCTGATATACTGGGACAGTGTGAGTCACACCATGGCCCGTATCCACCACCAGCCCACTGACCAGCCCGTGGGCATAAACAGATAGCACTGACTGGTAGGCCACGTACATGCCTGGGGAGCGAAGAGACTCAAACACCACCTCCACTAGTTTTTCCCGGTTGGTGGTAGGGCTGAATGGTGGGTCAGAGAGAAGGAGGGCATGATCCTCGGGGGCCACTCCCAGATCATTATAGAAAATGTAGTGCCAAAGAGTCTCTACTGCCTCCCAGTCCACAATGATGCCATTCCTCAAGGGCCAGATCAGGCTGAGTCCTGGGCGTTCTCTTGCGCTCTCACCGATGAAGGTTGGCAGCTGAGGCTGGCTTGCTGTTGAAGCCTTCTCTGGCAAGCGGCCAAGCACAGTGGCCACAGTAGACATGGGCTTTGCCTGCCCAGCAAAGCCAGACTTGCAGGTCCCCGTTCCCATGTCGATGACCACAGCACCTGTCTTCTCTATGATCCCATCTCCCAGAACAAAGGGGACGTCTACATCCACGGGCAGGCTCACATCATCTAATATTGTGCTGGCCTGGGGATGTCCTTTGTGGAGACTGGGGGAGTGACTGACAGTCTGGGAGTCATCTAAGTGCAAGTCCATGGCTAATGAGACTCAGCAAGTAGAAACAGGGGCCAGTGCCACCTCCCTAATATTCAACAACCAAGCCAGGACTGGGACAGTGGCTGGGCTTATCTAGGCTGGAGCTGGAGGAGACCAGGCCAAAGCTGAGGGAGACTAAGAAGGAGGGAATTAAGGAAGATTTTCATAATATTGCTGAATTATGACATCATGCTCCCCCACCCCTCCCCCACTTCTCTCTCTTCACAATGGGCAGGGCCACCTTTACCTTTTCCCCCTCCTAGGTGAACTTTGCAAACTGTGGGTCTCTTCCTGTGACATCTCAGCACCAAGCAGCTGCCAGTCAAAAGTTAATGACCCTGGCAATGACATTGTTGGGGGAAGTGATGCGGTATGATGTATTGTCTAGGTACTGTCCGGGTCCCATCTTTTGCAACTTAACTACCCATATGACTTTAGGCAAGCCACACTTTTGGCAAGGTTTCCTCTCTGGCCTCAGCTTCTTCCTCTATAAAATGAGAGAGTTGGATTAGATGGCCTCTAAGATCCCTTTCAGGTCTAAAACTATGATCCTAGGATTTGGGGTATGCTTGGAAGAGAACAGATTATGGCTCACCCACTACCATCACAAAACTAATGAGTGTTGGTGCTCTGGTCAAATACAGGCAAACCTCGTGTTCCACTTTATTGCTCTTCACAGATATTGAATTATCTTTTTTTTTCTTTTACAAATTGAAGGTTTGTGGCACCCCTGCATTGAACAAGTCTATCGGCGCCATTTTGGTAATTCTAACAATATTTAAACTTTATTACCATTATTATTATTATATCTGTCATGGTGATCTGTGCTCAGTGATCTTTGGTGTTATTTTTGCAATTACTTTGGGGTGCTACAAACCATGCCCCTTTAAGACGGAGAACTTAATTGATACATTTTGTGCGTGTTCTGACAGCTCCACAGACCAGCACCAGCCATCTCTATCCCTCTCCTCAGGCCCCCCTATTCCCTGAGACACAACAATATTGAAATTAGGCCAATTAATAATCCCACAATGGCCAAGAGCCAATGCATGCAGCAAACCTCATTGACTTATTTTAAGAAGTTGCCACAGCCACCCCAGCCTTCAGCAGCCACCACCCTCATCAGCCAGAAGCCATCAGCATAGAGGCAAGACCCTCCACCAGCAAAAAGATTACAACTTGCTGAAGGCTCAGGTGCATTTTTTAGCAATAAAATATTTTTTTTCACGAAGGTATGTACATTGGGTTTTTTTTAGACAGAATACTATTGCACATTTAATAGACTACAGTATAGTGTGAGCATAACTTTTATATGTACTGGAAAATGAAAAAATTTGTGTGATTTACTTTATTGCGATAGTCACTTGATTGCAGTGATCTAGAGCTGAACCCGAAATATCTCCAAAGTATGCCTGTAGAATTAACCCCCTGTTCTTCACAACCTGGTCCCTCCCAACCAGTCTTTCTAACTTCTTACACATCATTTCTGCCCAAGTATTCTGCCATCCGTTAATACCGACCTCCTTGCTGTTCCTCATGCAAGATCCCAATTCTGCACCTTTTTAATGGTCGGCCTGTGATTAGGATGCTTCTCCCTTCAGGCTTCTCTTCCTTCAAGTCCCAGCTCAAATGCCACCTTAGAAAGAGGCCTTCAGCATATAGAAGCATACCAGATGCCTTTTCTCTTTTTTGTTTTGATTTGTTTCTTCTTTCTCGTGGTTCATTCCATTGGTTATAACTCTTCTTTGCAACGTGACTAATGTGAAAAAACTAATGTGAAGGTATATGTAGAGCCTATGTCAGATTGCACACCGTCTTGGGGAGGGGGAAGGAGGGAGGGGAGGAGGGGAGAAAATCTGGAACTCAAAAGCTTGCAGAACTGAATGTTGTAAACTAAAAACAAATAAATGAAAAGAAAGAGGTCTTCTCTGGTCCCCCCCTCAAAGCTATGCCTTTCCTCTGAGATTCTTCCTTTGCTTCTGTAAGTATTTCCTATTTTCCACAGGCGTTTTCTCATTGTCTCTCCTATTAGAAAGTGAGCTCCTTGAAGGCAGGGGTGATTTTTGCTTTTCTCTTTATCCCTAGCCCTTAGCATAGTGCATGGCCCATAGGAAGCACTTAATAAATTCTTGTTACACAACTAGCTGGTGCAGTAGAGCACTGGGCCTGGGGTAAGAAAGACCTGAGTTCAAATCCAGCCTCAGATACTTCCTAGCTGTCTTACTTAGAGCAAGCCATCTTCTTCTCAGTTTTCTCATATGTAAAATGGGGAGGCGTATTAAAAACAAAACTTGTCTCCCAGGGTCTGAGCATCAAACTTGTAAAGCACTTGGCAAATTTTAGAGTGCTCCATATATGCTAATGACCATTATTAGTTTTTTATATATAACGAATATGCATTGATTATAGTTGCAGACTAAGCTATTTAAAGGCACGATCTGTAATTTCTGAAACAATGCACTGGAAAAGAAATCTTAATTTTAGACTTTCATTGTATTGAGCTGAGGAATGGGAGGGTGGTTCCACAATGTTCATGATGTTCTTTTCTGAACATCTAAAGTACAACTTGCAAATTTTTTTATTGCTACATTGTAACAATAATTAGAATATAGAATTTCTTACTAATTAACTTGTACAAATGAAAACATTTTAAATGCATTCCTTCAAAGATAATTTAGTATATATTTATAAGACCATTTATGCTGAAGAATTAAAGTGTATGAATTTTATGGAATCATTATGGAAAGTTCCTTGGTCATCTGGAGATAGGGCTAATACTAAAATATTAAGAAAAAATCCAAACATCCTCATTTTTGAAAATATACCCATATCGGCTTTCACATGATATATAAAGAAACCTATAAGGCTTCCGATAAGGTTGTATATTACAAAGTTTTTAGTCCTTCAAAAGTACTTGATCTCTACAGCTAATTTATAATTAATATTTTCTTAAAACCAAAATAAGCTGCTAGAAACTCCTGTAAGCAAAAACTTCCCACAGACTGAGGACAGTCAATAATTAATTCAATTATTCAGGAAATTATGGTTCTTTCTTAAGGTGTACAAGTTCAAACCTGTCAATACCAGACCTAATCCTTTTGTATTCCTTGATATGCAATTTCACTGAATTTCTTTGTCTAAATATAACATATGAAAATAGTCTTTACACAGATAAAAAATTAGAAATATTTCTAAAGGAGAAGTTTTTTTTTTTTTAAAGTAACTGATTATGTTGCACGAGCTAATCCTCAAAACAGGCTTCTGTCGGTTAGAATCTTTACACTTTGTGGCTTTTGCGTGCACTTAACTGGACTGAGTCTATTGTGTGTAATCTTAGGAGCTCACCAAAATATGTCCTGCTGCAATTTGACATGTAAACCACTCTGCTACACAAAGAAACACAATATAAAAAAAAGCACGGATGAGATATTCTGGGAGTACAAGAGGATTGTCTATTGAATCAGTCTATTTTTTGTTCATTCGTTCAGCCGTGTCCCACTCTTGGTGACCCCATGGACCATACTGTCCATGGGGTTTTCTTAGCAAAGATACTGGACTGGTTTGCCATTTCCTTCTCCAGGATTGGTCTATAGGATTCTTGTAATCAATCTTCAGGTCATCAAATGCTATAATGTGCCATGTGGCAAAGACAATGAGTGTGGCAGTGAGGAGTAGCGCCAGCATGTAGCAGAAGGCAGCAAACATAAAATGTCATGGCTGAGAAGAGAAGAAAAAAAACCGTGATTATTACTGACTTGTTCTATGACTCTTACCCTCCCTCCTCTTCTTCTCCTAATCCATGTGATACAGAGTCACCCTAGGTGAAAACCTTCTCTCCACTGTACTACTGCCCATATTCTCAACCCCATCTCACTCCCAAACTCCTGTCTTGTTACAAACTTCCCTTAATCTCAGACCTCTTCTTCCTGTGCTTCCTCCATATTCTTTTCCCCCCAGTTTACTTGCACTACTTTTATTTTTCCTTACACAATGACTTGTTAGGAATTATGATTTTCCACTCATAGGATGACTTACAGATTTTGCTCTTCTACTATCATATGAAAACATTAAGGTAACATACCAAAGTCTGATACAAATCAACTAGATGCACAAATCTACAGGTGTGCTAACGCAAGATTTTTAAAACTCAAGCTTGAGCAATTTAGCCCCTTGATATTGGGGGAAAACATTAAATTAAAGGGGGAAAATCCCTGGTTCCCAAGGCTTTGATTTAACATTTATTTCTGCTAGGGTGATGGCAAAAATGTAACATTTATTTAGTAAACTCTTTCTTGTCAGCTATAAGAGGGAAACTCTGAGTCAGTTCTTTTGGATGTTAGAAATCTGATTTTTAGATATCTTGTATAGATCTGATACTTTATAAAAGTAAACAGTATAGCTGAAGAATGTCAAAAAACCAGATTCTACATTATCAGGCCATATTATCAGGTCACATGAAGTGACCTGTATCTGGTTTTAGATAAAAGATATGTACAAGGTATGCTAAAATGTATATCGGGGAACAATCATTAATTTGAATAAAAGGTCAAATCCGTAAAGGTTCAACAATCTAAAAAACATGTTGCCACTAGATCCTTTTGGATGTCAACATTACACTTCATGATAGAATTTATTTATTTTTTAAATTCAATTTTATTTTATTTTCAGTTCCAAATTCTATTCATCTTCTCACTCCCCGACCCATTGAGAAGAAAAACACAACACATTACATATATATATATATATATAAATAATATATATATATAGTTATGTGAAATAAACTTCTGCATTAGTTATGTCCAAAAAATAAAGAGAAGAAAATATGCTTCATTCTGTACTCTGAGTTTATCAACTCTCTTTTCTGGAAATGGATAGTATGTTTCATCATGAGTCCTTTGTAATTGTGTTTAGTCATTGTGTTGATCAGAGCTACTAAGTCTTTCAAAGTTGATTACATTTACAATACTGCCATTATATATAAATTGTTCTCCTGGTTTTGCCCACTTCACTTTGCATCAGTTCATAAAGTATTCCCAGGTTTTTCTGAAACCATCTCCTTCATCATTTTTTACACCATAACAGTATTACATTGCATTCATATACCATAACTTGTTTAGCCATCTAATAGGCATCTCCTCATTTCCCAATTTTTTGCCACCACAAAAAGAACTACTATAAATATTTTTGTACTTATAGGTCCTTGATCTCTTTTGGGTATACACCTGGTAGTGGTAACATTGGGTCAAAGAGTGTGCACATTGGGGGCAGAGTCAAAAGTTGCTTTCCAGAGTAGTTGGACTAGTTCATAGTTCCACCAGCAGAACATTAGTATATCTATTTTCTCACATCTCCTCCAGTATTTGTCATTTTCTTTTTTTTTAAATCATCTTAGCTTGCCTGATTCATTTGAGGTGGTACCTCAGAGTTATTTTAATTTGCATTTTTCTAAATATTAGTGACATAACATTTTTTCACGTTGTTATTGATAGCTTAGATTTCTTCCTCTGAAAACTGCCTATTCATATTCTTTGACTATCATTTGGGGAACGGCTCTTATTCTTATAAATTTAATTCAGTTCTCTACATATCTTATAGATCAGACCTTTGTCAAAGAAACTTATTGCAAAGATTTTCTTCCCCAGTTTCATGCTTTTCTTCTAATTTTGGCTACATTGATTTTGTTTGTATAAAAATGGTTTAATTTTATATAATCAAACTTATCCATTTTATCTCTTGTGAATTTCTCTTTCTCTTGTTTGTTCATGATGTTCCATTTTGCTGAGATATGACAGGCAATTTCTCCTATGCTCCACTAATTTGCTTATGATGTGAGTCTTTATGTCTAAACTATGTGCCCATTTTGAGCTTTTCTTGCCATATATTTTAAGATGTTGGTCTATACTTAGTTTCTTCCAGACCACTTTCCAGTTTCTCAACAGTTTTTGAATACTGAATATTTCCATTTAAATGTTTTTTAATATTCCCAACAGCTAAATATTAAGTTCTTGCCGAAATACCTGGGATCTTTGGGTTTGTCTATCACTAGATTACTGGGTTCATTTGCTTCTATGTATTTTGTACCTAATTTGTTCCCCAGTACCAAATTGTTTTGACAATTACAGCCTTTTAGTATACACCCCTTTCCTTCCTATTTTTTTTTTGGTTGATTGTCTTGTTATTCTTGACCTTTTGTTCCTCGAGAAGAATTTTCTTATTTTTTTTTTAGTTCTTTAAAGTAATTCTTTGGTAGTTTTATTAGTATGGCACTGAATAAGTAAATTTAAGTAATTGTAATTTTTATTATATTGATTCAGCCTACCCATGAACAATTAATATTTCTCCAATTATTTAGATCTATCTTTATTTTGCAAAGAGTGTATTATAATTGTGTTCATATAGTTCCCATGTGTGTCTTGGCAGGTGGACTTCCAAGTATTTTGTCAGTAGTTGTTCAGTTTATTCTTATGCTTTCTGGTGTTTGTGTTTGTTTTAAACAGGAATGGGTATTGTATTTTGTCAAAAGATTTTTCTCTATCTATTGAAATGATTGTATTGTCTTTGTTGTTTTGGTTATTAATATGGTAAATTATGATTATGGTCTTCCTAATAATAAACCAATCTTGCATTCCTGGTATAAATACAGCCTGATCCAAGTGCTCTTTGTGATAAATTGCTGTAACCTCCTTGCTAGTATTTTATTTAAAATTTTTCATCAATCTTCATTAGGGAAATTGATCTGTGATTTCCTTACTGTTTTGAGTCCCCCCGGTTTAGGTATCAAGACCATATTTGTGCATGGAGGGAATTTGGTAGGACTCCTTTACCTATTTTTAAAATAGTTTCTGTAATATTAGAACTGATTGTTCCAATTAGCTTTTTAATCCATTTGGTCCTGAGGTTTGTTTTTCCTTAGGGAGTCCATTCATTGATTGTTAAATTTCTTTTTCTAAGATAGGGTTATTTATGTGTTCTATTGCCTATTCTGTTCATTTGAGCAATTTATATTTTTGCAAATATTCAGCTACTTCATTCAGATTGTCAATTTTATTGACATAACAGTTGGGTGAAATAGCTTCTAGTAATTGCTTTTATTTCTTCTTCATTGGCTGTAGATTCACCTTGAATTTGATACTGGTAATTTGGTTTTTTTTTTTCCATCAAATTAGCCAGTGGTTTATCTATTTTATTATGGTACTTTTTTTTTCAAAAAAAATCATCTCCTAGTTTTATTTATTAATTAAATTTTTCTAACTTTCAAATTTTGTTAAGCTCTCCTCCAACTTTTCAGGATTTCTACTTTGGTATTTAATTGGGTGTTTTTAATTTGTTGGTTTTCTGGATCTTTTACTTGCATGCCCAACTTGTTGATCTGCTCTTTCTCTCTTTTATTGACATAGGCATTTAAAGATACAAATTCTCCCTAAGTTCTGCTGTGGCCACCTCCCACAAGTTTTGACATGTTGTCTCGTTGTTGTCATTATCATTAATGAAATTGTTGATTGTTTTTATGATTTTTTCTTTGACTCGCTCATTCTTTAGGATTTAGTTATTTAGTTTCTAATTAATTTTTAATCTATGCTTCAAAGGTCCTTTATTAAATATAATTTTTATTGTGTCATGGTCAGGAAAAGATGCATTTAATATTTCTGCTTTTCTGCATCTGTTTGTGAGGTTTTAATGCCCTAACACACATTAAATTTTGTGATGGTTCCATGCATAGCTGATGGATAGGTATAGTCTTTCTATTCCCATTCAATATTCTCCAGAAATCTACCATATTTAATTTTCTAAAATTCTATTAATCTCTTTAACTCTTTTCTTCTTTATTTTTTTTGTTAGATGTATCTAGGTCTGAGAAGAGTAAATTGAGGTTCCCCCTAATATTATAGTTTTACTATTTCTTCCTTTAACTCATTTAGCTTCTCCTTTAAGAATTTAGATGCTGTGAAATTTGATGCATATATGTTCAGTTTTACATTAATTTTTTGTCTATACTACCTTTTAGCAAAATGTAGTTTCCCTGATTATCTCTTTAATTAGATCTTTTTTTTTTCCACTTTTGCTTGGTCTGAGGTCATGATTGCCACCTCTGACTTTTTTTTTTACTTCAGCTGAAGTATTCTTCTCCAGCCCCCTAACTTTATGTATAACTTTGTTTCAAAAGTGTTTCTTGTAAACAATGCATTGTTGGATTCTTGTTTCTAATCAGTTCTGCTCTGCTTTTCCATTTTATGAGTTTATCTCATTCAAACGCACAGTTATGACTGCTAACTCTGTATTTCCCTCCATCCTTCTATCTATCTATCTAATCTCTTCTATGTGTCTTCTTTCTTCCCTGTCCCCTCTTTAAGAGTCTTCAAGAGAAAGTTTTCTTTTCTGAACACAGGTCTGAAGCTAAAGTTCCTCAGGGTAGACTTTTCCCTGCCCAAGCAGCCTGGGGATGTATAGAATTCCTGTAGAAGCACATGACAAAGGGAAATGTATGTTTGCATATGCCCTGAGAGGGAAAGATCCTCCTCAAGATTGGGCTTTGCTGACCTTGCAGCTTATCTTATGAGTAGTCTTAAATTTGGGAGATCCCAAGAATTAGGACCCTGGTCTCTGAGAAGACTCCCTCAACAGTATACTTTTCCAAGAAAGAAAAGGATCACCACCCTGGTTCCTGTAACTGGAGCCAGGTTAGGAGACCTGGATCTTGCCAAATCTCCTGTCACCAAGAACTACTCAGAGGGTACAGGTTGGCTAAAGGGAAATGACTGTTCTGCAGTCCTCACAGTCTTTACCCACCTGGGAGAATTGAACAGACTATTAGTGTTCTATTTTTATGCATTTGTTCCAGGGCTCCAATGTGTCCTTTTTGTCTTACTCTTTTGGGGGGATAAAGAGTAGGTCCTGAAATAAAGGCTGTCTCATACTCAACATCAATATTGTACAATGGTTGCTTATGTGGGAGCTGGCGTCTGTTACCCACAGTTAGGAAAATCTAGACATGAGCTGCACTTGAATTTTATTTTGAAGATTTTTATTTTTACAGTCAAACCTTGAGGTAGGGCTATAATGAGCAAAAGGTCTCTTTAATTTTTACATTTTTGGTGATATTTAATAAGTCCTTGGCTAGAATTGGGAACTCAGGCCCATGAGTGTTGTTTTAGCTTTTCCATGGCAAGGCCCTTTTGAGGCCAGTGGCTTGGCAGAGGTCACTATCTGCTCATATAAAAAGAGAATTTTTGCACATGCGTCAAAATGACCTTGACAAGACCACTCAGCTGATGGTTGTAGTCCACCACCTGGTGGGCAAAATTATAAACTACATTCTTCATAAGTTGTTAACTGACGGTCAAGTGAATTTATCTTTCTCTAGATTTTCTCTTTCTCTAGATTTGCAGAAGGCAGGATATGAGCCGTGGGGACAGCTGTTGATACTGAAGGAACTCAAGTATCAACTGGAATATCCACCAAATGCACACACCAGTGGCTGGACCAGTATCACATATGAAGTTTCTTGTCTGGGATAGTGAAGTTATGGATTAGCAACATAATGATGAGTTAAGACGCGTCTAGACAGACGTTGAGATTGCCTTATGTATTGTAGGGATATGTTGGGGAAGCTGATTTTTGTGCAGAATAGTCTGGTTCTTCACTTGGGAATGGTCAATTTCCAACAGATCTTAAGTTCCCTCTGATGAGGAGTCCCACATCTTGTGAGCTGAATTGGGAATAGATTTCTTCTCTGAGTGGAAGTTGTGCTCTTTCATCTATTTTTGCTATTTCTACTCATTTTCATTTTTTCTAATTTTTTTAGGTTGAGATAGCCCTTTAAAAAAGCCACGCCAGATGATAACCAATGGAAACTTTGAAACACTTGGCTTGCTTTTTGAATTTGCATAACAATGCACTTTGGGTTGGGCATCATCTCTATGCCTACCAGCTATGGAAGGTTTGGTTTCTAACGTGTCTAAGAACTCAGAATCTTAGTGCAAAACACTGAAGGAGGTTGTCAAGGAGGCCAATGCCTGAACTTCCCCAGATCCCCAAGAACTATTTAGAATGGAGGATATGTCCCGATGCACACCAAAGCACTCCAGCCCAGTTTGATTTTCTGGTGTAGCTAATATTTAACTGAAAGAGATTGTGGATGGGTGATAAAAGGAATCCCAGATTAATCTAATAAGCTCTCCAATCAAATGGATAAGATTACAAGGAATGGACCTTTGCCTATAGGCATCTAAATGGCACTTATGTGTAGATAGGCATGTGTCCTGGCATTTTACCAAAGACCCAAGGAGTGCCTCTGATTGGCTCCCCATGAACAGAGCTGATTCCTGGAGGATGAGTCAAAGTCAGAACCTAGACCATTGATTGGTGAGCTATTTCTTCCTCCACCATGGTCTATAAAGCAAACTGAGGTCTCCCACTCTTCTTTCCCCATTCCTTTGTCTTATTTTTGAGTTCAGCAAAGGAGAAGTTGGACAGATTCCTTCTCTTCTTTTCTTCTTCAGCTCTGGAGCAGCTAATGCTGACATACAGAAACAGCAAATAGAAGAGATAATTGAGTGCATGGCGCTGCTTAGCTGATGGGAAGTAACTCATAGACAATGTTCATGAGCCCCAAACTCTTCTATGAAGGAGGGGGGATTTTTAATTACTTAGCACAATACTCTAGAGATTTCCTCTACAACATCAACTTTGGGGATTGCCCTTATATCCACTTTCAGTGAAACCTAGTCAAGAGCTATGCATCTAAGCTTTAATTTAAATATTTTTCTAGGGGTAAAGATGATGTGTTATAGAGCGTGAGCTAGCCTTGGAGTTAGAAAGACCCAGGTCAAGTCCCACATCTAACATATCTCCAAAATGTAAGCTTCAAACTAGACCTTTTCCTGTAAGCCCAGGGTCTTTGGGGGTGTGTGTCTGGATAACAGGTTACATGTGTGTCTTCCTCCTCCTGTTCATGGAGGACAAAAGACTGTTCTATTTTTAGTACAGTGCCTGACACATAATGAGTTTTCATTCCATTTTTGTTGAATTGAGAGGAGAAATTAATTTTCCCAAGGTCACACAGGTAGTATGTGGAACCAATACTGGAAAGAACCCAGGTCTCTTAAGTTCCTGGGTTGTGTGACGCCCCCCCGCCCCCCCACCGGTTCCCATCCTGTACTCAGTACAGTGTACTGCACAAAGGGGCAGGGTCCACAGCTGCAGAAAAGTCAGGTTTATTTTTCAGGTCTGGAGATCCTAGGTAGAGAAAGAGACACGGAGGTAGTGTTTCCAGGAGGGCAGGAGAGGATGGGGGCTCCTGTTGGGCTCTGCCTGGAGGCGCAGGACTCTGCAGCAAAGGTATCATAGAATGAATGAGAAGATTTAGAAGTGGGAGGGAACTTGGAGATCATTTAATCCAACCTTTTTATCTTATAGAGGAATAAGTGGAAGCTCTGAGAAGGGAAGTGGGAGTGCAGGAACTTGAACTCTGGTCTTTTGACTCAGTCCGAGGTTCTTTCCAACATACCTAGCTGGACATTCTCTATGTCTTTCTCTGTCTCTGTCTCTTTCTCTCTCAATGGCTTCTCCCAGAACTCCAGAACCACCCCCTCACCAAGACCTTGAGTGAAATGTACCATAACCGAGACCCTTACTACGCAAATTCCCCTTGACCATGGCCCCGGTTACCTGCCTTTACTGAGGTCTCCTAGGCTGGGAGGGGCTCGGAGATCCACTTGGGGCTGCCCTTGGTGGGGGTGGAGCTGAGAGAGAGAATGTAGGCTTGATTTGGGGAGTGTGGTAGTCTCTCCAAATCCCACCTAGGGGGAAGGGAATCCTCAGAACCCCAGTTGTGAGGATAGAAAAGAGAGAGACCCTCCCCTGATTGAGACGGCTGAAGTGCAGGAATAAACATTTGTTGGATGTTCAATGAGCCTCCCAAGGGAGGCATCCCAGGCTGGGCCCCAGGAAGGCAGAGCCCTCATACCTGTATGGACATAGATCAGACCCAAGCCGGCAGTGAGGGCAGCCCCCAAGACAAAGGCAGAAACAGCGATGGCCACAACTGGGGCAGGGTCCAGGCCCCCGCAGCCTGGGGCTTGTGGGTCAGAATGGAGGACCTGGCCCAGCCCAACCTGTGACTGACCTTGGAAGAAGAGGAGCAGGCAGGTTCTGAACTAGGGGCTAGAAGTCAGGGATCTTGTCCCTGAAATAGCCTGCACTCTGCTCTTTGACCCAGGCTGGTGGTCCCTAGTCTTCTGCCCCTTGGGGACCCAGTCTTTCCAGGCCCTAGCCCCTGCCTTCCTCAGGGATTCAGAAATACAGCCTTCCCTCCCACCCATGCCCATCCCAACCTTTTCCTCTAAATCACACCGAAGAAGGGGCTAAAGGGTCTCACCAGGGGAAATGCGAGGGGGTCTATGGAGGGGTTGGGGCACAGTGACAATGATGGGCTGGGACAAGGTGTGTATATGGGGGCTTTCTCCAATGACCTCCTCCCTGCTTCCGCTGCCGGTGCAGGCTTCATCCTGGGAGAGACACTGAGACCCACAGAGAATAAGGGGAGTTGAGATCCCCCTTTCACTATCCTCCCCTTCCCACCCTTGCCCCTCTGCTCCAGATCAATCCAAAGACCCAGATGTCTGATGCCACCCTGAAACTTCCATCAAGCCAGAAATTAATTGCTCCCCTACCCTTGCTCCCTTCAAGAACCAGGGTGTCCCCCCCCCCAAACCTCACAGACCCTTGGGGGCTGGTCGGCACTGCGGGGGCCTCTCCGTGGGGCACCCCGACGGCGGCAGAGTCCTAGTTGGCAGTGTAGGAACTGCACAGAGGCATTGAAGATGGGGCGCAGGTGGAAGCTGAGTCTGGTTTGGGGCAGGGACCCAGGGGGTGGGGGGTGGAAGGAGACAGAGGCTTCTGCTGGACAGCCACCCCTTAGCAGCAGCAGGAGTGGGGAGCCCTGGGTTGGGTCGGAGGAAGGCGAGAGGGAACATCGGTGCAAAAAAAGGCCCCATCGTGAAGAGGGCTGAGCCAAGGAAGCCTGAGGAGGAGAGGAGACAGGACTGGACACTGGGAGCCAGTTGGCAACGTGGGCTGAAGCAGCTGGGCTTCCAAACCTCCATTCCTCAAGATGGGACCCCCTGTCCCACCTGGTCAGCATACTAACCCATGGTTCAGTTCTACTGCTGGGATTTTAGAGATATAATGCAACCCCCCTCACTGCAACCCACCATAGAATCACAGATGAGAGCCAGGAGGGACCTCAGTGATCCCATCCAACACTCTCATTTTGCAGATGGTGAAACTGAGGTCCAGAGGGGTTAAACATTTTGTCCAACATCATACCAAGTAAGCAGCAGAGCCTTGGCTCAAACCTCTCTCCTCTGCATCTCCAGCACTTTCCAGGTTGCCTTTTTACATGGACTTTAAACCAGAGCCCAGAGCAGTGAAACAAACTTAACCAACCACTCAGCAGCTACGGGAAAGGTAGAATATGAACCCAGGGCCTTGAAATCCCAATCCAGCATTAAAAAAAAACCAAAACAAAACACACCACATGAGCCCATGATCCCCCAGTCCCAACAGTAGGCCCCCTGGATCCCAGTTCTCAGCTCTCCCCCATCACCTCCACAAATACAGGACTGTTGGCAGGCACCACACATGGCCCTTGGAACCTCCGGAAGGTGTCTGAGCTGGAGACAATCAACTTGAAGGGTGGGCGCCGAGGTCGAGGGCTGGGCAGAGCAGGAGACAGGCAAACTGGCCACAGAGAAAGCCTGTATGATGCTGGCTCTGAGGAACCCACCACGTTTTAGCTATTCCCCCTGCCCAACTCCAGGCAAAAAAGTGACCAAACCTTTCAAGTGGAGTCCACAACTGTGTCCATTTAGTATCTCCCCACCTCTGAAGCAACCCCAACCCAATGTGACAGGACGACTCCGGAAGGCACATCAAGTAAAGGAGAACAGATTCAAGGGCATGGGGGTAAGCAAGGGCTAGCCTCACCAGGTGGAAAAGCTCAGAACTGGCATTCAGTAAACTTGAGTTTAGGCTTGGTTCTGTGCAAATACTTTGCCCTCCCTGAGACTCTTACTATCCTCTCAAAATGAGAAAGATAATCCCTGGTCTTCAGGACATGTTAAGTGCACGGTGGTAGGGTGGGGAAGAGGGTAGGTTTGAAGTCTGGGGTAGGAATGCCTGGATACTGAACTGGCCTTCATCTGCTACCACCTCCTCCCTCTCCAAGACCAACACCCCTACTCACGTTCATGATGGATTCTACCTCTCCCAGGGGTGTCCTGGGAGCAATGTCGAGGGGAAGATTCTGGTAGACCTGGGAGGGAAGGGGAGGTGAAGCTGTCCCCTTCTTAGGAAGAGTGACCAATGCCAGTTTCCCTTCTCCAGAAGTAATGGGCTCCCCAGCCCTCCCACTTTGTCACACTAAGCCTCTTGGTCAAAGATAAGATAAACCTTCCAAGACAGAATGGGTCTCCAGTGGTTGGGATCCAGCAGCACATCCAGGAGGGGATGGGTCAGATGGGAAAGAATTTAGGAAAGCTGAATTAGAAGTCTCAAGGTTAAGAGGTCTACAAGGCCTCATAAGCCCTTAGCTTAGAATGGAGTCCTGAGAGACAGGAACAGGGCTGATGAGGACAGGGAAAACTAGGGCTGATATATTCTTACTAATACCCCCTGGCACCTACCCATTCTACCTGGGAGAGGTGTGGGAGCTTGAAGGAGGAAGGGAAGGAAGAAAGCAGCCAATCCCACCATACTGCCTCTAGAGGAACCCAGAACTGTCCTTGAGTCCGTGCTGGAGAAGGGAGAAGCTGGTGTCACACCCTCCTGGGATGGGATCCGGACCCACCCAGTAGCAGTGATGACGCAGAATTTAGATAGAGATGTTATGGGCACCTAGTCCTGTCTAGGGCTGTTTGTAGAACACTTGGGATAGAATAGTGAACACATGGCCTCCCCCCTGCCCCGCCCCCGACAAGATGGGGAAAGGTATCCATTGGCAGGGCTGCAGAACCAGGCAGATGGGGTGGGTGGGGGTGGGTGCAGGAAAGGAAGCTCTCTTGTCAGGGCCATCTCCAAGTCTTCAGACTAGCTGGGGGAGGTACCAAAGTGACACCTGAACTGATAATGTTGATGCAGGGAAGAGCAGCTCAAGGCCCTAATCCCCATATTGGAAGAGATGGGATTAAGAATAGTCTCATCTGACCTACCTGTATCAGGTCAAACACCCAATCTACTTCACCAGAATGACTCTCAGCTCTCCCACCAAGGCCCCAGAGCCAGAGCCTCAAGGTTAGCCCATCCTCCCTCAACCCCACACCAAGCCAAGCCAATTCCAGAGGCTGGTGGGCAGTGGCTAGTATTCTTAGACTCACCTCTAGTACTCTTCTTACCACACCCAGAGAGCAAACGCTACCCTCCCCTCCCCCACAACCCCCAGCCTTCTTCTCCACTCTGGACACAGCTGAGGAAAATGGCCTTTTTTGGTGGTGGTTTTTTATTATTATTATTATTTTTTTTATTTTCAAGCTTCTAAGAAGGGTTTACAAACAAGGGCATTTTGTTTTTGAAAAAGGGACAATGGGGCAATACTGCTGGCCCAGGTGCCCCCCAGTAGGCACCCACCTCCCCCCAACCTCTGTAAGAAGGGAAGGGGCACACACATGCTTCCAGCACTGCCTTCAGCCATGAGGTACAAAGCTGAGCTGCGACCACAAGCTGGGGGTGGGGAGAGCTAGGCCCCAGGTCCACTCAGCTCTCCCCCCACCCTACCCCCACACTGGCTCTCCTGGCCTCTCCCTGGGAAATTGGCCAGGGTCCCAGGACGGGTCCTGAGAGGGAAGAGGGGATGGGGTGGCTCAGGTATCTAGCTAACCCAGCCTGGGAATCGACTCAGGAAGCTCAGCTGGAGGAGAGGAGAGGGACAGGACTAACAACCAGGACTCTGGGAAGGCCGGCTGGCTAGTGGGGGGAGGGGAAGGAGGGTGGCACATATCCATTTAACACTGAAATGAGGGCTGGGCCCAGGGAAGAGGAAAGAGCACGCATGCTCACAAATCAGAAAATAGTTAAATTAAAATAAAACTGGACAGTGACAAAACAGGGCCAAGCTGGCCCTGCCAATGAGCAGAAGACCTTCCCCCTTGGTGAAAGTCATTTTACCTGGCTCCAGGGCTTGGGGGGATGGGTACTAGCTGCCCAGACGGAAAAGGGGAAAGAGAGTGTCTGGTTCCCCCTGGCCCAAAGAGGCCCCTAGATAGCCTTCTGGAGGTGGGGGTGGGAAGGGCACAAACCCCAAATCCCTTTCTGCTGGCAGTGTGGCCAACCACAGGAGGGGATAGTGCCCATGTCCCTGTGGGCAGAGAAAGAAGGTAACTCCTCCAGTTTTAACATGCGGCCTTCTGCAAATATACCAATGAGAACAGAGACTACAGAGACTACAGGGGGATAGATGCTAAAGCCTAAATGAGCCAGTGAAGTCCATCGAGCTGTGCTATCCTTACCTTTGGCCTTGGTTCCTGTGTTTGGGGGAAGGGGGCGTGGGGCCTTCTGGGTCTGAGTATGTGTGTGTGAATGAGTGTGAGTGTGAGTGTGTGTGTGTGTGTGTGTGTGTGTGTGAGAGAGAGAGTGTGTGTGTGTGTGTGTGTGTGTGATGTTTTCCATTTGATCTGCATGCATCACCAAAAAAAAAAAAAATACCTCTTCCTCCTTCCTCCCCTCCCTCCCGCTGCCTGCCCACCACCTGAGAGCTCTAAAGAGCCAAGGTGGTGGGTGAGGGTGGCCAAGAACCACCTCTATTCACGCATCAAATGTAAATAATAATAATAATAACAATAATAATAATAATTAAGAAACAATGCAATAAAACTGCATTGGCCTTTTCTCTGGGGACCTGCCAGGGCGAGCCAGGCAGTCATGGGGACCCATCAATCTCCTGTCTTCTTTGTCTGAAGGGCCTGAGAAGCTCAGCCTCGATGCTGTCCAGGGTCCTGCCCTGTCTGGGGACACAGCCAGCCCCTCTCATGCTAGCCTGGGGAATGGAGGGGCCCCAGAGAGCACAGGCACTAGGCCTCGGTTTACCCGTGAGCCTGGAGAATGGAGGGCCAGCTCAAGGAATGAGTTGAAGGAAGCCCTGGGTGGCTTGCTGGGGCCAGGGACCTGTAGCCACTATGTTCTCCTGCCCTCCACACTCTTCACCCTCAACTACTAGCCTTGCCCACTCTTCCTAAATGCCCTGATCCACTCTAAGTTTTCTCTTCTGCTCCCTACCTCTGTTCCCATCTCACATCCTCAAACCATCTCTACCAACCTTTCTCTTCCTCCACTTAAAGGCCCCAGGAAGCCCCGAGGCTTTCCTGGTTCTTCCGCACCCTCGGCCCTCTGCTCCGACCTGCGTTGTCGTTCACTCCTTCTCCTTCCCTCCCTCCAAGCCCCTCTGGCCTGCCTGCTAGCCCTGCTCACCATTTCTCTATATCCCTGCTACACCAGTGTCTGCCACCTTCCAACTGGCAGACACCAAACCCCTGTGGCTGCCTGGACCCTGGTGGCTACAGCTTCTCCAAACCCTGGCCCCAGGAAGGTGAATTTAAAACTCGCAGAGCAGGCATCTAAGATCTTCAACTCACCCCAGAGTTGGGAACCAGATCCCTCCATGTTTGGGACAAAACAACCCTTAGGGTCTGGCTCAGCGCCGAATGATTGGGGAAGGTCCAGGACCTGGTAAGTTCCTCAGGAGCATGCATGAGAGGGAGGAAGCAAGGGGAAGGTCCCACCACACACTTCACCTGGCTACTGAAGGCCACAGTGCACCCTCAGGAGATGCCACACCCCTGGAATCAGGACCCACAATCTTTGCCCATATCTACCCTTTCTGCTGACAAAGCACAGCTTTAAATGAGTCCTCACCACCTGCCCGCTGCTGAACCACTGCCACAAGCAGCCAAACACGACTTTGGTTAAAGTTTCTGAAGGTACCGACACCCCCACGTAAGAATCAACCCACCCCACCCCCACCCCCACCATATTCTCCCAAATAAAATAAAATAAACTCCATAAAGGACCCCCTGAGATCAACAAGAGAAAAACTGACCCACTGCAGGCCACCTGACCACCCCCAGCTGGCCAGACGTGCTCCTCCCCTGCCCCACCCCACCCCCACATTCCCAGGGACAAAAACCTTGGGAGTGACACCCACAGAGCAGCAAGCAACCCCTCCCAGGCCACCCTACCCCAGCCCTTGTGGCTTGCAAATTGAATCTTCAAGCCAGAAGAGTGGGCAGGAGAGAGGGCAAAGAGAATAAGGATTCAGGCAGCTCTCTCCTGGGCCTCCAGGAGCCCACCCAAGCCCAGAGGTTACAACTGAATAAATAGAGTCTAATGGTGGACCTGTCTTCCATCTTCTGTTCACAGTGTCAGGGGGAGGGGGGCGTACAGCTCTCCCCCAGGAAAGGAGCCGGAGGCCCAAGTGGTGCCAGTTTGTCCTCAGCTGAAAGGCAGGGGGTGGGGGGAGGCGGGTCTGGAGGGCCCCCACTTTGTCTTCAGCTCTCTGTGGCTGTCCATGTTTCCGTACTCCCTCCCCAGCTCCATGTGACATCTGGTCCGCCAGCATGGGGGGAGGCGAGTGGAAGACTGGTACGTCTTGGGGCCGGGGTGGCATAGCCCCTGCTGCAGCTGGAGTGGGGGGAGGAGCAGGCTGACTGGCCATTTGTCTTGCCCCCTTCTCCCCCAGCCCCCGCTGACCCTCCCAGGCTGGTCACCGCTTGGCTACCTGAAGAAGGGAAGGTGATGTTGGCTCAAGATGCCGCTAGTCCGGGGGGACTCTGTCTTCGCCATGACATCCTTGAACCAGGACGCCACATCCACTTCCAACATCTCATATCGTTTGATGAAGCTGTGTTCCTGCGGGGTACAGGAAGTTAGGGTCAGGCCTCTCTCCTCCCTCCTTCCTCAAGGCCATGGAGAAGCTGGTGGTCCCATTCCCAGCCCCAGGGAAACAGGCAATGTGTACTCACAAGTAGCTTATTGTACTTTGGTCTCTTCCTGTGATCTTTAGTAAGGCTAGGAAATAAGAACACAGACATATGAGTACATGACATAGGGGCCACTCCCCCTCTTGGAATAGGGCAGGTTAGAGGGGACAGAACAGCATGGGGGGTGACTTGTTCAAGTCAATCCAGCCTGTCCTGGACCCAAAAAGGCTGCCATCTGACAGGTACACCAAGCCCTCCTCCCTCAAGGAATCTTCAAGAGTTTTAAAGAAATGACCGCTCATGCTTTCAGGTGAGGACAACCCAAACTTCCTAGCCTCCAGTCCTGGTCACTAGAGCCTGGCACATCTAAGCATGACTGAGGGCTCCTGGAAGGAGAAGGAAACTTCATCCCAGCATGGGAGGGAAATAGCTTAACTGACAGGAGTTAGGGTCCCAAGAATGCCAGAGCTGCACTTGGCACTGTGCTTGGATCAGAGATGGCTGGGACCCTGAGAACTATCCCACCCTGGTCAAGCCTTGGGGTTTTTTTCTTCTCTCTCTATGGCCTGCCTTTTATAGCTCCTGCTGTCCTGTCTAAAGAGATGACTCTTCAGATGGTATCTCTGGCCCAAGAATCACATAGGCCATCTCCAGTCAAATGTCCCTATATCACCTTAAATTCAACCTGCCCAAAACTAAACTTAGCATTTCCATCCCCAAACCCGATGCTAGTCTTATCTGCCTTGGCAATGTCCATAATACCTGTGTTCTCTCCCTGAGGAAGGACCAACATCTGGAGTCTTCTCAGTCTTCCCCCCAATATGTCCCTAAGTTCTCCCTCCTCCACCCTCACTGCCACTGTCCCTCACAACAGACCTGGGTAACTCCAGCAGCCCCAGGACCAGTCTCCAACCCCTCTCTGTTCCAACACCCTGGGCATCAAGGAGCCAGATCACTCAGAGGCCATCTGGTCCAACCAATACTTGACGAAGAATCACTTCTCCATTTTTAATGTCATGTAACCCTCCAGGAGGGGGCCTCTCACCCCATGTAGGGACCTTTCCTTCTGTTGACAAATGTTCCCTTCTATCAGGCCTCGGGTCTCTGTCAGAAGCTCCTATCCGCTACTCCTAGGGCTGCCCTCATGACAACCCTAAAAGTTACTGGTGACTGCTGTCACATCCCAAGTTCCCTCCTGCCTCTCCCCTACTCCCCTGCCAGAAGCCTCTTTTATTCAGACCCAAATAGCCCTCATTCCTTCGCTAGATTTTCATATGGCACTCAGTTCTAGTCCCCTCATGATCTTGGCCACCCTCCTGGGGGGTTGCCAGGCAGGGCCTGGCAAGCTCAGACCTCTCTTAGCGCAGCACAGGTCCGAGCTGTCTCTGACTCGGTCACACTAAGTCTGAGGTCCACTAAAACCCCTATATCTTTTTCACTTGAGCCAGTGTCCTGCTTTCCCCTTCTTGTAACAGGAGAATTGATTTTGGAAACACAAACCTAAACATGACATTTATCTCCATTAGAATTCACATTATTTTGCTAGCAAGAGCTTTCTAAATCTTAATTCTGTCATTTGTCCTCCCCAGCTTCACCTGTTTCCAAAATGTGCTGAATATGCAGTCATGGTCTCCAAGCCTACCCGACCCCTCCATGACTACTCTTTGGGTGAGTGAGTCAAGCAGTTCCAAAGCCACCTCTTTTTTTCTCCCCCTTCTCCCCATTTAAAGGCAATGTCTTTTAGCAGGGCTCCTTACACTTTTTCCAGTCCTGACTTCCTTTTCTCAGCTTTGGGCAGTGTTTGTTGGTGTTGTGTGGCCTGAGGACGTGCACAGTGCAGAGTGCGCATGTTTTGTGTTCAGAACACAGGCAAGCCTGCCAGAAACACCTCAGATTCATTAGGCATTTGATTTTGAATTAATTTTTGGTCACTGCTGTTCAGAAACCTTTTACTGTTGCCAAATTTTTCTGCAACCCTTAAGAAATGCTGGTCTACAGAATCGAGTCCCAGTTCCTAAGGCCTGTGGTTGAGAACCTCTAGAATATAGCCCCACTTTCTCCCAACTGTCTTCCACAAGCACTGTCCATTCACTTCAAGCCAAGCAGGCCTTTTCATTGGCCACTCCCACATCCCCCATGACAACACTTCGGAGTACTCTCCTCCTCTTCTTCCTCCCCTCCTGCCCCGAATACTGAGGCCATCAATGATCTTTGCCTTCTCAAAAAAGTTCCACAGATTTTTAACATTCTGAAACCTGGAATCTAAAATTATACAGTGTGTCCCAAAAGTCTGAGCGCCATTTAGAGCTTATCAAAACCTTAAAGCACCTTTTATTAAAGCTTTAATAAACCTAAAACCACACTTAGACTTTTGGGACACCCTGTAGTCCAATGGGTAAGTCAGTACTCTCTCCACCCTGATCATGAGCTCTTTAAGAGAGATCAGCCCTTCCCCCTTCTCACGTCCCCTGCAGCGCTCAAAACAGGCTTCCCAGGCCCCCTTTCCCTTAGGCCCACCCAGATCTCTAAGCCCATATTGGCCACAGCTCTGCTAAAGGAAGAAGTTAAAAAGTTGGCATGTGGGGAGTTGAGGGAAAAAATGGGGGGCCCGAGGACCAGGGGATACAGAGAGAGGAGAGGACTCACCAGTCTTTAACAAAGGACTGGAAGTCCACCGAGAAGCCCATATTACTGGGCAGAAGGGGCGGCTCTTCCTGCAGGACCTTGGTGAGGACCTCAAAGTCAGTCTTGCAGTTTTTGTAGGGGAACTGCCCCGTCGCCAGCTCCACCTAGGAAAGAAGGGCTGAGAGTGTGGTCACCTTCCCTGCTTACTTTCTTCTGCTCTCTCTCCAACCCCCTCGAGTCAGGTTCCCTCTTGCACTGTTCTCTATCCTGCACTCTTCCTTCTTTTACAGAATTTCTGATCTCAAAGGTCGTCCAAGTCCAATCCGACCCTGTCAAGTCGTCATCGAACACCTGCTTGGAAACAGGCAGTGATGGAAAGTCCATGACCTCTCGAGAAGGCCAATTCCACTTCTGGAATTTCTCTCCCAGTCTCAAATTCACATGAGGTCTCTCAAGCCTACAGCTTTCAAAGTCCCATTAACTTCATTTTCCTTCATACTCATTTCCTTATGTTTTGCGACTGTCTCCAGCCCCCAGTGGCTGCTGCTGTGCCCTCCCCTGTGCCCAGGATGCTGCTGGGGGTCTGGCCCAGTCTGCCTGGCTCACCAGTGAGATTCCCAGGCTCCACACATCTGCTCGGATGTCATAATCAGGCTTGGTGGGATCTGGAGGGTCTATCCGCTCCGGCTGGTAAGAAGAACAGACAGACAATTTCTTCCAACAGCTCTCAAAGACATGCCCATGAAGATAGGGTAAAGCAAACAGCCCAAGACACACCTGGGAAGGTTACCTGTAGGCCATAGGACCAGCCCAGGTCAGTAATACCCAAACTTGTAGTGATGAAACACACAATCACTCTGGTATTTCACAATGTCCCTCCCATTCTCTCTCAACCCCCACCCTGAAAAGGACAATTCAGTATATGTTGAGTTTTTAAAATTCAAGTCTATGAAGATGTACCCCAGAGACAGGTGACAACCCCCTAGGCTGCTATGATACCTGGGTCAATGAGGGCCTGTTCCACCCCGCGGCTTACCGCCATGTAAGCCGCACAGCCAGCACTTCTCGTCTTGGCCTTGGAGTCTACCAGACGGCCACTGATGCCAAAGTCACAGAGCTTGATCTGGCCCCGCTCATCTAGCAGGATGTTGGAGGGCTTCACATCTCTGTGGATCACACCATGCTTCTCCTTCAGGTAGTAGAGCGCCTTAACAATCTGCAACCACACCCACCCCACCCGGGGCTCTTTTACTGCTGGATGGTGGGATGGCTCCAGCCACCCAGACCTCCCTTACTGCCACTTATCTCTTCTGTTTAAAGGCCCTTCCCTTCCAGAGCTTGGTGTCCTTCCTACAGCCCTGACCACGCACATGGAGCCCAGGAAGTGATGGCTTCTTGGCCCTTTTCCCCAAGTCTAAGCAGGAGGCAGAATAGTGCAAGGTTCACATCCATGTCTATAAACCAGGGGTAAGAGGGAAAGCTCTGAAGGGAATAGTGCCAATCCACCTGGGGGGCGGGGGGATAATGGTGCCTCCAATCCATTTCCACCTACTTACAGCCACAGTCATCTTGCCTAAAATCCGCTCTGGGATGGGCCCTTGAATTCTCTTCTTTAGCTTTTCAGCACAGGTGCCCATAAGCTCCATGGCAATGAAGACGTCTGTCTGTGGAGGGAACAAGGGGGAAATAGCTGGGAGAAAGGAAAGCACCTCCCCACCCCCAGTACTGTGTTTCTCCCTGGGATGACAAATTTCCAGATACTGTGCAGTCACGGGAATACAGAATATTGGGGGAAGAAGGTAACCTCTCAGAAATTTAGAGAAAAATAGACAATATTTTAGTCCCTTTTATAAATCTAAAGCCACTCCTTTAATTTACAAACCAAGAATGAATTATGTGTAACTTCATTTACTCATAAAGACATATGGGGGGTAGAAGAAGAGGGTAGCAAGGGAGTGGAGAACAGAAAATGGAGGGAGGGGGGCTTCCTCTAGGCTAGACCAAAAAGCAGCATCCTACTCGACCCCAGCCTGGTCACTCACATTGGTGATGAAGGTCCCAAAGCACTGAACAATGTATGGACAGTCATGGCTCTTGAGCACCACATCCAGATCCATGAGAATTCGTTTGTTTTCTTCCTTATTTCCAGAGCGGCGCATTTGCTGCAGAAGACCATTGGAGGTGCAAAGGGGGTCAGGGCTAGGAAGGAAGAGGGCAGGAAGCAGGGCCTCACCTTGAGTGGGACAGTGTGACCTGCCCTCCTAAAGGGCCCCTTCTCAATCTAAGAGGGGCAGAGGAGAGGGCTCTTGCCCTGAACCCAGAGATAAGAGCAGGAGAACCTTGACCTGTAGATCTGAGAGAGGAAGGCAGGTGGGGCTGGGGTCTCACCTTGACAGCGAGGATGTGGCCTGTCTTCTTGAATCGCATCTTCCAGACCTGGCCACATGTGCCACTGCCCATCTCGCCCAGGTTCTCTAGGTCGTTGATCTCTGCCTGGTACCTCTGGGGAAGACAAGGAGCAGGGCAATCACCATCACCAAACACTATTCCCACCTCTGTCCTCCATCCAATTGTCCCCTGCCCAGAAATCATCAGAACATTCTACCTCGAGGCTCAACTGTCCATATGCACACCCCCTTTCAGGTCCCCATTGCTGCTTCCAGGGCAACAGGCAGGAAAAGGGAATGGATGACAGACCATTACTCTCACCTGGCCTCCAATGGTCAGGTATCCTGTCTGCTTCATAATCTCCTGCAGCTTCTGATCAATTTCTATGCTGGAGGGAAGAAAGATTGGGGATGGTGACCCTGAGAGACAGACATTTAGCCATGTAGCCCCCAAACGTCACCCAATGGAGTGACAAACTACACTGACTCTTCCTACCCTAACAGGGACACCTGGATAGTCTATTTCCTCATTCTTCCTACTCCAAAATTTCACACAGGTCCACCCCTATTGTCCCAAAGCTTCTTCTCTTCCACCCTGCCAAATCCCAGGGCTTTTCCCAAAGCTATTTTGTCTTCCCAAACATCAGAACAACCCCTTCCAGCCTCTCACACTGACCCTTCTCTCCACAATCTCACTTGGAGATTCCTAAAACTTAGACCATCTTCTAACCATGTCTCCTCACCTCTCCATGCTGCGTGGCATGAACAGTGGTGTTGGGAGCCCCAACATGTGCCGGGGCCGAGCTGGTGGGGTGGGCTGCTGAGGGGAGCTCTCGGAGGAAGGTGATCGGCTACCCCCATCATTGGCTAGAGGGAGCTGTAGAGCTGTGAGAAAGGAAGTGAGGAAAGGAACAGCCAGGGGTGTAAAGGGAAAAGAAGAAAGGTCAGTTTTCCAAGGACAGACCACCTTCCAGGCCCCATAACACCTTGCTCAAATAGCTCCTCCATTACAACTGACCACTACTCAGGAACCCATGCTGATGCCTAGAAAGGGCCCATGGGTTCTGGCCCCCCACCAGAGGACCTTGAAATTAATCTTCCCACTTCCCCAAAGAGGCAGGCAGAACAGACCCAGGAGATCAGCCACCCAGCTATGGGCCCAGAGGCCAGGGACCTTTCTCCTTCAGGTCACTCCCTTTCCTATAATGAAGGGAGAGAACTCAGTCAAGTTCTATTCTAGACCTACCTGACTTACTTTCAAGGGAAGTAAGATGACCAACCCAAGTGGCCCCCTCATTCAGTCCTAGACTGAAAAGGTAATCCCAACTCTCTAGGGAAATCACCTCCCAGGTTTGAGGATAACAGAAGCTGAAGGCTATCTGAAGACTGAATAAGCAGGGCCTCCCCTCTTCCTCTCCCTCCCGATTCCCAGTCAGGACAGAGCTTGGTTTTCAGTTACCTGCTAGTGCTACCCCTTAAGGAGTTTAAAGCACTTAAGTATTGACTTGTCCATCACTTTGGTCCCAGGGGAAAGGACTGACGTATCATTCTCCCACTCCTCTGATTATAGAGGGAAAACTAAGAAAGGACAGGACACTTGGGGAGGCCAGAACTCACACCAAACTAGAGATTTTGTTCGCAGCTCCACAAGAAACAGGAGATCTTATGCTAGGGTTGGCACATCTGTGCCTGGACAGAGAAGGGGACAGGAGAGGGAAGCAAAGAGGACTTGATTTCCTAACACCGTCTAGGCCCTCCAGGCTGCCCCAGTGACATCATCTCCACTATTGGCAGAGCTTCACCATACCTGCCTCCCAGGGCCTAAAAGAAATCAAATGGTGGGCCAGGGAGAACCTCAAAACTCTCAGCAGTTGAAGGAACCTGAGGGATTATTGCTGACCCCCTCATTTTAATGATGGAGAAAGTGAGGCCTAAAGAGGGCAAACCACTTATTCAAAATCATGCTGTTAAGCAGAACAGGGCTGGGCCTATTTTCTGGGCCTCCAGAAACCTCCCAGGACAGGGCTCTTTCCTCATCTCAAAGCACAGGAAACAAGCCCTTAAATGTAGTTCACAGTTCCTGGGGCCTGGCTTCTGAAGAGTGACTGCTCTTGGTTTGCTAGGATTCAGGGAGGCCCCAAGCCTCGGCAGGAAGACATATGGAGCCCATTTGCAAAACTGATCCTAGCTCATGCCCTGTCCTAGGAAGAGGAGAGCAGAGAGGCCTGAAGAACAAACCGAACTCGAGCCCCAGGCACCAGCTGTCCAACGTTCCCATCAGTCCCTCCATCTACTATGGTTGCACATGAGGGCAGGCCTCTAGCGGGCCTTTTCCCAATGCCCACCCAGCCCCATAAGCAGAGGGAAAGATGGAAGCCAAAGGGTTGGGAGGGGCAGGTTCCCAGGAAGATGTCAAAGGGATCTTAGGAGTCCAGCATCCTCTTCAGTGGTCTCCCTCTGAGAAGCAAGGGGGGGTGGAACGGGGAAGATCAGATCTCCTGACAGCCTATCAAATGATATCACATCAAGCAGCCTGCATGCAGGACAGCTGGCCCCTTCATGCAACTAACAGCCCCCAGGAGGGGCAGGACATGCCGCAGGCAGGCAGGCAGGCAGCCACTCTGGGGGAGGGATGGAGGATGGGGATGGGGATGAGGAAAAAAGGAGTAACACTCAAGAGTTAAAAGGAGGAAGAGGAACAGGAAACCTGGAAAGAAAGACAGCTTTAAACAAAAACATGAGAGGCTGAGCAGCCATGAGGAGAGTGTGGGGGGTAGGGAGAAAGACAGACATTGAGCTTCAGGACAGGAAAACTACAGAAGCAACCCAGGAGTCCTACTACTCCACTAATGAGAGTCACAAAGGAGAGAATGGGAGCCAGAGGGCCCGGGAAGGAAGGCTCTCTCAACAAGAGTCGAGATGGGCTGCTGAGGGCAGGGAAGGAGCGGCTAAATGGAGACAAGAGGCTTAAGAGAAGTTGGAAAAGATGAGGGCTACCGATTTGGGAAATCAGGATGGTCAGAGGGAGGAAAAAAACAACCCTTCAAAAGCTGCTCGATCTTGGCTCGGCGGGGCAACTTCCCTTAGGCTAGTCCTATATCTTCAGCATTAACAGGTGGGAAGCCTGAAGGCAAATACCACTGGCTGTCCAGATTGAGAGAAGGGGGGGTCCATTCCACTTAGGTCCTTCAAGGAGGCTATCCAAGGCCCAGAGCCCTTCCCCAAATGGGTGGGTCACAAAAATGACAGGATAATGATTCCCAGGTCAGTCCTCCAAACGGGGCCTCTCTGCTCCAAGATCTGTTTGTCTCCAGGGAGAACAGTGCCTCTAGGAAAGCAGATGGGTTGTTTCCTAGGATGAATGTCTTTCAGTTCCAGTTCAATTAGGTGAGGCAGTTGGACTGTCCCATCCTCCACTTACCAGGTTTTCTCAGCTGTAAAGATTTCCCTCGTTTAATCATGTATGAACTAAATTAAGGGGAAAGAGTTTCTGTCCACTGAGGCATCTGGGGAGGTCTGGGCAGCCCAGAGGCCAGGCAAAGCACGCTGTCTTGATTACTAAATGTTTATTGAGTTAGTAGCAGTAAAGATAAGGTTCCTATTACAAAATACGGAAAATCTCATGGAAGGGTAGTGTGAGGTTGTTTCAAATGCTTCTCCTCTTCCCACCTTAGGTATTTCTCTTTGTGGTCACCATTTACTCTTTGTCCTGCTATTTTGGGACAACCGCCAAACTCTTTCCTCCTTGACCTCTCTCTCCCTCCATGCCACCCTTACTACTCTGTCCATATCCCTCGACAATCTAGAGAATGGCCCCGCTTCTGCCTATACCCTGTGTACTAGGGCCAGCCTGGGGGACATTAGCCTCTCACCACCTTGCCACTAGAATTCCAGGCTGGCCCCCAAGGCTACCTTAAGTACCTTCACTATAAAGTGAGAACCAGTGTCTCAGATCCTTGGGAAGCAAGAGGAGAAAGAAAGAGGTTCAGAGTATTTTCCATAGTCAGGGGAGACCTGAGAGATCCTTCACTCCAATCCCCACATGTCACTGCTCCCCTAAACTCTGGGGAGGGAACAGGCCAAGGAGTAAGACCACAGAAGAAACAGATGTGACATACACCTTCTGCCCTTTCAGGCTCAACCCATATCCTAAGTCCGGGAGCCTAGACATGAAGAAAACTCTCTAAGGGTGGACTACCGCCACAGCTGTCACTGAACTTTCTAAATGAAGTGAATCCAAGAGTAAGAGAGCATCAGAGCTGAAAAGTACTGTCTAGTTCAACTCCCTGCTGTCCTCGGAAGGAAACCACATCAGTTCAGACTCTGGCTCCTTGACTCAACTCTGCCTGCCCAATTTGTCAAAGGACAGCCAGAGGGAAGCTCAAAGGGCTGGAGAATCTGAAACAAAACTCCCACCAACTTCTTCCAGATGGTTTTATTCATCCCTCCTAATAGGAAAAAAAGGCTGTTAACTTACTGTTACTTTCAGTCCAAGAAAATACCATCCTACCATATGGGCCCTTCCTTGCCTCCTCACTCTCACTCCTCACTGCTGCTAAGTCCCATCAATTCTACCTCTCCAACACCTCTGACACGTCACCTTCTCTCCTCTAACACTGCCACTGTCCCGCTGCAGGCCCTCATCGCTTCATGCCTGGACTATTTCAACAGTCTGCTGGTTGGTTTTCCTGGCTCAAGTCTCTGCACTCCAAACCATTTTCAACTCGGCTGTCAAACTGATCTTCCTAAAGTGAAGGCCAGGCCATGGCACTCTCCTATTACATAAACTCCAGTAGCTCTCTGTCGTCCTCAGGATAAAATATAAGCTGGCTATAAAGCCCTCCATAACCAGGCCCTTCCTACCTTTCCAGCCTTCTTACACCCTTCCTGTACTCTACAATCCAGTGAATGACCTCCTTTCTGTTCCTTGCACAAGACCCTTCATCTCCCAACTCTGCGCCTTTTATAGTAACGAGGAGAACAACTAGTATTTAGACAGCACTTTAAAGTTTGCAAAGGGAGAAAAAAAAACAACCCTTCAAAAGCTTCTCGATCTTGGCTCAGCAGGGAAACTTCTCTTAGAAAATCTTCCAGGCTAGTCCTGTATCTTCAGTGTTAACAGGTGGGAAGCCTGAAGGCAGGCTGTCCTGACTGAGAGAATGGGAGACCATTCCACTTATGTCCTTCAAGGAGGCTATCCAAGGCCCAGGGCTCTTTCCCAAATGAGTGGGTCACAAAAATGACAGGATAATGATTCCCAGGTCAGTCTTCCAAATGGGGCCTCTCTGCTCCAAGATCTGTTTGTCTCCAGGGAGAACAGTGCCTCTGGGAAAGCAGATGCATCATTTCCTAGGATGAATGTCTTTCAGTTAGGTGAGGCAGCTGGACCGTCCCATCTTCTACATCTTATTCTCACAATAACCCTGGAAGGGACATGCTGTTATTATTCCCATGTACAGATAAGGAAAGTGAGGCAGAGAGAGCTTAAATGACTTGCCCAGAGTCACACAAGGAGAAAGTGTCTAAGGCTGGATTTGAATTGACTCCAGGTCCAGTGCTCTGCCTTGGATGTCCCCTGTGCTGGGAATGCTTTTCTTCCTCACTTCTGGCTCCTTGCTTTCTTCAAGGATTAGCTTGAATCCCATATTCTCCAAGAAACCTCTCCCTGTCCTCCTTAATGTTAATGACTTCCCTCTGAGGTTATCTCCAGCTCATCCCATTTAGACCATTTATACTTAACTATGCACAGAACTTGTTTGCACGTTGCTTCCCCAACAGACTCTGAGCTACTTAAGGGCAGAAACTGTTTTGCCTCGTTTTGTATTCCCACTGCCTGGCACGTGGATGGTGGTAATAAATGTTTGTTGACTTGACATAGAAGATGGGGCTTGAGGGACAGGGAGGCATCCATCACTGCTTACGCTATTTAGCTTTTAGGTCCAAGTTTTAGGAGGATGATGCTGTGTGGCTATTCTGCTCCATCTCAGTCAGCTGCATAGAAACTGGACCCCAGGGGGCAGAAGGCAGGATGGTGCAGCTGGTCAAGTGGGTCAGTTGGAAGACAGGCACAATATCACATTAGGTATCATGTACGAGTCAATTTGAAGATGAAATAGGACTGGAATCACCAGGTCTAGGGAGCACAGAATAGCAGGGCAACTCCCCGAATTCGGATGGTGACTCAGGGGCCAGAAGCAAGGAAAACTGAGGAGAAAGGTCCTACTACTGGCAAGTGCTGATTCAGGGGAAAAACCTGGGTGGCTGAGGGCTAAATAAAGGACAAGAATGGAATAGTAAGATCCTAATTCTCTGGGTCACCTGGGTTGGACCTCAATCATTGTTTGGGGTAAGACCCCAAGAGCATTAAGTAGCAGAAAGAGGTAGATGAGGTAGGGTACAAAACTAATCAGGAATGGATGTTAAGAGAGAAATAATCAGAATACACACACACACACACACACACACACACACACATTCACACCCCAGTCAGATAAAGCCAAACAGCAAGAGGCACATACAACATGCCACACCACAGCCAAAGAATTGACATACAGACTTCTCTGGATACAAAGAGATCCATCCACATATACACACCTGCACTCAGACAATCTCAGAGACGAAGCCAAAAAAAAGTCAAAGGTGGAGAGAGACTACACATCAATCTACAAAGAAAGGCATGGTGAACAGAACAAAGAGGCAGAGAGAGAAAAAGAGAGAAAGAGAAAGAGAGAGAGAGAGAACGCGCATCAGGAAAAAGTAGACAAATACAATGGCTCAGGTAGAGAAAGATAATCAGACAGGGAAAACTGAACACATAGCAATTCTATGCGGGCTGAAGGCAGCAAGTTAAGTCAATGATGCAGAAGTCCAAGCGGTGATGATAAAAAGGCTGGTACCTGCTCGTTGGGACGGGGCAGGAGCAGGGCTTAGAGTGATCACAATAACTGGATGGGGAAAAGGAAGAAAAAAAACAACACCACAATAAATAACAGAAACTACTAATTGATCCAAAGGAAAGAAATCAAATCATAACACAGAAGAAAGGGGAAGGGGAGGCATCAAATCAATTTGAGGGGAAGAGATGAGGAAAAAAACCAACAGAGACGGGAAAATGGGATGGAACCAACAATGAATGCAGACATCTGAAGGGGAACCTCCTCCCCCAATAATCCTCTCTTTCTGATTAAAGGGAACTGGTCCCACCCCTCATCAAACCCAATTCAGGGTCAATTTTACATCCTGGGAGTTCGTGGCTGATCCAGGCACAGGCAAACACCCAAGCATTTGCCCAGGGCAAATGGCATTACTCAATCATCTGGAAAACGATGCCAATGGTCTCCTGCCTTCTACCCCCAAAAGAGCAGTGGCCCTACCAGGTGAGGGACTCAGGCACTCCCAATTAGAAAGGAGAGGAGGAGAGGCAAGGAGGGGAAGACCCGAATCCCAGCATCTATTGGTCAGGGAGAGGGGAGGCTGGGGGAATTCAGGCAGCAACTGGGTGAGAAGGCACAGGTTCCCAGACCCAAGCTTTCCTCGCCTTGCTGGAAAAGAAACCCGGGACTTCCAATAAAGAGCTCTCCCCTGGCTCTACAAAATGCTGCGGAGTTTCCTCTCCTAAGGCTATCACTGGAAAGGCTGTTGAAATTCCTGCAAAAAAACAATCCTTTGCTCCCTCCCTCCCTCCCCCAAAAGCTAAGAGCTAACTCCGTCTCGAGTCTGGGGGTTACTAAACCTGAAAAGTGGAAACGAGGGCATGCTACTTATCGATAAACGCTTGGAAGAGGAATGGGAAGGAAATGGGAACCAAAAATCCCCGCCTCCCTTTACTCCAGCCTGGGAAGCAGGAGGGACAATTCTCCTTTCCACCATGTCCCCGAGCTTGAGGAGAGAAGGAAGGACTCCTTTCCCCAGAAGTTTAGAAAAGGGGGGAGAGGAGAAAGGGAGGAGTTTGGTAGAATTCCTCCCTCCTTACTACACTCAGGAGGATTTAGGGAAGAGGAAGGAAGAAGAGGGCGAAGGAGAAGGGAGGCGGGGGTGTCTGGGGAGGGGCTCGGTGAGTTTCTTGCCCCCCTCCAGGTCAGGAAGGAGGGAACCGGAAGTCTTCCCCCTCCCCCAGGCTTGGAGTACGGCCCTGGGTCAGGGTGACCCTTTCTCCCCATGGTCAGGGGAAGGAGGGGGGAGTCTCGGGAGGGAGAGGAACCTGGAGGGGAAAGCTGAGGGGTTCCGGAAGTCAGGGGCGGAGCTTTGCGGACAGGGGGCGGGGCCTCTCTACCGACGCCCCGCCCACTCCCCCTCCCCCCTATTCCCCTCCCCCCCTTGCAGACTTCCTTACTCGGCCTGGGCCGCTGCGGGCTGATCTCCAGGTTGAGGTCGATCCTCCGCCGGGCCTCGCGGTTCTCCTGCTTCAGCTTCGCCTCCAGGCGGGATAGCTTCTGCTCCAGGGAGGACGCCGCCATCTTCCCCGCCGCCTCCGCCGCCGCGCACCTCCCGCCCGTCCGACCCTCAGACAAACACCGCACTGCGCTTGCGCCGGGATGACCCCACCAGGCCTCCGTCCCGCCCCGAAGTGCGCATGTCTATATCTGTCACCGCCCGCCCTTCCCTTTCGGAGCTCACTGCACCTGCGCTCTCTCCTTTCCTCCCGCCCCTGTCCCCGCTTCTCGTTCCCCGAAGGCCAACGGTGCGCAAGCGTGGCAGGAAGACTTGCGCCACCAAGGGATCGCCTCCGGCCACGGAGAGCAGTCCGTACTACGCCTGCGCGGGGACGCCCGTGGCCTACCGAGGAGGAGGAACCTTATAGCTACAGGGATCGCTTTCTTGCCAAGGGGAGAAGGGATCTTTGGGCGCAAGCGCGCGCTGTTTCGGTCGTAGGGGGGAGGGGACTCCGCGGCGCGTGCGCGCTGGGGGCGGTGCTGCCTTCTTCCGGTCGCGGGGCGTTAACGGTCGTTTCCAGCTGTTCTACTTAGTTATTTGGGGTCCTCTGGGGGCTTGAGGCGCAGAAAAGTGGGACATTTGTCCCAGTAACCCTGTAGGACCTTCTACGGGACTGGGAGACGAAGACTGGGCTGGGGGCTTCCCGGGGATCCGGCAAACCCGCCTACCCCGTGTTCCTGCCCTGGCTGGCCTTTCCCCCCTTCCCCCCCATGTCTTTATTGGCCCTAATTAGTACATCCGGCGCTTGATTACTCCTCGCTAATTGACACTCAAGGTTAATCCCCAGCCTTCAGTTGGACCATTAAGGCACTGGGGTTATTCGTTGGGCTGGAAAGGACCTCGGAGAGGTCATTTAGGGAGGAAACCGAGGCACGGAGAGGGAAAGGCTTTGCCCGAGCCCCGGCCGGGGGTGGGTGCCCGGTCTGGGCCTCTCAGACTTACTCCCGATGCTAGTACTAGTGCCTCTAATACAACAGCGCGATGTCCCTAGGTCCCCTGCCCCCCCCCCCCCCCCCCCCCCCCGGCCCAGGCAGCCACCGGGCAAATGTAGGCCCATGGCCCCGGAAAGCAGCAGCAACCTGCTGGTGAGAAAAACCAACCCTTTCCTCTTTTGATGGCCAGTGAAGTAATGAAAAAAGAAAAGGCTCTGGGGTAAAGGGCCACTTGCCCAAGGTCACACCCGGGAATTGGGACTAAAAGACACATAGGCCAGCACCCCTCCGTTCCTCGATAACTGAACAAGAGCAATTTTCGGGTTTTTTGGCCCCTCCCAGGCTCTGGAAGAGTCAGTACAATCCCACATCTGGGATCTTTTCAAGAGCCACCACAAGCAGGGTCGGATGTTAAACTCAATTGTATGACAGTAATTATCAAAACTATCTAGTACTGGCTAAGAAATAGAAAAATGGATCAAGGGAACAAAGTAGGCATAGGATTCACAGTAATAAATGATCATAGTAAACTTGTGTTTAACAAAGATTTAAGTTTTAGGGGTAAGAATTCATTATTTGGTAAAAATTGGGGAAAATGGAAAGCAGTCTAGCAGAAATTGGGTACAGACTTTGATAATCATTTAATATCAATTTAATAACCTCAGTAAGGGGCAGAGCCTGAACTAATCAACCAGAAGAAGAACCTGGACCTAACACAGCTTCTTTGTTCTCTGAGTTTACTCAGAGAATACCCCTTCCTATGTCAACAAGGCCAGATAGGGCTGACTTAAGAGCATTCATTCCTCTGTCTATGGTCATTAAGGATGAGACCCTTAACCTCAGACACTATCTTGAATAATGTGACTTTTTCTTAATTTTTTATGGATGTGTACTATGTTATGGCATGTCAATGGTAAATTAAACACAGAGATCCTGGGTTGTAATTTCAATTGAGACTTTGTCATCACTCTTATTGTATTTACCATCTATTCAATGAAGAAAATTCCTTTTCTCATACTATGTTAAATCATATATGGAGATCATAAATTTGAGTGATACAGCCACCCTGAATTGTAATAGTTCTAAAATGTATTTAAGCTTTCTCATTCTTTTATTGAGACAGTCAGAACTTATGCTCTGACTCCTTGTATGCAATAGCTTTAAGAGAATAAACAATATGAATTTACATATCACCTAGCTTGTTTGCCTCCTTTAACCAAACTTTCAGGTCGACAGCTTAACACCATTTACCAAGATACAGTCAAAATGGATATGTGACTTAGATATAAGAGAGATATAAGTAAATTAGAAAAACATGGAGCATGTTACCAATCAGATTTGTGGATAGGAGATTTTATGGATAAACAAAAGACAGCAGTGTACAGGTAAAATGGATAACTATGATTACATTAAGTTTAAAAGGGTTTGTATAAACAAAATCAATGTAGCCAAGATTAGAAGGAAAACAGAAGATTGAGAAAAAAAATTTAGAGACAGTTTTTCAGATAAAGGTCTCATCTCAAATATATAGAGCACTTTGTCAAATTTGTCAGAATATAATTAATAAATGGTCAAAGTACATGACCAGGCTGTTTTGTTCGTGTGCCAATCAGGGTTAAGCAACTTGCCTGGGGTCATGTAGCTAGTAAGTGTCTGAGGCTAGATTTGAACTCAGGTTCCCTTGACTTTAGGACTGGTGCTCTATCCTCTGCACTGCCTAGCTACCCCAACAGGATCTTTTTCCATGAAGAAATCAAAGCTATGTATAGTCATGAAAAAATGCTCTAAACCATTATTGATTAGAGAAAGGCAACTTTGAGATATCATCTCACATCTATCAGGCTTAAATAATAGAGAAAATGACAAATGTTGTAGGGCATGTGATAAATTGAGACACTAATACACCATTCACCAATGTGAACCGATCCAACAATTTTAGAGAGCAATCTGGAATTTGCCCAAAGAGATAGACAACTGTATTTGACCCAGCAACACCACGATTAGGTCTGTTTCCCAAAGTGATCAGGGAAAAGGAAAGGGTCTTGTATGTTCTAAGATATCTATAGCAGCTCTCTTTGTGGTGGCAAAGAATTGGAAAGTGAGGGCATACCCATCAATTGTGGAATGGCTAAACAAGTTGTGGTATATGATTGTAATGCAATACTATGCTGTAAGAAACGATGAGCAGGTTGATTTTAGAAAAACAGACTTGCATGAAATAATGAAGAGTGAAATAACAGAACCAAGAGAACATTGTATACAGTAACAGCAATCTTGATCAATGAATAACTGAAAGACTAAGCTATTCTGAGTAGTAGAAATATTCAAATCAACTACAAAGGACCTATGAAGGAAGATATTATCTACCTCCAGAAAAAGATTGGTTGGTTGGTTGATGTCTTTTGTTCTCGAAGAGGACCAAAATGACATCACTATGCTTGAGTCGGGATTTGATGTGTCCGACTGTGGCTGATCAGGCCAATATGAGCTTGGAATGCTCTACCACAGGCCAGGCACAAATAGTCCATGTGAACATTTGGGGTGGATACTCAAAACTTGCACATCCTACTTTTCCTTTGAACTGTTTCAATTCTGCTTTGCTCATAGAGCACAGCACCTTCTCTGATGTGGGCACGCCATGCTGAGTGGTCTTGTGCCAATGTCTCCCATGTCACACAATTCCAAAGTTCTTGAGAGAGACCTTGAGAATGTCCTTGTAATTGCTTCTTCTGATCAGGTGAATGTTTGTGCTGTGTGAGTTCTCCATAAAACAGTCCTTTTGGCAAGTGGACATTTTGCATTCAAACAACATAGCCAGCCCATCGGAGTTGTGCTCTCTGAAGCAGACTTTGAATGTTTGGCAGTTTAGTTCGAGTAAGGATCTCAGTGTCTGGTAGCTTATCTTTCCAGGTGATCTTCAGAATCTTCCCAAGACAATGGGAAGCTTCAAATGGAAGCTATTCAGTTTCCTGGCATGGCACTGGTAGACTGTCCAGGTTTCACCCCTCTCAGCTGAGAACTTTTTCTCACACTTTATTGAAAAAAACAGACTGTTTGCCATGAACTCCCTCCTTGTGTCACTCAGGTACCTTCTGCTACCCGCTCCTTTACCTCCCTCATACAAAGAGAATGCCTTTCTTGCCAAGGCAAACCCCTCTAACTACACAAGTAAGGTTATGCATCCCATTTCCATTTCATTTCCTCTAGCAGACTGCCTCTATCATCCTCATTCCCCTATCTTGCATCTCTCCCTCAATCAATAAACATTAAGTGCCTACCATGTGCCAGGCCCTATGCCAATCAGTGGGGATACAAAAAGAGGCAAAGGACAGTCCCCATCCTCAAGGAGTTTATAATGTGATAGGGGAGACAACATGCAAACAAATATATCCCTGTCTAGTGGCTCCTTCCCTACTGTCTACAAACATGTCTACATCTCTCCAATATTTAAAAACCTTCACTAATGTCCCATCTATCTTTCTTTCTTCCTTTTCCATCTCCTCCTTTCCTCCTTCCTGATGTCATGGTCCTCTTCAAGAATGAAGGACAAACAACAACCCATGAGTAGTATGAGCTGCTCCACTGGGGACCAACTGGCCAGTTCCAGTTAGGCAATGCAGCTCCTTTCTTCTCATTTCCTCTCTCTGGGTATCATACCCTTACCTGCCCAAAGGAATATAAATTTTGATCCCTGAGACCAAGCAAAATATCTTGAGGTTTAAGGGCTAAATTTCTTAAGCACCATGCCTTAAACCCAAATCACTCTGGCTTTCAATGATTGGCCAATAATAGGTCCCAGCCAAGCCCCAGTTGGTTATTGTTTGGGCCTTGATGGTTCAGAGTAATGTCAATAGCAGTTATTTCTGTTTTGGCCAGAAACCCTAAGAGTCTTATTCTCCAAGATTGATTTTTTTTTTTACTAGGTAAAAGAGGCCATTCTTTTCCTCATTTCTTACCTAGCCTTAATCACTGAATGGACGTTGCCTCAGTCAAACTGAGACCTAGCAAAGAGCTGAAAAAGTCCAAGCCCTCCCACTACATCTGGGGCCATCTCATCCTGATCTATATCTTGCCACCGGACCCAAATGGCTCTGGAGGAGAAAGTGAGGCTGGCGACTTTGCACCATCCTCCCTCATTTAAATCCAATTCACTTGCAAGTCACGGCATCATCTTCCTGATATCATAGTCCTCTTCAAGAACATAGGACAAACAACTTGTCCTGGGTTGCACTGAGTTGATCTCCAGGTTGGGGTCCATCCTCCGCTGGCTCTCGTGCTTTGCCTCCAGGCAGAATAGCTTCTGCTTTAGGGAGGACACTGCTCTCTTCCTTACCACTCTGTAACTATTGTCCTATACTCTTCTTTTGTAGCCAAATTTCTTGAGGCCAACTACAGTAGGTACCCCCACCATCACTCTCTAAATCCTGAACTCATCATTCAACAGAAACTGCCTCCTCCAAAGTTACCAATGATCTCTTAATTGCCAAATCCAATGACCTTTTTGTTCTCTGCAGCCTTTGACTCTGTTGATCACCCTCTTCTCCCGGATACTCTCTTTTCTCTAGGTTTTTCAGGACACTTCTTTCTCCTGGTTCTCCTCCCTGACCACTTCTCAGTCTCCTTTGCTAGGTCCCACAGGGCTGTCTTAGACTGTCTTCTCTTCTCCCTCGATTCTACTTCACTCTGTACTCAGCTCTCAGGAATTCAATTACCATCTCTACGCATATGGTTCTCATATCTGCCTAGCTACCTCTAACCTCTCTGCTGACCTCTATTCTCACATCTCCAACTGCCTATCAGCCATCTCCAACTGGATGTCTTTTAGCTATCTCAGACTCAACATGTCCAAAACTGAACTTGTTACCTTTCCTCCCAAGTCCTTCCCTATTACCGTTGAGAATCCCTCAGACTGGCAACCTAGGTATCATTCTTGATGCTCACCATCTTTTCCCCCCACCACACATCCAATCTATGGCCAAAGCCTTTGCAACATCTCTCAAACACATCCCCTTCTCTTTTCTGATACTGCCACCACCCTGGAGCTCATCTCTTCACATCTGAACTATTGCAATGGCTTGCTGGTTAGTTTGCCTGCTACAAATTTCTCCCCACTCCAGCTGCCAGAGTGATTTTCCTGAAGTTCAGGTCCCACCATGTCACACACCCCTTCCAGTCACCAACTCAGCAACTCCAGTAGCTCCCTATCACCTGTATTTGATCTGAGACCAAATACAAAATCCACAGTTTGGTTTTCAAAACCCTCTATTACCTAGTTACCCTTATAGACATTCCCAAGTTTCTTATACCTTACACCCCCCCCCACCCCAACACATATGTGCTTAGATTCAGTGACACTGACTTCCTTGCTGTTCCTTAAACAAAACACTTCCTCTTTAGGCTCCAGGCATTTTTCTGCCTGTCCCCCATGGCTGTAATGCTCTACCTTCACTCTTCTCTACCAGACAACCAAATACATTTCTAAAACTATTTCAGATTTGGGGGTTCATTCCTGCAAATGACAATTCTGCTGTCAGAAGTAGAATTTCCCTGGTGGTCACCCCAAATAGACCTGAAGGCTCTCTAAGAACATAGAAGCTAAGTAAGTCTCTGTGATCTTTGGATTGAGAATGGACGGACCCAATCAACACTGGATCACATCAAACAGAGTGACTCCCTTCAAGTTCAAGGCCAGGCCTTGACTCCAGGTGTCCAGAAAATTAAGGGGCTATGTTTGGCTTTAGCCTAGGAAAAGACTCAGGTGAGGTTATAATTAGCTTAGGCCACCCTAATCTGCAAAATGAGTAATCCCCTTGGCTTGATTAACCAAAGGCTTGGTAAGCAGCTGTTAAAAAAAATCTGATTAAACGTAAATTGGTAGAGTTTTTTCTTTTTCTTTCTCTTTCTTTTAATTTCTCTTCCAGTCTTTCTTCTTCACCCTCCTATATACCTGATCTGTGACTGGCTGTAGCTGCCTTGAGATCATGGTGAAAATGGAGTTATGATCAAGACCTCAAAAGCAAGGGCCATCAGTTCAACCTCATGACCTGCTGTGAAGAAACTAGGACCACTTTATCACATATCTGTGTCTTGTTCTGGTGAGCTGGTTGAAAAGACCCTAGTTAGTGAAGGAAACGTATATTTGGTAGGCAGTAAAGTGAGCTTTGATTGGGCTTCCACTTCAGAAGTTATTCGGTGTACCACACAGCTCTTGTTTACCTTGGAGAACTTAGTGAAATTTTGCTATTTGAAGTCAAAAATATCTTGTGGCTGGATTTCAGATTGTGATTGTCTGGGTTATCATTAAGCCAATGTCCACTTTTCAGGAAAATGTCATTTACTGCTCAAAAAGAGTGCAGGGTCTGAGAACTGCTACATGTGAATGTCTATGCCTGGGAAAATTGAAGAGACAGCCTTGTGAGGGCAAAGTATAATCCTCTTGACTCAGTTTCCCCATTGTGTTATTTCATTTCCGAACAAGGAATTTTCCCACCTGGTATATTCTGAGCCTGGCAATAATACCCTATGAAAAATGCAGAACTTCGCCACATGATCAGCTGTTAACTATGACATTTTGTTGTTGTTGTTCAGTTGTGTTTAATTTTTCATTTCCCCATTTGGGGTTTTCTTGGTAAAGATACTGGAGTGGTTTGCCATCTCCTTCTCCAAACTATGAGTTTACCTGGAAACAGAGATAAGGGACTTCTTCCCCTGTTATGCTTATGTCAGGTCAGTCTGTGCCCTTGAAAGAACAGTGTCGATATTGTTATAACTGTGTCCCTCCTTTTTTCTTTCATAGCAAATTTCTATAATCAAGACAGGTAAATTGTAAAAGTTTTTGTTGTTGTGATACTAAAAAATCTCTGAGTTACTATAATAGGATGCAAGTACGAAAGGTATTACTATTTTTAATCTGAATTTGTGGTCAACTCCATATCCTGAGAAGCTAGGTAAGTAAGTTCTTACAATTGCCATCCCCTTACTGATGGTTATATATTCACGTATAAGATTAGGTCCTTAAAGTATCTAATTCTAATATATACATATATACTCAAAAGAGAGGGATAGGATAATGACGTAAAAGTTTTAAATTTATTGAAGTAGTAAACTTCACTTTGAGAAACCAAGATATATATATATACATACACATCTATATCTATATCTATCTATCTATCTAGGTATATATATATATATATATATATATGTATATATGTATATATATGTATATATATGTATATATATATGTATATATATATAGAGAGAGAGAGAGAGAGAGAGAAGAGAGGGACATGTGATTGGCTTCCAAATGACATATACCAGCTTTGAGTATGTTTTAGCAATAAGTTCTGAAAACAGGATTAATGATGTTACATATAAAATTGCATTAATAATTGTAAAGAAATTTTAAAATCATGGTTTTTTTCCAGTTTTGAAGTCTTTGTCTGATAATATTAAGAAACAGAAAGGCCTATTTTACAACTCAGGGTTCAAGCAAGTGAAATTCTCTGAAGTTTCAGATGAATTATGGGTTCCTAATTTGACATCCTTCTTATAGTTCTGTTGTTAATAGGATTGGCTCCATAAGTTTTGAACTGGTTTTCATCACATGAACTGTAATAGTGTAATAATGTAACATGTAATAATGGAAAACCAAATTTACAGAATTGTGTTAAGTCCTTGTTACTGGCAGATTTTAGCCACATTATAGGGAATCTGCAAGGGACTTGGAATCAGAGAAACAAATCTGCTGGACGAAGAGGTTCCCAAAGTGGGTAATACTGCACCCTAGGGGGCGCTGGAACTATTGCGGGGGGAGGGGGCAGTAGTAGCCTCTGGTGCAAATGGGGGCTATTGAATAAAAATAAAGGGGCAGAGGAAGCATAAAGAAGGAAGAGAAAATAAGAAAATTTTGAAAAACCATTTGTACATGTTTCATCTGTTGTGTAACAGAGTTAAAGTTGTAGTGATTACATTATTCCCAAATAAACACATAAAATGCAAATTACAACCCATCAGTGGTTAAGTCCACCAACAGGTCTTAACAAGCAAGTGTTCAAAGGTGAGTGTGTCACTCACTGTGAGGAAGTCTAGCATGCATCGGCAGGCATATATGCATGTGATGACTTGTTTACAATACGTTAGTATATGGTTTCATGACACAATATTGCATCATCAAAATTTCAATGCAGGAAAAAACCCACAAATTTATAATAAATTATTAAATTTAAGATGTCATTTAAAAATTATATTTTTTTGAAATGACACAATTAAAAAAAAGTTAAAGGGTTAAAGAAAGTAGATTTCCAGTGGGGCACTGAGTAGTTTGTTTTTTTTTTTTAAATGGGGGCAGTAGGCTAAATACGTTTGGGAACCTCTGTTAGAGGAACTCCTTCCAGAGCTGCCCTGAAAATGAGTCCTATTCCAGAATTTCCAAGGGAAGATGTTTTCAAGGATCAGATGACTACATGAGATGTCTAGGACTTAGGATGAAAAATACTGATTAAATGGATATTGGGAGTGGCTTATCAGGAACAAGGAGATTTGATGCTGTTTAATATCAATGATCATTATATTTGCCTGCAAACGGGGTATGCCCAAATTCCTTTTATTTATTGTCTGCGGATCGGAGCCACCCCTCCTCCAACTTTTCTTCAGTTTATAGTAACCTTACGTGATCAGAATTGACTTATGGAATAATAATGTTAACTGTTTGATATGCCTCAGGTAGAAGCCAAAGGGATGTTTGAGTTCCCTAAAACAATTTAGTTTTTCCCCTAGCTAACTGTATAAGGAGGGCTTTCCCTAACTAATTTTGATAGGTAAGCCTTCTCTCTCAATTTGTCCATTGTGAATCCTCTAAATGTAGTTTAGTTTAGTTTGACTTTAGTTTAGTTTAGTTTTAAGTAGCCTTAATTTACCTATAGAGTCTGTTTAATGAGGTTGTCTCCTTAAGGGATATGTGACTAAGTTTGTTCAACTTTTATGACATTGAAGCAATCATGGGGTTATGATTTTTGTGATACATGTAGCCGCAGTGCGCTCATCTCCTGGTGTAAGCTTAAATCTCTGACTTAAGCCCCTGAGACTTACTCGAATTGATCCCTCTATGAGACATTGGGAAAAATTTGTTACCAATATGGCTCCCACCCTCTCCTTTAAGGAATTCTGTCAAACTCTAGATGAGGTAGGTAATGAGGAGGATGCCATTGAGCTGGGTTTTCATGAACTCCATTAGAAATCATAATAAGTAGCTACTTAATAAATCTGTGGTGGCACTAACCCTGAAGTCAGCAGGACCTGAGTTCAAATCTAGCCTCAGACACTTACTAGCTGTGTGACCCTGGAAAAGTCACTTAACCCTGATTGTCTCCAAAAGAAAAAGAAAGAAATCACAACCCAGCTTTCTGCCCCTGTAAGTATGCTTCTACTAGTATGAGAATGCCGGGCTCTAATAAACCTAAGAGGGAAAATACAGAAAATGTTTTATGCTGTTTGGAAAACTTATTATTATGCTGTTTTGCTTATACTTTACTTTTGATGTAAAACCTGGACAGTCTACCAGCACCATGCCAAGAAACTGAATCACTTCCATTTGAATAGTCTTGGGAAGATTCTGAAGGTCACCTGGCAGGATAAGGTTCCAGACACTGAGATTCTTAGTCGAACTAAACTGCCAAGCATTCAAACTCTGCTTCAGAGAGCACAACTCCAATGGGCTGGCCATGTTGTTCGAATGCAAAATGTCCACTTGCCAAAAGGACTATTTTATGAAGAATTCACACAGGGCAAGCCTGGTAGTCAGAAGAAGCTACACAAGGACACTCTCAAGGTCTCTCTCAAGAACTTTGGAATTGATTTTGTGACATGGGAGACATTGGCACAGGACCACTCAGCATGGTGTGCCCGCATCAGAGAAGGTACTGTGCTCTATGAGCAAAGAGGAATTGAAACAGCTCAAAGGAAACACAGAATGAGCAAGTTTGGAGTATCCACCCCAAATGTTCACAGAGAATATTTGTGCCTGACCTGTGGCAGAGCAGGAACTCATATTGGTCTGATCGGCCACAGTAGAACACTGAATCTTGACTGAAGCATAGTGATATCATTTTGGTCCTCTTTAAGGATGAAGGACAACAACCAACCAATTATACTGTTTGAATTTAACTTTTTGTGACTAGAGATTGTTTGAAATCAGAATGTCACCTTGATCTCAGTAACTCTCCAGGAATGCCAGAAATCTGTACGGGCGATTTTTATTTCCCCCATTTCCTGCATACACCCAAGACATTTATATTTTGGATCCACTCAGGTCTTGTTTTAGTGCTGCCCAAGCTTGTGTTTTGGCTTCAAATTTTATTGAAAGTTTATATTTACTGATAGCCATTTCTATCTTACTTTCAAGTTAGTGGGTTTGTTTGTGGGTAACCCTTATTTAAATCCTATATATAATATAAACGTTGCAGAGCTTAGATGAGATGGAGCCACACTCTTTCCAGCTCACTCTCCTCTATCAAAAGACCAAATAAATTTCTTTCTAAAACTATTTCAGATTTTGGGGTTTGTTCTTGCTAATGACAATCTCCACCTCCTGGCTTCCTAGTTAAAACTCTGCCTTCTATAGCAAGCCTTTTGAAACCCCTCTTAATTCTAGGGCTTCCCTCTGTTGATTATTTCCTATTTATCCCGTACATAGCTTGTTTGTATGCAGTTGTCTACCTGTTGTCTCCTCTGTTAGATTGTGAGCTTCTCAGGGACTGTCATTTGCCTTTCTTTGTATCCCCAGCATTTAGCACAGGGCCTGGCACATAGTAGTTACTTAATAAATGCTTACTAAGTGACTGATTGGACCTGGAGGCTGCCAGGTGAAGAGCAAGGATTGATGAAGATGCTAGTAGAGCCAAAGAGTTCAAGGCCCTTCTTCTATCCCACTTTCTTGCCCCCTTCTATCCTTCACCTTACAGAAATACCCTAATTATGGACCTTGGGAAGGAGGAGGAGGCAACCTTGATCTATGAGGCTGATCAGGGCTCATTGATCAGTGGCCATGCTGATGAGCGATAACAGGAAATTGCACAAAAATGAAGAAAAATTTGAAAAGAGATAAAGGAACTAGGGAGGGAGGAAACACAGAAAGAATCCACAGGGATTATGGGAGCATTGATTTAGAACTAGAAGGAACCTTCAATGTCATCTAGTCCACCCCTCCCTTACTTTACAGTTTAAGAAACTGAGGCACAGAGAGAGGCACATCCTGCCGGAGGTTATGTAAGTAACAACCTGTAATTAAAGTTAGATCCTACAACTTTAAATCCAGTACTTTTTCCAAGGTACCAAGGAGAGAAGAGGGTAGAAAAATAAGATGATCTGGAGGCAAGGGCAAAGCGAATGCCATCTCCTGGCATTGGAGATTACTGCTTGTGTTATTTGGTTTCAGTTAATAAAGTTTAAAATCACAGGTTTTGTTTTGGGGGATCTTGGCGGGGCTACTATTTCACAATGTTGGCTTATATTAGTTTATAGTTCACTAAAACCCTAATGTCTGTCTCATGAGCTATTGTCTAGCCCTATGTCCTACGTGGAGTTTCCGTAGGGACTCGATAAGAAACAGAAACCATAGCCTGAAATCAGGAGTGTGGGCACTCTACCTCAGTCTCAGGAAAAAGTAGGGAAATTGAGTCCCAGAGAGAGAGATAGGTGATGGTTGGAATAAAAGCTAGGTTTTGTGGAGCAATTTACATAGAATCGGGAACCTAAAGCTGGTTCTTAGAGATCAGCTAATCCAACTCTCATTTCATAACTTTGAAAGATTAAGTGATTTGCTCAAGATATCACAAGGTAATAATCACGAGATAGAATTTTTTCTTGTCTCTGCCTCTAAACCCTCTTTTTCTTCCTTTTTTCCTCCTCTTCTTAGTGAAGTAGAGAGCTAGATTTGTAGTCAGAGGATCTAGGTTCAAATTCCAACTTACTATATATTTGATCTTTTAGACAAGTCACTTACCTTTCTGGTCCTCAGTTTCCTCAGCTGTCAGATGAGGAAATGCTACTAAAATGACCTTGTAGGTCTCTTTTAGCTCTAAATATAAGGCCATGTCCTGGTCAGACTAAATCTGATAGTGTTAAGTATTATGCTTCACATTTTTGACACATCCAGAGAAGGCAACTAGGGTCGAGAGGGATGAAATCATACAAGGATGTATCAAAGGAAATACACAAATCACTCTCTTTAAATAAATGGATTGTCCTGTAAAAGGTGTATACTTATTCAGCTTGAGTTCCAAAAGAAAAATTAGGACAAATTAGTGGAAGTTACCATGTCAAAGAAGCAGATTTCAGCCCAAAGTTGTCAAAAAAAAAATGAACTTGGTTGCCTCAGGAGGTAGTGAATTTCCTGACATTGGAGGTCTTTGAAAAAGCTGGATAACCTCATGCCAGGGACGTTACAAAGGGCATTTTGCTAAAGCTACAAGTTGGAATAGATGATGTCAGCCTAAGGGTTTCCTATTAGGAGTGTAGGGGATGAGTGAATCTGGAGATCTGAGAGAGGAGGAAAGGACCTGGGTTAGGGAAGAAAACAACAGAGGCTGAGTCGGGTAGAGAAGCACCAGAAATTAGTGTAGCAATCACTGTCTTTGCCATTTATTAAGCATATGCTTGGCTCTGTACTGAGCCTACAAAAGATACAGTTGCAGTGATCCCTTCCACATCAAAGGGGGTTAAAGGCATGGTGGGGGGGCAGGGGGAATTCAAGTAAAAATTTTTGGCCTGCCCTTTGTGAAGTCCGAATTTTTTTTTCTCATATGGGGTGTTTACAGTATCTTATTGTAAAATTTGGGGTAAGTATTTGGTCGTAGGCTCTGTGTCGTCTGCTGGCCTTTGCGTGTCATCTGCAGCTTCCACAACACCCCCCCCCCCCCCCGCCAAATTCCCATTTAATTTCCTATGCCGACCCTTGATAGATCAAAACCGCAATTGGGAAAGTCGCAATGTAGAAGGGATAACCGTGCTATCTTCAGGGAGCTTCTAACTTCTCAAATTAAAAAATCTCAGTTCCCCAAATCCTTGTTCAAAAGTGTTTATAACAAACAGTTTTATAAATGAGAGATGGGATTCAGGATTTGGGGAACAGCCTCTAATCCCCTAGGAATGAATGCCAGATACTGCAGTGAGAGAGTATTCTGAATCACTCAGGAGTGTGGTTTTTCCACTCTCCACAATAACCTCTTCCCCCTTTTTTCTCACAGTCTAAGGCACCAAATGAAGACAAATGGTTCAGTGAATAAGGATAAAGGAAGGATGCCAGTCCTAGCCAAGTAAACTGGGCTGACTCCAACCTTAGACTGGAAGGGGAAAACCAGCCAAAAGAGACAGGTGTGGCTGTCTCTGAATTCCAGGATTAAGCTAATCCCACCATGAGGAGCCTCACCCCTATTCCACAGGCCTAGGATTACTTCCCAAACCTGTCTAAGGGCTTCCCTCAAGCCCCACCTTCCTCTGGTTTCTGTCTTTTCTCCCAAAGGTGTGTATCCCTCGCCCTAGTCTCAGCCTCTCCAAGTGAGGTATCCCAAACTGATGGAATCCCCAAGGACTCTTCTTACTCCTCTTCCATCTTCTCCCGAACTTCAGCAGGCAGTCCCTCATACAGGGCCTCTTCCACCAGCAGCCCTGATTTTTTAAGCCCCCCACAATTGCCAAGTTCTTCAGGTAAAGCCTCTAGTCGGTTACCCTTGAGTTCCAGCCGGCTGAGGGCCTGCAGTGCAGCCACTCGAGGTGAGAGCTGGCTTAGATGATTGTAACCCAGCAACAGCGTCCTCAGCTTTTGGCAAAAGAAGAGTTCATCCGGGAGTGCCTCCAGGGCATTGTAGGAAACTGCAAGATGCTGCAAGTTTTGGAGAATGCTCACCTCTTGGGGCAAGGAGCGGAGGCCATTGTGAGAAATGTCAAGCAGGCGGAGGTTGGTACAGAAACAGAGCTGGGGTGGCAGGGTCTCCAACTTGTTGTGGCTGAGGTACAATTGCTCTAAACCCTTCAGTTTGCGAATGTGGTCTGGGACGTAGGCAATCTGGTTGTGCCACAACTTGAGTGTGACCAGCTTGCGACAGTGCTGAAAGCTCAGGATCTCCTCGATGGAGCGCAGGTGGTTGTCCTTCAGGTCTAACTCCTGTAGCGCAGTCAAGCTAAAGACAGCATGGGGAATCCTCTCCAGCCCACAGCCCACTAGCTCCAACTCCCTCAGTGCTGTTAGCTTCTTTAATCCATTAAGGGTCAGCAGCCTTGCCCCATCATTGTGGAGGCTGAGCTTCTGTAGGTGACCGGCCACATCAGTCACACTGGGGGGTACTTTGCCTGCATTGCTTCTCAAGGAGAGGCTCTTGAGTAGCTTCAGCTCTTTGAGGCTCTCCAGGTTAGCTGCCCGGCTAAGTTCTGCCGGGAAAAGACCCTCAAGATGGAGCTCTTCCAGACTCCGGAGGCCAAACACCCACAGGGGCACTTCACGCAACTCCTCACACTTCACCCGCACCACCTTGAGTCGGTCCCTCAAGAAAACAAAGGAGGAGAAGGGTAGTTTGGCAGGGGAGTGAAGCAGGCTGAGCTCTTCCAGGTGGACCAGCTGGGACAGGGTTGGAGGAAAAGTGATGTCACAGATGGCCTCCAGCTTGAGGACCTCTATCTCGCTCAGCTCAAATACTGTATCAGGTAGACCTGGCAGCATGCAGAGCGCCAGCTCCAGCCGTCCTCTCCCATTGCGCTGGAGCTTCTGGCGCAGTTTCTCTGGCGTCCATTCATGGTTGAGGTTGAGTTGCTTGAGCCGGCTTTCACTGACCTCGGAGAGGAAGACAGCAAAACGTTTGGAATAAAGTGAGTCATATTGGTCAATGAGGTGGAGCATGAAGGCAAAGTCGTTCTTGACATCTGGGATGTCACCCATTCCTGTCTCCTCTCTCACCGAACAGAAAGAATACTCCTTGAGGGGCCGGTGGAAGAGCCAGTACAGTGTATAGAGGCAAGTGAGACCATAGACACACACAAAGGAGATGTAGCAGAAGGCCAGCTTGGCAAAGAGGTGAGCCTTTGTGTGGTTACAGCAGAAGTTGGCATACCCTGTGACTTCTGCTGTTTCCACCTGGCAGGCTACCAAGAAGTTAATCTTCTCCACATAGATGACATTATAGATCAGAATAGCCAAAAATTTGCATACCTTGAGTACTGTCTGACGGATATACATGGTATATAAGATGTCACCCTCTTCCACATGCATGCGGAACTTCTTAACCTTCTCAAACAGGGCCTTGGCTTGCTCCCCCTCTTTTTTGTCCAACAGGGTGACAGCTGGAGGTTCCATCACCACCTTCTCGGGCTCTGTCAGCACCTTCTCTGACTCACCTGTCTTTCCTGACCCAACTATGGCTGTGGCTGCTACCCGTCCTGAGGTACCTTTGTGGTTCTCACCAGAAACTTCTGACAGGGCCCGAGTTGTCCATGGTGAGTCAAAGCATTTGCCCAAGATAGAGATGAAGTGCTCAATCTTGGAACTGGTTCCAGGGAATTTGAACCAGAAGCTTGTGCAGACCATAAAGATGAGAGTGTGAATGACAACCAGATAGGGAAAGTACTTGGCATACCAGTGGAGTGCCGTTTCATAGCAGAGCTGGTTGATGAAGCTATACTGTTGTAAGTCCAGGTTGTTCTTGAGGCCACTGAGCTCCCGAAGGTCCTCCGTATCCCCAGAGATTCCCCGAGGCAGCTCCCCACATGGGGTCTCTGAAAGATTCTCCCGGGGTACGTGGCTAGGCAGACATATGATCTTGTCCTGAGTCACCTGGGGATAGGGGAGATAGGAAAAGAAAGGATAAAAATGCCTAGAGTGGCTGATGGGAAGAGTCTGGCACCTAGTCCTGCCTTCATGGCCAGAACTACTCTGAGCCTCAGTTTCTCATGCTGTAAATATAGTCCTTCCCTGTCTTGGCTCTCACTTCCAGGATTTTACAAAACACACAATTAAAGTGCTCTGTAGATTTAAGGAATTACTGGAGCGCTGATCACATATGGGTCTGCCAAGTCTTAGCACTGGCCCTGGTTTGGGTCCTGGGCTTTCTGAGCATCATACACTCAGAAAGGATTGAAGAGACCATCTCTCTCACCTCTTCAATTCAACCCTGCAATGCTTGGCCTTGGCAGCTGCACTTCCATTCCCTTTCTCCTCAGTAGTAATTCTCTCTCCCTTCCACCAAGGCCCACCCCCAGCCCAACTTTTGGATTTTCCCAGTCTCTTCTCATGGTCTGTCCAGAGGGCTCTGGCCCCTCACCTGCAGGGTACAGCCAAAGACCCCGATCATGAGCATGGCCACCGTGATATATTCAGCTAGCACATCCCACCATGGCTTTAGCACTTTCAATGCTGGCTGCTGCTCCGTGAATTGCTTGAATTCAGCCACTGGGATCATTCTGCCTCTGGAGGAATTACAGAATGTCAGAATTGGAAAAGACCCTAAAGGTCATTTTACAGAGGAAGAAACAGAAGCCCAGATAAAGGAGGGGACTTGCCCAAAATCCCACATTGAGTTTTAGTGGCAAAGCCAGAGCTAAAATTCAGTGTCTCTGGCCATTGCTTTGATTATTCTCTACTGCTGCCCAGAAATAGTGCAGCCAGAGAGTAAATCGAGGGACCCAGAGAGAGGGCAAGGACCGAGGCATTCCATGGGCCCCCAAGCCAACTACTGTCTTAGCCTTCTGCCCCCAACATCTCTCTTCCATGGCCTGATGCCTTCGCGGACCCTTCTGCCTCATCAGTCCTAATCTTCAATTCCCAGCTATCTCATATTCTCAGACAACAGACTGAGTTCAGCTGAACACCTCCTCTCTCTGTTTTCCCTTGCCACCCCCTATCTCTCCCTTTTCTCCCAGAATCCAGGGAGCAGAGTAGGCTTTAACCAAAAACCACTCCCTCCCTGGGACTCAAGCAGCTAACCCTCCACTGAGTCCCCTCATCTGACTCCCAGGAAACTCCAGATTCCTAACTCTACCCAACTAATGCCACAAACTGCCTCAAGGACTGAAGCAGTTTGGGAAACTCCTGCCTCCCAGACCCTGAATTCCCACACTGGGCTTTCCAGGGGTGGGACTAAATCTGTATACCTCCACCTCCACCCCATGGGGGCACTCCCCGTGCCACCTCCAACCCAGTGCCACCTCCAACCGGAAAAGCCGGCTAGAGCCTGGCTCTGGTTACCAGGGCCCCAGGGGCAGGGAGTGGAAGAGTTGAAAGGGGCAGGTCAGCTGGCCTTAGTGGTGGGGGTGGCTGGGCTCCTAGAGGGCCAGGGGCTCAGGCCCAGCTCTGATAGGAAGTGAACAATGGAAGCCTGAACACTGGGGGAGGTGGAAGAAGATAAGGACACCTGGTTTAGAAAAGAGAATGACTAGGGGACAAAGGAATGGGAAGCCTGGATCCTAGGTGAGAAAGGGGAGCAGCTACATTTAGGGAGTAGAGCCGGGATGAGGAGGCAGCCACCCAGGCCTTCCTTGTCTCTCTGTCCCTGGGTGTCCTTGTAGACCAAGCTATTTTTCCTACTTTGTTAAATGAGGGGGTTGGAGTGGACCATTTATTTCTTAGGTCCCTTCCAGGTCTGATATTCTAAGACTATGACTATTATCCTGCGCCCTGGGGAGACACAGGAAGCCAGGCGTGGGGTATAGGACTGGATCAGGGCCAGACACCACCTACCATGGTATTTAGGCTGGCTCCTTGCCCTCTGAAATTAGCCTCTTTCCTTGCCCCACTCTTTCCCTCAATCTCCCCCTCTCTTTCCCTCCCCGCTCCAAGTTCTATAAGCCCTAGGAAGGATGGGAAGCAAGACTACCAGGACACATCTTTGGGTAGAGATCCTGGATTCAGAATCTGAAAAGAGGCTTTGGGGGTTTAACAAACAGAAGAAGCTGGGTCAGAGAGGAGGGACCCAAGAAGGTGGGAGCCACATATCTAGGAGTTTCCTGGTCAAGAGGAGTTAGCCATAGAGAAGGCTTCCCCGGTCTTAGGTGCTCTTCCCTTTAGGGACAGCAGAGAAGAGACTCCAGACTCCATCCCCTCTAGCCTTCACATCTCTCTTATTACAGAAGTTGCCCTCCCAGCCCTGGCAATCCCTTTTCTTCCTGACTGGATCCTATCTCCATCCTGAACCTCTTATCTTTGCCCCTGCTTCCACCTCCATCAATATGGCAACCTAAATCAAAGTCTGGAGAGCCACCCGCAAGACCTATTTACTAGCTGTGTGACTACTTCCCTCTCTGAGCCTCAGTTTCACTATCTGTAAATGAGAGTGCCAGACAAGATGTTCTCTAAGGTCCCTTCTGCGACTCTCAAAGTACCTTACTGCCCTGTCCCTGCTCTCTCTGTTCTGCCTAGCCCTAGGCCCAGAATTTATTTGGGGAGTTGGAGATAGAAGACCCCTGGGTTCCAGACTAGGTTTCCACTTTAGACTCCCACCAATTCCCTTTGGAAGGAGCTGATGAAACCCTGCTGATCATCCCCAAGCCCCAGCCAGCATCACTGATGTTTCTAATCTCTAGGCCTCGGCATGCTCTTGCACAGAAACAGCGTCTGAGGATGCTAGGCCAGTGATCAGACCCTCATGTCTAGGTCCTCACAAGTCAGTCTGCCCTACCACACACACACACACACACACACACACACACGTCTGCTTAATATGTGCATGACTGTGTGTACTCCAGCAGAGACAGGCTCATACCTGTCTTTATTCACATGAACCCTCCATTCACATACACACATCTACCAGGACAACCTGACTCACACAGTGATACACATACACATACTGACACACCCAAAGTTATAGTCAGAGGCCCAGTTCCACAGATGGTAACCAAGTTACAGACACACACACACACACACACACACACACACACACAGAAATACTAATATTCACAGTCAGTAGTATTGGCACGTATTGGCACATAACCATTCAGACATGCCCATACCCAGACCTGCTTGTGGTATACAAAAACATACAAAGACAGAAACATCCACATGACCACAAGCCTGCAGAGCATACACACATATGTAGGCATACTTGTGATAATAAAAAAGTATGAGTGCGTTCACACAGACATACACTTGGCAGCGCTGATGGAAGACGGGGTCAGAGGGTCATGATGCCTTGGTTCTCTGCCCCCACATTGCCACTATCCTTGTTCTAGCCCTTCTACTCCTCTGCTGGCCATCTCCAGTGACAAACTTTAAAGTCCGCCACAATCTGGTCCCCATTTACCTTCCCAACTTATTTTCATAGGATTCCCCTCCACATATGATCAGTTCCTGTCAAACTGGACAACTGTCAGTTTTCCTGGATGGATCTCCACAGATCATCCTCCATGATCCAAATTTTGCCTCTGAGAACTTGTTCGTATGAGGCATTCCTGGAAGGCCTTCCCTGCTTAGCCTCGTGGCCCCCAGACCTTGTCTTCCTTCAAAATTGAGGTGCCACCTCCTCCTCCTTCAAGTCTTCCTTGATTCTGCCTTGCTCCTCTATTTTCCTTGTACTATAAATATTTGTGTCCACATTGCGTCCCCTAAAGCAGAATATAATCTCCTTGAGAGCAAGTACTATATATTTCTCAATATCCTCCAGTCCCTAAGAATGCTAGCTAGCACTTAGTAGGTACTTAATATATGGTGAATTGTTGTTCTGGTCGTCACAGCAGATCAGCATGGAAAGCATTTGTTAAACACCTAATTATGTCTATCACTGCAAGTCTCACTTTCCACAGCCAACATCAAATCTTCCCTTTCCTCCAACCCCCAAACTGATGTCTTTGAGAATGAAGGATGAACAACAATAACAACCCCCCCCCCCAAAAAAACCCCAGCTAAAACAAATAGACCATTTATCAGCTTTGGTCACAAAGCCCTCATTTCTGCTCTAGTTCATATCATGCCAGGGAAAATCTTCGAAATGTACTCAAGAAGGACAAATACTGAGGAAGAGTCACAATCACCATCATGTATCTGAAACACACAATCAGATAGCTACACAATCACAGGCAGATACAATCTTACTCATAGTTGGTTACTCAGTTACAGGCTCACACAGAAACAGAAATAGTCACCAGCCCACCAGTCTCTCTTACATACTGACATACACAATCTCAGTGACAGACACAGAGAATTACAGGCAAACAGAGGCATGGATGAACATCAGACCCAATGTCCATTACAGACAGATGGACACAAAAACACAAGCAGTCCCAGACAGAGACCCAAATGTTCAAACATAGAGTGGCATATAGCATCACAGACACACAGGAATTGTCATAATCTCTGTCTGTCTTTAATTCTAACTTTGTTGTCCCAAACCTATCATTAAGCCCCCATAGACACATGACTGTCTCCACATGCTAGGATGTTGTCTGAAAAAGATTTTGGTGGAAGGGCCCAAGGATAATAGACCTCTAAGTACTGTGTTCTCAAGTGATGGGCAGCATCTACCCTATGGCCTACAGTGATTTCAGACACTCCAAGGCAAGTCACTAGACCTTTGATGAAGGCCTGATATCCTATCAGACTTCATTCCTTTGAAGGCATTTAACCCTGTCAAAATGCCAATATGTGGGAGGGTCCCATAGCCAGTCATTTTCAGTCACTGACTCCTTTGTGTCATCTGTTCTTTTCCTAAGATCAGATCTGTAAGGGAAGATTTAAGCCCTGGATGCCTGGGGCATAGAGTAGGTAGGGGCAGGAAGGCCCCAAAAAAGAGAGGCCAGGGAACCCATTCACTTCATTAACCTGACAATGGCCTCCTGGCTGGCTTCCCTTTCATCTTTTCTTCTCTTCCCCCACCTCTAGATGAAATTTCTGGCATAAACTACCAGGTATCTTTTTAAAGTCCAGCTCTGCCCATGCCCCTGCTCTGACTTTCCATGGCTTCCCTCAGCCTAGAGGGGAATAAAGGCATACAGTTGGTACTTGAGATGCTCGGCTAGCTGGCCCCAACCTAGCCCTGCACAGTCCTGGAGCCCTCTGCTCCATGCATCATCCCTTGCTCATTCCTCTGCTCTAACCTTTGCCCTGTCACTCCCTTTCCCAGATGTCCTTCCCTCTTTTTTTTCCATAAATCCTTTCCATTTAGGTCTTTCAGTGCTCAACTCCAGGCTCACCTGGGGGAAGCCTTCCTAGACCACCCCAGCCCTATCTGAGCAGATAGCTCCTACCTGTTCTTTGGCTAGAGATCTTGGCATCTGCCCTATAATACTGGATTCATTATGGATTAGTTACGTTAACTCTTCTAGGAGATTGGAAATCCCTAGAAGGCAGCCACCCAAATATTTGTTAATTGACCAAGTCACAGGCTAGTCCAAATGATAGGATAGTGGAGTGCTGACAGGCTGAGGACTGAGGATCTGAAGCCGACTGGAGAGATAGGAGTCAAAAATCATTTGGGATTTTGAAACTGGAACTCAGGACTTGGGGTCTGGCTAAGGAAATAATCACCCCATAACAGGGTCTATGGTGACAGGGGCTCAGAGTAGAAGAGATCTGGGCTGGGCCCCATAACCGACTCTACGGTGACAGGCACTTAGCGTGGAAGAGATCTGGGCTGGGAGGGGGTCCCGAATATGTCTGCCCTCAGCTTTTTTTCTCCGAGTCCCCCACTCAGCTCAGGGGCGCAGCCTCGATGGCACCGACAACTTTCCGGGGGTAGATCTCACTATCTCCTCTCCCGCCACTGTCTCAGCGGATCTCCCTGTCCGGAGGATAATCCCCACTCTTCCCTCACAGAGCCCGGCTCTCTGGAAAGATCACCCTCCAGACTAGTCCTCGCTTTCCAGGTCCAGATGCCCCCCGCCTTCAGGGCAGACCTTCGTTCTCCCCACAGGTCCTCCTCCTAGCACAAGGACAACTCCCTCCCGCCAACCTCTCGGGACAGAGCCTCATTCTCCTGGTCCAGATCCCCAGCCTTCCGGACAGATCTCTGTCCTCCGAGGAGGTTCCTCTCCTGGGACAGATTCCCACTCTCAGAAGTGAACCTGCTCTCGGGACAGACCCCTCTCTTCACTCACCCGCCGGTGTAGCAGTCTCTCAATCCCTGCTCTCTGGGGAATGCGCTCCGGTCTCCTCCGGACGTCCCGAGCAGCACCGGGGCCAGGCGGGTGAGTCAAGTCGGGTGTGGCCGCTGGAGCTAAGAAGCCCGGGCCGCTCCGCCCACCTGGCCCCGCCCCTCACCCCAGCCCTACTCTGGCCCGAGACTGGAGGGAAAGGGAAACTGAGGCGGAGGGTGCCGGGAGTCAAATGTCGGTGCTTTCAACTAATAGCTGGCCACTGGGACCCCAAGGCAAGTCAGGGGAGGCTTCTAAGTTGGGGAGGCCACATAGTCCAAACTTCTGAGTTCTTTGGGGATGGAGCCAGTCATTTGGGGTCAGCCTCCAAGGAGGCTAGACGACTTTCCTGTAGAGCTTTGTACTGGGCCACCAGGGGAAACTAAGCCTTAGACACTTGGAGGTCATTCTGAGAGAAGGGATTCAGGCACCCTGGCTCCCAGCTATCTAGCATTTCCTTCTTTTCTTCCCGGGCGAGCAGTCCCAGCTAAGGGAGAAGGAAAGAAGTGGGGTCCTTTAATTATTCCCCCTCAGCCAACCAATCCCCAGGCCAACCCAGGAGAGGGAATATTAGGGAGTCAGCACCAAGGGAGTTAGGAAATGTAGGATCCTAAAAGGCTAGTTAACCCCGGGGTAGATGTGGGGAGAAAGAGAGATGGGAGATTCTGCTGAGTAAACCTGGAGATAAAGAGACAAATCGAGAGCTTCTGATAGGAGGGCCTTGCTCTCTTCCCTTAGGTGGAAGCAGACAGTAAAGTGTTCTGTTCCCTTTCTTCCCCCTGTCCTGTGGAGCCTCTGCAATGACCAGCAGGTGGAAAAGGGAGAGTTCAAAAGGAAGGACCCTAGGCTTTGGGACCTGAACAAGGATGTGAGCTGGAGCTTTCCTGTCTCTCACGGATCCTGTCTCTACCTAGTTCTGTTTAAATTCTATCTATATTCTCTGTCTGTCTCTAAAGAGGGTAAGCTGGCTGAACAGAGAGCTCATCCCAGCAGGTTAGGTGAGCTGAACAGAGGAGGTCAGCCCTTTGAGTCCTTAGATCACCTGAGGCACTCACCTGAGGTGACTTACAGTCCATCACCTCTCCTTCTCTTCTCATTTCTCTTATACTTTACCATTTCTGCCACATTTACCCTCTCCTCCACCCACTGAAAAATAAAGAAGCTGGGGAGGCTTAGAAAATGCCTAGATGCCCAAGTCCACAGAAATTTGAGATTTCCAATGCACTCCCCTTCTCTCCTATGATGCTACCACCCTGCAAGCCCTCATCACCTCAAGGCTATTGCAATAGCCTACTGGGGGGAGGGGCTGCCTACCTCAAGTCTCTCCCTACTCCAATCTGTCCTTCATTCAGCCAGGAAAGTGATTTTCCTAAAACTTAGGTCTAATTATGTCACCTCCCTAATCAATCAACTTCAACAGTTTCCTATTGCCTCCAGAAGCAAATACAAAATGCTCTGTTTGGCATTCAAATCCCTGAATAACATGGCCCCTTCTGACCTTTCTGGTTTTCTTATACCTTTGCTTCCCAACACATTTATTTGGATCCATGGCCTCCTGGCTATTCCGCAAACAAGACACTCCATCTCTTGCTTCTAGACAATTTCTCCAGCTGTTCCCCCTACGTGGAATGCTCTCCCTCCTCTGCTCCAACTACTGATTTCCCTGGCTTTCTTTTATTGGAAGTCTTTACCAACCCCTATTAATTCCAGTGCCTTTCCTCTGTCAAATATGTCCTATATGTATGTATGTATGTAGCTTGCCTTGTATGTATTTGTTTACATGAGGTTCCCCCCATTAGACTGTAAGCTCCTTGAGGGCAGGAACAATCTTTTGCCTCTTTTTGTATCCTCAGCACTTAGCACATTGCCTGGCACATAGTAGACAATTAATAAGTGTTTATTTTTTACGCTTTTCTCCAATTATGTGTAAAAAATTTTAACATTTGTTTTTAAAAATTTTGAGTTCCCAATTCTCCCCTCATTGAGAAGGCAAGCAATCTCATATAGATTATACATGTGCAATTATGCAAAACATTTCCATGTTAGTCATCTTGCAAAAAAACACAGACCAAAAAACCCCACCCAAAAACAAGGAAAATAAAGTTGTTGAGTTTGTTTTTTAAGTATGTTTCCATCTCCATTCAGACTCCATCATTCTTTCTCTGAAGGTGGATAGCATTTTTCATCATGAATCCTTTGGAATTGTCTTAGATCCTTGCATTGCTGAGAATACCTAAGTCGTTCACAGTTGATCATTGTACAGTATTGCTGTTACTGGGTACAATGTTCTGGTTCTGCTCATTTCACTTTGCATCAGTTCATGTCTTTCCAGGTTTCTTCTGAAAGCATCCTTCTCTTCATTTCTTATAGCACAATAGTATTCCAACACAATCATACCACAACTTGTTCAGCCATTCCTCAATTGAGAGGCATCCCCTCAATTTTCAATTCTTTGCCACCATGAAAAACTGCTAGAAATATTTTTGTACATATAGGTCCTTTTCCTTTTTTTAAAAAATGTCTTTGTGATTTGCTCTCCAGAATGGTTGGATCAGTTTGCAACTGCACCAACTGTGCATTATTGTTCCAACTTTCCCACACTTGCTCCAACATTTATCATTTTCCTTTTCTTTCATATTAGCCCATCTGATAGGTGAGAAGTGGTACCTCAGAGTTGTTTTAACATACATTTCTCTAAGTAACAGCGATTTAGAGCATTTTTTCCAAAGACTTTCTTCATCTGAAAACTGCCTCTTCATATCTTTCAACCATTTATCAATTGAGGAATGACATATATTCTTATAAATTTGACTCAGTTCTGTATATATTTGAGGAATGAAGCCTTTATCAGAAAAACTTGCTGTAAAATTCTCTCCCCTCCCTCCCACCCCAGTTTTCTGCTTTCCTTCAAATTTTGGCTGCATTGGGGTTTTTTGTGCAAAACCCTTTTAATTTAATATGATCAAAACTATCCATTTTACATTCTGTGACACTCTTTCTTCTTTGGTCACTGATTCTTCCCTTATCCAGAGATCTGACAGGTAAACTATTCCTTGCTCTCCCAATCTGCTTATGGTATCAACCTTTATGTTTAAATCATGTACTCATTTTGACCATAGCTTGGTATACAGTGTGAGATTCTGGTCTATACCTAATTTCTGCCAAACTGCTTTCCAGTTTTTTCAGTAGTTTTTGTCAAATGGTGAGTCCTTGCCCCAAAAGCTTAGATCTTTGCATTTATAAAACATATTATTATGATAATTTACTCCTCTGCATTGTGTAGCTAATCTATTCCATTGATCCACCACTCTATTTCTTAGCAAGTGACCAAATTCTTTTGATGATTACTGATTTGCAATACAGTTTGAGATCTGGTACTGCCAGGCTACTTTTCTTCACATTTTTTCCCCATTGATTCTCTTGATATTCTAGACCTTTTGTTCTTCCAAATGAATTTTATTATTATCTTTAAATTTTTTGGCAGTTTGGTTGGTATGACACTGAACAAGTAAATTAATTTAGGTAGAATTGTCATTTTCATTTTATTGGCTCAGCCTACCCGTGAGCAATTAATATATTTTCAGTTGTTTAGATCTGACTTTGTGTGAAAAGTGTGTTGTTATTGTGTGCACATAGTTCCTGGGTTTGTCTTGGCAGCTAGACTCTCAGGTGTTTTATATTGTCTACAGTTATTTCAAATGGAATTTCTCTATTTCTTGCTGCTGGACTTTGTTGGTAACACATAGAAATGCTGATGATTTTTCTGTTTCTTTTATATCCTGCAACTTTCCTAAAGTTGTTAATTATTTTAACTAGTTTTATCATTGATTCTTCAGGATTCTCCAAGTATAGTGTCATATCATCTGCAAAAAGTGATAGTTTTGTTTTCTCTGACTTCTTCTGCCTATTCTAATTCGTTCAATTTCTTTTTCCCTCTTATTGCTATAGCTAGCATTTCTAATACAATATTGAATAATAGTGGTGATAATGCACATCCTTGCTTCACCCCAATTTCATTGGGAAGGCTTCCAACTTATCTTCATTACATATAATGCTTGCTTTTAGTTTTAGGTAGATACTACTTATTTTTTAAGGAAAGCTCCATTTGGTCTATGCTTTCTAGTGTTTGTAATGGAAATGAATGTTGTATTTTACCAAAACCTTTTTCTGTATCTATTGAGATAATCATATGATTTTTGTTGTTTTTGTTATTGACATGACCACTTATGCTGATAGTTTTCCTAATATTGAACCAGCCCTGCATTCTTGCTATAAATTCTGCCTAGTCATAGTGTATTATCTTTGTAACTCAAACCCATGTGACCTAAGCCCTCCTGTGACTTAAGCAGGTCATCAAAGACTCCCGATTCAATCAAAGACTCTTGATTGAAACAAAGGCAAGACTCAAAAGCACTTGATTGCCTTAGTGCTGAGAAGCACTCCAAAACAAAAGACAACAAAAAGTCCAATGCTGCTTGCCATTACCTCCCCATAGTAAGAATCTATGGTCATTATCCATTTTGGCTCTTTGCTCATGGTGTTTGACTATTTCTTGGCTTTTACAATTGTACTTTCCTGCTGGAGCACAGGGGCCACTGATCCAAGCTCCTTGTGCTGGGAGCCTAGGACCTGGTCACTGGCTTTGTGTGCTGGGGTCTCAGGTGCTGGCAGCTGGAGGCTGTAGGGGTCTGGCAGCTTACCTAGTGCTGAGCTGGGGTCAGCAACACTAAAGCTCTCGGAGTGGAGGTGTGGGGTGTGGCTCCTGGAGAATGCCTGTTCACCTGGACTTCTTTAAAGCACTGGAAGGTTTGGCTGCTGGAGGACACCTGCCCACCAAAGCATGTGGTGGTTTTCTGAGCTACTGTCTACTGGTTCCCTTGCTTGTGCTGAGGCATGGGAGTAAGGATGGGGTACGGGGGTGGGGTCCTAGTATTGGTGCTTGCCTGCTCCCCCACCCTGGGGTTCAGGATTTCCCCTTGGTTTGCTGAGGTGGGGACTTGCCGCTGGCTTGCTGGGATGCCTCCTGTCCTGTACTGCCCCCACCTCCACCAGAATGAGAGGGACCTTTCCTATTAATACCCCAAGCTTCCCAAGCTACAAGACTGCTACACCCCATCTTTCTGCTGGCTCAGCTGTTCCAGGGTTTTTCCTGGGGCAATATTTACTGGGCTTTCAGAGGTCAATAAGGGAGAGTGAGAGCCACTTACTTCTTACTCCACCATCTTGGCTCCTGGAAGTCCCCATCTTCATTGTTCTTTAAATGGTCCTGGTGATTTTTTTTTCTTAGGGAGCTCATTGATGGCTTGTTAAATTTCTTTTTCTAAGATAGGGTTATTTGAGTTTTGTTTCCTTTTCTGTTAATCTGGGCAATTTATATTTTTGTAAACATCCATCCATTTCATTTAGCTCATTAGATCTGTTGGCATGTAATTGGGTAAAATAGCTCCTAATAATTGCTTTAAAAAAATAAATAGGGCAGCTAGGTGGTGCAGTGAGTAGAGCACCAGCCCTGGATCCAGGAGGACCTGAGTTCAAATCCAGCCTCAAACACTTGGCACATGTACTAGCTGTGTGACCTTGGGCAAGTCACTTAACCCCAATTGCCCTGCCAAAAAAAGCAAAAAAAAATAGTGGTTGATTGATTAATTGATGGGTACTTCCAGCCTCCAAGTTTTTGCTCCATCTATTATCCCACACCTCTCAGACATCAAGTGTGCTTAAGAGCAAAGAATTCTAGGTTTCCCTGTCTGTAAAATGAGAGGGTCAAATTAAGTGACCTATAAATTTGTTTCCAGATCCCTGCCCATCAGGTTTACTGGAGCTAGTTCAAACAGTGCTGGGAGCCAGTTGTTAAATTTTAAGTTTGAGCATTTACACCTCAGAGATTGCCAAATGCTACATATCAGGGCTTTATTATTTTGTTAATAGTCTAGACTTAAGCAAGTGATGGGGGGAAATTTTAATAAGGTCAAAATTGTGTCCTGTGTACATTTCCCCCCAGAGAGTCAGTTGCTAAGCATTCACTAGCACCCCACTGGAGGTGAAACAGCTCCCTTCTATGTTACCAGTGGCTTCAAAGCAACCAAATTCAAAGGTCTTTCATTCTTCAGCCCTAATCTTCCATGAAGCAGTGGACACCAAAATGCTCCTCATTGTTTGCTTCTAATACTCACTTTTTTCCCTTATCTCTCTGAACCAAGAACCATATTTATGCTCAGACTTAAAAGGGGACTCTAGAATCATTTCATCAAACACCCAGATGGCACAGTGGATAGAGCACTCAGCCTGGAGTCAGAAAGACCTGAGTTAAAATCCCACCTCAGATACTTACTAGTTGTGTGACCCAGGGCAAGTCACTTAATTGCTGTCTGCCTCAGTTTCTTCAACTGTAAAATGGGTGATTGGCCCATGAGGCACCCACCAAAGGCATCACCTATTTGGCAGCTAGAAGTGAGATGAAGAGACTATGAAGATCGAAAGTGGTGGTTGTTAGAGGTTCAGTCAGACTCCAAGAGGTGATTATGGTAAGCCAGGACAGAAACTGCCCCACACCCTTTACTTTTGAGACCAAAATGGGTGGGGGGGGGGGTGCGGCACTGGGAAATGCTAGCTATAGAAGACCAGGGAAGGGAAGTTGGACTTTTGGACCTCACTAGGAGCTGTAGTTTGCCAGTTCAGAAATTTTAAAGCTAACGTTCCTATGATTTGGTGCTGGTTAAGAAATAGAGAGGTCAAAAAGATTAGGTACATGATATACAGAAGCAAACAAGCACAGCGGCCTAGTGTTTGATAAACACAAAGCTCTCAACTATTGGAATAAGAACTCATCATTTGACAAAAAACTGCTGGGAAAACTGCAAGCAGTCTAGCAGAAAGTAGGTCTACCTCATGTACCTTTCTATATACTGAGATAAGCTCCAAATGGGTACATGACTTAGACATAAAGAGTGACATCATAAGCACATTAGAGAAGCAGGGGAGAAAAAACCTTTCAGATCTATGGATGGGGGAAGAGTTCATAATCAAAAAAGGATAGAAAAGATCATAGAAATTGAAAGGGACAATTATTATAATATACAATTTGACAGTTTTTGCACAAACAAAATCAATGCAGCTGAAATTAGAAGAGGAAGCAGGTAACTGAGAAAATCTTTGCAGCACTCTGGTAAAGGGCTCATTTAAAAACATTTTATTTTTAATTTATGAAATAAAACAAGCATTTCCACAACATAGTAGAATTTTTTAAAAAAAAGATCATTGTACATTGTCGACCTGAAAGTTTGGTTAAAAGAGGCAAACAGGCTAGGTGATATATATTTATATTATTTATTCCCTTACAGCTAGCAGAATACATACATGTATGGAGCCAGATAAAATCTGACTGCCTGACAAAAGAAACAAGAAGGCTTAAATACATTTTAGAACCATTGCAATTCAGGGTGGCTGTGTCACTTAAATTTATCATCTCCATATATGTTTAATTATGGTATGAGAAAGGAATTTTCTTAATTGAATAGATAGTAAATACAATAAGATATGACAGTTGGCAAAATGTCAATTGAAATTACACCCCAGGACATCTATGTTTTCTTTACCATTGGCATGCCATAACATGGTGTATGTCCACAAAATATTAAGATAAGAAAAAGTCCCATTATTCAAGATAATGTCTCAGGTAAAGGATCTTATCCTTAATGGCCATAAACAGAGGAAAAATGCTCTCAGTCAGCTCCATCTGGCCTTCTTGACACAGGAAGAGGCATTCTCTGAGTTTACTCAGAGAGCAAGGCATGTCTATAACGCCAAAAATTGCAAAACATTATGGTAGATTAAGCTTGGAATGGGCCACAATGCCTCTCCTGATTGGCCAATCTGGGTTTTAGGCCTTTCTCAGATCTTGGGACTTCAAATTGGTTTGGGGAGGGGTCTACAACATGAAATTGCAAATCTATTATGTGCAACTTGCTAATTCCTTTTAAATATATAATAAAATTATTGGCTTTCTTTTTTTCTTCCCTAACCCACCCATGGCTACCATTAGACACAAATATGTATGTATGTAAAATCATTCTATACATACTTCTATTAATTCTTTTTCTAGATGCAGAGTCTTCCTTCATAGGTTCTTTGTGGGTTTTTTTTTTGAGTGTGTGTGAGGCAATTGGGGTTAAGTGACTTGCCCAGGGTCACATGGCTAGTAAGTGTCAAGTATCTGAGGCTGGATTTGAACTCAGGTCCTCTTGGCTCCAAGACCAGCACTCTGTCTACTGAGCCACCTAGCTGTACCAGTCTTTTGCAGTTAATTTGGATATTTGTAATAGTCAAAATGACTTAGTTGCTCAAAGTTGTTCTTAAAGCAATATTGCTGTTACTGTATACAATGTCCCCTTGGTTCTGCTCATTTTGCCCTTCTTTATTTCATGCAAGTCTATCCATGTTTTTCTGAAATCAGTGAGCTCTTCATTTCACAGTAGAATCCCATCATGATCATACATCACAACTTGTTCATCTGTTCCACAATTGGTGGGCATCCCTGAAATTTTCAGTGCTTTGCCACCACAAAAAGAGCTGCTATAAAAACTTCAGAACATATAGATTCTTTCCCTTTTTTCCTAATCATCTTTGGAAACAGACCTCATAGTGGTATTTTTCTCAATTACATGTAAAGAAAAATTTGTAACAACCATTTTTACAAATTTTGAGTTCCAAATTCTTTCCCTCCATCTTCCCCTCCACCTCAGAAGAAAAACAGTTTGATATAGGTCATACACGTATAGTCATGCAAAACATTTCCATATCAGAAAGGGCTCATTTTCAAGATATGGGTGTATACACATATTTGGAACTAATTCAAATTTATAAGAATAAAAATCAAGTCCACAAACATTTATTAAGCACCTATTAAATACTAGGCACTGTGCCAAGTTCTAGGGACAAAAGGAATAGCCAAAAAAGGGCCTCTGCTTTCGAGGAACTCATATGGGGGAATAAAATGACTGAATGACAACACAAAAAAACGCTATGTACAAACTATGTAAGACAAATTGTAGATAATCATAACAGAGGAGAATCAAGAAAGGCTTTTTGTAGAAAATGGAATTTTAGCTGGTAATTGAAGGAAGTCAGGGAACCCAGGAGCTGATATGGAAGGACAGCATTCCACGCATGGGGGACAACCAGTAATAATGTTTGAAGTAGGGAGATGGACTGCCTTGCTCTAGGAATTAGGAAGCCAGTGTAGCTGAATTATAGGGTATGTGGTGAAAGTAAGGTATAAGATGACTGGAAAGGCATGAGGGGGCCATGTTATGAAGGGCTTTGAATGCAAAATGGATTCTTGAGGTGATAGGGGGCCACTGGAGTACATTGGATGGAGAGACAATGTGTTCAGACCTGTGCTTTAGGAAGATCCTAGGTGACCAAGAGGATATTAACAGGAAAATTGGGAGGAGGGGAGGACATGCAGAGAAAGATATTGAGTTCTGTTTTTAAAATGCTTAGTTTCTGATGTCTGCGGAGCATTTTGTTCAAGATGCCTGATAGGCAGTTGGAGATGTGAGACTGGAAGCCAGGAGAGAGGGTAGAGCTGGACAAGAAGATCTGGGAATCATCAGGATAGAGATGACAATTGAATCCATGGGAACCGATGAGATAACCAAGTGAAATAGTATAGTGAGAGGAGAGAAAAGACTCTAGGATAGGGCCCTGTGATACGTCCACAGTTGGTGGGCATGACCTGGATGCAGATCCAGCCAAGGAGCCTGAGAAAGGTCAATCAGTCAGCAAATACAATAGCCAATTTAAGCCATAGAGGACTCCAAAGTTATGCTTCAGAGTGATGCAAAATTGGGAAATATATTGGAATCCTGTGGGAAGAAGGGCACATACCAAGCTATTTTGAATTAGGATGGGATACCTAAATGCCCTGGAAAGCACCAGAGGAGGAAAAGTCCAGCAGGGCAAACATGGGTAAGTTGGGCAGATACCAGGGATGAGATGGCAGAGCTGAAATTTTGAGCATCATACAGTGACTGAATCAGAAATAACACCGTTTCATTTGTGAGTTAACTTGTGTCTAGAATGCCACCCAGTGGCTTGTACACAAATGTTACCCTCTGAGCAGCTACCTTTAGCTATTACTAGATCAAAGGATTATATATTTAGAGATGGAAGGGACCTCAGAATTCTACCATTTAGAGTCTCACCCCTCATTTTTCAGATGAAGAAAGTAAACCCCCAAGATGTGATTTACCCAATATCACTCAGCTGGTCAATGGAAAAGTCTAGGTTTGAATCCAGTTCTTCTTGCTCCAAAGCATCATTTTTTCTACTCTGCCATGCTGGCAGTGTGAAGCGCAGTCTTCTGTATGCCAAAAGGAACAAAGAATTCCAGTAATTAGGCTGGAAAGGTAGGTAGGTGGAAGGTCTCGAATGCCAACCTGAGGACTTTGGGCTTTGTCCTAGAGGCAATAGCAGCCATTGAAAAGTTTTGAGTAGAGGGTGACCTAGTCAGATCTTAGTCTTAGATTCCGAAATTTGTTGATTTGTTTGCTTTAGGAAGGTTGTATTAGAAAAGGAAAGAGTGGAATCAGGGAGACCAGTTTGGAGAGTCTTGAAATAATCCAGCTGAGAGGCAATTAGGGTCTGAAGTGGGATAGAAATTGTGCAAGCAGAAAGGAGAGGAGGGAGGTTAGAGATATTGTGAAGGTCGAGCTGAGAAGACTTGACAGTTGGTTAGATGTGGGGAAATGATAAAGAAGGAGACAAGGATGACAGGATGACCAGAAAGACATCACCATTTTCTTTTTTATAAATTTTATTTAATTTTTTTAAACATTCTTTTTTTTTTTTTTTTACAATTTTGAGTTCCCAATTCTCTCCCTCCTTCTAGCCCCTCCCCTGCTCAATGAGAAGGCAAGCAATATGATACCCATTGTGCATACCATTTATTCAAATGTGTATTATTGTCTCCTACCTCTGAAGGAAAGTTTTTAGTACTTCACCTATTGAAATCTTATTCCTATCCTTCAAAGTCCATCTTCAATGCCACCTCCCTGTGTATTGATAATTAAGGTGGGACTTTTTTTTTTTTTTTTACTGTTTTCTCTTTTAGAATGCTAAAGTAATCAAGTGCCTTTGATTAAAGTCTTGCTGGGTGCAAAGCCCCAGGCCCACACCCTTTTGCTAACTAGATGTGAAGCTCCAGGCCCACACTCTTTTGCTGATTAGGTGTGAAGCCTTCAGGGCCCTAAGAAGGGTATATATAGTCAGAGGTTAGCATTTTGCCTTGGGGCTCTCTCTCTCACTGGAAGAGTGTTGTGTGATTTGACCAGATGAGACTCTGGGTAGCTACCTCTAGGCTTTGAAAACCCAGATGTTAGTGCCTCTCTCTGTGGTAACTATGTAATTCTTTGGTCAGACAGCTAGAGGCCTGTATGTTGTTAACTGTGTGTCTTTGCTCTGTTCGTATTGTCTCTGTTTGTAATTTCTGTTTGTATTCTCTCTGAAGTTCAGGGTGCTGGCTTTTCCTCCTGAACTAACTGAATGATATATGTATGTTTGATTAAAGTGAGACTGTTAACCCCTTAAAGTTGCTTTCCTTAGAAAAGCAGATCCAAGAACCTGTGCTGGCAGCCCTCCTGTGTGCTATTGTTATTGGTCTTACACCCCCACAGCAGCTGCTAGCAACATTGTTGTTACACCTTCCTTCATGATCCCGAGTGTAAGTGACCACTTTCTTCTGTAATCTCCCATTGGGTTTTTTGTTTGCCACACTTTGTTAGGTGCTGCCCTATAAGCTAGCTCTGGAACTGTGCTCTGCTTCATATGCTTTGGATGTGTTAAGAGATATGACTCCTGATTGCCCCAGAGATCTCAGAGACTAATTCTGCAGAAGGCAGAGACATGGAGAAAGAGATGGATCAGGAGAGGCAAGGCAAGGACTTTTCAAAGGAGGACTGCAAATCATTCTTGGAGCCAGGTATGTGGGGCAAGTCAGCCTCTCACCTGCAGAACATGCCCTTTTAACCCTAAGACCTGCTGAGAGTGGATTCCCCTGGGTGAGATCAGTCCCTTCCTCTCTGGCTGAGCTGAGGCGTTTGTATCCAGCTTTACTATCATGCACTCCCTACTTTTGCTTACTGTTTTGCTTAGATAAATGGGTTTATTCAAGCCAGCATTCATGATGATATTTTACATAACCAGAGTTTAATAGGGTTGGGGGAGTTAGGCTGGTTAGATTCAGCTATTACCTTCCTCCTGAGAGCAATTAGCAAGAGTGCCCTTTATTTTGAACATTGTACTCCCAGACTTAAAGATATTTTATATGTGATATGTCGTTATAATTCTTCCTCAGTCCTCCTCTTGAACATGAGCAAGAGAAGAAACAAGAAGCCAGCTATGATCACCATGTTTTTCCTAACAAGGGTGAACATAACAATGTCTCTTGTAGAAGAGTGGGCCAGACTCCTGATCAGATCTATGCCACACTCAACTGTCTTTCATATATCAGATAGTATGCACTCAAATCTTACCTTCATATTTCTCTTGTGGCCCTTACTTTGTTCTATAGTTATCAAATAACTAAGTTTATATATGTGTGTGTATATATGTGCATATACATACATACCTATATACACACATACGCTCAGAATTAGAAGGGACTTTAGAAAGTCCATCTCCCCTCCCATTTTGAGGATAAGGAAACAGAGCTGAAGTGCCCTGCCAGTTGACGTAGTTGTAAGTTGTAAAGCCTTGTTTCAAGCCCATAGCCTCCAACGACAAACTCAACGTACTTCTACGCTACACAGTAGTCTTCACTCTCTCTCAATTTCCCCTCCCCTACACAAGAAATCATGTCTCTCCCCTCTCCCCCCACCCCATGTCCCTTCCTCCCTCAGGGGTAGGGCCATCCTTTTGTCTCTTTAGAAGGTGGAGTCTTTTGGTGAGGAAGGCCCTGGTCCTTGGGTCCCTGGAGGAGTCTGGGCAGGACCAAACATCTCATTACCCAGCCCCGGGTGGAGACACAGATCAGAGAGTCCAAATGTGGAAGGATACTCAACATGATGATTGGTCTGCCCACAAGAAAATAGACCAATGGAGTGCTAGTCCCACCTCCAACCTGGCCAAAGCACAGCCTGTCAGTTTCCTAGAGGACTGGAGAGGCCAGGTAGGTTGAAGAGAGGGAAAGGGGTAGAATGGGGCTGGGGGGTAGGGGTGGGCTTGGGGGTTGGTGGTGGTAGTGTATGGGGTTAATGTATGGGTGGAATCTAATGGGGGAAGGCCATTTGAGGGGCACCGGAAATTCTCCTTCCTCCCACTCCGCATATGCTCCTTCTGGACTCCTGGAGGCAGTTGCCATGGAAACACCCCCTTAAAAAAAGCTCCCCCAGAGATTCGTCCTCCCTCCGTCTTTGCCCCAGTTTCTCTCCTACTGTTCCTCTCCTCTCCTCTTTCATCCCGTCTCTCTTCTGCTTCCAGCCTGTGTCTCTGGCTCTCTGCGTTTTCTCCCTGTGTTTTTGTCTGCCTCTTTCTTTCTGTCACCGCCTTTCGCCTGCATCTCTTAATTATTTTTGTCATTCCCTCCCCCGCCCCAAACTCCCCATCTCGTTTTCCCTTGGCGTGTCTCTCCGCCCCCTTCTCCATCTCTTCCTCGGTCTCATCCACGTTAACCCGGGGCCACTGGCCCTACCCCCTCCTGCGTAGTCCCCTCTCTAGCGGGCCAAGGCTAGGACAGGGGGCGGGGTGGGGCGGGGCTCGCCTGTTGTCTCCTAGCCCCCAGCCCCCTCCCCTTCCTTGGCCTCCTCCCTCTTCTCCCCCTTGCCCTGGGTTCGGCGCCCAGGCCCTACTGCCCGGTCAGGCCGTCCCTCGGGGACCCAGGTGTTCGAGCTGCTCCAAGCTGAAGGTGACTGAGATATGGGCTTGGGGGGCGCGGAGCTAGCGGAGCAGGTGGAGGGGGAGGGGTTGAGAGGCGGGGACCTCGGCGATCGCGCTGGGCTCTTTGTCTCCATTAACTCCTTCATGGCAGCCCCCCTTCATCCGCTCCTTCCCCCAGCAGGTGTTTGGAATCAAGGTGTATGTGGGGGTGGGGTGGGGGGGAAGCTTAACAGACACCCCCTGGAACACACCCCGACTCAGCCGCCCCAACTCGAGCGGGAGACAGGACCAGAGCGGCTCCCCCTTCCCTAAGCTCTCCATCTGCTTGAATTGAGGCATGGGTTTTGAGGCCCCTTCCTCAGGCCTAGTTGGAACCTCGGTTTCCCCTGGTCTTCTTAGGGGTTGGATATGTGGATTAGCACCTGTACTGGGGAGGGGAAGGTCTGTTTTATCCCTCAGATACTGGGGGTGGAGGGATCTCTGGAGTTTGTGTGTGGGATCAGGGGAAGGATGACTGGGTCTCTGAAATGCTGGGTGGCAGAGGATAGGATGCCTCGGTCCTGGGTGGTGGCGTCAGGACTATCCCAGCACTTCAGGGGGAGGGGTAGATGGTGCTAATCTCTCTCTAAGCTGTGTATGGGGGGGTGAGGGGAGCCCATCTGCCATCTAATTCCCAGAACCTGCTGGGTGCCAAGGGGCTGGTTGCTATAGGATGTACCCAAGAGAGTTGGGAACGCCTACGGTGTCCCCAGCTGGTGGGGGAGGCAGTCATTTGGCTCCCTCCTCCAGCTGAAGAGGATACAAAAGAAGTATGAGGAGCATGGGGGCTGAGACTGAGGAACTGGACAGTTAGGTTCCAGGGAAAAGGCAGAAGAGACTAGGGTGGGGGAAGGTGCTGGCATGTCTGGGTGCTGCAAGACAGGTTGGGATACAGGTGTCATCCTCTGTCTTTGTTGCAGGATGAATACTGGAACTAAAGCCAAAGCTGGGGGAAGTCGACCCCTGGCTCCCCGCCTGCCCAACTCCTCAGTGCCAGCGCCTCTTGGGACTCCTAAAAGATCAGGCACAGTGCCCCCACGAGCCACTGCTGAGCCCCGAGCTGTGGTGAAGAGGTCTCCAGGGGAACAGGCAGGAAGAGCAACCCCTGTCCCCAAGGTGGCCACGGCCCTACTTGGGCCCCCCAAAACCAGCAAGATAGGCCACAATGTTCCTAGCACAGGTACAGGGGCCCCAGGTCTTGTCTCTTGCCAGCTTCAATGCCTGACACTGATTCTGGGACCTTAAACTTGCCCCGTTTCTTGACTCTTGATCTTCCCTGACAATGACCTTGAATTCTACTCCCTGACCCTGCTCCTATTTGATGGTCCCTGTCTCTTCTATTTTTTCATCTTTTCTCCAAATATCAGAGAGAGTAAAGGGAGGGGAATTTGGGGGAAACAGATGGGCTGCTCAAGCCTCCTGAGGTGCCCTTCAGGGCTGATAATGCAGGGCTCCTGTCCTTAGAGGAAGGCCTCCCCTCATCCACTCCCTGCCTCTCCCACTCCCATCCCTGTCCCCTTCCAAAGCTGTGTTTAAGGTGTTACGGGAGGACAGAGGAGGTCAGGATTGAACTGACCTGGAGCTTCTCCCTGTAGTGCCCAGGCAACCTTTGATGAGGAAAGCAGAACCAGCCCCAGGTGCTGGCCGAGCCTCCAGGAATGACCCTTCCCCAAGAATGTCCCCTCTTCAGACTGGTCTCTCCTCAGGCAGGTATGACCCATTTCCAGATATGGACCCACTGTAGGTATGACTGAGCACTAGGCATAACACTTATCCAGGTATGATCCTTTCTCTGGTGAACTTCTCCCCATATGACCCTTCCTCAGATAGGACCACTCCAGAGTGGGACCCTCCCCAGGCATGGCCCCTTCTTAGGTATTTCACCTTCCCAGGCTAGTCCCTTCTCCAGATAGGGCACCTCCCCTCCATATATTTGGCCCTCCCCCAAACTGGTCCCTCATTAAGGCCTCTCCTCATTTATGACCCTTCCCCAATAGGACCCCCTCCCCAGATAGGCTGTCTCCCCAGGCTGGTCCCTTTCAGGTTCATAGTCCCTCCCCAGGTATGGCTCCTCTCAGGGGTGAGCATGTCACAGGGAACAGATTTATTTTACAACCTTAGATGCAAATGTATACAAACTATCAGCTTTTGTTCCAGGGAAAGGGGGCCAGCCCTAAAAGACTCTGGGGGACCCAAGCTTACTTTCCTTGTGTGACCCAGGCTTTCTTCTCCCATCTAAGGCCAGGGCTTCAGGGCTCCAAAGTGTCCACCCCAGCCAAGCAAGTCCGCTCTGCTCCAGCAGAGTCTGCAGCCAAGGCTAAGACATCACTAGCTTCCACCCCCACAGGACGGAACAATGCGGCTCCAGCAGAGGCCAGGAGAGGTAGGAGGATTAGGGGGATAGTGATGGCATGGGGGTCAGATCCAGAGGGTGGTGGCCTGTCAGCAGTGAGTACCCAGGGAAGGGATCTATGGGGAAAGGGCGCCAGTGAAGGAGCTGACTGGCTGACACCACCTGGCCTCCCCCATTCCAATTTGGGGAGGAGCCAAAAACAACCTCTAGGTGCAGGCAAAGGGGGAAGGTCTCTTAGGGTCGTCCAAAAAGACCCTCCCAAAGGCCTTTCTTCTGTCCCATCTCTTCCAGATACCGTTCGACCGGCTCAGGGAGCCCAAGCCTCAAGGGCTGGGCTCCCTGGGTCACGTCTGCCTGGAATCTCAGGGCCCGAGCCAGGGTCTCCGCGGGCTCCCTCCAACACCAGAGCCCGGCCCTCTCCCCTGCCCAAAGCCACAGCCCCTAAAAGAACTCCCAAGAGTCCTGGGGACCCTGTCTCCAGCCCAGCTTCTGTGGCCAGGAGGAAGTCCAGCGAAGGTTCTCTCGGGGTTCAGTCCCGCCTGCCTGGACCCACCCGTCGCCAGGACAGTACTTCTGCTGCCTCACTGGCCCAGACCTCTCTTCAGGCCCCGCCCTCAACCTGCCCAGTAATCCGGTCCAAGGGTCCCTCTCTTCCCTCCACACCACCGCCTAGCCGAAAAGATGAGCAGGCTCCACCCTTAGCCACACCCACTATACAAGCCACTCCCCCTTCCTTCCCCACACCACCTCCACAAACCAATTCCTCTCTGACCACATCCCTCCAGCAGGCCCCACCCTCTCCCTTAGCTAGACCCCCTAAACAAGCCCTTCCCCCTTCCTTGGCCATACCCCCTCCACAAGTCAATTCCTCTCTGTCCATCTCTCCCCAGCAGACCTCACCCTCTCCCTTAGCCACACCCCCTATACAAGCCACTCCCCCTTCCTTGCCCACGCACCCTCCACCAGCCAATTCCTCTCTCTCCACATCCCCCCAGCAGGCCCCACCCTCTCCCTTAGCCACACCCCCTCCACCAGCCAATTCCTCTCTCTCCACATCCCCCCAGCAGGCCCCACCCTCTCCCTTAACCACTCCCCCTACACAAGCTCCTCCCCCTTTCTTGCCCACACCCCCTCCACCAGCCAATTCCTCTCTCTCCACATCTCCCCAGCAGGCCCCACCCTCTCCCTTAGCCACACCCCCTATAGAAGCCACTCCCCCTTCCTTGCCCACACCCCCTCCACCAGCTAATCCCTCTCTGTCCACATCCCCCCAGCAGGCCCCACCTTCTCCCTTAGCCACACCCCCTCCACCAGCCAATTCCTCTCTCTCTACATCCCCCCAGCAGGCCCCACCCTCCCCCTTAACCACTCCCCCTATACAAGCTCCTCCCCCTTTCTTGCCCACACCCCCTCCACCAGCCAATTCCTCTCTCTCCACATCCTCCCAGCAGGCCCCACCCTCTCCCTTAGCCACACCCCCTATAGAAGCCACTCCCCCTTCCTTGCCCACACCCCCTCCACCAGCTAATCCCTCTCTGTCCACATCCCCCCAGCAGGCCCCACCTTCTCCCTTAGCCACACCCCCTCCACCAGCCAATTCCTCTCTCTCTACATCCCCCCAGCAGGCCCCACCCTCCCCCTTAACCACTCCCCCTATACAAGCTCCTCCCCCTTTCTTGCCCACACCCCCTCCACCAGCCAATTCCTCTCTCTCCACATCCTCCCAGCAGGCCCCACCCTCTCCCTTAGCCACACCCCCTATAGGAGCCACTCCCCCTTCCTTGCCCACACTCCCTCCACCAGCCAATTCCTCTCTCTCCACATCCCCCCAGCAGGCCTCACCCTCTCCCTTAGCCACACCCCCTATACAAGCTCCTCCCCCTTCCTTGCACACACCCCCTCCACCAGCCAATCCCTCTCTCTCCACATTCCTCCAGCAAGCCCCACCCTCTCCCTTAGCCACACCCCCTATGCAAGCCACTCCCCCTTCCTTGCCCACACCCCCTCCACCAGCCAATTCCTCTCTCTCCACATCCCCCCAGCAGGCCCCACCCTCTCTTTTAGCCACACCCCCTTCCTTGCCCACATCCCCTCCACCAGCCAATTCCTCTCTCTCCACATCCCCCCAGCAGGCCCCACCCTCTCCCTTAGCCACACCCCCTATACAAGCCCCTCCTCCTTTCTTGCCCACACACCCTCCACAAGCCAATCCCTCTAGGTCCGAATCCCCCCAGCAGACTCCACCTTCTCTTTTAGTCACCAGTCCTCTCCAGACCCATCCTCCCTCAGCCACATGGCTTCCTCAGGCTTCTCCCTCTGTGACCACAGCCCCTCAACAGGCCCCACCATCTCCTCCCTTAGCCACACCCTCCCTCCAGGCCCCATTCCCTCCAGCCACACCTCCACAGGCCCCTCCCTCTTCTGTGGCCACACCCATCCAGCCTATTCTCATTCCTTCAACCACTTCCACTCTTCAGGACCTGTGCTCTCCTTTAGCCACATTCTCTGAGCAAAGGGCTGACTCTCTCCTGGCCACACCCCTTATGCAGGCTCCACCCTCTCCCCTGTCCCCACCTTCTCCCCCTCAGGCCACACCTCTTCTACAGGGCTTTCCCCTAACCACAGCCTCTTCACAGGAGCCACCTTTGTCCTTAGCCACACCCCCTCTCCAGGCCCCTCCCATTCCCTCAGACCCACCCTCTCTCTGGTTCCCACACTCTCCTCCCTTGGCCACACCTCCTCCTCAGTCCTCTCCTTTTCCTTTGGCCTCACCCCCTCCTCAAGCTCCTCCCTTTCCTCCGGACTCTCCCCCTCTTCAGGCCCTTCCCTCTGCCATAGCCACACACTCTCAACAAACCCCATCCTTTCACTTAGTCCCGCCTTCCCCACCCCTGGCCAAACCCCCTCTTCAGGCCCCTCCCTTTCATCTGGCCATGCTTTCTCAGGCGCCATCTCTGGATACACGCCCTTTGCAGCCCCCTCCTATTCCTCTGGTTTTGCCCCCTCCTCCCTCTCCACTGGCCACGCCTCTTCAGGCTCCTCCCTCTCCCCTGGACACACCCTTTGTGCAGGCCGTTCCATCTCCCCTGGACACACTTCTCGTGCCACCCTCTCCCTCTTCCAGGGCCACAGCCCCTGTGCTGGCCCAACCCCATTTGCAGAATGCGCCTCCTGGGGAACTGCCCCTTCCCGAGTCTGTTTTGTCCTTGGGAGTCTTGGGTGGGGAGCTGTCCAGAAGCCCTTCCAGTACTCTGAGTGGCCCGGACCTTGCTGGACACAGCAGCAGTGCCACAAGTACGCCCGAGGAGCTGCGAGCCTATGACAGTGGCCCTGAGATAGGAGCCCCAGCTTCGCCTCCACCTGATCCTGACCTCGAACTTGCTGCCTGCCATCCTGCTGCCTGGAGCCGGCCAGGGGTTCCCACCCAGAGCCCCTGTACTACCTCTCCTCGACTTACCCATGGGGTCCCAGGTAACCCCAGCCAAGGGGCAGAGGGAAAGAGCCTGGAGGAAGAGGGCAGCTCTTTGAAGAGGGCACAAGTCTCAACCCTATCCTTCCTTCCTGTAGGTGAGCCACTGCCCTGGTCCCCTATGGCTGGGCCCCCTGATGGCCTGTCCACGATTTATGAGGCAGAGGCCCCGGAAACAACATTTGGGCCTCCAAGCAGGGAGGTACAGGATCAGGAGGAAGAGGATGATCAGACAGTGGAGAAGATGCCTCCAGCCCCACGTGGTCCCAAGCCATCTCGAGTGGGTGAGCTGCAGCTGGGAGCGTTGCAGGCCAGTGTAGTACAGCAGTTGCTGAGCCGGACGCTGCTGCTGGCTGCAGAGGGACCAGGGGGAGCCAGGCAGGGACCTGGGAGTGGCCGCCCAGCTCTGAGTGATGCTGAGCTGGGCCGCTGGGCAGAACTGCTGTCCCCTCTGGATGAGTCCCGGGCTAGCATCACATCTGTCACTAGCTTCTCCCCAGATGATGTTGCCTCACCACAGGGAGACTGGACTGTAGTGGAGGTGGAGACCTTCCACTGAGGTGCCCTTGTCCCGTCCCATCCAAAGGACCAGCATGCCCTCTGAAATGAAGACCCCAGCCCTGCATTTTACCTGCTTTCCCACCTGCAGTTCCGTAGCAAGGGGAACTGGGCAAAGGGAAAGCCCTGATGATGTTCTAGCTTCCTAACAACCTTCCATCTGACTTCTGGAAGGGTCTTGGTCCGACAAACTCCTTGTCAATCTCGTGCACTGTATGTATGTTGTAGATTGTCCTTGCTGGTTTGCTCCTGTGGCCCCTAGAGTCAGTGTATGGTGTGCCTGTGTGTTTCCTAAGGCCCTTTTAGTTTGTAATAAAGATGAGATAGTGGAGCTGGAGCTGCTGTCTTTGGAGGGATTGGGCTGTCTGGGACTTGTGGATCTGGGCTTCCCTACACAGGTTCCACCAAAGCCCTCCCATTTCTGCCGATGGTGATGATGTGGTTGAGCAGATAGAGAACAAGGCTTTAGGGACAGTTTTCTCCCTTCTCCCTGGGGTTCAGGACCCCCAGGGAGGTGTTAGGTGACTCTTTAGGGCAGGAGGATTGCTGTGAGGGTAGGCACTTTGGCCTCTGAGGCAGGGGGTGGCTCACCCCATGCTGCCGACGGTGAGTGAGCAGGTTGGAGCTCTGGCTGAAGGATTTTCCACACACTCCGCAGTGATGGGGCTTCTCTCCTGTGGAAAGGTAGAGGGGAACTTGGTGGAAGTGGGGGGCTGGGCAAGGAGCATATGTAGGGGAGTGAGTATGGGGTATGGGGTTGGACAGGAGGGGAACTATGGAGGTAAGGTGGATAAAGCAGTAATGAGAACTGGGGAGTTATGGGAGCATATTGAGGGGGAGATGGGGATCTAGTGGGGTAAAGATGGGTAGAATTCGGGTGGCTGGTCAGTAGGGAAAATGAGGATAGTGTAGGGTAATGGAGGGAGTTTGAGGAGTTAATGAAGATGAATGCAAGGACCGGCTAGGGTGAAATACGTCGGGGGCGGGGGGCGGGAGGGGACAGTCCTTCTGGCCTTTCCAGCAGCTTGCAAGCTTGCTCCCCCACCCCGCTCAACCCAGCCCTTTTCATCTTCATCTTTCCGGGCCCGCACCGGTGTGGGTGAACGTGTGCTTCTTCATGTCGGATTTCTGGTGGAAGCGCTTGGCGCAGAAGGGGCAGGGATGGGGCCGCGTGCCCGAATGGATGAGCAGGTGTGTGGACAGAGTGGAGGAGCGCCGGAAACTCTTCCCGCACACGCCGCAGGGGAACAGTCTCTCCTGAGGACAGGGCGGGAGCGGTGGAAGAAGGGACAAGGCTAGGGCTCTTCCACACCATCCCGCCCCACCCTAGAGGCAGAAAGACCGGGCTGGGGCTGCCGCTGGACTAGATTCTGTCCCTCCGCCCCCCAGTCCTGGGTTACCTTGAATTGGTGAGGGGGCTGTGCTGTGGGTGGTAGCAGCAGTAGCTGTGGCTGCAGACTTGGGGAAGTGACTCCTGTCTCAGGCTGAGGCTGGAGCTGGGGCTGGGGGCAGTGACCATCCCAGGAGAGGCTGGCCAGACCCGGGAGCCCTGGGGTTAGGTCAAATAAATCCAGTCAGTATGAGACCCCTACGATCCAACTGTCTGGCAACCTCTCACAATCTAGGGGCTTTAGCCCACAGTCTTCAGGCTGCTACCTCCTCAGGCCCAAGGGAGCTCTTACCAATGAGGTCACCCTCGTCTAGAGCAGGGGACCTCAGGGAGGAGCCGGCTTCAGGGTCTGGGGATAGGGGCCTCTCAGCCCATGTACCTCCAAGGCTCCCCACAGACAGGGCTGGATCCCCTGGAGTAAAGCCTATATAAGAAGAACCCATCACTCCTTAAGAACTGTGGGAAAACCCAGATACTCTAGCTCCCGACTCTGCTGTCTCCCCTCCCCGCCCCATCTAAGATATCCTGGTTCCTAACTCAACACCCCCACCTACCAACACCCCTATCCAAGGCTCTTAAATTCCAATTTGAATTTGGCTAGCCCTTCTCTCCCTCCAGAACTTGGGCAGCCTAGTACCCAGCTCTTCCATGGGAGCCCTGCAGGATTCTGGGGCTGGGGCCATACTTACCAATCAACTTTTTTCTTCCAGAGGATCTCTTGCTTCTTACTAGGAAGGATCGAGGCATCTTGGGGGCTACCCACCAGAGGTGGGAGGTAGAAGAAAGCAGACTAGGATCCAGGCATCTTTTCCCCCCAGTCTGAAGACTCAGGGGTCTTAGCCCCTCAACCCTCCTGACTCCTCCCACTTTGAAGAGCCTAGCTTAGATTAGCCTGGATTCTTCTATAGCTATCAGACATTCAGATATACCTTGGAGGATGAGAACTGAGAGGGCTGAGCAGAAAGATGCCTAGAACACTGCATCTTTTTCCCCCTCCCCCAACATCCTGGCACCAGCTTACTCTGGGGTTCTAAAAAGCAAGTGACTTTATCTTGGGGGCCTGTCCTATCTTCCCACTGTTCCCCCCATACTCCTCAAACACACACACACCACACCCCCACCTTTTAGCCATGGGAACACACACTAATTGAGCTCCTGTTGAAAACTACAGAGATTTCCTTTGCACAAGGAATGAGGATCCAGGTGTCCCTGTACTCAGACCTGAGGAGGAGTGCCAAGGCAGCCCCACCCTAATACTACACCCCCCCCACACACACACTCTGCCCTCTGTTCTTGGTTCATAGGGAATATAGACTTACCTCAAGCCCCCACAGAGAGAAAGTAGAACAGAAAGCTCAACACAGATCCTCTCCACCATATCCACACCCACATGCTTTCTCCCATTACCAACCATGCCTCATAGCTAGCCTAATCTTACTTACACATCAAAGTCTAGCTCCAGTCTCACCTTCACAAAGTCTGCCCTGATCATTCCAACCCAAAGGGTGTTCTCACTCTTCTTTGCCACAGGATCAGACCTTTCTTTTCTCTGGATTCTTTGGAATCTACTGTAAGAATTCCAGAATCTCAGAACTGGAAAAGATCTGAGGTCATTTAGTCCAACCTGTACATGAGCATAAATCCACTGTAGAACTACCCTTACGAGTGGTCATCCAGTCTTCACTTGAAGACCTCTAATAAGAGGCAATCCATTCCTCTTAGAAAGTTCTAGGAAGTTCATAACCTCCAGTGGGAACTGGCATCTTTGCAGCTTCTACTTTAGTTCTGCCCTCTGAGGCAAAGCGTAACATCTCGTTTGTCTCTGTCCTTGGCTATCACAAACTAGGACGTCATGGTCCTTTCCCTTTGTGGTTTCTGTAGTCCCATTTCACCCACCAATTAATTCTCCTTGTATATTAAGATTTGTGCACAGGCTTCTTAATGTACAAACTGCCTCTCTTATGTTTCTTTTTGGACAAGATATGATCATCCATCGATGAATTCCTGTCCTGAATCCCATCTCCCTAAGTCTCAAAGACACCTATGAAGGTGTACCCGCTTGTGTTAAAATCTCAGTCACTGTCTCTTGCTTAGACTGTGCCATTGGTGTTGACATAACTGAAGATATAGACTTCATTCTTGATCTTTTCTCCTTACTAAAAGCACTATTCTTTGTGGAATGTGAGTGGTGGACCCTCTGGATTTTGAGCCTAGAGAACCTAGGTTCAAATCCTTTTCCTGCTTCTGTGTGACTTTGAGCAAGTCAGTTCACCTCTTAGGGTCCCAATTTCTTCATCAGTTAAATGAAGGCATTGAATGAGATGGCCTCTAGTACTGCTTTCAGGTCTAAAGCTTATGATCACATCCTCCACATAATATCTTTTTTATGGTTTGTATGGAGGCATTTTCTTCCTGCCATATTCCTGCTTTAAAGCTTTGTTGATCAGGCTACTGAGTCCCTCATCATAGATGCTTTTCCCAGTCCCGTGAGATCCCTTGACCACAAGCCCATCTTTCTTCTATCTTAAGTGTTGGAAGGCTTCCCAAACACTGGGTGAATCTTCTGTGGAGGACTTACAGAAAGGCATGGATAAGAATCACACAAAGATAAGATGGTGTGGAGGGCTGTGATCTCAATCAGTGGTGAAAGTATCTACACTGATGGGATCGCAGATCCACTGAAGTAGAATCCATGATTCAGAAAACCAAATACCCAAGTGTTGAACTTGGAAAGACCGGATTTGAAGTCTGACTCTTGACATTTATTACCTATGTGACTTTGGCAAGTCATTTCACCTGAGCCTCAGTTTCCTATCTGCAAAATGGGGATAATACCAAAAGTTCTTATTTCACAAGGCTGAGAGGATCAAATGATAATATATATATGTATATGTATACACAACATACATATGTAATATTTTGCACATTTCAAAGTTCTACATGAACATCAATTGTTATTTCTCTTCCAAAGTCCAAGCCTTCCACAAGCAGGAGATGAATTGCCTATACCCCTAAAGCCTTGTTTCCTGTCCAGGATATCAGATTTATAAGGGATGCTTACCTTTCATGTTTAATCTCAGGGGCCCATTCATTCCCATACAAATTAGAGGTGGGTTCTTATCCCCTTATCGCTGACCTAGACTACCCAGTCTTCCAAAGCAGTCTCCTGCTAGTCTCTCCCCTTTGTATTTTATTCGCTAGCTTCATCTGCCTAAAGTCTAGCCATTCATATCACTCCCCACCCCTAGAGGACCAGCATGACGTTCTACATAATGTCTCAAATTTGCTCCTAGTCACATCGATCACCACTTCCACCCCATCACCCAAAGTAACACACGAATTCTTGCCTCCTGGCTTTGGTTTTGCAATTTCCTTCTCAAAATTCTACCTAGCTTTCAGAGACCAGTTTGAGTCTTACCTCCTCCTGGAATCTGTCCTGTCCATTCCACCCTTGGTGGTCTCAACTCCTACAACCTTCCTCTGGTTCTTACTTTTCCACGTGTCTTCTCCACTCAGTTAAAATTGTCCAGAAGCTATTTAAGGACAGTAGTGAAACCTTATTCTCCTGTGTCCCCCGGTATATCATGTTTGATGACTTTAATGACGCCTACTTACACATAAGCACACTCCTCACCCCACCCACACATCCTTCTTCACACCCACACAAAACAGTAATATATACAAACACGTCATTCACAAACCCCATCTCCCTATCACACATATGCCCCTTCACAGCCCCAGTCACCATTGACTTCAAACCTCAGCCCCTAAGGGATGTCATCCCACCAAACCATCTACTCATTCTTGCCAATCTTCCCAGTACTTTTAAGTCAGGACTTAAAGACACATTGAAAACTCCCTAACAATCAAGCAAGCCTTGAGAACCCAAGGGTTTGGGATGAGGTGAGAAAAAGCTTTTCATAGTTTGTGTGCCACCCCCTGCCCCCACTGTGTCTAAGTTCTTAGGGTCTGTCCTTTTTCTTTTCCCTGCTGGCATTCAAAAACCCCACCCTCCACAACTATACTCTGTCCTGAAAGAAAATTTATTCCCTAGTACTTCAGGGGAATGAAAGCAGTCCTCAGTCTCTCTTGCTCCCTTCATGCTGTCTGCTATTAGATGAAGGGAAAGAACCTCAAGTTGCTTCCTTCTAAGCCGTGAAGCTCAGGCCTCATCTCAGTTTGCTTAGGTTAGGGTCTCTCCCAGCAAACTCCACCACTCCCCGCCCAACCCCAACATCCTACCCACCAATTCTAAGACCGTGTAAATATGCTTTATTATTTGTCTTTCCAACTTCATGTGGAGACATATGGGTTTGTACAGGCAGTGTGAGGATGGTGGTGGGCAGAGGGGGGAGGTGGAGGCCATACACTTGCACCTGATGGGACATTGCAGAGCAGGCCAGACACCTGCAGAGTGCCAGTCACCCTCAACTACTTCTGGTCTCAGCACAGAGGACAGAGCCAGTGGGAGGTGGTGTTGTGTATGTGTGTGAGAAAAAAGGCATGGAGAAAAGAGAGTGGGAAACCTGCCCCACAGGGGCTTTCCTATTAAGTACAGATCAGACTATTTGCTTCTGATATCAGCTAAGGGGAAGGGGTAATGGTGGCAGGGGTCAGGAGATAGCTTTGGGAGCACCAATGTGGTGGGCTGCCCTAGAGCCATGAGCCCTCAGTGATTGGGGGAGGACAAGAGTACTGGGTGTGAGGAATGAGAGATAGGGCAGATCCTCCTGCAAGGACAGAGAATAACACTTAGGGTATAGTGTGTTTGTTTGAGGGGAGCATGCCCCCAGAGCAGCTTAAGTAGACACTTCATGGATTTTGGCACCTAAGTTCTCAAACTCAGCAAACAGAGCCCGAGGTGGTGGTGGGGGGGGGAGGTGGTCAAGGATGAAATGGAAGACCAGAAGTCTTATTCTTCAGGGAATATGGCACTTCTTCCTTCCATGGCCACAGGCACAAATCCTACAAGCAGGTGAAACTCCTACAAGCAGGGCCTACCAAGGAAACACTTCTACTCCCCTTTGCCCAAATTCGTTCCCCTCCTAGGTGGCTTCTGCTGGGTTGGTGGACCGGCTTGGAGTGAAGGTGGAAGGTCTAGAGGGGCACAGATGGGTGCTGAATACTGATACTGCACTGCAGGGAGAGGCAAATGGGATAAGACACTCAAGTGACAATCCCCCTTCCCTCTATGGTCACCATCTGGCTGAGAGGAAACCTGGCAGCACCTTGAATACTGGCAAAGAAAAGAGACACCAGGAAAATCTTAGAAAGCAAAGTGCTGAGTGGAGGGGAAGAGAACTGCTCCACAGTGGGATGAGCAGGCCCTATATGGTGAGGGAGCTCCATGGTCTGGGACTATGATGGTCAGAGGCCGCTCTTCACTAGCTCTAGGAGTGGCTCCTTCTTCCCACCTGTGGCCCAAAAAAACCCTCCTCAGACTTCCGGGCACAGGAACTTACTTAACCCTGGTTGGGACTAGTGGCAGGTGGGTGGGTGGGTGAGCTGCTCAGGATTAGACGATACTTCTAGACATTCTCTTAGATATTTGCTCCCCAGACTGGGATGACTTTGGTTTTAGCAGAAAAAGGGCCTGTTCCTCCAGGGGCACTGACCCAGGTACTGGCTTGGCTGATGGCAAGAAGGGAGCGGTGGAAGAGAAACAATATGGCGAGAAAATGGAACTGGCACAGGGAAGAAGAGACAGCTGCTAATGGAAGGCACAATGCCCAAACTGATACAGGGACTGCCCCAACCAGGTCTTCTGTTCCGAGGCCCATCCCTCCACCTCAGGGGCTACAAGGGGATGGCCTGAGAAGGAGCTAGTCACTGAGAGTATGGACGTGCCAGGGACATGGAGCTCTGAGAGTGGAAGATACCACAAAAGGCCCAGCAAACAGATGAAGTTGGGTGGCTTGTACATCCTGCATCTTCAAGGGTATAAGCCAGCCTGACCAAAGGAGGAGGCCATAGCTCAGGGGCAGCTGGTGGTCTTTACGTCACAGGAAAGAGAATCCTAGTCTTGCTTTGACACTAGGCTACAGCTTTGGGAGGCCTGTGCTCATGACCCATCTGCCAAGACTTGGCCTCTTTTTATACTCAGGAGGGAATCTTTTGCTCAGAGATCTTGCTTCCCTTGTCAGATTTGCTAATGGCTGAATTCCGCCCTCCCCCAACTCCCCCACCAACCCCTAAATGTGGAGGTACAGAACTGGCAGGCAGGGACTTGGTTAATCTGAAGCACCTCCAAGGATGTGGTGGGGCAGGAAGGTCTACGTGTCCTTAGCTCTCAAGTCCCTGGAGAAGACAGACCAGCCTAATCCTGGGAATAGAGGCAGAGAAGAGAGCAGGTGCCACAGAGAAGGCCATCCCTGACCATTGGTCCTCTATGCCCCTCCTCACCCCAGTGCCTGTGCTGCTCTCTTGGGAGGGAACGGCAGTGCTTTCTGGTCCTGGGCAGTCAGGGATGGGGGTGGGGGAAGAGAACAAACAACCTTCTTGTAGATAAATAAATAACACTGGGAACAATCAGAAACTTAGAGACCACAGAAGTGTTCCGAGGGGGAGGGGATCCTGTGACTCCTAGAGCCATAGCATCCTCCTGTCCCCCAGTCCCTGCCCTAGAGAACCCCTGAAAGGAAGTAGGGTGGTGGGAGATGGGAAGGGAGCCACAGAATGGAGTTGAGTTTAAATACAGTGAATCACAAGCGCCCTTGGCAGAGGGCAGTGTAGACAACACTCAAGGTAGATGTTCTGGTGCACTCTGTGGAGGGGCTAGGCACACCAAGACGTGCCCCACTCCCCCTCATCCCTGTGGGGAGGGGACATCCCCTCCAGGAAGAACGCTGAATAGAGGTTGGGGAGAGCCTGCCCTCCTACCCCCCTGAACATGAGAGGTCTGGGCCCCAGGTGGGGCGGGCTAGGGAGGCAGTCATTCCTCAGTTACCCAGGCTCTGGCCATAGGAAGGGGCCAGCTCATCAGCTTCACTGTCCGTGCTGCCCTCACTGTCCTTGGCTGGGCGGTCCAGTCGTCGGAAGAACCGGGCATCTCGGGGGGATAGAGGATACAGGGCATCCTGTAGGGCTGCCCCCACCCCTACGCCTACACCCAGGAGCTCCTCATCGGAGGAGGGTAGCGAGTCCTCATCCAAATGACGTACCAAATGGAGGCTGTCGAATGCCAGGGGGTCCTCAAACGGGGGTGGGCCCTTCAGTAGCCGAACCTGGGAGATGGGGGGAGGGGAGATAAGGTTGGGAAGGAGGTGGACCTGAGGGATCCAAACCCATATTAGAGGGGAAGGTGGGAAGATAAGCTGTGGTCAGGATGAAATGGGAGGTAAAGGGAATGCTCGAGAGGACTGAGGGGGGATGGAGATGGAGGAAATAAAGGAGATGACTGAGGGATCAGGAAGGGAAACACAGGAAGAGGGAGGGAGCAAGACCCACTGGATGGCAGGGGGCCACAAAGAGAGGAGAGATGGCTCTTTGGTGGAGAACAGAGAGCAGGAGGAGGTGTAGACCATTGTGGCCCCACCAGCAAGACGGCTGTTACTGGATTTGAGGGGAAGACAAGGGGCCAGATTGGAGGAGGAGTGGTAGAGGGCTGGTCAGGTTCTAAGGAAAAGGTCTTCCACCTTAGCCCAGCCCTCATTCACCCAGACACCAGAGCCTGAGGGGGAGGCTCTGTGGGAGGGGGAGTTACCCTGGGCTCTGATACGGAGGGGTGGCCTGTGGGAGCCTACAAGTCCCAGCATGCAGTGCGTCGCCTCGGTCCAGCTGCCAGCCTGCCCAGGGTGAGAGACTCTGCTCGGATCAAGACAAGAGTTATGGGGCAGGGAGCTCCTGTCCTGCTGGGGGGCCCATGAGTGGGCCTGAGACACCAAGCGCAGCCAGGGAGCCCGTGCTAAGGAGTCCTGCCTCCTCCTGGTCTCCCTTTTTTTCTCCCTGACAACCTGGGCCCCTCCAGCTCTGACAGCTGACCCCTCTCTTAGCCCTTTCTAGGCACTGATTCTGGCCATGACCTGGGGGCTCTACCGGCGGCCAGCTCGTGGGATGGGGACCTAGAGAGAGAATATCTGCGAGACATTGTCTTCTCTGCCTCCCTCTGCAGCTGTAGGCACAATCCTGTGTCTGCTCTAAAGATAATAGAAAACTCCTGAAACAACAGGGACACATGATCACGATGGAAGATGACTTAGTTTTAAACCTTACAAAGAGCTTTCACCTCCATCATCTCAGCTGATCCTCTCACACTACTTCTAGGCAGCAGGGATTTTTGCTCCATTTTACAATTAGGAAAACTAAGGCGAGAAAAGAGGAAGGGGCTTCTGTGCTCATGGTCACCCACTGAGGCAGTGGCAGAGTCAGGAGCACAACTCCAATCTCCCGGTTATTAGGCCAGGGCTCCTGCCATGCATTTTGCCGTAGGACCCATCAACTGGTAAGAGGTTCGGAGGATGGAAGCCCTGCTCTCCGTCTGGGTCCAGAGTCCTGTGATAGCACCTCAGGAGCACTCATCCCAGGGAAGGTCTGACTGTTCTCTGGAAGACTACAAATGCACTTTGCTTCTTTCTTAGCACAGCATCTGGGAAATCTGTCAGGACGTCCAGGACCCTGGGAATTTCTCTCCTGGGCATATTAGCTTGTGCCCTAGCATAAAGGGGGGAGGTCTCCCAGCATGCCCAAAGAGGGAATGGCTGGTTTCCCTTCTTGGAATGCCAGAAGGCAGATGAGTGACCTAAGAAGTCAAAGCCTGGGGCAGTCCTGGGACTCACCTCGGCCTTGAGTTCATCAATCTGATCCTTGAGCTCACGGATGTACTGGGAGGAGTCCGAGTGGTTGAGCTGCCCCTGGATCATACCCTCTTCTCTCTGTAAGACAAACACGTGCCTCATCCCAGGTCACTAAATGGGGAGGGGAGGCAAGAGGAGCCGAGGGCTTCCCCACATCAACCTTTCCTCTTTGGTCACGCCCTGTGGCCTTGGCTTTGGCCCCTCACCTGAATCTCCAGCTCTGCAATTCTCTGCCTCATCTCCGCTACAGCAGCCATGCTGTCTGCCTCTCGGAGCCTCACTGCCATCACCTCCTCCTTGCTCTGGAGGGGCAAAAGCAGCAGGAAAGCACAGGAGCTGACTCAGGGGAGGGAGAGACAAAGGAAGGGGGAGAAAGGGGACAGATAGGAGCACAGCAGACTGGGTGGGGAGATGGGGAAAGACCTCAGAGCATGCAGGGAAGCAAGCACAGCTTGGGGGTGGGGGTGGGGGCCCACCTTACACTCAGCCTCAGCATGCTTGCGTTTGCTCTCACTCAGTTGGGTCTGCAGGCCTTTGTTCTGAGCCACCAGGTAATGGAGCTTTTCCTGCAGGCCTGCACTCTCTGCTTCTACTCGGTTCAATAAGTTTCGGTGGATCTGGTCCTAGGAGGAGGAGAAGTCACCAGCAAGTGACCGAGTGGCTCCAGGCAGTGCAGGAGGAGTCTAGAGCCAGAAGCCACAGACTAACAAAATTAGGTGACACCTGGCCTGTAACCAACAAGGCGCAAGCCAACAGTGAGGGCAGACAGCATTACCCAGTGGGGTTCACGAGGTCCATTTGGGGCAGGGAGATGGCCTAGGCTTGATAGGAGGGCAAGGGGAGGGTGAAGGCCCCATTCCTCATTCTGGGCAGGTTCTCTGACCTGTGTTTCCAGCTCCACCACTCGTTGTCGCAGCTCCCTCCCTTCAGCCAGAGCATGGGCCTCTCGAAGCCTGACAGTCATCAGTTCATCCTGCAGGTCACTAAGAGCCAGCTTCCGGGGAGACTCCTTCCATCTCCCTCCCCGGGAGAGGTGGGCCTATCCAGGAGGGAGGCAGGGTCATCAGGTTTTAGAGCCAGAAGACACCTTAGATGGTAAGATTAGCGAATCTCAACGCAACTCAGAGTGTGAGATGACTTAATGAGCATCTTCCAAATAAGACCCAGGATTGTAGTCCCAGGAAGATGAAAATATACAGGAGAGGGCACAGTGGGGGTGGCCTCTTCCTGGCTTTGCCCAGGGTGCTTCATGTTACTGGGTAAATGGGGCTGAACTTGAAGGTCCTCCTTGCAGCAGCTCTTCACCAATAAGAGTTGCCATTTCTACAGGGCGGTTTGATTTACAAAGCATTTACATTATCTTATTACTTCTCACAAGAGTCCTGTGAGGGAGTTAGTACAAACCACCTGGCATACTTTAAAGGACTACATAAATGTGCATTATCTTGATTACTCCTGTCCTCAAGAATATCTGTGATTTCATCAGGGAGGGTGCTTGCTCCCCTGTGCACTTCTTGCTACACAACTTTAGGAACTGAAATCCCAATGGGGGCTGATGGGCCTAGGAGCCTCCTAGACACTGGCTAGGCTGAATTCCACACCATTCTCCTGTAAAAGGCACAAGTAATGGGATGAGAGGCCTGGTTAGACAGCAGTAACTAGGGAAAGACCTGGTGGGATTTAGTGAACCACAAGTTCAGCACAAGTCAACAAGAAGACACAGAAGTCCAAATGGCCAAGAGAAGTGTCATGTTCAAAATGAGGGAGGTCATTGCCCCACTGTCCTCTGCCCTGGTCAGACCCTGTCTGGAGGACTGTGGTCAGCTCTGGGAACCATACGTTAGGAAAGACCTTGAAGCTGAAATGCATCCAGAGAAGGGTGACCAAAAGGGTGACTGGATTGGAGACGATGCTAAACTTGGATCAGCTGAAGGAATTAGAATGCTTACTTGGAGAAGAGAAGACATATAGGAGGCATAATAGTGCTTTTCAGGTATCTAAGGGGATGTCATGAGGGAAGTAGGATTAGATTTATTCTTCCTGACCCTAGAGGGCAGCAGTGGAAGGAAGCTGCAAAGAAATAAATTTAGGCTTGATGTGAGGGAAGATTTTCTAACAATTAGAGCTGCCCACAAGTGGAAAGGGCTGCCTGTCATGTAAATCAATTTGATTTTTCCCTCCAGCAAACACTGAGTAAGTCCCTACTATGGGCAAGGCACTGCCTGAGGTGTTATAGGTTCAAGGATAAAAACAAAACCAGAAGCTGGCATCCTGCAAGAGGGAATGCGCCCCCCCATCCCAGGAAGCCCTGGCTTGGAAGATGGCTGATCATTTGGAAGGGTCATAGAGTCTTAGTGCAGAGGGGATCCTGTTCATGCAAGAGTTGGCAAGATGGCCACTGAGATTCTATGATTCAATAGAAATGCAATCTGAAGCCAGGTCCTCACTCCAACCTTTTCTCTAGCTTGGTAGGACCAGCAAGGGCTTGCTCGGCTGGTACAGAAGCCAGGGGCACCTCCAGAGGAGCACTGGAAGAAGACTCTAATAGAGTATGCAAACCTTGTGAGCCTCAAGAAAACCAAAGCTCAAGAGAGGAAATGGTTTTGCCCACACAATAAGGAAGTGGCAGAGACAACACTTGAACCCAGGGTTTCTGACTGCTAGTCCATGACTGTGGACACATCAATGAGTGAGAGAGAAAGCCGTCCAGGGAGGCCTGAGGGTCCTGCTGCTCTTACCTGCCAGCTGTCTGTGAGCTCCTGAACCTGCAGTTTTAGCTCCCGAAGGGAGGCCACGGCCTCGCTCTCCCGAAGTTTTAGACCTTTGAGTTCCTCCTGTAGCCGAGCCACGTTGTTCTCATCAGGAAGTGAGTTGTTCCTCTAGGAAGAGTAGAAGAGGGAACAGAGTCAGTGGAGGGAGTCAGGCTTTTGCCCCCCAACCCTCGAGCCAGGCCCCAAGGCTTGGTACACGAAGAGAGCAGTGGGTGATATTATCCACTAGGGTCTAGTTGTTCCTTGGTCCAGACTACCTTGGTTGGTGCCTCTGCCTCTCAAAAGGCTGTGTGCCACCTCTTCTTCATTGCCAGGCCCATGGCCTCCCTCACCTCAGCTGAGGCAACTGTCATTCTTCATTCTTATAGCTAGGCTGGTGAATGGAGCCCTAGGACCTCTGGACTTCCAGGAACCTCTGGCTTCCTAGGTCAATCCTACTGCTATGGACTAGAAGGAGAGCCCCTTTGGGGATCAAAGCTTCCATTTCCTAGGTTCCCAAACTCCAGCCTAAGTTGCTGTGATGAAAGATTAAGAAATGAAGCCTGACACATGGAGGGAAGGAGAGAAGGATGATGGAGGTGAGGGAGAGATGATGTAGTAAAGAGGGTGTTAGAAAGAAGAGACTGGATCTCTTCTTTGTGACCTTTCTGTATGTGGCCTTGTCCCGTTGCTGGCACCCTCTGGTTCTGACACCTGACCCTTCCTCTCAGCCCCTCCCAGATATTTAGAAGATGCAGAGAACATAAACTCTTCTAGCTTCTAGAGAAGTCATATCGTCCATCCACCTGGCTCCAGATAGAAGAGGCCCTACACCACCTGGACTAATGAAACTCTCCCTAGCTACCCTGAAAAGTAGGTTCCACAATTAGGTGGAAGCAACCATTCTGGAAGCAACAACCTATTCAAGTAGTGCTTTAAGGTTTATAGTGTGCAGATCCGACCATGTCATCTCCCTATTCAATCAATTCCAGTGGCTTCCTATATTACCTCCAGGTTCAAATATAAAATCTCGTTTGGCTTTATAAGCCTTCATAATTTGACCCTTTCCTACCTTTCTGGTCTTCTTATACCCTACTCCTCCCATGTACTCTACAATCCAGTCACACTGGTTTCATTTTTGTTCTTCAAACAAGACACTCTATCTTTCTCCTCTGGATATTTTCTCCAGTTGTCTCCCATGCCTGGAATTCTCTCCCTCCTCATCTCTGCCTACTGACTTCCCTGAAGTCCCAGCTAAAATCCCACCTTCTACAAGAAACTTTCCCAACCCCCCTTAAAGCCAGCACTGTCCCTCTTTTGATGACCTCCAATTTATCCTGTCTGTTTCTCCCATTAGACTGAGCTCTTTGATGGCAGCCTTTGTATCCTCCATTCTTAGGAGGTGCTAAATAAATGCCTGTTGACTTGACCTGACAAAGTGCTTTCTCTACAATAACCCCATGAGGCATTTCAATGGGGGAAGGAAACAGGTTCAGGGAAGTTGTGACATGCCTGAGGTTACAAGCAAGCAAGTGTTGGAGCTGGACTTTGAACGCTCTCCTCATTTCGGGACCAAATCTCTTTTCACTACACTAGACATGAAGAGTTTCACCCTAGGGACAGAAAATTCTTCCTGATGCTCAAGTTAAGTCTCCCACTCTGCCAATTATAGACCAGATCCCTTTCTCCTTGTCCAGTCTCAGGAAAGACGAGGAACAGCTGGCCTCCACCCTTTTTGTCAAAAGCCATCTGTGTACTGGCAACACTAAGGCATTAATGTAAATTTCCCAAAAACCCTCTCACAAACCGGGGTCCCTCAGTACCCCTCATGCTAAGGCCTAGGTCTGGAGGAGACAGTACCAACCACTCTGATCGAAACTAAGGAGAGTGACATCAGACCACTGCACAAATGGCTGTGGGGAGGACTCTGAGTGCACTATTTTTAGAGCCCTAGGAGAAGGGCCCTGGCTTTTAATGAGGGTGGGGAAGAGATGGAGGAGAGAGAGGGTTTGTTCCAAGCTTTTCCCTCCAAATGAATGGGGTACCTCTTACAGGACCTCTTTAGCCTCTTTGAGGTTTGGGGGCCAAAGCAATGGACTAAGGAGACAGGGACTAGTTTAGTGTCGAGGCTATCTAAAGATGAATTGATCCCTGCTCATTAGCAGTCTCCATTTTGGAGAGTGGAGTCAATATGAAACTAGGTGGGGTGGGAGCCATGAATTCTGGCCCCTTGCTTCTCTGCTGTCTGTGTTAGGGCAGGAAATAAGGCAAATGCATCCTGCATCTCTACTCTAATGAGTAGCCCTTAGAAGTTGGAGCTGGGATACAGACTGCCTGAAGCTGGCCCTAGCCTTGTATGTACTACTCAAACAGGGCAGAGGAGGCAGGGCCAACCCCTGGGGCCCACGTTGCCCTTAGCCTTTTTGAGTGGCTGGCATGTTCCAAGCAGTGGTTCCCATATTCTCTCGTGTCACTGGAGGCAAACAAGACATCCTCAGGGGGTGTGTTCAGCCCAAAGTTCTTTTCTATCTGAATAGAAGCCCTGAAATGAGAGACATGCCAAGTCTACTGAGCACTGCCCAGGAAGGAAGGACACAGAAGGAAAACTAGGCTCAGGGCCAAACCTGGCTTATAACCATTATACAAATTACAATGATCAGACTGACATTTATATAGCATTTTAAGGTATTCAAAGTACTTTACACACATTATTTCATGGAGCCTCACTACAACCCTGCGAAAAGGGTCTCACAGGTATTATTATCCTTATTTTACAGGGGAAGAAACTAGGGTAACCTGCACAGCCACCCAGTAAGTGTCAGAATTGTTATTTGAACCCAGGTCCAATTACTAGCCCAGCACTTGATCTGACACATCACAATGCAATTTCTAAGCTGGCTCTGCTTCTGAAAATGGCCCTTCCCTTAGTTGGAGACCAGTGTCTCTCTGAACCACCCCTCATCAGATGCCCACAGGAGGACTGCTGCCTTACAATCAGAGGGTGCCATGGAGACCCAAGTTGTGTCTCTCCTCTCTCCATGCTGTACACACACAGTGTGACCATAAAGTCCTGAGATTGATTTTGGGACAGGATTTACAACCACTGGCCTCACTGCTTTATAGCCAACATTTCTATGTGACAATTTATACGTTGTGTGTGTTGTGTACCTACAAACGTAGTTTCTATGTCTACAACTCTCTATGTATGTACATATCCAGGTAGTTGGGGTTTGGGAGGAGAAGGGAACGAAAAAGTATGTCACCTGCCTCTCTCCCAAGCCATGCCTTCCATAAATAACTGAGAGGTCTTCCCAGTGGTAATGCAGAAACAACACTTTAAAAAACTTTTTGTATAACTATCTAGAGAGATGAGGCTTGTGTAGGAGACAAGACCCTTAACTTTTCTGTTCCTCAGTTTTTACCTCTATAAAATAGGGGACTGGATCAACTGATCTACAAGGCCAGAGTGATAGAATCTTCAGCAGCAAAATTCTTTGATTCTGTAAGTAATAGGGACAGGGATGGATGGATAGATATGTGGCTTTCTTCATGTCTTTGCAGAAGTCCTTCCTGTGAGAAGGCTTCCCTAGTCCTCTTTAATCTTAGTGGCTTCCCTCTGAGACCACCTCTAATTTATCCTGTATATATCTTATTTGTACATAGTTGTTGGCACGTCATCTCTCCATTAGACCGGAGCTCCTTGAGATCAGGGACTGTCTCTTGCTTTTCTTTGTATCTCCAGTATTTAACATAGAGCCTGGTACACAGTAGGTGCTTAATAAATGCTTGTTGCATGACTGACAAGTGCTTGGAGATCTTCAGATAACTGTGGAAGACAGTCCCAATGCCTTGTGTACTGTTTTTCTGGGCTGGTGGTATGGTTCTATAACCACCACATTTCCACCAGACATCTAGTTTCTTGGTCATGTGCCCTAATTCTCCCACTTCAGGACTGGAAATAAGATCCAGGCATTTGGCCTTTCTATCCAGAGCCCTGACTACCCACCTCTGAGTTGGAAATAAGGCCCAGGCATCAGCCTTCCACCCAGAGCCGATAACCCCAGTTGTCGACATAGGAAGGAGATCCAGATATGTTTTCTCTGTTTTGTGCCTCAGGTCTGAGAAGAGGACTCAGCTATCTGGCCCTCTGTCTTTGTACCTCGACTCTCTAACTCCTGGCTCTTTCTTCTGTTCCCCCTCATTACTGGGGCAGTGTTCTCAGTGCTCTCTGCTGGCATCTCCCCTGGCACGTAGAGGCAGGAAGGAAATGGTGAGGGGAGGGGTATGTGGAGATGGTGGTAGGAGAATTCTGGGCTCATGTATTTAAAGGTACCACAGATAACACCTTCACCAAGGTTTGCAGAGAGGGGACTAACCGCAGTGGACAAGAAAGCCAGATCGGCAAACAAGGCAGTGGTGGTTTGGTGGGGGTGTAACACAGGAAAATCCAGAGGTTCACTCTGAAGCCACAGAAGCTTAGCTATTTGGGGAGGGGAACTTCTATCTTATCCAACTGAGGTGAGGAAGATAGATAGGTTACAAAAAAAAATCCCAGCATAGTCTTTGGTCCTACCCAGACCGACCCTTTTGTTTCCTAGTTCCAAGACACCCCTCTTCCTCATGGGCCCCACCTTCTCCATGTCCAGGACTTTGTCCTGCATCTCTCGAAGGGCACTCAGGGTCTCTGTCTCACGCATTCGAGACTGTTCCAGTTCTGTCTCCAGGTGGGCCACAAACTCTTCTGTTAGGCGAGGGTTATCCTGCATAGGACAAAACATATGATAGGGTAAGATATAAACCTGACTCAATCTGCATTCCTAGAGGTGTTGTGTCCAGAATAAGGGAGGAGAGAGTTCTGCTGTTCTTTGTCTTGGTCAGACCCTATCTGCAATGCTGTGTTCAATTCTGGGTATCACTTCTAAGGAAGGATGCTAATAAGTGAGAACAAGTAGAAAGAATGTTAGCTGAAATAATGAGGGTATTGAATACTGTGCCATATGGAGATCAGTTGAAAGAACTGGGGATAGTCAGTCTGGAGAAGAGAAGGTTCAGGGGAAGGCATGAAAACTGTCTTCAAATACACGAAGGGTGATCACAGGGAAGAGGGATAAGATTTGCTTTACCTCACCCCGGAAGGCTGAATTAGAAACGGTAGGTGGAAGTTGCAGACAGGGCAATTTTTGGCTTAAGGAAAAATTTCCTAATTCTTAGGGCTGTCTCAAAGTACAAGGGGCTGCCTTGGGAGCTCTTTTGGGGTGCACATCAAATGGAAGCTGGTTGACTTCTAGTTGGGGACAGTATAGGAGAGATGTCTGCTTAGGCACAGGCTGTCCCCTGACATCCCTTCTATGTCAGAGGTCTTTAGGATTCCAGCTTTTGGTCACTTCTCCTTTCAGGGCCACTGGGCTCTCCCTAGAACCAGATGCCAATCACCCAATAAATATTTAGTAAGCACTTATGTGCTTATATATTCTATATTAGCATAGTGCCAGCAGACAACTTTGTATGTGTGTATATACGTGTATGTACATATACATATATGTACACACACATATATATGTAAACAAATTTATACAAAGTAAGCTATATATAGAATAAATAGAAAATAATTAACAGAGGCAAGATGCTGGAATTGAGAGAGGTTAAGGAAGGCTTCCTGTATTAGGGTGACACAACCCATTAAACACTTCCACATGGAAAGAAGTGAAAAGAGCCCCAAGGCTCTGGGAGTGAGGATCGCTGGGCTCTCTTCTGGCCATGCCACAGACTGGCTGTGTGACCTTGGGGAAAGTTATTTTCACTCTCTGAGTCTCAGTCTCCTCATCTGTAGAATGAGAAGTTGGACTGGATGCTTCCTTCCCACTCCAGCAGGCTGTGTGTGCAGAAGTCTCCCCCTGAGACGCAGGGTGTGGGGGTGGGAAAGGCTGGGCAACTCTTGGAGCCTGAGACAGCATACAGGTGAATGCATATGGGTAAATGCATGGGGCCTCAGATATCTCTCATGGCTACCCATTACATAAAGTCCTCACACTGCCATTCAAAAGCCCTTCATCATTTGGCTCCAACACACTAGTCTAGCCTCATCTCCTATTGCTTTCTCTCATATTCCAGTCATTTGCCATTGTCCTCCTTTCTCCTCCTAGCTGAGTCTTCGCTCACACTGTTTCCCATGCCTAGGACGCTCTCTCTTCTTCTCACATGTCCATCTCTTAAAATTCCTCCCTTCCTCTAAGGTTCAATTCAAATATCACCTTCTCTACGAAGCCTTTCCTGATCCTCGTCCCTCCAAGTGAAAGTCATCTTTCCCTCTTCAAATTTTCCACTGCTCTTTGCCTGGACTGCTCCTCTACACTTCCTAACAGGATGCTCTCTTGGGTCAGGGTGAATTTTATATTTGCGTTACATATTTGCCTGCTGGAGTAAGGGCTGTATGCTATCTATCTTTATAGCCCAAGGGATGCTCACAAACCTTCACACATAGTGGCCTATTAATAAAAGTTTGCCAAATGTAAGGAAATAAGAACACCTAGCCTAGTAAAATCCCTGCTAGTCTGAGCCCTGTACTCAGCAAGCAGATATGTGCTTCTCGGGTAGTGGGCATGTGTTGTTCACCAGCTGGTTCATAATATATGTCAAAGAAAAAAGGGTGTGTGAGTTTTCTAAGTGTATACTTCATTGAAAATTTTAATCTACAATGAAGGTAAGTTCCCCAAGCTCCACAGAATTGTTGGAGTGACAGTGAGTGACAGTGAATGACAGTGAACAGGGAGAATGAATAGAGGATAGATATTAGGGCTGTTAAGGTTTGTGACCCTGGCTAAATATTCTATAGCCAACCAAGTATGAGATCTACTTAAATGAACAGCAGTTGCCTAGCTGTGGCCTGGGGATCAAGAGTGATCTGTAATGATCCTCATTCCACGTGAGGACTTGTGGTACCATATTTATTCTCAACATCTCTCTCTCTCTCTCTCACCCTCTCTCTCATCCAGATTCTTGCTTTCTGAAGTCCCAGAGAGGATGGACTAGAGGAAAGAATCAAGAACATCTGACAGAGGTCCTCTATGGAAGATATATGGGTAAATACCGCAGGAATGGTGCAGGACAAAAAAAGGAGGGGTTTGCAAGCTGTGTTAGTGAAAAGAGCACCCACACTAACTGGACTACACATCCTTTAAAGTATCTATTAGGAAGAGCTAGGAAGCATAGAGGATAGAGTACTGGGCCTGGAGTCAGAAACACCTGAGTTCAAATCTGACCTCAGGCACTTACTAGCTGTAAGACCCACGGGCAAGCCACTTAGTGGCTGTCTGCCTCAGTTTCCTTAATAGTAGCACCTCCCTCCCAGTGTTGTTGAAGATCAAATGAGACAGTATTTGTAAATTTTAAAGTGCTATGTAAATGTTGGCTATAATTATAATTGTTATTATTAAAACTGGGGAAGAAGCTGGGCTTTGAGTGACTGCTAACTTGGCTTAGACTTAAAAAACAAAACTTTTCACTAAGAAAGAAAAATTAAATTATTTATCTTTCAAGAAAGGAGAAAAATTGTGAGTCCTAGAGAAGCATGGAGAACGGTAGAAGGCTAAGTCTCTTTTGACACAGAGATGAGGCTTTGCTCTTAGTGATCATGCAAAAAGTTAGTATTTTGGAAAAAGAATGATTTTTCAAGGATACAACCAGGAACACTCAAAGGAAGCTTTCAGTAATAGGGGAAATAGAGCAGAAACATTTCTCAGTAGGGAAATGAAACATTAAAAAGAAGTTTCTATCTGTCAAGATTATGACCCAGTTCCTTGTGATGTTAAGTACTACAAAATTCAAACTCTGGACAATGAAAATTATTAAGAATTACTTTTCTTCCTTGTGGTTTTCCCCTTTTGTTCTGATTCTTCTTTCACAACATGACTAATGTGGAGATATGTTTAATATAACTGTCCATGTATAGCCTGTATCAGATTGCATGCTGTCTCGGGAGGGGGAAAATGTAGAACTCAAAATCTTATAAAGGTGAATGCTGAAAACAAAAAAAATAAATTTAATATTAAAATAAATTTTAAAAAAGAATTACTTTTCTTCATATTGATCAACTACTATAAAAGGTGATTTAATATGTGAAAAGTGTCTGAGTGACCAATCAAGAGAGAAGAAAAGGCAGTGACTAAATAGGGATATTTACATTTATGGTTTTGCTTTCAAGTCTTAAGGAAGCCCCTTTGAGGCGGAGGAAGAAAAACCAGCAAGTAAATGCAGCCCCTGTTCACTGGTCAAACAGTTTCTCCAAGCACAGGCAGGGAGCTGGAATCTCAAGCAAAGGGCTCTTGATGGTCCAAGGAAATGAGAGACACAGATAAGAAGGAGGTATACAACACTAGAGGTCTCTGAGAATAAGAAGACAGCATGAGGATATCAGGCAACTGTTGGGAGGCTAGGGCACCTAAAGGCGGGGGAACAAAGTCTAATGGCAGGGTGAACCTAAGTGGTAATGAAGACAACCTAACAAAGCACCTTATTCACGAGGAGCATCCTGAGTACCAGGAAGAGTTTTCCCTCCACAACTTACTAAGAGACTACAGACAAATCACAAGCTTGATTTCCTCCCGTGTAAAAAGAGGTGTAATAATACCTGTGGGATCTACCTCATACGGCTGTAGTGAGGATCAAACAAAAAAATAGACGTGAAGTGCTTTAAAAACCTGGAAGCTCTATATAAATGTGCTCTTATTATCCAGAGCAGTACTTAGTAAGCACTTAATAAATGCTTTCTCTCTCCTACTCCACCCCCATCTCCTTTATCTTTTTTCTGTCTCTCACTCACTTCCATGGTTTCCCTCAGTTGTTGGTTCCAGTGCTCCCCCTTCAGGGTCTTCCTAAAATCCTAAAATCTAATTCCCCTTGCTGTAATAGAAATGTAACTCATTTCCTCACATCTTCTGCTGCTTTCCACCTTCCATATAACATAGATTCTAGGCTATTAGAGCTAGAAAGGACCTTAGAGGTCATCTGGTCCCTTCCCCCCACCAGCTTCCCCCCTCCACTGTACTGACAAGAAAAGGTGATGAGGCCCAGAGAGATTTAAGTGAACTGTCTTGAGGCTTGAGGCCTTTGTGTCTCTCACCTCCTACCAATATATTTCCAGGCTGAACCATTCTTGCTCCTTCAGCCTTTACTCATGAACCTTCTTTTTCAAATGTTTTGTCTCCCTAGCCATTGTGCAGGGCAGCCCTCAGGCCTTTCCTGATTATACTAAGCCCTGATCCATGCCAAGTACTGTAGAATGGAAGACAACAGTGCACTCCTTACCTGCGAAATCTTTATTGCTGTGAGAAAAAAAAAGCTGACAAGTTCCTCCAACAGGGTGTCCTATTAGCTCCAGAGTGCAGGCAAACATAACCACAAAGTGGAGTGGAGTGTGGGGAGCGAGCATGGGTGGGGAGAGAGGAACCGTTGCACGGTTTGGTTTGCAGCTGTTGACAGTTTATCAGATAAGAAATGAGTCTGAGGTGGGGGGGGGGGACCAGGACAGATGCTTCCCTGTGACTATGGGGGACTCCAAGGAGGAGGTTCCCTGAACTTACCACACGCATATTTAGCAGGTTGTAGTGGTGAGGAATATTTTTCTTCATGGGAGGCAGAGGTCCCAGACTCTAACACAGATATCCTGTTTAAAAGACTCCTACTTTTAATCTCAGTTGCTACTAAGAACAGAGGAGACACCCGGCCAACGATGCTGTCGACTAGACTCGTAATTTTGGTCGGTTTGGTTTGGTTGGCCTAGAAGACCTCTGACACCCCTTCCAACTCAAATTCTAAAGCTCTAACTCTCTGTGATTACATGTCTTCCAGAGTCCTAATTTTGTCCTCCATGGCTGACCCGGCTGCCTCCACTTAAAGCTCTTTACAACTTTGTCTCTTCCTATCTTAACAGTCTTCTCCTTTATTCCCTTACATGTACTCCAGAATCCAGCCACACTGGCTTTCTTACTTCTCAAGCATGATACCATTTCCTAACCCCAAGCCTTCTCTTACGCCTAGAATGTTCTACCTCCTGCTCTTTGTCTACTAGTTTTCCTGGCCTCCTTTAAGACTCACTTCAAATGCCACTTTCTGCAGGAGGCCCTTCCTGGTCCTCCCACCCCCACCCCTAAGTACCAGTACCTTCCCTCTGAGATTACCTTCCACCTATTCTGCATGTACTGAGTATATACATGGCTGTTTGCATGTTGTCTCTCCCGTTTGAATGGAAGCTCCTTGAGGGAAAGTGATTATGTTTTTGCCTTTCTTTGTATCCCCCGTGCTTAGCATAGTATCTGGCACACAGTGATTGTTTAGTAAATGCTCGATGACTGATTATTACCCAAGCCCATTCCTCAGGGATCTTGGATCCTGGCAGACCCATAGATTACTGTTCTCCAGCTTCCTCAGGCCTTTGCCCATAGTAGAAAAGCACCCAGATCTATACTCAGGCCTCACATGGCCACGAAGAGTCCTAAAATGATGCTCCTGACCTGATGTAGAGAAAAGCTTGGACTGATTTTGTCTCCAACCAGAAGAATACTTCATTTGCTCCTGTTCATAAAGAACCAAAGGCCAGGTCATTCACTTTCTTGAGGCCAAAGATCCTGGGGTTCAAACCCCAGGGAGATGCAATCTCTCTCTAGGGAAAGCCATCAGCACCCTGGCAGGCAATCCCAGTTCTTCTCTCTGCTCCCTAGGAGTAGGTTATAATCAAATAAAATCAAATATCAAATGAAATACCATGTAAAACTCTTTAGAAACTTTAAAGTGCTATTATTAGCTATAATTAACTATTATTATGTAGCCGCTCCTTAGGAAAGGGGACTCAGAAACTGAAATTTCAATACCTTCTCTCTCTCTCTCATGCACACACGCGCACACGCACATGGTGGGGTTGGGTCCTCCATATTTACTTGATATGTAGCTTGGGTGGACCTCCTCTACCTCCAATGGTGAAGCCCATCCGCATCTGCCCATTTTTTTTTGCATATCTTGTCCATTTGTTCCAATAAATTCTCCACAGGGGACTCACCTAATATCTTGGTGGGGGGGTGTCCTCCTTTGGATCTCTTAACATTTCATGGATTCCAATAGAGCAGGAAAACTGGTCATTACAGAACGATTTCAAACTGGACATCAGAACTCATCTAGTCCAACCTCTTCATTTTACAGATGAGGGAAGAGAGGTCCTATTCTGTTTAAGTAACTTGCCCAAGGTCACAAAGGCACTAAGTGGTAAAACTGGGATTTCAACCCAGGTCTTCTGAATTCAAATCCAGCACTCTTTCCACTTCATTGCACTGCCTCAGTTACCTTTCACTCTTGCTACATGCCTAGCCCACTTCCTTTTCTGGTCATATTTCTATTGTAATCTGTTAATCTTTATTAGTAACATGTTGTAGCCTACTTAAGACCACTATGGACCATTCTATCGCCTTTTGGGTGACCTTCAACTTTAATTCTTTGGAGACTGTGGTATTCCATGATTCACTGCCACACACGACAGCAGAGGAATAATGATGTTACAATGATGGGTCTTTGTTTCAGGAAGAAGCTTTGAATCATTATAAGCACTGCACATTTTTTTCCAAAGGCATTTCAGACTGCTCCTCTCCTCTTGTTCAAATCTGGGCCCAACTAACGATCCATCCACAGATTTTGTCCACGGCACATATATTGATGGGCTATTGTCCATACAACTTTATATCATAGCCTGAACAACAGGCAATCTGCATCTACCTAGTTTTTCCTGTATGGATATGGATCAAGCTGAACACTCGAGTGATTATGGCTCTCACTAATGAGGCTCCCAAAATGTTTTGGGGTTTAATGAATTAGAACAAAGTCATCTGCAACAAGGCCATCTGGAGGCTCTAACCACATATAATGAACCTTTCTTCCAACTGACTCTGTGTTGGATGTTCTCCATAATGATTTCAAACACTCTAGTGATCATATTGTCTTGTTTTATGCATCATTTGATATTAATCATCAGAGGTTTGAACAAGGTTATCTCAATGCTACATCTTTTAAGGAAGCCGGGATGAGTTTGACATATGCACAGAAGCTACATTGTTGTAGTAGGGCCTTTCAGGTGGCATTTTGTTGTACCAAGTCAAACAATAAGACGTATGATCTTATATTTTCTACTGTCAATTCTTGGTCATTTACAGTGTGTGTGTGTGTGTGGGGGGGTGGCATATGTGCTCAGTGACCACTTAGTCAACTATAAAGATGCAGTCTAGAGAATGTCATTAGTGAAAGTCAGACTGCTTCCTTTTCAAATCTTCAAGGATTCTCTCAATGCTTGTGTGGGATCTGATAACACAGGCAGAATTACCATTACCTTCTCAGATGCCTTTTTTGAGGTAATAAAGCCCAACATTTTTCCAAGTCTTTTGTATCTGTCCTTTTAGATAACTCGAGGATCAATCTCTCAACACCTTCAAAACTTTGTCACCCCCTGCACAGACATCTTTTCTACACACTTCTAGTCTAGCTGTTCTTTCTGCCTTTGTTTCTAGTGTCATTTCTGCTTCCTCATGTAGTAACTCACGTAATTAGGGACTGTGATATCAATACTTCAAGTGTGGTTGCTCCACTACCATTAAAGAAGAGTTAATGATAGAAATCTTAACAGGTTTTTTCCATTTTTTGCCCATTCATTTTCTTCCTTTAAATTTCATATTTAAATGTTCTCAGTATGATTGGTTTAGTTCAACTTCTCTCCAAGCTTTCTGTAAATGTGCTTTTCTTTTCACTGCTTCTTCATGTTTTGTGAAACAATATTGCTCATAATTATTTCATCATCTTCCTCTGTATGATTTTATGAATGAGTTTAGGTTTTAAGCAGACATTGTTCTAAGGTGTAACTATTAAGGTTTGCTGGTTGAGGGAGCCTCTTGCACCCCTTGCTTTGGTAACTGATTTACATCAGTTAAACTTCTTAAGGAAATAGTGACGGCCAGTGTTAATGTCTGTTCTCTAATTTATTATCATTATTATTATTATTAATAGTTTATTAATTTTCCATATCAACAGCTCATTTAACTAAGTCAGGCTAGACTTGGCCCAATTGTGTTATATGTTCTCATTTTTTCTTTCATTCTAACATGGTGCTGATTTTGACCTTTGCTCTAACAAATTAACGGTCTGGCTGTACACACTGCTGACTTGGAAATAACTCCCACACAGGTAATCTGTTGTTTTCTGTCTGTTAAAATATAATCAATTCCATTTTTGTGATGTTATTTGGCATTCAGCTTGTTCAGAATGTCCTGACTCTCTTTTCAAAGAATTTGCGATACATTATTATGTGACTTCTGTATTATAACCCTCTGGCTGCTTTCATTTCTTACTCTTAATCTATGTTTTCTAACATTTTTTTCTATCTTCCCCATGCCTACTTTAGCTCTAAAGTTACAAAGTATTAAAATATATGAAAATTAATTGAAGGAAAGTTCTTAGTGAGTGGATAGATTTTTTTCTATTTCATCAATATATGCTGATATATAAACTGTAATTATTTTAATATCCTCTTGCAAATGTTTATCATGAGTAAAATATAAGAGATCAAATGTCTCATAAAATAATGTTTCTTGTTGTTTTTGTATGCATGCTAACTAACTTTTTTATACATCTAAGGAGAGCCTACGAGCTATCCTTCCACCTAACTGTCACTTCCTTTGTCTTCTGGAGTCATTTTTGGCAAGAAAGTAAAAATTGATTCAGTTCTCCCAGTAGTATGTCTACTTGCTGGTCACTGAACAAGGATTTCGCATTTAAAATACCAGTAACTAAGTTAATGTTTATAGATGGTCTAAAAACTGTGATTTTTGGCATCTTCTCTCCTTTCCATCATTCTGTCACCGAAGAAGTAGAAGGAGGCCACATGGGACTAAGGGATATTTAAAAAAAAAAAACTTTTTCATTTCATGGGTTGTCACAGCAAAAGGATTCATTATCAAGCAGCTAACTTATTTGTAATAAGCCTCTCTGAACTTAAGTAGGTGAGTCCTTGGAGATTAGTCGGTATTTAATGCCCTTCCAGGGTGAGTAGAACCTGTCAGAGCTTATGTTCTGCTGATGTAGCCTTTGAATTAACAAATGAAAAAGCATTTAAAAAGAACTTAATATGTGAAAAGCACTGTGCTAATGCTGGAGATAAAAAGAGAAAAAGCCAGTCCCTGTTCACATTCAAATGGGAGAAATAAGATACTTAGAAAGTTCTAGCTGCAAGTGACATGGAAAGGACTAGGGTCCTTAGAGTGTGATGACAAAGCCGATAGTGTTGCATCTTCTTTAATTTTATTTCTACTGATAAAATCATATCCGTTTTTGGCGTAGAACCATTTGATGATACCAAGGACTTTGGTGGTGAAACTTTCTTTCCCTGGTATTCAGGGGTTGCGGTCGCTGAGGAGGGGGCACTGGCACATTTTCTGAAGCACCTGTCAGGCCACATCTCCACAGGGGCTGCTTCCCAGGCTGATGGCTGAGGGGCTAGGTCAGGGTTGGGGGGAGGTGGGGAGTGGGAAGAAATAGAATCAGTGGTCTGGGCTTGCTGCCACTCCTGAGGTTCTTGGGCTTACCTGCCTATTAGAGACAGTTGGTGTTGATAGTAGGGAAGAAGTGGGGTCCCCTTTCCTTAGTTACTGCTTTCCTTCCACAATGATAGCTGAAGTGAAAATGGTGGTCTGAGGGCACTGCTATTACCAAGGCTCTTGGGCTGTCTTCATTGGAGTCTGAGGGGAGGGGTATGGTTTGACTTGCTTGGAACATGCTACCCTATCTCTTCCCTAGGATGCCATGCTGTTTCAGTTAAGCTGGCTTGCCTGCCTTGGGATAGTAGTTAGTCAGTAGCTGATGGGATAGCTGGTCCCTTCTCCACAGGAATTGCTTCCCCAGTAACTTTGGTAACCTAGGGTTACCTCCATGCTACTATAGGACTTTGGGAGCTAAGAAGATTGTTCTTGTGTGTGTTGTTCAGCTCACTGTGAAAAAAAATTCTCTCTGCCATGTAGCCTCTTAGATGCAAACGGGGTTATATTCATATGAGGATGATTATACTTGTCTCGTGTAGACTCAGGAAGATTTCCTCGAGTTACGTGGGGAAAAAGAAAACAGTCAACTGTTTGCCATTGTGTGTGTGTGTGTGTGTGTGTGTGTGTGTGTGTGTGTGTGTGTGTGTAGCGATAGTTTGGAATAGTTTTCCATGGCTTCCTTCCATAGGTTCCTCATTAACTAGCTTACTGATCACAGAGCTAGCAAAAGCTAGCATTTACATTGTGCTTTAAGTCTAGCAAGGTGCTTTACAAGTATTATCTCATTTTATCTTTGCAACAACCACAGGAGGTAAGTGCTATAAGGATTCCCATTTTATAGATGAGGAAACTAAGGCAGACAGAGGTTAAATGGCTTGCGCAGGGTCACACAGCCAGGAAGTGTCTGAGAGGGAACTGGAACGGAGGTCTTCCTGATTCCAGGTTCAGCACTTTAACCGCTAAGTCACCTGATCTGTTGTACCACAGAATACTAGTGTGAGAAGGACCCTTGGAGAGCACCTAGCCAACTGCACTCATTCTTCAGAAGGCGGGAAGCCATTTGTACAAGGTCATCCAACTAGATGTGGGATCAGAACATAGCTCTCGTGTGTATCCTCAGACTGCCAAGCCACTTTCCTGAGGCTACCCTAAGACAAATGTCCTTGGGAAGGCCAGTCTCTCCCTGCCCAGCTACCCCAGCCCCAACCTAACACTCCTTCAGATTGAGAGCTACAAGGGCCTTCAACAAGAACCTCAGGCCGAGTCTCTCATTTTACAGATGAAGAAATGGAGCCTAAGGAGGCGGACTGACTCGTTCAGTCACTTTCATTTTATGTTGGGAGGTTCGAAAAGCACTTTTCTTACAACAATCCTGTGAGGGATGGAGTATAGACTTTGTTATCCTTATTTGATTGAGGTTGACTCACAGAAGTGAGGGGACTTGTTCGAGGTCACGTAGATAGGAAGACGTCACAGTTCTATAATGCTTTAAAGTTTGCAAGTGCTTGACACACATTATGTTATTTGAGCTCACAACTGTGTGTGTGTGTGTGTGTGTGTGTGTGTGCGCGCTATTATCATCCCCATTCTACGGATGAGGAAACTGAGGCTGAGTTTGACTGGCTTGCCCAGGATCATATAGCTAGTAAATATGTAAGTTAGGATTTGAATCTAGTTCTTCCTGACATCTAGATCTCATTTGTACATCCTTGTTTTAATGTTGTCTCCCCTATTAAACTAGGAGCTCCTTAATAGCAAAGACTGTCTCTTGCCTTTTTTTGCTTTGGTAATCCCAGCACTTAGCCCAATGCTTGGCACAAAGTCAGTGCTTAATAAATGCTGTGGCCTGCCTGCCTGACCAAGTTCCACGCTTGGTGGGGGGGATCCCCTCTGTCATACTACTTAGTAAGCAACAGAGACAGGATTTGAGTGTGACTCCAAATTCAATGTTTTTTCTCCTAGGCTAGGATTCCTAACTCAATGGCACCTCTGGATTATTTGTATCATTGTTTTCTCCCATTGCTGTCTCTCCTTTTGGCGTATTTGGCTCAGAGGGACACAGCCCAAATATGTCACTTGTTCACATTTGCAGGGCACAAACTTTGAGAGGGCTGACTTGCCAGGGGTAGTGCTGGCATCCCTTCCAGCTCCTTTTCTGCCCTGCCCAGGTATGGCATTAGGGCCTTACCTGCTGTTCCTGGAGCTGCCGGATGGTGCTCTGAGCCTTTTGGAGGTTCTCAGTGGCTGAGCTGCATTGCTGTTTCACCACAGCTAGCTCCCTCTTGATGACATAGTTCTCCTCGGCCTCTTGGGCTCGGGTGACCTGCCCCTAAAGGAGAAGGGAGGTCCAGTTATACAAGGATTCTTTATGCTCCTGCCTCCCACCCTATCCCTCCCAACTCTTGGTTCCCACCCCATGCCACAAAGATGGAGTCTGGGCTCCAAGGGGAGATGTGAGACAAGAGGTGCATTGGACATGGCAGGGTGGTTAGGCTTCATGGTCAGGTGCTGGGAGATGGTGAAGGAGTAAGAAAAGAGAGGGGAAAAAGGTAGTAATCAAGAGCTTTGTGAAAAAGGAAAAAGAGAAGCAGCAAACTAGCAGGAGTGGGGAAGAAGACAAGTCAAGTTTGCCAGGAGCCTAGAGTCCCAATATCCTAATCCTCTTGGTACTTCTATTGTTCCTCTTAGGGACCGGGTTGTGCCGGTATTAAAGATGAACACACGCTCTGTGGCTCAAATGCTCCACCTGCAGGCCCACAGGAGTCCTGTCTTGCCCCTGTTTAACAGGAACGGTTCTGTTCTCCTGGATCCTCAGGGGAATGCAGGGAGCTACAGTTAGTAAAGCAGCATGATGGACATGCCTCAGCAACCTCAGGACTGCTGGTTTGTGGCAAGGCTTCTCTCAAAGGGGTGCTATGAAGATCATATGAAATAATGGATAGGAAAGTACTTAAGTCACAGAATGTCAGAGTTGGAAGGGACTTTAAAGATGGTCTAATTCACCTTCCTGATTTTATAGATGACAAGGCACGGATGGCATAGATATTGGGTAAAGGTTCTTGAAGGTTATACGAGCAGAACAAAAGTTCTGGCAGGTCCTAAACCAAGCAATGGACTATGTCTTTCATCAAGGCACCAACTTAGCTCAAGTCAAAAAGGGTTCAATACTAGAAGGTTCGCTGGCAGGCCATGATTTTTTCTTTCTTTCTTTTTTTTTTTTAATGGCCATAGCAACTCATAATGCAGACTAGTGATGCATGGAGAGGCTGTAATCTGTATCAGTAGAGGGAGTATCTACAGTGCTGAAATCAGTTTTTTAGAAGTAGTAAGGAGGGGCTTAAATGTTTGCCAAACTGACCAAGGCAACTAAGTCCCCAGGAAGTCTCGGGAACATAGACCAAGAGCTGAAAGGCATCTCAGTGACTGGGCCAAGATCACATAGCAATTCAGTGGAAAGAGCTGAGGTTGGCACCTAGGTCTCCTGATGCATGATCCAAAGCTCTTTTTGTTATCCCAAGCTGCTTCAATAATTCTATTCAACAGAAATTTACTGTGCACCTAAGTACAGGGATTTTGAAGGGGTTACAAAAATGAAGAAGATACACTCCTAGTCTTTAAGGAACTTAAAATCCAGCAACAAGTGAAACTACAGAGAAACTGGGCTAGAAGCTCAGTCTCCAGGATTCTATAATTCACATAAATCACGTTAGATGTGAGGTCAGTCCCTTCCCTGACCCAGTCTGGATCATCATTTTTTCCCTTATATCTTGTATGGCAAATAAACGAGTGTTTTAAGGGCTTAGAAATAGAGATGAGGGGGGCAGGTGAAGTAGCAGATAACAAGCCAGATCCATACATTTTATTGGATCTCTAGCTCTTGGGCAATTTACCCTGTTTGTTAAAAGTTATCCAACGTAGCCTGTTGAAAGGAACAAAAACACAGTTCAAGGATGTTTTCTTGAAGAGATTCCTTCATTGGATGTGTGGGAAATCAAACTAGGTGACTCCTAATGATTTTAAAGACTCCTCATATGACCACACTACTATCACCCCAGCCATCCCCACAAAAAAACCAAAAATAAGTATGGACTTTTCCCCACCAGGCTCAATGCAGAAGGTTTTTAGAAAAGATGGTCTAGTGAAACAGGTAGGTGAGTTAGATGAGAAGCCAGACACTGGCCTAAGAAGCATTTTATATTTGTGATGGGAGGACAGAGGGCAGACTGAGAAAACATAATAGTGATTCAGGTACATACATACACGCACACACAACTTATCCTACAAAGAAACCCTTCCTCTCTATCCCTCCTTCCTTCCTATCCACGCCCCCCACCCCCAACATGCACACATCTTAAGAATGGAAAACTATCCCCTCTCCCCAGATTTACAGAGACGCACACACACAATCACTATGGGGAAAGCCTGAAAAATGCATCATCATGCACCCAATAATTCTACAAATGGCCACTTGGTCAGAACTGGGGAGACACTTGTTACATGCACTGTGTGAAAACCACCTCCTCCCCCATCCTTTATATGGGAACAGAGCATTGTCCACACACACACAAATCCAAGAAATGACTGCAACCACTGCAGAGTTAAGCATCGGCAGAAGGGAAGAAGCATGGAGTGCAGATGAAAACCAAAGATGGGTAGGAAGAAAAAAAAAAGTACCGTACCTGGATTAACCTATCAGCCAGAGCAGCACTCTCCTACCGAAACCCACAGGGAGGAGATCCCGAAAGAGGGGAGAGGTAGAGCAGAAGGGATGGGATGTGGGGAAAGGGGGAGAAGAAAAACACGACAATAACCGGCAGTTACTAGCACAGTAGACTAGAGCTAGAAGCAAGGGAGAAAGAACAGGCTGAGGACCAGAGGCCATAGGCAGAAATCCAGAAGACAGCCAAGGCCAACACTGCTTCAGTTCCACAGAAAAATACATGGGTAGTAATTGGGGAAGGGAGAACGTGGTACACTGGAGTGTCTGCAGAAGTAGGAAAAGCAGGGCAGGCTGCTTCCTGTCCAACCCCACTCCTTGTTTTCCAGCTTTATCAGATTTGTTCACACATTAGTTGAAGAGGTTCTCTCATGTGACAAAATAGAGCAGCTATAGTAGCAGAAAGAATTTTTTATTCTCTACGCAAGTTTTTTACTTTCTAAAATAATATTTGAGAGTTTACTTTTGTTGTTTTGTTCTCATGTATACAAAACAACAACAACAAAAAAATCCTGACACATCGTGACATATCTCCGGGCTATGTGACAAAGAAAACAGAATCCTAATGAAGTTCCCTGTCCCTAGCAAAGTGACCAAAGAGGGAAAAGGTTCCTAGTTGTGTGCAGAGCAAGCCTGGGCCCAGGAGTACTTCTAAATGCAGGCTGGGAGAGAAGGAGGAAGAAGGTCATCGGCCTATGCCTCCCCTCCACCACAGACCCACCCCTCCACCTTCCCTTTTAACACTGTCAAAGCTATGGAGTTCGTCAATCTGCTAGTAGCACCAAAAGGGCAGTGGTATAGTTCAAATAAGCATTTATTGGATTGCCAAAGTTCTGGTGCTGGGCATACTGTCACCTAAGTACATGGCAATCCAATTAAAACATCAACTATACCCCTATTCTAATTAAGATAGAAGTTTTACCATCATTCAGGGAAGCATTACCTTTATCTCTCTCCCCTTCTCTCCATATATATGTGCGTGTATATATGTGTATGTATATACATGTACATATATACATATACATATATACACACATATACATATGCACCCATATATATGTACACACATACATATGTTTATGTACCTGTGATTATCTATCTAGATCATGGTATTTACAGTGCCAATTATGGCCCAACCAACCCAAAGAGTTAGTTACAATACCACTCAAGCCCTAGTAAAGTTAAATCACAGTCTCATTTTACATCACAATACAAATCACAGCATCACTGACAGTGGAAGACAGTGGGAACTGTCACACACCAATGTGAAGTGCTGCCCACAGGACACGGTTACTCAGACCCTAGGCCTTGGTCTCGCAGGACACAGGGCAACATTCAGTTCAGGGTAATGACCGTCCCCTCCACCACAAAGGTGGTCTCTGCAATGCAACAATAAATGGAGATGGGATCCTCAAGGAGTGGAACTGGGTAACCCCGGCCTCCAGAGATCTCAAAGGGGAGGTCGCTTAAAATGCCAAGTGAGGCCTTCTGGGGACTGAGGTTCCTCTGGAAAAGGGAGAGCTGCTGGAGGTGGACAGGGACATCCCTCACCTTCTCTAGGGTCTCAATCCGCTGCTTCAGGAGCCGGTTCTCTGTCCGCAGCCTCTATACACCAAGGGAGTGATAGGAGAGGACATGTTAGAGTGGACCCCTTCTTCCAATCTGACCCCAATTTCCCTGTGGTCAATCTAGGTCACTATCTAATTCTCTTCTCCTGAAGGCTACATCTCCTTTTAAGGGCCTGACCTTAGATTTCCGACAAACAATTCTGGTCTAGTCCAGGGATTCGAAACCTTTCTGTGGGTCCTGGACCCCTGTGGTAGGCTGTCTGCTGAAGCATATGGACGGCTTCTCAGAATGTTTTTAAATGAATAAAATAAAATACATAAGCTTACAAAGGAAACCAATTATACTGAAATACATCTATCAAAAGCTTTGGGTCCCGCCCCGCCCCCACCTCCAAACAGTTTCCTGGACTTCAGGTAAAGAAATCCTGCATAACTTTAGAAAATATAGTCTTGGTTCATGTTCAAACGGCTATGGATTTTTCCTGGAACAAAAAAAAAAACCAAACCTTTCATTCAGTTAAAAAAAACATGCCTTGGTTTAGTTCAGAGGTCAACTAGCAAGAATCCTCTCCATCTCCATTATTCACATAAGCTGTCTCCTGACACATGGCATGAGTGCCCTCCTCAACTCCATGCCTTTCTATCTTCCTTCAAGGCTCATCTCATGTGTCACGTGCTCTATGACACTGTTGCTGATTTCCTCAGTTGTCAGTTTCTCTCACTCTTCACTTTTTTTTGTATCATAGTTGTCTGATACATGTTAATAGTCCTTCCAGTAGAATAGAAAAATAGCTCCTTGAAGGCAAGGGAGTCTATGCAATTTCCTGGATCTCCAAGGACTAGCCCAGATATTTAATAAATATTGGCTGCATTTTTATTTCTACACTAAGATTCACAACACTGCCCTTTCCCTCTTTTGCCTTGCTCTGTCTGGGGCAGATGCCAGGGAGTTAGCTGCACAATCATGGGAATTTTGGGACTAAAGGGCCCCAAGAGACCATGACCCTGAACTTGCCCAAAGGCCCACAGTCCCAGGCCTCTTGACTCCTGCTCTGATGCACTTTGCATTCTACCAGTCTGGAGTGCTGAGTCACAGATCCATGTTCTTGGCTGGGCTAGTCCCACCAATGCCCTTTCCAGCCCCACGAGGAATAGCGGAGGTAAGAGAGAGAACTAGCCCCTGATCACATTCTACACCATCCTTGTGCTCTACTCAGATTCCCATAATTTCAGAGGCACAGGAAGAACTCAGAAAAAGACCAGTCAAGAACAACTTGAAGGATGAAAAGGATAAGATAAAGATAAGATAAAAAGACAAAGATAAGATAAAAAGATGAAGATAAGATAAAAAAAGGTCAAAATAACTGAATTATTATCAATTCTCAACCCTGTATCCTAATAGAAGCCTACAACCCAAACTAGGAATAATAAAATGTCATTTCTATTTGGTATGGAAATAGATGCCCACAGTTACATATTGGTAAATAGACTTTCCCCATTCCCATTTTGCTCATTGAGATAAATATGCATTCCCTGTGTAGATGGGGTGTCAGGAGTCAACTTGGAGAGGGTTGCAGATAGAATTAAAATGCTACCACATATGACCCCCAAACAGAGTCCTCCATCAGTAGGTTTGCAATCCAGGACAAATTATACTTGTGTACCCTTCTCCTCACACAAAGGCAGCCCAAAGAAAAGAAGCCACAAGCTGAGAAGGCATCTATAGAAATGGAGAGGGTAGGGCAGGGAGAGAAGGAAAGGAGTCTGATCCTTCCTCCTTTGCACTTAAGATACAAAAGCAATGGGTGTAATAGTCAGACAATGGACCTGGAATCAGTAATCCTGATCAAGGATTGTAAAGGCTCAACCCTTTACTGGCTACGGATTTTGAACAAGTCACCTTCACTTCGGTGCCTCAGTTTTCTCATCGGTAAAAGGAGGATAATAAGAAACTTATCTGTCTAGTTCTTTACAGTTTCAAAGCACTTACACACACATGCTTTCATCTGAGCCTCAAGATATGTCTAAGTTAGGTAGGGCAGGCTTTGTCTCAGCTGTAATAAATGATGTGGTCAAAGACACATGGCTATTGAGCACCAGAGCACACACTACATAAATCAGTTTTTTGGACTCCTAATTCAGAGATTTTTTTTTACTACCTATACCGCAGGGATTTCTATGTGGGTCAAAAGAGATAATACACGTGATAGTGATTTTTAAGAGAATCTAAAAAGTGCTTTACAAGTTTGTTATTACTATTGGTGATGGAGCTGGGGTGGTTTTGTGAAGAATGATTGTATAAATGTACAATTTTTAAATGAATGCATAATTAAATGTATAAATTTCAGGAATATATATGTATATAGGTGTGCATATGTTTATATGTGTATATATGTACATATGTGTACACATACATGTCTTTCTATCTATCACAGCAGCTGGTAAAAATCACTCACACCTTCCTTGGCAGCTACCTCCCTGAGACCCCACAAAGCTGGTACTCAAATCTGTAGCATCCAAGGAGACATCCACCCAGAAAACAGGTTCCAAGACCTGTCTCTACTTTGCCAGAAAATAGGTGGTTTGAAGAGAGAAAGGGTGAGTAGGCCTTAAATGTCTCTGACTGATGAAGAATGGAGCCGAAGAATGTTTCACAGACCAGGCGAGTAAATGAGCAAACCACAGAGGCTTTGCTGCATTACGGCAAGTGTTTTCATAGGCGAAAACTTGGTTTTGATTCTCGATTTTAAAAATCATTCCCTTTTCATAATTTTATTATACATCTTCAACATTTTTGATCACAGATGACAGATACTGTAAGAACATCTCCACTGCATTTTCTTAGTGTCTGCTTTTGCTCCATGCAGAGGAAAGGGATTGTTTTGAAAGCTACAACTGGGCAGTTTGGTTAAGTGTGACTTAGCAAAGCATTATGTCAAAAAGCTTATTCCATGAAGACAAATAGTTGGCATTTCTATAATGCTTTCCCATAGAATCCTCCCAAGAAGCTGTTATAATAAGTAGTGTTATAGTTACAGATGAGGAAGCTAAGGCTCAGAGAGATGTCTCCATTGTCATCTCTCTTTCCCTGACTTACTCCTTCCCAAATGTGAGGCATTACGTGAATGAGGGCTGAGTCATATTACTTTGAAAAGGCTGCTAACCCTGCTCAATTAGGCCATCTATCTGTCATAAAGCAGAGTTTATCCCACCAAATCAACAGAATAGAGAATCCTTTTAAGAACTCAGGAGACTTCGAAGCCCCCCTTAGTCACCAACTTAGTCATCATCAAATTGACCTTTCTGCTTCAGGTTAAACCCATGTCTTAGTCACCTAATCCCAGAGGTTGAAGAAACCTCAAAGGTCATCTACTCCAATCCCTTATCCTACTGTTGTTGTTCAGTTGTTTCAGTCATGTTTGACTCTTCATGACCCCGTATGGGGTTTTCTTTTCTTTTTTTTTCTTTCTTTCTTTTGTTCGTTTTCTTGGCAGAGATACTACAGTAGTTTGCCATTTCCTTCTCCAGTTCATTTTACAGATGAAGAAACTGAGGCAAACAGAATTAAGTGACTTGTCCAGGGTCACAGAGCTAGTAAGTGTCTGAGGCCAGATGTAACTTGCATCTTCTTGACTCCAGGCCTGGTGCTCTATCTACAGCGTCACCTAGCAGCCTGACCCTTACCCTAGGAGGAATCTCTTTACCAGAGAATAAAATGGGAAGTCACCAGGACTATCTTTTGCCTCTTTTTGTATCTCCAGCACTGAGTGCAATGATTGGCACATAGTAGGCACTTAATAAATAATGATTAAAGAATGAATAAATGAATGAATATAAGGAGAAGATAGAGCATAGTGATCAAAGTCCTGGGTTTAGAGTCAGAGCTAGGTTTATGTCCTATTCCTGACATTTATCAGCTGTGAAACCTTAGGCAGGTCACTTTCTTTTTCACAAATTCATTGAATCATTGGGTTGGCAGGGCCCCTGCAACTCATAAGATTAGTGAGTAACAGGATGAATCCAGGCAAGTTGCTTATCTCCAGGGTTCTCAGTTTCCTCATCTTCCAAACAGAGATAATACCACCTCATATTCTATCTAAGTCACAGGCTTGGGGAGAGGTTCAAGTGAGAGAACAAAGCCAGATAAAGACATGCAAAAATCATCATTATCATTATAACTAAGAGCTGGGCCGTGGGGGCCCTCTAGTGGAAGGCCGATTAGTTTGGCAGCTGTAACAGGGGTGAGGGCGCTGAGCTGATGGATAGCCTAAGGAAGAGGCACCAATGAGGAGCACTTTGTTACCACCAGAATTGGAAGGCCCTCTCTCTTCTACAGTATCCCCAAGTGATGGTTATCCAGTCTTTGCCTGAAAACTTCCAGTGATGGGGAACACACTATCCTTCAAGGACAGCTCTTTCAGGCAGGTTTTCCCTAAGACTGCCTCTTTGTAACTTCCCCTACTGTTCCTAGTTTTGTACTCTGGAGCCAAGCAGAGCATGTCAAAGCCATCTTGTACATGAAAGCTCTTCAACAACTTGAAACGACTGTCCTGATTCCCTCCTAATACTCCTTCCTCTAAGTTCATTCCAGTTCCTTCAGAAATCTTTGATGTGGCCTAGACTCTGAGCCCTGCACCATCGTGGTGCTCTGGCCTTACTCTGGATGCGCTCTAGTCTGTCAATGGCCTTTCTAAAATGTGGTGCCCAGAAGTGAGTGCAATCCTCCAGCTGGGAGCTGGCCGGAGGATGGCAGAAGCATCGCCTCCCCTGTTTTGGATCCTGTGTCCCTCAGCAGAGTCTAAGATGAAGTGAACTTTTTGGGCCACATCACATTGCTCTTTATCTCCTTTCCCCCTGCATTACCTGTTCTCCTCTACCCATTTGATAGGACTGCTGTGGCCCTTCCTAAGCCCTCCTGGGATATAGATTTCTGACCCCTGGGTTAGTAGGAAATGGGGAATCTAAGAGAGAACAGAACCAATGAAGATCTCAAAGTACTTTGGTGATCTCCAACTGGGGGCAGTCTGCTAATTCATGGTTTACACACGACACTGACACATGACAAGGAGGAAGGAAGATGAGCAGTTTCAGTCACTGAGGCACTAGAAATATTTGCAGCCCTTGACATTTTTATCTCTCCTCCCAAGGTCTGTTAATCAAACGACTGGGGTTGATCCCTGGATCAAAGAAGAATCAACACCACCACTGGGGGGCTGCTAGGTAAGGCTCAACTTGGGGTGGAAAGGAATAATCCCTGAGGTCAAGAACTTACTTTGATCTCTATCTGCTCCTCCATCTCTTTGTTTTTGATGGCAGCATATTCCTTCTCCAACCTATAAAGAAGGGCAACTCTAGTTCAGTTCTAGTCAAACATCCCCTCTTCTACCCCTCCTGTTGCACCTCATTTCTTTCTGAGAATCTCCTGATTAGGAGCTCCTGGCCCACCCCAACTGCTTCCCAAGGATCGAGAGTCCCACATACTGACCTTTTCATCTTCTTGGGATTGTACTTGACCTGGTAGGCCTTGAGAATCAGCTTGTCAGGACAGCTATCAAACTGATGGGGTATCACCTTTTGGAAATACTGTGGAGACATACCCAGTCACAGCTACCCCTCCCACCATGGAACCCCTCAGGGTCCCTTTTGAGTAATGGTCACCAGTCACCCCCAACCCCTACCAACCTCCTGTTTCTCTAGAGCAAGGGGTCTGAAATTTCAGCCAGTGGGCAGCTAAGAATGGCTTTTATATCTTTTTTTTTAACACAATAAAACTTTATTACAAATGTTAAAGCCATTCTTAACTTACTGGGCCCACACAAAAACAAACCACTGCCATAGAAGGTTAATGGCAGACAGCATCCTAATTCCTCCCATTTCCAGTTCCCCAAACACAAGATTACCACTCAATCCAGCTATTCTCTGGATCAGGGCTCTGATTTAAGACACGGTATGGATGAATCTGTCCTTCAAGAGACCAAGCTCCATAAAGAAACCAAACAACTGATTGTCTAAGTTTGATAGGGGAAAGAAATGTAGAGAAAGATTGATAAGGCTAGTCACATTACTCGGGGTTCCTATAGCTCTCTCTAGCTTCCTTCAAGTCAAGGGCCAAATTTCTCAAACACAGAAATCAGGAGGAGGATAAAACAAAAAAAAATGGGTGGGTAGGCAGACTGAGAAAAAGGCTTTCATAAAGACAAGGAGGAAGGCAAGGAGATAAGGTAAAAGGCTGAAGGTACCTAAGGATGGTACTGGGCACACTATAGGAGCTCAAATATTTAACTGAATCAAAGTAAAATTAAGCAAAATAGAAATCTTAGATAGCATACACCTAGAAAGAGCCTTGAAGCAAACAGGGAGGAACTTTATCTTAAAGAAGGCTAGAGTGAGGTGGGATCTGAGAAGGGGAATCTTCCTCCCCCAAAGTCATCTAGTCTACCTTGAGATGGCAGGGCACTGACCAAGAGCCTTGGGGCCCATACAGACCCTAGCAAAAGGGTTAAATGTTAGAAACAGCCCAGCACAGCTTAGGGTAGGCTGGCAACAGGAGGTGGGGGAGGGAAGGGGATTCAAGGAGATTGGCTCCTGCTCTTCCACCACAAGCTGGCCTCTCAGGCTGAATACAACGGATCCCCCTGTGTCTGTGGACACAACTGCTGCCTTTGTGTATTCTTCCCTGAAACACCAGCTGGGAAACATTGTGGGGGGGTGAAGGGGGGTGCGAGGTGGAAAATCAACCTCTTCCTCCAGTAAGGCTCTGTCCCAGGATTGTTGATTCTCTTTCTCCTGGGTCTGACCTATTGGCTAGGACATCCGAGACAGAAACCATGCCCAATGTCATGTCTATTTGATGATTCTAATTTACTGTAAAGCACATTCTGCAGCATGTGGCTTCAGGGAACCCAAGCTGGAGGCAGAAGACGGAACAATGTGTTCTACCCTCCTTTTCTATGCCCTCTGCATTCCCTTCTTGCCCTGTAGGCCAAGAATGGCCTAACTAGCAAATTCACTCTCTCTCACTCCTCCTTCGGATCTTTGTTCACTACCTCCACCAGGAAAGCCTCTGAAATGGCCTTCAGATTCCTAGATATCTTAAAAAAAAAAGGCTCATGGATGATCTCATTCCTCCTTTTTCCCAAGCCAGGTTCCTGCCTCATTTTAATACACTTTCTAGGTGTACAATGTGAATCTTGTCTGTATAAGGCTCACAGTTACTCCCTCCTCCCACTCACTTGTGACATGCCCTCCATGTCCAGCTGCATCAGCTCCATCTGGTTCACCTGAAGCAGGGCCAGACCCACCCGGAACACAATTTCCAGTCCCTGCAATGGGAAGAAGTTGCCTGTTTTTACAATGAAGGTCAGAGATGCTGGCTCTACCTATTTCTCCCCTCTTAGTCCTAGGTCTCTGCTACATTTGAAATGTCAAACAGGTAGAAGCAGGATTGGGAGAAAAGATGGTATGAAGCTGGAAGAATTCAAAAAAAGGAACAGAAGATGGCAAGTACAGCAAGGGCAGAGAAACTCAAGAGAAAAAAGAGAAAATCATGAATTAGTTAGCAAAGAAGAGAACTGAGCTGTTATTTTAGGGCCTGTTGACACAGATCTAGGTTACTTTGAATTCTTCCCTTCACCCAGGCCCACTGAACCTTAGCCCTTACCTCATACATAAAGATGTCGAAGACTCGAGTGGCAATTGGCAAAGGGAAGGTTGTGAGGAAGAGTGTGAGGAACCAGGATGAGGCATACATGGAGGTATGGAAGCTCTGGGATCGAAAGTGGATGTTCAAGTCTGGAAGCTGCTCCTGCCAGAAAATAAAGAAGGCAAGAGAGGTCCCAGTGTCCCCACCAATGTTTCCCTAAGACAGAACTCTAGTACAACCCATCCTGACCCCAGCCAGAGGTTAGCCATCAGCCTTAGTGTAAATGTGTTTTAGCCACTCCATCGTCGCCACAGAGGGAAGCTCATGTTCCAGTTAGTACCCAACTTCTCTAGGCTTCTGTAACAATTTTTATTCTTTCTATCTAAAACCCTTTAGGGATCTCAATCCCATGTACCTATTTCTAATGTTAGATGCTTAAATTTCCCCTTCTCTTCCCATGATCCTTCCTTGTCTCCCATTACATGACATGTGCAAGTCCTCTTTTCACATCCCTACCCTTAATCACAGATTTTCAGGAATTAGATGCCAAAGGAGGGAAACTAAGGCATGGAGTAGGACATGGGGAAATTCTTAGGGTCCTCCAGGGTATCTTTGATGGAACTGGAAACAGAGTCAGTCTAGCGCTCCAATCATCTGCCCCTTCAATTCCCCTCCACCACCTTTGCAGACTTCCTCCCAGAACAGGGAGTTTCTTGACTCCTAGGACAACACTGAGTTACATATTCAGCTTTAGAACTTCTTGGCTAACTGACCTAAAAATCATGACATTCCTGGTAGAGGAGATAAAGTAGTTTTTCATCATGGGGAAAAAATGGAAATCAACTTCAGAGGCCAGATATAACTAGACCACGGGAAGCCTCAGTCCCTGGGATGTTCAGATACTTGGATCAAGCGAATCTTTCTATTTTCTCAGGACCAGCTCTTATGCTAGTCCTTATTCTGCCTTATTCTCCTCAGTCCTGAGGGGGCCTAATAGCCCCCTCCACCTGCATCTGGCTTCCTGAATGGGCCAACTTACACAGCTCTGTCTAGCAGCCATGAGCAGTGCGGGGGCTGCTATTTATAAACAAAGATGTCTGCCAGCTCGCCTTTAATAAGCAGAGGTGGGTAGACATTTTTCCCTGTTACACACAGAAACAGAGTGGTGGGGGGGCGGGGCGGGGAGGAATGTCTGGGTCTCTCTCTGTGGCTCTGTCTCTCATTTTCTCTCTCTCTCCCCCCTCACATATTTTTAACCTTGTTTCCTAAACAGACACAGTAAAGAACCATCGCTCTGGGAATTTCCTCAATCAATCCAGTCCAGTGCCTTCCTTTCAAAAGGCTTTGGAAACCAGGGTCAGGCAGAGCCAGACTCCCTCCTAAGACAGAAAGAAAAGGCTCAAAGCAATAGAGAGGGGTATATGTCTTAGTAAGGTACGTCTGCAAAGTAACTTCCTTCAGAAAAGCTGCTTTTTACAGTATGTTGCCAAGAAAAGGAGGAATAGAGGAGAAAAGGAAGATAGAACAGAGAAGGTATAGTTAACTCACAGGTAAGGTTTCCCTTTATGATTAAGCCAGGCCACACAATCTGACATGGACAAGAGAGAGGGTTTCCTTCACTCTAAATTCTACTGTCCTTAAAGAACTTCCAGACAGAAGGACAGGAAAGCCTAAGAGTCAGGAAGGCAGAGGAAGCAACCATGGCTTCTCAGTAGTTATCTGAAGCCATCATCCTGGATCTCCATTAGTCTTGCACTCAGTTCTGGGCCCTTCTACATGAGACACCTGAGTAGGCTGTTCTTGGGTTGGTGAAGGATTCAGTTAATAGGGCTTGATGTAACTGACAAATATCAGAACCAGGGATGCTCACCTTCACCAAAAAGACAAATCACTTCAGTTCATGTCCCAGACCTCACCTGTAACATGTACTCAAACTGGTATATGCAGAGCCCCAGCTCAGCCATGCTAGGCTTAAAAAGTTCCCGTAGACGATATTCCTGCATCAACCGCACAAATACACAGAATGCCTCCTCCTCAGGCATCTGGGGTGAAAAGGAGAAAGACACTGTGTTGAACAGGGTTCCAGACAGGATTAGAGGTTTCTCACAGATAGGGGTAATGTCCTATACTTCTCATATTTTTCACTGGGCTTCTGCAGCACAGAGGGCTAGGGAAGAGCTATATTTGATATCATCTGTGCCAGTCAGGTGAGGTATTAAGGATGAGAAAGGCAGATGTTGGGCTATGACTTCCTATGGTGTGCCTTCCAAATTCCTGAGTGTTTATTTTTCTACCTTTTTTGTCCCTTGTACTACTGCTAGCCCTTCTTTCTCATCTAGAAGAGTTTCCCATGGCCCAATGGTGCTCACCCCTCCTTCATTTCCTCCCCTTAACACTGCCTCCAAAATGCCCATCCTAAGTTACCTTCGAGTCCCTGGAAGAGGATGGAGAAAGAATGACTACTACTGGGCATTTCTGCCCTCTGCCCTCTGCCCTTCCCCTAGATTGTACAAGTTAGCAAATTCTTACACAGGGACCAGCTCAGCGCTGTATCATGTCTCAACATGCTACGGATGCTCAGCCTGTGTTTCCATCAAAGAATGTAGAAGTGAACAAACAGGGTAGCTCTGTGGGGCCACCATCAGTAGGATATAAGCACTGACATAATACAGTCAAATGCTTCCACTACTCCACCCCAGGGAAGCCAAACAACTGAATAAAATAACGACAGAAGTCAGGGATTCCCACGGTGAGAGTCACATACATGATGCATAAACAGGGGAGCAGAGCAGTCAGCTACTTTGGCTTCAGGGGCCAGGCCACTAACCTGCATTAGAAGCAGGCCAACGATGAAAGCGCTGCCCTGACAGTAGCCCACCTCTCTGTCCACCAGCGAGTAAGCCTGGAAGAGAAGAGAACAGTAACAATGTACCTGCCAGTGCCTTGGGAACTGGGAAGCAGAGACTGTTGATTCCCTCTGTAGAGGTCAGCTTGGGATATAAGAAAATCAGGACATAGGAAGTAAGAGCTTAAGGGTCTTCCTGAAAAAGTGATTAAAAACAGACATTGGAAACCAGCTACCTCCTGTGACTCAGTATCCCAAACTTATTGCCATCTACCGAAAAAAAATCTCTTCTCAGCGACACTTTGAAGAAAGAGAAGAGCCAGAAAGCTGACTCCTGAGATTTCTGTGGAAGAAATGATCCCCTAGGAGACTGCCAACCCCATGCCCTTTACCTTCATGACGTTGAAGAGGACCTCCTGGCCCAAACTGTCCTGCCCCTTGAAGAACTCGTGTTCAGGGTAGGTCCGTGCAATGTCTCGACGGATCAGTTTCTCACAGGGAGATGACATTTTGAGCAGTTCTGAGTACTGGTTCTTCACTGGCATGTCTGTGGCACTGCAGAGAAGCTGCCACACAATGGCACGGAAGTGGTGAGGGATACCTTTCCGGATCAGCTCCTGGGGAGCAGAAGACCCAAAATGATGGGGTAGGCTACAATGGGGTTTCTGATCCTCTCTCAGTTTAGTAGAGAAAAGAAGCTTCAGGCTCAGAAGCTCAGGTTGGGAACAATGAGGTATGGAGGAAAAGAACCTCAAATAGGCAAAAAGTAGTTCTAGATTGGTGTCCCCACTTCTAATCTTTCCCTACTCCACTCAATACTATATATCACAATGCCAGATTTTTTTGACAGCACCTGCAATTTCATCAGGTTGGGGTGCTCCCTGTGAGGACCTTCTTCCATCAGTACAAGGCAGCACCTTCTCTACAATGCCTGCCACATAGTAGGTGCTAAATAATAGTAGGTGCTACTGACTTGACCCTTAAAGACTTGCCTGGGTCACTGAAAGGACAAGTGCCTTGCCCAGGGTCAAAGGGCCAGCATATGGCAGAGGTGGAATGTGAGTTGAGGTCTTCCTGAATCTGAGGGTTCATTCTCCACCCACTAATCCTCGCTGCTTTTCCTAACACAGGGCTTTTTGCTTGTGTGACTTCCCTGTTCAAAACACTCTCAGTGGTTCCTGTCTACTGAGTAGATTGTAAACTTTTAAAGATGTCAATCAAGGCCTCCTACAATCCGACCCCCACTTATCATTCTAATTTTATCTCCCACAAGAATCATAGAATCTCAGAATCAGAATCAGAAGAACCCTCAGAGGTCATCTGCTGAACTCTTATCTACAGCATGAATCCTCAGTACAACATCCAGTCTCTGCTCATATTACCTCCAGTATGAAAGTTGGGGCAGTATTACTTACTGGAAAATTCTCGTATTAAGCTAAAATATGCCTCCTTGTGCCTTCTACCCCACTGGTCTTGGTTCTGCCCACTCAATAAGCCTGATCCTTCTTTCAGGAGAGCTCTTCAAACACATAAATACCTTTGACAATACCTCCCCACCAAATATTCTCTTCTAAAAGCTAGGCTCTTCAATAGATCCTCACACAAATATGGTTTTAAGGGTTCTCACCATTCTGGCCACTTTCCTTGACTTGAAAAGCTGTCACGTGGAAGAAGGATTAGACTTGTTCTGCTTGGTCCCAGAGGACAGAACTAGGAACAATGGGTGGAAGTTACAAAAAGGCAAATTTGGCTTACTGTCAAGAAAACCTTCCTAACAATCCCAGCTTTCCAGAAATGGAATGGGCTGCCTCTGGAGCTGGTGGGCTCCCTATCACTGGAGAGTTTCAAGCAGAGGCAGGAGGTCCACTTGTCTATTTTGGAGACTATTTTGGATATGAGTTGTATTAGATGGCCAGTGAGGTACCTTCCAATTCTGAAATTCTGGGATTCTAATATTTCAGACATGTTCTATCTTTTCTGTTTCTTAAACTGTGGCATCCAAAACTAAATACAATACTTTGGAAGTGTACTATCATCTCCTTTGTTTTAGACCTTGTACTTCTGTTAATGTAGCTTCAGATTACATTAGCCTTTTGTGCCTTATGCCACACAACTGAATTCTATATAAAACACCCAAGTCCTTTTCATATGAGGGACTCGGGTACGGAGCTCACTCTAGTCCGTGCTTACCAGCCGCCATCTTGGCTCCGCCCCCCAGTCCTTTTCATATGAACTGACATTCAGAAATCTCCTCCCATCTTATACTTGAACAGCTGATTAAAAAAAAACAACTAAGTGTAGGACTTAGCACTTACCCCTAATAAATTTTAACTTATTAAGATTTGGCTTACAGCATTCTGGTCAGGCAAGTCCTTTCTGGATCCTCATTCTGTCATCCCAGATATTAGGCTTTCTTTTCCATTTTCATGTCATCTGCAAATTTGGTAAGCATGCTATCTATGCTTTCAACTAAGCTGTTGATAAAAATATAGACCAGAACAGGGCAGAGGCTGGCAGCATAACACTAGTGATGCCTTCCTCTAAGTTGATACTGAATGAATATAGCTATATGGAGCTAGTCAATGACTTCTTATTCATCCTTCTTGACTTTTCTGCAGCTGTCAACACCACTGACCACCCTCTCCTTCTGGATAGATCTTCAGGATGCTACTCTCTCCTGATTCTCCTTCTGCTTGGCTCACCACCCCTATTCAGTCTCTTTTTGCTAGTTCTACATCCATGTAGTGCCCCTTAATTGTGGGTTTACCCCAAGGTTCTGTCCTGGGACCTCTACTCCTTTCTCTCTATACTGCTTCAACAACTTTCTCAGCTCTTAAGGGTTTAATTATCAGTTCCATGCAGAGAACTCCCAGATCTATATATTCAGAAGAGTCCCAGTCTCTTCCCTGAACTCTTGTTTCACATCACAAATTGCTGATTGGATATTTCAAACTGACTATCACAGAGATATCTCTCTCCCTTTTAAAAAAAATCTTAAAAAAATTTTATTCTGAATTTAACAAACTCCAAACAAAACGGTTATTTCCATAAACATAATAGAATAGATAGAGATGACTGTCTAGGAGACTACAGATCTCCATGATGTATAGCTTGTTTTTCTTTTTAAGTAAAAAAATACATTTCTGTAATTTTCAAAGCTGCCCTGCCTATCTGTGCTTCCTTCTGGCCTTCCTTCTGCTCTCTAAATTAAAAACAAAACAAAACAAATGAAAACACCATACCTTAGTGGGTCTCTTTTCTTTTGTTTTTCTTTCCTTATTCTCTCTTATCCTCCCACCCTCACCTCACACTAACAAAGAAAAGTCATAGTAACAAATATGTACAGTTAGCAAAACAAATTCCTATACTGGCTGTGCATCAAGATACTTGTTTCATTCTACAGTTTGAGTCTGTCATCTCTTTATCATGAGACGGGTGGCCTAATTCATCTTCAGTCCTCTAGAATCATAGCTTACAGCCATTTCAAATTCAACACAACCAAAATAGAAATTACTATCTTTTCTGCAAACCTTCCCTTCTACTGAACTTCCACCATTCTTCCAGGCCCCCAGGTTCACAACCTTGGTGTATGCTTCAGTCATCACTTTTTCTCCAGTCAGTTGTCAAATCTTGCCATTTCTGCTTCTATGACATCTTTTGAATCCAACTCCTCTCTACTTACAATCACCTCTTTAATTCAGGTTTTCATTACTCTTCACTTGAACTGCTACACTGGTCTTTGTACCTCATGTCTCCCCATTCCAATGCATCCCCCACACAACTGACATAATGACTTTCCTTAAGTGTAGATGTGACCATATTAAACTCTTACTCAAACTCCAGTGGCTCCTAATACCTACAAGATCAAATATAAGTTCTCCTGGGTTTTAAGCCCTTTCACAACTTGGACCCAAATTATCATTCTGAGATCATTATGTATTACTCTTTCTCCTCTCACTCCTATGATCCAGCCAAATTGCTCTTCTCTCTCTCTTCAAATATGGCATTTCATTTTCTGTCTCTTTTTTTGAGCCTTTGCACTATGTGTCTCCCTTCCCCTCAAAGCCTGGAATGCAATCTATCTTCCCTATATCTCATAAAATTGAAGCCATTCCTGATTCCCTCAACTGCTAGTGGCCTCCCTCCCTAATGACTGTGTGTTTATTTTGTATTTTTTCTCTGCTACATGTATATACATACATGTTATTTCCTGTAATAGAATGTAAGTTCTTTGGAAGTGATGTAGATATAAACAGTAGCCTAAGGGTTAAAAAAGAATATTAAGGTTTGCTTTTCCAGTACTTTGTGAAGCCCCCCCAAGGGGGCTTGGAGCTCATTCTGTAGCTTTTAAGGGGGTCCTAAAGTCCTTTTCCCCTTATCTTGAAATACATAAAATTCTTCCTTATCTTGTAAGCAACCATCTCCTTCATTTTGTGTCATAAAATTCTTCCTTATAATTAATGGGGATTAATGGGGATTGATGGCAGACCCAGGAAAGGTAGGGAAGTAGGGGGGATCTATGAGGGACAGGCTTTTACACATACTTTCCTTATCCTCCCCACTTGTCCCATTCCTCTACAGAGCCAGGACTTCATGTTAACATTAGGGTCCCACTTTTCCTTGATCCAGAACCCCTTAATCCTATTAGTCACAACAGGCAGATCTCCCCCACCCCATCTCTCATGAGGTCTGGACCAGGGTTACCCTGGTAGCTTAGGCCAATGGAGTCCCTGGAAGGGCTACATGTGCCATCCCTGTTCAGATCTAAGGGAACCAACCTCATACCCACATCAGTGATAATATCCTATTAGACATGAAGTCTGCTTGGGGTTGCAGCCCCTCATTGCTAAGTTTTTACAAGATGATTTACTGGTTCCCTGTCAGTCACCCTGTAACACTCTGATAATCCCCATCCTTAAGCCAAATGGGGAGTTTTACATGATTCGGGACCTGCTGGCTGCGAATGAAGCTGTTACCCCAATTCATCCTATTGTCCTGAACCCTTATACTACTTCAGCGCAGGTCTCAGGAGACATCCAGGGTTTTGGCAGCATAAATGTTAAGGTCAGATTTGGGAGAGTAGTTTGAGTGTGAAGGAATTCACTTAGATGTTCTCTGTAGCCAATGGGAGCTTTATTTAGTGAAAACTACATGGGCCTTGTTAGTGAGAAGCAAAAGGCCCTAATATTTGGAAGTATAGACATAAAGCTATACATCCTGTAGATATTCAGGATGATGATGTAGTTTTAGGGCTTTATGGTGGTTGAAGACTCAAGATAAGGAAGAATTTTATGACAAATGATGAGGGAGATGGTTGTTTACAAGATAAAGAGGAATTTTATGACACAGGATGAGGAAGATGATTGACAGGATAAGAAGGACAGGGGGACACAGGATAAGGGAGACAAAAGCAATTCTTTTGGTACAAGTTAAGGAGAAGTTTTATGGCATTTCAAGATAAGAGGAAAAGGACTTTAGGACACCCTTAAGAGCTACAGAATGAGCTCCAAGTCCCCTCAGGAGGGGCTTCACAAAGTACTGGAAAAGTAACCCTTAATATTCTTTTTAACCCTTAGGCTACCGTTTGTATCCATATCAGAAGGAAGGATCATTTCATTTTTTATCTTTGTATTACTGGTACCTAGCACAGTCCCTGGAATACAAGAGATACTTAATAAATGTCTGTTGGTTAATTAGTCACTCTAATAACACTCTTAAAAGCAAGTGAGGTTATTCTATCATGACTTGTTCTTAGTGAACCTATTTTGGTTCTTAGTATCTAATATTTCTCTTCCTAAGTGCTCATAAAACTGCCACTGAATAACATTACAGAATTTGTCTGGGATTGATATTATGCTGACCTGCTTATAGTTTATGGATTCCTCTTTCCCCTTAAAAAAACCAGGGGCAACATTTCCCCCATCTCTAGCCTTCCAGTCTCTACCATTTTCCTAAGTCCAATTCCTCCGAATCATAATAAATAATCATTTAAGTTCTTTTTCTTTTTAAACGCCCAGAAAAATTCTTCTAGATCTAGAGACTTGGCTTTGTTTTACAGAATCATAGACTCTCAGAATTGGAAGGGACCTCAGTGGTCATCTAGTCCAACAGGAACTGGAACAAATTTCCCCTTTGAAACATCCCCAAGTGGTTATCTTATCTCTGTTTGAAAACCTCAGAGAGAATAAAACTGTTTCTTTTGGATTTATCAGCTCTTTCCCTTGTTCACAGGTAATAAATTATTAAAAATGATTTGTGGGGAAAAAAACTCCAGAGAGAAGGAATTCAAAATTTCCTAAAGTAGTCCATTTCACTTTTGAAAAAATTCTAATTTTAAGAAAATTTTCATGTTGAACCTAAATCTGCCCTTGGGCAGCTCCTTCCCAATGCTCAAAGGAGAACAAGTCTAATTTCTTCTCCCCATGACAGCTCCTCAAATTCTTGAGGACCATGATCATGTCCCCTGCCCCTGCCCCTGCCCCTGCCTCTGCCTCTACACCTGCAACCTTCTGTTCCTATGACTGGTTTCCAGTGCCCTCCCCCATCATCCTCCTGCTCCTATGATTTCTAGCATTAACATCTCTAGGTACTATCTCATTAGCTACTTCTCCATCTTTTTCTCCAATTCCCTTGTGACCATGTTAATCTTACCCTTCTCAATCAAATGATTATTCCCTTTAATGAACGGGGTAAAACAATCCAGAATTTTTTAAAAAATGCTAAGTAGTCCTACTTTTTCCCTTGTCATCCATCCTTCCTAAGCAGTGGGCCTACCCTTTCTCTGAAGAAAGCTTTTTTGAAAAAAGCCCTTTGTTGTATCTCATTTCAGCTTCCCTGACACAATTCTGCCATGCTTCTGTGTTCTTTTGTTGATGCCTTTTATTGCATCTTCTTTCACAGCATGTACTGCAGTGCTTTTCCCCCTTTTCCCCCAACTCCTGTATCTGACACCTTTTCTCCTCCCGTTTAACCGTTCCCTATCAAGTTGTTACATGGACATTCCTCTTTGAATCTGAGAGAGCTATCTGGGAAGCTGTATCAGACTCTTTCCCCCTTCAGTCTCTTTAAATGCCTCCCTCTTCTTTCTTATTGTAAATACTAATAATCATATTGTGAGAATTTTATTCTAAGAGCCTTCTAGCCACTCTAGAACTACCTTCCCTTTTAAGAGTCTCTGGTCTCAGGAACACAGCTATTTTCTCTCTGACTTTTTTGAAATCTGTTCTCCTAATACTGTGAGCATCTGACCATGTTTGGCATTCCCTTAGTTGCTATAAACCCTAAGATGACACGGCCCCTTTCTCCCATGTTCTAGCACTTCTATTTCACAAGCAACTTCTCCCTGGTGGTCAAAATCAGGTTCAGAGTAGTAGTTTCCCTTGCCTACTGAGAAAAGAAACTTTTAACAAGACAAATTTACCAAATGCTCTGCTTTTAAGATAATGAATCTTCTATAGAATCACAGACTTAGAAAAGACCTCAGAGGCCATCTAGTCCAACCCTTACCTGAATAAGCATCTTCTAACAACTTGCTGGACAAGTATTCAGCCTTTGCTTTAAACCCTCTAGTAAGGGGCAAAGTCATTACCTTACAGACATCCTTACTTGTTAGGAAGTTTTTCCTTATATCATATTTAACTCTGACTCTGTGCAACTTCTCCCCACTGCTTTTAGGTCCTTCCCTTTTGGGACTGAGCAGAACAAGCCAATTCACCTTCTGCAGCCCTTTGAATATTTCAAGATTGTTACCATGCCACCATCCTATCTGCTTTCCTCTGGACATTCTACAGCTTATCATGCCCTTCTTCATATGTGGTACTCAGAACTGAATGCAACACTTTACTGTAGTCCAGTCAAGGCCAAGTACAGTGATGAACTCCCACACTTAGGCTTTCTCAATAAAGCCTTATTTAGCATTATGTTTTTCTTGGTTGCCATATCATTCTTGACTCACATTGAGTTTGTAATTCACTAAAGATCCCACACCTTTTTCAGATGATCTCCTTTCTCATCTTATACATATGAAGTCAATTTTGTTTTTCATGTGTAAGACTTTCTCTGGCCTAACGTTCTAGCTTGTCAAGGTCTTTATGGATCTTGACTGCCATACGATATGTTAGCTATCCCTTATAGTACTGTGTTTTCTGGAAATTGGATAAGCATGTTAACTATGGTTTTATCCAATTTATTGATAAGAATGTTATATACCCCTGGGCCAAGCACAGATCCCCTGTAATCTCTTCCATTAGAGACATCCTATCAAATTGACATTTAAACTACTGATAACTATTTTTTGGTATCGCCACCAGTGTCAAATTCACTAATTACCTACATCTTTTCATCTCCACAAGGATAATATGACAAACTTTACCAAATGTTTTGCTAAAAACAAGGTAAACTCAAGGAGATTAAAGACAAAGAAAATATTCATAGCAGCATTTTTTTGTGGTAGCAAAAACATGAAAAGAAATTGAATGCCCACCAATTAGGGAATGACTGAATGAACTATGGTATATGACTGTAATGGACTACTATTATACTATAAGAAATGATGAATTTGAGGAATTCAATGAAACAAACTAATATTTGTATGAACTGATGCAGAGTGAAGTAAGCAGATCGAGAGATCAATGTATATGCGACAATGTAAATTAAAACAACATTAAAAAGCAGCCAGACATTGATTAAATGTAATGATTGATACTGGTCCCAGAAAAAAAGATGAGGAAACATCTTCCTCCTCTGTAGGATGAGGAACATTATATATGTCACATACAATATAAGACTTGGCAACTGATTTTGTTTAACTGTTTTCCTTTGTTCTGATGGAGGATTCAATGTGAGATGGTCATGTCAGTCTGAGTATATATAAATATGTATGCATATAATAGATTTTATATACATAAACGTGTACATGTACACACGTATATACATATGTATACACATCATTGGGTATACACAGTGTACATATATATACATGTGTAAAATGTACACTATATGTAATACATAAATAATCATGCTGCTGATGGAGCTTATTTGGCCATAACCTAGTTCAGTCCAACTCTCTGGGCATCAATGTTCTCAAGTGCAACATGAAGGGACTGGACTAGAAGACAACCAAGCCATCCCAGCTCCACATCTGTGATCCTATTACCCCATGACATAATCTTGATAAAATCGTGCTTGCTCTTTGCAATCTCTGTGCCCTCTCTCTAGATGCTCACCTTTAGTAATATATTTTACAGTCTGTAGTTTATCTGAGTCTGGTGACAGCGATTTGAACTCAAAGGCAGTTTGTAATATTGTCTAGAAAGCATTGATTAGGCACCTACTATTTGCAAAGCAATGAGTTAATTGCTAGAGATAGAAAAACAAAACAAAAAAGTCCTCAAGAAGCTTATATCCTGCTGAGCTTTGAAGGAAGCCAAGGATTCTAAGATGTGGAAGTAAGCAAGGAGTATGTTCCAGGCAGGGGCAAAAATCTGTGCAAAAGCATAGGGATGGAAGATGGAACAACACATTTAAGGAACAGCCGGCAGGCTAATTTCACTGAAATGTCAGGTCAGTATCAGGGAGTACTAAGCAATAGACTGGAAGAGGTAGGTTGGTGCGAGGCCGTAAAGGAATGTAAATACCAAGTAGGGCATTTTTTACTTTATTCCAGAGGCAACGGGGAACCACTGAAGGTTCTTGAGCAAGAAAGTAGCATTGTCAGATAGTGCTCTGAGAAGAATATTTGGGCAATTGTGTGGATGGATTGGAGAAGGAAAAAACTGGAAGCACAATAGCTATGAGGCTATTGTAACAGTCCGAGTGAGAGGCCTACACAAGGGTAGAGGATGTGTTTGAGTGCTCAGAAAGGGACATATGAAAGATGTGTTGTGAAGGCAGAATTGGCAAGATTTGGCCAATTAACTTGATTGAGGGGAGGGAGTAAAGAAGAGCAAGGAATGAAGGATGACGGAGCCCTTAACAAAATAAGCAGTTTGGTGGAAAGGTGGGTTTAAGACTTCTAGTTGGAGATGTTCACTAGGTAGCTGGTGAGGTGGGATGTTCAGGAAAACACTAGAGTTAGACATATAGATCTAGGATAAGTGAAGTCACAGGACCTGATGAAAGCACCAAGAAGTTGTAAAGAGAAAGGAAAGAGGGCCCAAGACAGAGCCTTGGAGATATGATCCATCAAAGCAGAGTGAAAGGTGGTCAGACAAACAGGAGGAAAAACAGGTGTGGAGAGTATCACAAAAACCTAGGAGAGAGGGAATCTAAGAGGAGAGGGCAGTCTTACATTCTGGTAGATAAAATGTTACAGAGGTCAAGAAGGATGGGGACTTTAAAAAAAAAGACATTAGTTTTTGCAATGAAGAAATTGTTGTAATCTTGTAAATGGCAGTTTCAGATAAGAGGTAAAGTTGGAAGGTACTTTGCAAGGAATTGAGAACAAGTGGGAAAAGAGGAAGTTGAATCAACAAGCGTAAAGCTTTTTTTCTAAGGAGTTGACTGTGAAGAGAGGCAGCCTTGAACAGTACAAAGAGCTGGGTTCAAGTCCCCACTCTGACCCATGACGGCTGTGTGACTCTGGGCAAGTCGCTTAACCTCTCAGTACTCTAGATAACTCCTTAAGGCTAAAAGTTGCTGAGAGGGTGTCAATATGCATTGGTAGATGGAGTTTCCTCACCTGGGTCTTGCCTATACCAAAGAAATTGGATCACAGGCCCAGTCCCCATTCCTTTGACTATGGAAGAGATGTGGGGTCAATGACTTGAAAGATGGAAGAGTCATGTACATAATGGTTTTTCAAGGACGGGAGAGGGTTGAGAATGTTTGTCAGCACCAGGGAAGGAAGTGATTGATAGACAGGTTGAAGATTATAGAGCAAACTGATAATCACCTATTTCTCCTTCCTTTTATTGTCCTCCAAAAGCTCTCTACCATGTTTCTAAACCTCATGCAGTTCTAAGTCCCAGAATCTCAGAGCTGGAGGGGATCCCACTGGACATTTAGTCCAAACCGTACCTATTAAAGAACCCTGTGTACAATATCCCTGCCAAGAGCGAGCCCACTGATCCCCAAGGCAGCCCCCTCCGCATTGTCCATGTGCGGTGCCTTTGACCTGAACGAGGCATGTTCTTCCACTGCTACATTCTAGTCATATATCTTTAGTTCAGTTGTTTTTAAGTCATGTCTAACTGCTTGCAATCCCATTTTGGGGATTTTCTTGGCAAAGGTACTGGAGTGGTTTGCCATTTCCTTCTTCAGTTCCTTTTATAGATAAGGAAACTGAGGTAAACTGGGCTAAATGACTTGCCCAGGGTTATACAGCTAGTAAGTGTCTGGGGCTGGATTTGAACTCAGGTTTTCCTGACTCCAGGCCTGATGCTCTATCCACTGCATCACCTTGCTGTCCTAGTTATGTATCTACTAGAATGTAATTAGGGTCCATGTTCCATTTATCACTGGATTTTCACCAGTGCCTAGTACAGTTAGACACAATAGGCACTTAATGAGTTTGTATTGAATAAATGAAAGTCTCCTTCAAGCCACTAAGTTTCAAGGATTCTTATGAAGTCATATTTACATATTTGTGTTTAAATTTCAAGTTCACCTTGTTTATTATCCACATCCTATGTAATGATATACAGATATCTGATGTTGCAGGCATTGTTTTTGGTCCTTTTACCTATGATTTTCTCTTAAGAATAAATAGGGTACATGTCTCCTTATTTCTAGTTATTCTCTATAGTATCTAGTTTTGCAGTTGTATCTATGAATTCTTCTCTCTCTGCCTCTAATTACAGTTTAATGCCCTCTTGATCAGGTTGCCAAGCATGTTCTTCCTAGTATTCATAAGACGCCCTCCATCCTTAGGCAAGCATCCATCATTCTGATATTGTGAGTCATGAAGCAGCAAATCTTATTTTTTGATACTATCTACATAGACAGCTGTTCACTTTCAGGATCCTCCTTCTAAAAGCTTCATCATTTAATTAAAAGTAGTGGTTAAAATCCCACTCATGACCCCTCAAGACCTTCATTTTACTGTTCAGGGCTTCCCAGTGCCTACAGATGTTTTGTGGCAGCATAATCCATCCCCACACAAATCATTATGGGGATTAGCTGATGAAATTCACAAGATTCTTAGGTCCTGCATATAATTCCGAAATGACAACATATCTCTTAAATGGCTATGTCAAGGATGCACAGTCACTCTCCATACCACACATCTCTTCCTTCTATGCCCAGTAAATTCTTTCTTCAAACATCCTGGCACCCATATATCTTCTTTATTATTCCAAAGAGCATGAGACATTGCTTTTGCCTCAAGAGCTCCAGATCCATGAGCTACCAGAAGAACCTTCCATGTGGCTCCAACAACTTTTTCCCTTTCTTCTCGGCAGCATGTTCATAGCTGTGGTTTATAGCTCTGATCTTGTCTAGAATCCTCGAATGATGGGGCTAGATGAGACAGAGTTCATCTAGACTTTTGCTCTCTTTTTTCAGATGAGGAAACAAGTCCAGGGAGGTTAGATGATCTAACAATAGCTACCATTTATAAAACTCTTCAAGGTTTGCAAAGCGCTTTAGAAACATCTTATTTTATCATCATAATGACCCTGGAAAATAGGTACTCTCATTTTAGAGAGAAGAAACTGAGGTAGACAGATGTTAAGTGACTTGCCCAGGGTCACACAGCTAGTCAATGTCTCAGGCCAGTTTTTAACTCAGTACTTCCTGACTCCAGGCCTAGTGCCTGTGCCACTGTGCCACCCAGATGACTTATTTTCTTCTCATCTTTTCCCCCAAACCCATGCCTTTTCTGAACTTCCCTATTTCTTTCTAGGACACCAAGTTAAGTTGACAAGTCAGTCATCCTTTGAGTCACCCAGGTTTGCACCCTCAGCATTGTTTCTGCTACCGTGTGTAAGTGCAGATGCCTGGTTAGTCACCTATATACTCTCATCGGGAATTACCTCACCTTGTTATTACAGGGTCAGATAAAAGACAAACTGCTTTCATTTGCCTTCACAGCCTTGTTCCAGTTTGCCTTTTTGGACTTATACACATTATTCCTCTACACATGGGTGAGATTTTGGCTTATTCACTATTCCCATGACACAAGATTCCATTTCCCTCCTCCAGGCCTCTACACAGGCTCCCCCACACCAGAAATGCTCTACCTCTCAACTGTACCTCTTTAAATCCCTAACTTCCTCTACCACTCAGCTCGCATGTCACCTTCTACTCAAAGCCCTTCTTGATCTCCCCAGTTATTGATCTCTCTCCTCCTAACTGGTTTGGCTTTGTACTTACTTATCTGTGGACATGTTCTGTTCCCCAAGTAGAATGTGAGCACCCTGAAAACACTTATTTTTGACTTCATATCTCTAGTGTCTAGAGACCATTATGTTCAGCCCCCTCATTTTACAGAGAAGCAAACTGAAGCAGAGAAAAGTGCTTGCTCTGGGTCACACGGCTAGTTAAGTATCTGAAGCAGGACTCAAACCTTGGTTTTCTGACTCCAATTCTAGTGGAGATCCACTACACCCCCTATGCCTCTTCTGTTATTCCTTAAGCACACCCTGAACCAGAGAGGCTTTAAGGGGCCTGTGAACTTGTTTCTTCAATGTTTTAATAACTGTATTTTGTTATAATTGTTTTATGCATTTAAAAACATTGTTCCGAGAATAATGCGTTAGACCAACGTAAATGTGAACAAGCATAAGCTCCAACCAGAATATTCAGAATCACTTGATTTTTCCTGCCTGTTTTCTTTGATGATGGGCTTCTGCTACCCTACCAAGGCCTGCCACTGAAGCAAAGCTGACCTCATCACTCTCCTCTGAACATACCACACACATTTCTTCCTATCTTTGTTCATAGTGTTCAACTTGCACCTAGAATGTCCTTCCTCACTTCTCTTTTGATCTAAGCCCTATACAATCTTCCAGGTCCAAATGTGGTCTCTTTTCTACTAATCTCCCAGCCAAGAGCAATCTCTCCCTTGGAACTCCATGACTGTGCAGCCTGCTCACTTGGCACTTACTAAAAGCTATTTTCTTTCTTTTCTTTGTCCTGTGATCTCATCAGTGTTGGGAACTCTTAGTGAAGAAACTCCTATCGATGCAGACTGGCACCTAATTATAGCCTTAAGACAATTGTCAGGGGGACAATGAGAAGTCAAATGACTTGCCCAGGGTCACACAGCTAATACAAATCAAAGGCAGGACTTGAAGCCAGATTGATCCTGACTCTGAGGCCAGCTCATGGTCTACTACACCACACTGCCTCTCATAGCTTCATTAGGAAGTTATATTTGATTCAAAAGTAATAGGAAGCCATTGAAATGTATTGAGAAATGACATGTGCTTTAGGAAAATCTCTTTGGCAATTATGCAGAGTATGGATTGGAGTCTAATTAGAAGGCTAATGAGGCTATGAGAGGCAGTGTGGGGCAGGGGTCATGGAGTTCTGAGGGAGAAAGGCTATTGGCTGGGGGGTTCGGGAAGGCTTTATAGATTCCCTGCCTCCAGTGTCCCTACTCCAATCCATCCTCAGTATAGCTGCCAAAGAGACTTTCCTAAAGCACAGGTCATCCCTCATGTCCCTACTCAAAGCACCGCAATGGCTTCCTATTACTTTTGAATCAAATATAACCTCTTTTTTTAGCATTTTAAAACTTTTTACAGCCTTGCCGCTTGCTATCTTTCCAGCCTTTTAACACATTACTACCCTCCACAAACCTTATAGTCTAGTCACAAATAGCCCATTTGCTGTTCTTCACAAAACACTCTGCCTCTTATCTTAGTTCCCCTACACTGGAAGGATAGACTATCTCAGGCTTCCTTTAAGACACAGCTCTTGCAGGAAGTCTTTCTAAATCCTCTCACATGCTAGTTCTTTCTCCTCTAAGGTTATTTTCTATCTACTCTGAATTTATCCGGTAGGTACTGATTCACATACATGTGGTCGGCCTCATAAGAACTGAAGCTCTGTGAAGGCAGGGACTATTTTTACTACTTTTTTTTTTATCCTTTGTGTTTAGCACAGTGCCTGGCACAATGCAGGTGCTTAATAAATACTCGTTTATTAATTGCTATTTTAATTATTACTTTATGTTTATGTAGTATATCCTACTTCCTCAAGAATGAAAACTTCACAGGAATCTTGTTTATTTCCTAGAGGGCTTAGTAGAGTTTTCTGCAAATAGTGGGTGGCAGTGTTTACTGGTGCCAACAATGATCATGAGGGAAGGACCAGGCACAACCAGTACAGTAAATGGACACCCCCATACCCACCTCCCATCTGGTGGATTCTGCTCTGCCACTGTGGAGTTGGTAGAAATGCTCGTGCTACTCCCCACGAGTCCTACCTTGAGCAGCTTTTCTTTTTTGCGTCGCCATTCCTCCCACTCATTAACAATTCGGCCCCAGAGAATCCAAGTGTCCTCCTCCAGGTGGCTGAGGTTGGAAGAGGCTGAGGAGCTAGAGACCAAGGAAGAGCCGCTGTTTCGCCGGGAACCATTCATGGAACGCATCGACTTGGAGTCAGCCTCCAGAAGCCTGGGTGGGAAGGAGAACAAACAGCACAGAAACACCTATCACTGAAAAGCTGACTGACTCTTCTCTCTTTCCTGGGCATTGGGTGCCGTGTTCCTGGTGGTGGGCCTTGGGCCTCAATGAATCTTTTAGTCCCTACCAGTTAGCCTTTGCCTGGGTGGGCCCTGCAGCTCAGTGACAATGGAGTTTTAAGGGCCTTGTTTAGCAGGTAGAGAGTAAGAAGTAGGGAGAGCTGCAGTGGCTATTGCAAGAGCAGGATCCCAAGGCCCCTAAGATCAGGCCAGTTCAATTGAAAACCCGTAATGTCCTAGTCCTGTCCAATCTCCCAGTCCTGATGCTCAATTTGTACTTCCCCACAATATCCCCTCATCCCAGGACTTTCTGCCTCCTCCCCTCAATTCCTTGGATCCTCCTCTTTCTTCATGTGTCTACTTTGAATAATTAGTTTTTAAAGGTCGAGAAGTGAATCCATGCAAGATTTTGTGTAATTTGTAAAATAGCATCATGTACAATTTGACCCTTTAAGAAGGCTGGTAGAAATGACAGCTCTTTTTCCAGGCCTTGTTTAGGAAGCAAATGTCCCTTTCTCTACTCACCGATTCTGTTCTTCTAGTTTGGCCAACAACTCCAGTTCATCTGGACTGAGGTTCTCAGAGTCTGAGGTGGGAGAACAGGCAGGGCCTGAAAGGGCCTCATGGGAAGAGGAGTCAGGGCTGAGGGCTGGGCTCGCCATGCCGGGAAGGCTCAGGGTCTCAGGGATGTTCATCAGAAATAGTTATGGATGGGGGAAATTGAAGGGAAAGAGAAGAGGTCCACAGGAGGCCCAAATGAGGGAGGTTACAACTCCATCTGTAGTATGAGAGAAACACAGGTTTGGTTATACAAAATACTGACCACATAGTGTGCACTCAATAAATATCCACATTCTCCCTTGCCTCCTTCAATTCTTTCTACATCAATAAGAGTTTACCAATCACCTCTTTTCAGCCTTACACAATTAACAACGTCATTTTCCTTTACTTACTGACCAATTAACCAATTAACCAATTCTTCCTAGTGCACTCCTGCCCCCTTGCCTTCTAGCCAAACCTACAAAGTTAGCCAGCATCCTTCCCATTTTCAGAACTTGACTCCTCTACATGGCATCATTGAAGGGGGAAGGATCGGAATGGATCCTTAGGGAATAAGGAAGGTAATTTCCTATGACACACAGGGTCACAGGTAAATTCTAAGCATGCAATAGGCAACATGACTTGATTTTTGAATACTCAAATTGTACTCAAGTACCAAATACAACTCAACAGTATCCAAGAAACAGATACTCCCCAAACCTTAACAAGACCCCATAGTACCCTATACCAACAGTATTCTATAAGACTTAAGGTTCTTGCCAGAACCCCACAATACACCACAGTGCTACAGAATGCTGAAGGAATTTGGGCACAGTGCCTAGAGAATATGGGTTGTTAATGCTATGGATGTTACTGTTTCTGCATTCTTTCCTGATCACCCCTGTTCCCCTCACAATCCTCTCCCACCATCCTGTCCTCTAAGCTGAGCATCTGATAGTTCTCATCTCATTTACTAGAGTGTGCTATTGGCACTGACAGAGGCAATTACCACTCACCATTAATTATGTGGCTGTTTGTTAATGGGCCAAAAAGTCAGTTTTTCCTTAGCAGGGAGCCCAGGATTGATCAAAGCACTGGCAATTTGTCCTTTTAGTTATATGGGCCAAAGTCAGATGGCTCCTGATCTCATTCCCTCCCTTCCCCCCCATACCCAGTGGAACTCTTGAGACTCTGCTTTGGCACTCCTGATGAGCAAGGCTCTCACCTACTTAGTACCTCAGAATCCTCATCTACCTACCTTTAAAGACACTGTCTTTTCACCTCCTGCTGGGACGTACAGATAGAATGTTCAAAATACATTTTCTACCAGATATAACACACATGTAGCACAGAGGACCAAGAATCAAGATATGGGGAGCCTCGGCGTCCCTGGTGCTGCTCAGCTAAACAAGTCCTGTCTCTTTTAAGTAGGTATGCTTAGAGATCAAAGCTTTAGAGTGTATGGCCAGATCCCACAGGTCAGATGCAGCTCTGTGAAATAAACTGTTCCTGCTTAGCCACATTCACCATGACTGAGCAGGTGGCACACTTGTCCAATATACCAGAAAGGGAATTGCTGAGGACTATGGTGATAGGTATAAGAACCTAGACTCCTGATTCCTTCACATGCTTCTTGCATTATACCACATATTGCTTTTTTTCTGCCTCAGTATTACGACAGAAAAACCCTTGCCCTTCTCTGTAGGAAGAAAAGGAATTAACACTTAGATGTCTAAGACATGCCAAAGCTTTACCAATTCTCATTCACCTTGTAGGAAACTCAAGGAACTTACTTCCATTCTCCCCACAGCCCCCAAATGCCATGAACAACCTATGAAACAGTTCCCTTATCAACTTTCAAGCCAAGTAAATTATTTCTAGAAATGCCCCTCTCTTATACCCCCCCACCAGCTGACAGTCCCAAGCAACAGGGCCAACTTTTCCATTCTACCTATGTCTTTGCCAGTATACTGACCCTCCTGTCCCAGAAACAACCTACCGAGGAGTCCAAGGAAGGTGTTTTGATTCAGTGAAGATGACTTCAGTCTAACTGGGGGTTAATCATTCTTAAGATTCTGACAACGCAGTCCACTCAAGCGCTTCCTGAGAGAGTCAAAGTCTGCAGCTGGGGCTGGAAGGAATTGAATTGTGAACAGAAAATGCTGAGTCTAAAGGATTCACCCAAGAATTTGGGGGGAAGGGAGAGAAGGAGAGAGGGCAAAATAAGTGCACAAGGGAGATTTCCAAACTAGCTGGAATTGTGGGATCATCATAATTACTGCCTAAATGTGTCCAAGAGGAGCATACAACAACCACATGTGGCCAGTGGAGATGGAACTAAGACTCTTCCGCTCTTTTTTTTTTTTTAACAAGGAGGGGCATTGAGACTAAAAAGGTGGAATGAATAAGGAGGGGAGAAGAATTGTTCCAATATCCTTAATATCAGTTATAGGGAGAAAACCTAAGAGTTCTGATTCCTTATTCCTCTCTCCCACTCTACTACATCAAATAATGTGAGGGGGTAGCCTGGACTTGGGTTTCCAAAACAAAACTAGAGCGGGGAATTCCTGAAGATCAGACAGGTGTTTCTCACATGAACGAGTAGTTTTTGCAGAGAGTCGAAATTATTAAACAACATCAGTCTGAGATTTGCAAACTTAAGGACGAGATGTTCATTACACTAGCATGAAATTCACTTCCCCATCACTTTCCATAAAATCCTTGCTGCTTCTGACCCCTTAGCAAGCTTCTATTCTGCTTGGGCACAATGCCTGGGCACTGGAAAAGTCTTCTACTGGCTAGGAGACAATCATTCTCGACACTCACTCACTGCTACGACTAGCCCCATCCTGAAATGATATCACAACATCTTCATCCAGAAACAGTTTAGAATAGAGTTTGGGAAGCTGACTTTTTGCTATATATTTCATATAAGATTTCATCCTCCTTCAAAATGGCATCTCCTTTTCATAAATATAGTTATTTTTTCCAGATATTTGTATACCAAGAAAGCAAGGAGAGTTCTCCCTCCTAAGAGGAGGAAGGAACCCAAATTTTCTTGCCTGTGGAAACATTTTACTTAAGTTCATGCTCTCCAGCTTCACCACCCTCCCACCTGAATTCCCTGACCCTCCCCCTCCCCCATCTGGTACCATGTTCCTGATCTCCCACTTATGCCTATATAACAGGTGTTTAGGTGCTTAAGAACATAGACTCCTTCCCAGTTCAAAGACCTCAAAGGGAACCACATTTTCTAGATTGTCTAATATAGCTATTAGCCTTTACAGCATCAACATACAACAGTCATTTCTTGGATGATAATTGACTTCAATCTAGACAGAATAGTCTGATAATGCCAATAAAATGTGATGTTCCTTTTCCTGTGCACTACATTTCCTAAGAAACAAAAAAGTTTTCCCATCCTCAAGACGGCACAATTGGAGGCTCTCCTCTGACACAAACACAGTCATTTCAGAATTCAGTCATTGGTCAACAGGAACACTGTAACAGTGTAATGATGGAAACCTTCCACTGGATTAACATAAGCTATTTCTATCGCCTCAACTGTGCTGCAGTTACCATCCTGTATTTATTCAACTTCTATCCCTCTCCTACCTTTTGGGAAAGGTGTAAAAACTTCCTTTGGACTTCCAGGACCAAAGCTCAGGTTCTGTTTCCATAGTTTCTGACTTCTCTCATCCTTAGAAAATGGTAAAGCAGGAAGGGAGTTTACAGGTCACCTAATCTGACCCCCTCATTTTGCAAATGGGGCATGTACCCAGAGAGGAAAACAATAGTGATTGAAGTAACTGACATTTATATAGCGCTATAAGTTTACAAAATACTTTACATACATTATCTCATTTGATTCTTGGAACAACTCTGGGAGGCAGGCACTAGAGGGATAATTAACCCCATTTTACAGATAATGAAATTCACTTCAGAGAAGTGAAGTGACTTGCTGATGATAGTCAGACACCAAGTGTCAGAGGTGGAAGGTCTCTCCTGACTTCAAATCCAGTACAATTCCTATTATATCCCAGCATCCCTTGGGAAGGAATTTTTCCAAGGTTACAAAGCAAGTAAGTGGCAGAGTTGGAACTTAAATCCATCAGAGTTGGCATTGCAAATTGCATCTCATCTTATTCAGGCTCTCCATGCCCAGTGGATGTTCCTTGTTTGATGATAGATGCTGGTTCACAGTAAGCTATTATTATTATTGATTATAACTATTAGTGGCATTAGTAACAACAGAAGCAGCATATCTAAGGTCCTGATGCCTAAAGAGAAGGACTGTCATTACTAGAATATTCCATCTGACCTTGAAAGTAGGTTTCAACCCACACCTTGCAGGTTTTCTGCCTTTGTGACCAGTTCACTGTTAGCCAGGTTAATTAATTCTCGCCTCAATTGCTTCCTGAGCATTAGAGAAAGAATGAACTTGTTGAGCCATGAAAGAAGTAGGGAGATAATGCACTGGTATCAAGTAAGGGTTCTTGGTTCCTTAAAAATCCAGAACTAAGGAGCAGGAAGAACAGACGCTATTCTCTTTCATTTTTATGTTTTGGTTAGAACCATATGGAAATGTAAGAGCTTTCCTCAAAGCCTATAAAAGCCTTGATGGGAGAACAATGAAGGGGGCAGATCAACTCATCTCTTAAGAGTTCTCAGAGGAAAGGGAGACAGACTAGTCCAAATGACATCTGACCATCTGATCTGTCTGCTATTTAATTTGAGTTATAGCTCTTAGGACCCAATCTACACACTGAAACAGAACCCCTCCTACACATCATGAGAGTCAAATTAAATAGCTGAGGCAATATGGTGTTCCAAAGTGAACACAAGATTTGAAGTTAAAAGACCTGGGTTCAAATCTTGCTTTGCTTGGACTTGGGGAAATCATGTCACTTCTTGGAGCCTCAGTTTCTTAATTTGTAAAAGATAAATGAAGAGAGTCTTTCCTAGTTCTAAATCCTATGATCCTATGACACATACTTGCCTCAGGAAAACCCACAGTGGTCCTATTCTCAAAGTAAGCGTCTTTTTTTCTTCTATGGACAGTTTTGCAATTTAGTGTCATCCCAAAGATAGTCCAGAATGTTTGTACTTTAATAAGGGAACTTCAAATCCTATTTCCGGCTGCTACTCTTTCTCAATGGCACATTCATATTCTTAACTTCTACGATCTTTGTGATTGCCCTCAGCTCCTAATGGCTCTGGAGTTCTCCAACTCTGCCTATGAAGGTGAAGCTATTAAGTATTCTATTGATCTTGGCTCCCTACTTTATACAGTGAAAAATAAAATACCCCAGGAGGCTGTTGTGCTTTCAAGAAAGCAAATGGAGATTCATCCTTTCTTAAGCGCCTAACAAGCCCTTTCCCTGTCTCAACTTGTTCCGGATTTCCTCTTATTATCACACAGAACAGACTGACCTAATCCCTCAGTTACCTGTTATTTCTGCCAGTTCAATTTCTGGCAAGATTTCTGATCAGCCACAAAGGGTTAACTAAGGAGACCCACCCCCCCATCTAAAGTACAGCCACAACACAGGCTTCATAGGCTTCTAATTTAGCTACCTAGCCATATATCATGTGGGATCAGTTCTTCAGTGATGGAACTGAAATGGCCCTCTTTCCAAACTCCTACTGATTCCCTCTACACTGAACATAGATAACCTGGAGGGAAGCGGGGACAACCCATTGCCACCATGGTTTTTATAACTGCCACTATCTGGTATCCAAAATGGGTCAGAGGATGGTAGATATTACATTGGAAGGGGTCTTAGAGTCATCGAGTCCAAGCCCCTCATTTTATAAGGAAATGAAGGCTTGGAGAGATTAAAATGACTTGTTCAAGGTTGCTAGTTGGTAGCAGAACTGGGATGATCTGAACCCACGTCCTCTCACTACAAACCTAGTGCTCTTTCTACTCCACCATGGAAGGCATAAAGAAAAGGGAACAATAAATATTTGTTGGATTGAACTGAATTTAGGGCAGGGCTCAGCCCTGGGAATTCTCAATACTTTTTTCTTCCATTTTTTTCTGATTGAGAAACTGAGGCACTGAGAAGGGAAGGGTTTGCTCAGAGGTGTACAGAAAGTCAACAACTTAGTCACCAAAGGAGCCTCAGGCTCCTTCTTCTGCTGGTGCTTTAAAACTCTTTCCTAAGTACTAAGAAAGTATGTAAATCTGTTTCCTAGCCTGAATGATGTGGTCAGAGCTCTAACAGTTTGTCATACTCATTCTCACAATGGCCCACCAAGAATGGGAAGCAGGGGACCTTGCTGCTGTCAAACACTCCAAATTGTCCCTTTCATCCATCTTCATGCCACCTCACCAGTTCTATATAGCTGACTTGACTCTATGTAGTCACTTTCTATGCCAGCTGCTAACCCACATGAAATTCCATCCAAACCACCCCACAGCTATCCACAGGAGTTCGTGGGAGCCCACAGGTCAAACCAACTGTTCTGGTACTATCCTCTTGCCAGAAAGCAGAAACTGGGATAAAGGCAAGATGACAGACAGTTAATGCCACCTGGAAAGATGGAAACAGATAGCTTCAGACAGAACAGTAAGCTTTCTTCTGCTAAATCTCAATTCAGCCCAGAGGCAAGAGAAAAATGAAGTGACCTATCCACTAATTTTTTACCCAAGCCTTTTAGTACATTTTCCTTTCTAAAAAAATTCCCTAACAAAGAAATGCCTGATCTTGGCAGACTCACATGCAACCCCACTGTGCCCCAAATGCCACAACCTATTGAAGATATTTCATTCTGACAAAACAATCCAATCAAAGGTGAGAGACTACATTCTTGCTATCAAGGTGCAGCCTCAATTAACAGCCATAGAAAGGGTGAGCAGATGAATGCCATCTGAAGGTCGGCATCATCAGATGGAGTCAGGATGCCACCCAACCAGTCAGGTCAGCCCTTAAGACTAGCAACTTATGCACCTCCTGCAGCTGAACAGACTGCGTTAGTGGGCTGGTTAAGTGATATAAACTGGGATGTATGTATTGAAGGGGTAATAGTGCTGATTCACAGAACCTCAGAGTTGGAAGGGACCTCAGGCATGGACTGGACTAGATGACCTCTGAGCAGAACTCTCTGCTACAACATTCCCAGCAAGTCACCATAGAGTCTCCTCTTTGCCTGACTTTGGTTGACAAACCCCCTCTGCTCGCTTCTCCTTGACCTCTGCCTTTTTCCAAGTTTCTTCTCAATACACTCTGCTCCTGGTGTGACTCTCCTCACCTACCCAGGTACCAGAGATCAGGTCACACCCCCTTCCCTGTACTGTACCTCACTTGTACTAGGATCAGCCTAGGAAGTCACTGGTCAAACTCCACCATAGCATAGGACTTCAAGGCTGACTTCTAAGGCAGGTCTGAATATCTTATAATCCTGGGGTAAGGATCGGAGGAATTCTAATGACCAGAAATAAATGGGGATGAGAAAAAGGAAAGGGTTTTGAGTAACATCGCTGCTGGAAAGGACCTTAGAGATCTTCATGTCATATGACTCAGAGCTGGAAGGAATCTTAGAGAGCAGCAAGTCCAATCCCTTCCTTTTACAGATGAGAAAACCGAGATGCAGAGGGGTTAAATTACTTGCCCAAGGACACACAGGTGGTATAAGATGCAGAGCCTGCCTCCGAACCCAGGTCTTCTGACTCTAAGCCCGGTGTTTGGTCCTACTACAGCATTCTGCCTCATCTGGAACCCGAGGTGGGAGAAGTTAGGGGAGAAGGGAGAGCCCCCCCATGCCCTCTGAAAAGGCCAAGGGGAGGAAGACATGTATGGGGTGGTGGCCGTTCACAGCTGCCCAGGACAGTCACGGCCACCCGACGAGTGCGGTGTCAGCCCTTGGATGTCTACCCCAGCCCCCTTCTGCCCCCAGGGCCCAGAAGCCAAGGCAGCTCGGAGGGCTGGGCTCTGCTGGAGATCGGTGGCCGGGTTCCTGGGTCCTGCGCCCCCAAACCCCACGCTTGGGAATAAGACGGGGGGAAGGAGGTAACTTCCCAGGGCCTCCCCCTTCCGCATTTTGCACGAGGGAGGGGAAGAAGAAGGGGGGGAGGGGGACGGAGAGCGAAAAGATGCCCGGGTTTGGGCACCCGAGGACGTGGGTTCGAATCTCATCTCTGTCCCTGGCTTGCTGTGTGACCTTGGACCAGCCCCTTCCTCTTTCTGGACCTCAGTTTCCCCCACCTGTCAGACGAACCCCACGGTCTCCGAGGCCCTGGATGGGAGGGGGCCTGATGGAGGCGGAGGGCAGGAAGGCTGGGCGGGCGAGAGAGAGAAAGAGGGAGGGGTCCTGGCCCCTCCACCAGCCGGGCGGGGACAGGGGCTGGGCCAGGGGCGAGGGTCCAGCCCGGCAGGTGCACCGTGGGCTCGGGGCCGGGGCCCGGGGTGGGGATGCTCGCTCCGCGGAGGCTCCCTGAGGAGACGCCCGCCCGCCTGCCTGCCGGCTCCCGGGAGCAGGGACAGCCCGGGCCCTACCTGCGCCGCCGCTGCCGCCGCCATGGTCTCCTCCTCCTCAGCCGCCGCCGCCTTCTGTTCTCCGGCTCCGGCTCCGGCTCGGGCCGCCGCCCCCTTCCTCCCTCCCACCCGCCCCCCGACTCGTCCCGGCCCCCTCAGCCGCCCCCCGGGACCGCAGCCGCCGCCGGCACTGCCGCTGCCATTTCACCTCACTGACAGGAGCCTCCGCCCCGCCCTACGCCCGACGGCGGACCCAATCCGGGAGCCCGAAAGTCCCCGGCGCCGGGCCTACTGACAAGAGTGACGGGGAGAGTAGCCAACCAGGGGATACTCCGTGTTTACGTAGAAACATCACCGCCCCTTCAAAAAGGAGCGAATGGGAACAAGGGAGATGGTAAAGGATAGGGGTTTTAGCCTATGAAGATTTGGAGAGTGAATGAACGACATCTGGCATAGCCAATAGTGAGGAAAGAGCAAAGGCGAGAGGTGTGTCCCCAGGGAGAGGCGGAGGAGCTGCGGAGGAGGCTCCGCCTGCGAGCTGTCTTTTAGTCCTGTGACTTGGGCACCTGAAATAGCCATCAATCTACACCAGCCTCGAACCCCACCAATGAGTCTGATAGGTGTAACCAGTAAAGACAGACAGCTGAAGCAGCCAATATACAGCGTCAGGAAGGAGGGGCGATGTGACCAACCCAACTGCCTGGATCTCACAAGCAAGCAAAGCATTTGGATTTGGAATCACTGGTCCTGGATTCAAATCCTCATCCTCCTAGGTTCTGGATTCAAACTCTAATCCTCCTAGTTGCTAGTTTACTGAGTGACTCCGAGCAAGCCACTTAACTTCTCCGGGCTTCAAATTCTTCATCTGTAAAATGAGGAGGCTGGATGACACAAATTGTTCCATCTGCAGTCCTGTGACTCTGTCGTCTCCGGCACATAGTAGCCGCTTTGTTCACTCCTGTTGGACTCTTTGTGACCCCATTTTGGGGGATTTTCTTGGCAAAGATATCATAGTGCTTTGCCATTTTTCCTTCTCCAGCTCATTTTACAGATGAGGAAACCGAGGCAAACAACGTTAAGTGACTTGTCCAGGGTCACACAGCTGGCAAATGTCTGAGGCTGGATTTGAACTCATGGAAATGAGTCTTCCTGATTCCAAGCCCAGTGCTCTACCCACTGCATCACCTAGCTGTATTCATCTTCTTTGTACAGAATCATTGGCCTTGAGAACAAGGACTAGTCTTTTGCCTCTCTTTGTATCCCCAGGGCAATGCATAGTGCCTGGCATATAGTAGGTGCTTAATAAATGCTTGTTGCTTGCCTGCCTGACTGACAGAGAGCTCCCTGGAACCCAGGGAATAGAATCTGACATATAGAAACACCTTTCCCTTGCTTACCCCACCACAGTTCCATGAGCTGCTGTTGCTCCTCAAAACATTTTGACACAAGTCACGAGCCAAAGTCAGGAATATGACTTGTTTTTGCCAGATCTGCAAAGTGAGGAAGGGACATGTCCCCTTAGATAAAGAGATTTCCTCTCCGGAAATGTCTTCTGCCAGAACAACCCACTAGTTCCAGTGAAAGGAAGCAAAATGTCTGGGTTCTAGGATCTAGGGCCCCAAAGAAGCAGTTAAGTACTGTAGAAGAAAGAACAAAGGATTTAGTTAGAGTAGGACTTGGGTTCCAACCCTGCTCCAGTCTCTCCCTTTGTCTCAAGTCACTTTTATGGGCTTCAGCTTTATCCTGTCTACAAAATAAGGACTTGGACTAGGTCAAAGCTCCTCTTTGCGTCCTCCTTGGCAGACTGATCAAGCCCACAGACCTCTTCTCAGTAAAATCTCTTTCAATATATAACGTGAAATACATAAGATGACAAAAGAAACCAATAATATTGAAATGCAGTTCTAAGAGTTATTTTTTTAAAGTTTATGGATTCTAGGTTAAGGACGCATAGGTCTCTTAAAAGTTCCGTATGTCTGTGAATTCTGTAAAATTTTTATTTTTATAATTTTTATTCAATCTTTTTATTCATCTGCTTCTTTTTTCCAACATTCATTTTTATAAGATTTTGAGTAACAAATTATCAGCAATCTGATATACGTTATACATGTGCAATCATGTAAAACATATTTCCACATTAGTCATGTTATGAAAGAAGAAACAGAACAAAAGGAAAAAAAACTGTAATATTTTTATCAGATCGTTGCCCACAATGATCTCTCCCTCCTCAGAATGTGCTAGCTATTTTTTCTAATTTTTAATTTTCATTCATTTGTTCAGCAGACATTAAGTATCTACCCTGAGCAGAGTCCTGCGATGGGTGCTGAGCAAGACACAAGGTTTATGGAAGACACTGTCCTCATGGACTGCGTGATCTGGAGAAGAGTGATAAGACATGAAAACTGATCACTCTAATTACAGGACAACATTAGAGACATGAGTGGAAGTTGCAAAGAAGCAGATTTAAGTGAGGAAAAACTTTGTGTCTTAAGAGAATCTGCTTTGACCTTTTATCTCTTATCATTTTTCCCCCTCTGGATCCAAGGAAATGATTCACTAGCAGAGAAAGCCTGGCAGAGCAAATTCTGAGATTCTGGTCCAGAAAGGGACTGCCCTTCTTCTTCCCCCCACCATCTAGGACCTTGATAAGCTTCTCTTTGGTGACAGAGCAGGAGCAAGCACAACAGAATCGAAGACACAATATCTGCATCCTGGCACCCTTTTTCCGTGCCCCTCTTTTTCCTCCCTGTTTTCTCTAGTTGTCTCTACTTCGGAATGAGCTGGCAGGGGTGGTCTGAATGGTGAGCTTAACCAGTTTGCCAGAGAAGCTGAGGGCCAACAAGACTAGAGTCATAACCCATATCCTTCAGAACTGACTGAGCCCTGGCAGCCACTTTACCAGCAAACAGGTGAGCCAGAGGCTTTTTCTTTTTTTCCCTTTAATGTAGGAGATGGCAGGATGAACACCCTTCTGCCCATTTCTTTTCTTTCCCTTATTTTTAAGAACTGTGGGTGGGAGAAAATGGTTTGTGCATTGATCCAACGATTCTGTGTATACCTTTTACGCCAATGATACCATTACTAGGCATATACTCCAAAGAGACCAGCATAAGACAGAAAGGATCCGTATTTACAAAAATATTTGTAGCAGCATTTTTTTTTGTTGTAGTAAAGGATTGGAAACAAAGGGAGTGCTCATTAATTGACTAAACAAATTATGGTATATGAATGTAATGGAATAATATTATACCATAAGAAATGATGAAAGGGATGGAATCAGAGCAACAAGGGAAGATTTATATAAACTGATGCAGAGTGAAGGGAGAGTTAGAAGGAATTTAATTCTAATTTATTTAAAAATGTGATTACAACATAATTAGTGTTTTAAACTATGGGCGCTAAGGAAATGAACCTAAGAGAGTAATATACACAGGGGTGTGCTAGAGCCATCCATTTGTGTTTTGTGTGTGTGTGTGTGTGTGTGTGGGTGTGGGTGTGGGTGTGGGTGTTTTGCTTTGCAAGCTTCCAAGGTGTAAATGTTTATATTCAAAATTTAACAACACTTTTTTTTTCTGGAGTAACCACAGTGAGGAGGAGTGCAGGGAAGCTGGCATTCACTAATCCAGTCAACAAGTTTGTATGCCTCCCAAAAGGAGTGAATGACAGGCTTATGACAATATGATTGCCACTTGCAAGGAAAGGTCATGCCACCATCATCGGCATGTATGCTCCCACCATGAAGAAACTTGATGAAGTCTAAGAAAAATTTTGTGAAGACCTGAAGACCCTCATGTTTCAACAATCTGGCTAGCAGCTGTTGTGGGGGTGAAAGACCAACACAAGCCCAACAACAAGAACGCTGCCAGCATGCTGCAAAAGCCCAGGTTCTTTTAATCTGCTTTACTAAGGAAAACAATGTTAAGGAGTTAACAAGCTTATTTTAATCCAACATGCAAATATCACTCACTTAGTACAGGGGGAAAAGCCAGCACCCTGAACTTCAGAGCAAAATACAAACAAAGTACAAACATCGACAGACAGACCTTGTCTGATTCAAATCCCAATTCATAGTTACCAGAGTTTAACAAAGTCCCAACATCTGGGTTTACGAGCTGGAGGGCTCTTAGCTACAGCTGCCCGGAGTCTCCACATCAGCACATGCCATCAAGAGTGACAGCCCTTGAGAAAATAGCTCTGTCTTCTCTTCTTATACTGTTTCAGATGTCATCAAACGTCATCTGAATGACCAGAATTTAGGCTCCTATGATTGGCTCTGGAGTTAGCACCTCCCCTTAGTCCCCTGGGAGCTTCACACCACATAGGCTTAGCACCTAATTGGGGTTTGGGCCTGGGGCTTAGCACCTAGTAAGACACAATGAAATACATTAAATTAATCAAAGGAAACAAAAGCCAAACTCTTCAAGGGCACTTGGTTGAACTGAGTGCTAAGAGCCCATTTTGCTTACCAACACACCTCATCATCAATGTGCTGAATGAGGACAGGCTTGTAATTCTGGGTGACTTCAATACCAGAATAGGCATAGACTATCAGACATGGCAGGGAGTCCTTGGGAGGAATGGAGTTGGAAATAGCAATAGTCACTTACTACTGAAGACTTGTGCATCTCATGACCTTCTCATCACCAACACTGTCTTCTGTTCACCTAAACACAATAAAACTTTGTGGCTGTACCCTCACAGCCAACATTGGTAGTTAATAGACATTGTAAGGAAAAGAGACAGACAGGATGTGAGAGTAATGACCGTGATTCATGGCACACAGTGCTGGACTGATCACAGACTTATCCTTTCCAAGCTAAACATCCACATTCTACAAAAGCAGCAGCCCTACAGCAAGACAACCACCAGAAGACAATGCTAACGGATTAGAGCGATTCTCTACACATGAACAGTTCATTGCTAACTTGGAGGGGAAACTGAGCCAACACATGGCTGGCAACAGTGGAGCAGAAAAAAAAGTGGGCAGCTTTCAGAGATTTAGTGTACAGCACTACAATGCTTTACTGATCTGGGCCAGAACACTCACAAACATCAAGACTGGTTTGATAAAATGATGGGGAAATTCAGAAGCTGCTAAACAAAATGAGAACTCCACAGGGTTTACCAGAAGGATAGTTCTTCTATCTCTAAGAAGACAGCCCTGGGGCAGCTACATGGCAGAGTGGGTGGAGCACCAGCCTTGGAGTTGGGAGGACCTGAGTTCAAATCTGGCCTTAGACACTTGATACTTACTATGTGTATGACACTGGGCAAGTCACTTAAGGCTGATTGCTTCATTGCCACCCCACCCCAAAAAAAGGAGCGCATTTAACTCCATCAAAAATAAAATGCAAGTGAATCTTAGAGAGATTCTTTGCTCACTAAAAAGGCAGATGAAATTCAGTTTTACACTGATAGTAACAATCCAACGTGTTTTTATGATGCCCTGAAGGCTATTTATGGGCCAAAGGCCTATGGTGCATCTTAACTACTGATGTGGTGATAAGGACATGACCCTGGAGAGATGAGCTGAACACTTCCATAATGTTCTTAACAGACCATCATCAATCAATACTGAAGCCATTGACTATATACCTTGGATTGTAATCAATCCTTCTTTAGCCAAACTTCCAACAGAAGAAGAGGTTTTGAATGCCATTCAGCTCCTCTTATGTGGCAAAGTACATGGTGCTGATTCTATTTAAGCTGAGATTTACAAAGGCAGAGGTTCACTGCTCATACAAAAGCTGGCTGAAATATTCTTGGTTATATGGCAAGAGGAGGTTATCCCCCCCAGGACGCCTTCATTGTCCATCTCAATAAAGGAAAAAGAAATAGGTTGTCCTCTGACAATCACGGGGTGGGGTGGGGGCTCTGTTAGTCATTGCTGGTGAGCTTCCTTGCCAGAGTCCTCCTTAATAGGCTGATCCTTCACCTGGAAGATGGTCATCTACCCAAGAGCCAGTGTGGCTTCAGAAAGGGCCAAGGTACAGTCAACATGGTATTTGCTGCCTGACAACTCCAGGAGGAATTCCAAGGGCAGAACAGAGGTCTGTACACAACATTCATCAGTCTGGCCAAGGTCTTTGCTACTGTCAGTTGTGAGGGACTATGGAAGATCATGGCAAAATTTGGTTGCCCAGAGAAGCTCATCAGTATTGTATGCCAGTTCTATGATTGCATGCTTCCACAGGTTCCAGATAATGGATGTTGTTCTCTCACTTTCCCAGTCACCAATGGAAGGAAGCAGGGCTGTGTGCTTGCTCCCATGCTTTTTAGTATGATGTTTTCAGGGATGTTGTTGGACGTCTTCAACAAGGACAAAAACACGGTCAAGGTTAGCTATCACACTGATGGTAAATTATTTAACTTGAAAAGACAACAAACCAAGACTAAAGTGGAGGGAGAGTTGGTGCATGACTTTTTGTCCACAGATGATTGTGCACTCAATGCAGCCTTTGAAGCTGAGTTGCAACAAAGAATGGGTTGATTCTCTACTGCTTGTGCTAATTTTGGCCTAACAATTTACACTAAGAAAACTGAGCTTCTCCACCAGCCAGCACCACACCACCCGTATGTGAAACCATTGGTTACAGAAAATGGAGAAATTTTGAACACTCTGGATACCTTGGCAGTATATTTTCCAGGGATGTACACCTAGATAATGAGGTTGACCCATGCACTGCCAGAGCTAGCTCAGTGTCTGGGAGGCTCTAAGGGAAAGTGTGGGAGAGAAGAGGTATTAGGCTGCCTACCAAGCTGAAGGTCTACAGAGTCATTTTGCTGACCTGTGAAACCTGGACAGTCTACCCACGCCATTCTGGGAAACTGAATTACTTCCATTTGAATTGTCTTAGGAAGAGTCTGAAGACCACCTGGCAGGATTAGGTAGCAGATACAGAAGCTGAACTGCCAAGCATTCAAACTCCAATGGGCTGGCCACATTGTTTGAATGACAAATGTATATTTATTTGCCTAAAAGATTATTTTACAGAGAACTCACACAAGGCAAGGACTCACACAGAGGTCAGAAGAAGTGATACAAAGACACTCTCGAGGTCTCTCTGAAGAACTTTGGAATCAATTGTGAGACATGGAAGACACTGGTAAAGGACCACCCTTCATGGCATGTCCACATCAAAGAAGGCTCTGAGCTCTATGAGCAAAGCAGAATTGCAGTAGCTCAAAAGAAATGTGAGATTCACAAATTTAGAGACATCTCCACTCCAAATGTTCATGAGGACTATTTGTGCCTGACTTGTGATAAAGCATTCTGAGCTTTTATTGGTCTAATCAGCCACAACTGGACACACTGTACCTTGACCCCAATATGGTGATATCATTTTGATCTCTTTGAGCACGACAGACAACAACCAACAGACCAACTGAAGATTTTTTTTATTCTTTTGGCAATAGGGAGCCACTGAAGATCTTTCATCAGGAGAGGGACACGACCACATCTATGCCTCAGGTATATTTTTCTGGAAGCTGTATGAAGGATGGCTTGAGCAGAGGAGAGACAAAAGGCAAAAAAAATTATATAGTCTGGAGGCTATTAAATTGAATGTGACAGTGAGAGAGAGGAGAAAAATCAAAGCTAGATCTAAGGTCCTGAGCCTGGTTGACTGAAAGCAACAACAGAAATAGAGAAATCAGTAAGAGGGACATGTTTAAGGAGGAAGATGTTAATTTCCTTTTGGGACACGTTGAATTTTACATGTTAGTGAAACACACGGGTGGAGATGTCTTGTTGCTGGTAGAAGATACAGATCTGCGACTCAAGAGAGAAAATAAAGCTACAGTTATGGATTTGAAAGTCATTAGCCTGGAAGTGGTAGTTGAAGCCAGGGATTAAATGAAATTAATAGTCAAGTCAATAGGCATTTATTAAGGGTCACCTATGTGCCAGCTTTGGAGAGGGAGGGAGTATGGAGAGAGGGGGGAAAAGGACTGAGGACTAAGGGGAAACCCATTTTTCCGAAGCAGCAGGAGGGGGAAAACTACACAAGGAGACCTAGAAACGGTAGAACCATGAGAGAGATGCATTACACAAGTCAAGGTTTCAGGGAGATTTTCAGGATAAAGAGGTGGTCAACCATGTCAGATACAGCAAAAATACCAAGAAGGATATAAAGGCTGAGGATAGGTCACTGGATTGAACAATGAAGACTTAATTATTAAGGTATCACTGCTGACCTTGGAGAGTGCCTGGCACATAGTGGACACCAAATAAATGTTTATTGACTCACTGCCTAACAGTTTCTCCTATGCAAGATAAGTCACTAGACTAAATAATCTCTTATGTTTCCTTTTAGCTATAATTTTATGATCATAACCACTGTCATCATCACTTTTACCTCCATCAATATCACTGCCATGGGATATCCAATAGCAAATCATATAGGATAAATCATATAGGAAATCATAGGATATCCAATAGCAAAACATGTCACGATGACATTGTAGAAAGGTAAATAACAAGGAGAGAGCAATTTCAGGTGGTTGTAGTTATAGAAGCCAGACTGGAAGGGGTTGAGGAGTGAATGGGTAGTGGTCAAATGGTGTCAACTCTTTCCAGAAGTTTAGCAAAGAAGGGGAAGAGCACTATAGGAAAACAGTAAATTTTGAGGTGGACAAGATTTGACAGTGGGGAATAGTGCCTTGTTGAATTGGCTAACTATAGGGTCAAGACACAGAAAGGGGAAACATAGTTGAGGAACTGGAGGAACAGGGAGAGGCTGAGAGACCACAGGTTGTAATGAGAACAAAGATTCAGGAGGAAGGAGACAATGAGAGAGGTGGACAGAAGGACAGGCAATTGGGATTGGAAATGGGATTTTCAGGGTTCAGGAGCTTGGAAGTGGACCAGTTTTGCCTGAGGGTTGGGGGTGTTGGAGAGTGAGGTAGAATGGTGATGGACCTGTAAGCTGAAGAGGCTGTTTACTGGGGAGGCCAGTACTAGAAGGTTCTTCATTGCCAAAACTGAAGTCCCCAAAGACGAGGTCAGGGATTGTGGTAGAAAGGGGGATTGTGAGCCATCCTTATTGTGCATAACTATTATCATCATCACCATGGGGCAGCGTGGTAAGACAGAAAGACCACTGGATTTAGAGACAAAGGACCTGGGTTCAAATCCCAGTTCTGTTAATTAATATCTACCTATATGACCTTGGACAAGTCACTTAACCCTGGGGCTCTGTTCTGGTCTGTCTTCTTTGCTCCCTCTATCTTACTTCACTCAGTGAAGTAATTAGTAATCTCTGTGTTGATGATTCTCAAATCAACTTATCCCTACCTAACCTCTCTGCTGACTTCCAATCTCACATCTCCAACTGCCTTATCCAGTAGTCTTCTTGAACTAAATATGTCCAAAACAGGACTCGTTATCTTTCCCCTTAAACCCTCCTCATCTCCTACCTTCCCTATTACTGTAGAGGGCAACACCATATTCCCAATCTCACAAGCTAGGAGTCATGCTGGACTATCTCTCATCCCCTGTATCCAATCGGTTATCAAGCCTTGTCAACTCATCTTTGCAGCATCTCTCAAATACACCCCCCTCTCTCCTCTGACACTGGCCCCACTCTGGTGAACACCCTCATCACCTCACATCTATTACAATAGCCTTCTAGTGGGTCTGCCTGCCTCAAGTCTCTCCCCACTCCAATCAATTCATCATCTATTCTTCCACCAAAATGATTTTCCTAAAGCACAGGTCCAACACTGTCAGCCCCATCTTATTCAATGAACTCTAATGACTCTATTATTACCTCCAGGATCAAATACAAAATACTGTTTGGCATTCAAAGCCCTTCCTAGCATAGCCCCTTCTTATCTTTCCAGTCTTCTTACACCTTACTCTTTAACACATATTCTTTGATCTGATGACACTGTCCTCCAGGCTGTTCCACAAACAGGACCTTCCATCTCTCAACTCTGGACATTTTCTATGGCTTTCCCTCATGCTTGGAATGCTATCCCTTCTCTCTGTCTTCTGGTTTCCTTGACTACCTTTAAATCCCAATGAAAATCCCATCTTCTACAGCAAAGATGTCAAACAGTCGGCCAAATCTGCATTCCAACTGTAACCACTCAATGTCTGAACCAGATTAAAATGTAATTGGGAAATATTTAACAAAATAAATAAAAAATAAAAATACAATAGAATGCAATGTTAATATATCGTTTTCCAAGTCAACATGGGCCCTTATGTACGGTAGCCTTGTCTTTTTGAATTTGACACCACTGTTCTGCAGAAAGCCTTCTACAAGCCTTTCTCAGCCTCTTTTTATCCTAACTTTCCCTCTTAATCATTTCCTTTTCCCCTATAGTTTGTTTGTAATATGTATTTGCTTGTTGTCTTTACCATTAGATTGTTAACCTTGAGAGTAGGTACTATATTTTGCTGCTTTTTATATCAGCAGAGCCTTAATACAGTGCCTGGCACATAGTAGACACCAAATAAATGTTTATTGACTGGCTGCCTAACAGTTTCTCCTATGCAAGATAAGGCACTAGACTAAATAATCTCTTATGTTTCCTTTTAGCTATAATTTTATGATCATAACCACTATCATCATCACTTTTACCTCCATCAATATCACTGCCATGGGATATCCAATAGCAAATCATATAGGATAAATCATATAGGAAATCATAGGATATCCAATAGCAAAACATGTCACGATGACATTGTAGAAAGGTAAATAACAAGGAAACACAGTTGCACAATGGAACTGTTCTCAACTCCACCCTTACCTCTAAACAGATGGGCACAACCTTTTATATCCCCTCAAGAGATCATGATCTAATAACCCCTCAAGCTCAATAAGTCAGCCCCACACCCTGGAGGAAGGACACAGTTACTTCAAACTCACAGCCTTGTAGTCAGAGCTTTGGAGTTCAATGCTGTCTACCTCAAGAGAGTCTGAAAGCCTCTAAGGGCAGGCTGATGACTTACTGAAGCAATGGGCTTGCATCTGGCTGGCATTTTTAGTATTCTGCTAAAACTCTGAAATTTGAGGAGAACAAGGCAGTGCAGTTCCATGTCCTATTTTCTCTTCCTACTCTAGCTAGTAAGTATCTGAGGCTGGGTTGGAATTCAGGTCCCCTTGACTCTAGGTTCAGCATTCTATCTACTATACCACCTAGCTGCCTCACTCTTCAATTTCACATTTTTCAATTTCGGCATTTAGTTGGGGTTTTTTGATTTGTTGAATTTTTTCCCCTAGTCTTTGTATTTGCATAAAAAATTTACTGATCTGTTCTTTTTCTCTTTTTTTGAAGAAAGGGTTTAGAGCATAGGTTCCCAAAGTGGGTAATACTGCCCCTTGGGGGGCACTGAAACAATCCAGGGGGTGGTATGGTAGTGGCTTTGGGTACATTTGGGGGGCATTGAATAAAAAGAAAGGGGCAGTGAAAGCATAAGGAAAGAAGAGAAGAAAATTTTGAAAAACCATTCATACATATTTCATCTGTTGTGTAACAGAGTTAAAGTCATAGTGATTACATTATTTTTCAAATAAATACACAAAATGCAAGTTATAACCTATCAGTGGTCAAGTCCACTAACAGGTCTTAATAAGCAAGTGTTGGCAGGCAAGGGTGTCAAACATTGTCAGGAAGTCCAGCACGCGTCAGCAGGTATATGTGCATGTATGATTTGTTTACAATACACTACTATACAGGTACGTGATACAATATTGCATCATCAAAATTTCTATGCAGGAAAAACCCCACAAATTTACAATAAATTATTAAATTTAAGATAGGCCATTTTAAAAAAAATTATATATTTTTTTGAAATGACACAATTTAAAAAAAAACATTAAAGAGTTAAAGAAAATATATTTCTAGGGGGGTAGGACACTGAGTAATTTTTTTTAAAGGGGGCAGTAGGCCAAATAAGTTTGGGAACCTCTGGTTTAGAGAATACTGTTTCCTCTAAATATTGCCTTGTCTGAATCCCAAAAATTTTGGTATGTTGTCTTATTGTTGTCATTTTCTTTGATGAAATTATCAGTTTCCATGATTTAGTTTCTATTTAAGTTTGAATTCTTTCTTCAAAGGCTCTTAATGATTATAACTTTTATTGCATTGTGGTCAGTAAGGGATATGTTTAATATTTCTACCTTTCTGCATTTTTTTCATGAGCTATTCATGTTCTAGTACACGGTCAATTTTTGTAAAGATGCCATGTATGCTTGAGAACCATGTATACTCCTTTAATATTCAATAACTATCAATCTTACAATAATCGATGTTGCAATAAATATCACAACTAACTTTTCTAAAATTCTATTCAGGTCATTAACTTTGTTCTTGACTATCTTTTTGTTTGTTTTGTCTAGGTCTGAATAGGGGTACATTAAGACCCCCAACTACTATATAGTTTTTCTGTCCATTTCTCCCTGTTATTCAATTAGCTTTTCCTTTAAGTACTTAGATAATTTGCCATTAGGTTCATATATATTGTTATCATTCTATTGTCTACAATGCCTTTAAGCATATTGTAATTTTCTTTTTTAATCTTTTAATCATATCTATTTACTGCTGCCTTATATGAAATTACAGTTGCTACCCCTGGTTTTTTTTTAAGTTCAGCTAATACATAATAAATTCTGCTTTAGTTTCTTATTTTAATGCTATATAAATCTTTATCTTTCAGGTGTTTCTTAACAACATCTGGTTGAGTTCTGCTTTCTGATCCATTCTGGACAGGGCACTAGATTTGGAGTCAGACCTGGATTCAAATCCTGTCTCAGATATTTGCTGTTTGATGCTAGGAAAGTCCTTACCCTTTATTTTGATTCAGTTTCCTCATCTGTGAAATGAGGTAGCTGGATTTGATGGCTTCTAAGGTAATTTCCAGCTCTAAATGAATGATCCTATAATTAGTTGCTCTCATTCACATTCATAGTTATGATTGTTAATTTTTGATATTTCTCTCCATCCTATCCTCTTGTACTTTTCCTCTTTTTGCCCCTTCTTTCCCCTCTTTACAAAGAAAATGGCAGACATGAAAGAGAAGTGTGGTAGACTCTAGTGATATATAATTGGTATGGTCTATTTTTGCTTCACTGCCTCTCCTCTCTTTCCTATCCCAGACCCCCGATCCCTGGGTCTTACCGTTTTTTCCTCCCCTTCACAATTGACTCTCTAAATTTGAAGTTTGGTTTGCTTCTGACTTTTCCCTCCCAGATACAACACCCAATCTTACAATCCTCCTCTTCTTACAATCCTATCCTCTTCCTATCCCTGCCAGTTTCCCTCTTGAATTTAACTTTTTTCTTTTTTTTTAAAGTAATTTATTTAGTAAATGATCAATTTATTAAAAGGAATAATTAGACACCTGCAATGGTGACTTCAATGACTATGATTCAATATTGATAGAAACAATCTGTTTAACCATCTCAGGAGGACTGTGCAAATCAAATGTTTGTGGATGCTCGTTTGGAACTGATCCCAAGTCTTTGAACCTTTTTCTAGTTGTGATCCAAAGTATCTTAGTGAGCATATGCGCAGATTTCTTCAATTTCCAATTGTTTTCTTTGGCTCCTCTAACTAGGTTAGCACATGCCTTCTGAAGTGATTTAAGACTGTGACTTATGAGGGTGATTCTAATCTGTCAAATGGTCACTTTAGGTGCTGGTGTTGTTAGGGATAAAATAAGATGATATTTGCAAAGCACTTTGCAAAGCTTAAAGTGCTACATAAATACTAGCTACCATTAGCTTCTTGGGTCACCATATTGCATTGTTGATTCATTTGGACCTTGAAATTCACTAAAACCCCCAGATTTTCTTCAGATGAAGTGCTGTCTAGCCATACCTATTCCATCTTCTACCACATAAGGAACCTAGACGGTACAACGGGTAGAGCCCTGAGCCTGGAGTCAGGAAGATCTGAGTTGAAATCTGGCCCTCTCACACTTACTAGTTGTGTGACCTTGCTTAAGTCACTTAACCTAAGTCACTTAACTGCTGCCTGCCTCAGTTTCCTCAACTGTAAAATGGGGATCTTCGAAGCATCTACCTCCCAGGGTTGTTGTGAGGATCAAGTGAAATAATATTTGTAAAGTGCCTGGAATGGTGCCTGGAATATGGTAGATACTTTATAAATGCTAGCTATTATGATGATGATCATCAGCATCATCATATTAATTTTTTTGAACCCGAGGTTATTCATCATTGTTAAATTTTGTTTTATTAGATGTGGCCATCATTTCTGCATATTTCCATTGGGCTGGAACCAATAACCATATTTTAGGTAATTGTAACTGTGTGAATACTAATAAATCAAACACTTTGCAGATTCACTATTCACACTAATGGGGGCTTAGCTAAATCTCAGCCCTTCTACTTTGGTAGAACTCTCATTGTTAGGAAGTTTTTTTTTAAACTAGAACCTGTCCCCTTTCTGCCATTAATCCTAGTTCTGTTTTAGCAAAATTTGTTCTGTTCAAGAAAAATTTGAGAGAGAGAGAGAGAGAGAGAGAGAGAGAGAGAGAGAGAGAGAGAGAGAGAGAGGGTGTCTGCCTTCCAGAGCAATTTGAGATGGAAAACAACCACTTCCCTTAGGGAGTCCCTGGTTTGAAGAGAAGACAAGGATCCTTAGACAATCCACTATGTTGGAGGGAAAGAGAAAATCTTTTATTGTCCCTTTTCTGTGCCCAACCAGGCTTGGGCAGTAGATTTCACCTCAACATTGCTGCCTCTTCTCACAGATCCAGTTGTCATTGAGGTTATTACAGGGTGCATCATTCCATCGACCCGTGTAAAGTAACATGATACAGTTCTCGTTCCTTCTTGAATCATTGGGCTCCCCTTCATTCCAGTAGCTGTATGGGCAGAAGAAGGAGGTCCCATAACCATGATAACAGAAGACACCACGTTTCAGACTCACACCAAGCCAAAAGCCAGTGGTGTCCTGGAGTTCTAGAAAATAACATAGAATACCTGCTTGTGCTTTTAGACTTGGGGACCTTACACACTTGGGAGGGAATGATAGAAGAAAAAGGGATAAGCAAAAAGCCATCTGCCCTTCTTGTCCCCAATTCCCAAGGGATGTCTGGAATACCCCACTAAGAATCACAGAGTCTCTCTGTTTCCTTCTCTCTCTGTCTTTCTGTCTGTCTCTCTCTGTCTCTTTCTGTCTCTCCATCTCTGTCTGTCTCTCTGTCTCTCTCTCTGTATCTCTCTGGCTCTGTCTCTCTGTGTCTCTCTCTCTGTATCTCTCTCTCTCTCTCTCCCCCCTCTCTCTCTCTCTCTTTCTCTGTCTCTCTCTCTCTGCCTCTCTCTGTCTCTCTCTCTCTCTGTCTCTCTCTGTGTCTCTCTCTCTCTGTCTCTCTCTGTTTCTTCTTTTCTCTTCAGGAAGGGAACTCAAACTTCTAACATAATGTCCAACCTGAGGAGTCATCCTCTCTTCAATATCCCTAAAAAGAGTCATCTAGCTTTTGCTTAAAGACCTGCAGGGCTGGGGTTCTCACTACAGATAGGTCCCAATTCATGAAAATAAAGAGTCCCCTGAAATGGGCACATATTCAAATTCCCATGGCATATTTCCATCGGGCTGGAACCAATAGCCATATTTTACATAATTGTAACTCTGTGAATACTAATAAACCAAACACTTCACGGATTCATTATTCACACTAATTGTGGCCTAGCTAAATCTCAGCCCTTCTACTTTAGGAGAGCTCTCATCGTCAGGAAGTTTTCTCTTAAACTAGAACCTGTCCCCTTTCTGCCATTAATCCTAGTTCTGTTCTTTGGGGCCAAGCAGAAAAAAAAAGTGCAGCCTCTCTTCCATGTGACAGCTCTTTGAATACTTGAAGCTGGCTCTCTCGTCCCTCCCCTTGCCCCAGTTCTTATGATTTCTAGTTTCTTCACCATCACAAAATCACTGAATATCCAAGTTGAACGGGACCTCAGAGACCATCTAGAAGAGCTATCATTAGGAATTCACTGCTTCTCTTTCTACACAAGCTCACAAACTAACCCTTCAATAATGTATGCTAGAATCTTGCTGGGAGTCAGTCAAGTTCACCAGCCTATAATTTGCAGGCTCCACCTTCTTTCCTTAAAAAAAAATCAGGACATTTGTTCCTCTCCAGTCCTAAGGCAATTCTCCCAATCATTTTTTTTCAAAGACCATAGTGTTACAGAATGAAACTTGGAAGAAAATTTAGACATAATCTGAGCTGATCCCTTTCCCTTAACAATGATGAAAGTAAAGTCTGGGAAAAGGAAGGGATTTTCACATAAGGAGTGAGGGGCAGAGCCCGAATTCAAACTCTGGTCATCTGACTCTAAATTCACATCTTGTCCACTACACCAGGTCACTTCTAGCACTCCACAATCGCAGGTTATTCTTTTAGTGCCTGGTGAGGTCATTTGTTTAGACCTGACAACTTGAATGAACTAACTTATATTCTAGTGGCCCTCCCAGCTCTGAAGTCCTGTATTCTAAGGGCCCTCCCAGCTCTGACATTCTGAGTTCTAAGGGCCCTCCTAGCTCTGACATTTTGTGTTCTAAGGGCCCTCCCAGCTCTGACATTCTGTGTTCTAAGGGTCTTCCCAGCTTTGAGATCACGTATTTTAAGGACCCTTCCAACTCTGACATTCCATGTTGTTATAAGGCCCCTCCCAGCCCCCAACCCTGACATCCTATGCTAGCTATGGTCCACCCTAGATTTAGTGTCCCATGCTCTATGTTCTAAGATCTCATTTAGCATTCTGTGTTTTCAAGTTCTTATCAGTGCTGACACACCTTATGTTCTAAGGTTGGTCTCAGCTCTTTTCAATGATGTACCCTCTAAGGCATCTCAAGCTTTGATACTCTGATTTATATTTTAAGAGTCCTCCAACTTGGACTTTTTTTTTTTAGAGGGGGGAAAGCAGGGCAATTGGGGCTAAGTGACTTGCCCAAGGTCACACAGCCAGTAACTTTCTCAAGTGTCTGAGGCCGGATTTGAACTCAGGTCCTCCTGACTCCAGGGCCGGTGCTCTACTCACTGTGCCACCCAGCTGCCACACCAAAATGGATTTTTTATATTCAGTTTTCTAAATAAGAGCCCTTCAACCTTGGACATTCTTTGGTCTACCAAGTGAGGCTTCAGACTCAGGTAACACCTGTACCTGAGCGTGTGCCTTGAGAGCTTCGCCTTGTGTCCCAGGGGAAGACATTTACCTAAAAGTGAGTTTGGTGCCATCAATCCACGTGTACCCATTAACCTTTCCTCTGGCACGAGTTGCCGTGAGTCCAATCCAGTAACCCAAGCCTCTGGTGTTCTGGGTCAGGAAGGTCTTAGCAAGGAGTAAGAGTTGTCAGTGGAATCATGATCCCCAACCTTCACAGGACATATATCTCGCCCATTCATACTGGTGGCTACTCTAGGGGCCAGGTACCCCCATTGGATAAGGGGGAGATGTGTCTTACTTCCCCCCCACCCAGGATAGAGGCTCTCCCAGGTGCCATGTCTCCTCCCCAGACCATAGGCTCCCCCAAGTGCCATATCTCCCCCCCTCAGAACAGAGGCTCCCCTGGGGTCCATGTTTTCCCTATCAGATTGGCCAAGCACTTGTTGCTCCCTAGGCTCCTACCTGTTCCTCAAGGTTGTTCACAATAACCAGGTGTGCCTGTGTCTTGGCACAGTTCTGCTGCGCCTGGTCCCAGTGAGCTTTGGTGGTGGAGAATAAGTAGCAAGAACCCTCAAAGGCCAGCCAAAAATCAGGGCACGGGGAGCAGGAGCCTGGGAATGGTGCTTAGAGTTTGCTCCCAGCACAGGGCATATCACTGCGATTCTGGCCTGAGAAAGGGGTCTCTCTTCCTGTGCCATATCCCAGCATACACCTCCCCTCCAGGATAAAGTCAAGGAGGGATTCTGGATGATGACTCTTGAGCTACCGTGGGCCCTTGGTCTTTTGCTGGTCCTCCAGTGCCCCCACTACACCTTGCTGCTAAGTGAGGTTCTGTAAGTCTAGGGCCCTGAGTATGCTGAGAGACCAGTGTTCAGGATGGAAAGGGACCACCCGATGGGATAGCCACTGGGGTGGTGGTGCACCGGGGTGGTGCAGGATGGAGGTTGCAGCCCTGTGCTTGGACCCATGAGCAAGTAGTAGACAGCCAAAGGCCAGGCCACTTTGATGCCCTCTGGCTCCCAGTTTCCCTACTCCAGCTTCCCTCTCTAACCCCTAACCAAGTGTCTGTGACTGAATCAACTCACTGTTCCCACTCCTCACAGCAGCTATGGCCCGGAACATCTCACTGCGAATGTCTTGTCGGTCCTTCCCAGCCTCTGCCAGGGCCTGAGTCACTGGCAGAGCGGAGGGAAAAGAGTGGGAGTGCGTCCAGCAGAGTGAGTATGGGTATGTCTGGTGGCAATGTCAAGATATTTGGCGAGCCCTAAGGTGGGTTTCTGGGAGGACTGATTCTGGGAATGGTCAGCAAGGTTGTTAGGAAGGGGTCAGGGTAGGTTATTATGGGAATACTTGGCAGGATCAGTGTTGGACTGTCCAAGAGGGTTGGTATAAGGACATAGAGCAGGGTCAGTGTGGGAAGATCTGGCAAGGATGGGTACACCAATGTCCAAAGAGTGGGGCAGGTGCCGGGGATGACCTTGGCTTTGAGGGGTGGCTGGGGCTTCTGTTTCTGTGGGCAGGACTTACTCTGGGTGTTGAGTTCATTGTGCTCACTTTCTAGCTTGAGCAGTCGGGCATGGGATTCACCAAATTTATTCTCCCAGTTCCCCAAGCCAGTCCACAAGGCAGAGCCTGGGCATAGGACAGGAGAGGGATCTGGGACGAGGCGAGCCAGAGTTCTTCCCCCTCCATGTCCCAGCTCTCTCTCTCAGCACCTCCCCACCTTTTTAGTTCCCATCCTCAACCCTCCCTGTTCCTTCTCACCATTTCTCCTGGCAGTAGCTATGTCCTCTCTTAGTTCTCCCACATTCTTTGTGCAGATGGAAGCTGGAAAGATCCCCCATAGTTCCTTAGTCCCACAGATTCATGGAATTGTACCCCACCCAATAGTGATTACGGGACCATATGGACCAGGTTGCCACAGGCATCTAGCCCCACCTACCAGCAGTTCTCACTTCCTCTTTTAGCTGATTCAGCTCCTGGGAGGTCTTTGAGCCTGGGGACACATAGGTGTACAAATACACACAAAGACATGCATTCACACATGCACACTTGTACAGGATCCCCACTCATTGTGACTTACAGAGGTAAGTGGGGGCTGGGAAGGGAGCAGGGGAATGAAGACAGATAATCATGAGTGAGCTCATGAGACCAAGGAGAAGGGAAGGGGGCCTGGAAAGGGGGGCAATGCTCTAAAGTTCTCTAGAACCCCATGCTGAAGCCTGCTTGAGTTGCTAAACTCCCTCCTCTTCTCCTTCCTCACCCCTCCCCACACCCCAAACTCTGTGGAGGCCACCTAATATCCCTCCCTCTAGTCCCCTCACCCTTGACCAGCACCACAATGAGGAGAATCCACAGCAGGAGAATCACAGCTAGCATCAAGGAGACAGATTTCGAGGGCAGATCTCTGGGAAACAGTGTCCTCCACCAACCTGAGGGAAGCAGGGAAATGAGGACTCTAGAGACACCCTGGCAGGAATACCAAGGCATAAGCCTGGCCCAATCAGAGGAGACCCAACAACACCTGGGTCCCATCTCTGGATTGGTAGAGAGGGGGTGGGAATGCCTTTATCTTAGAGACAAAGGGATAGGCTGGCAAGAAGGATAGGATTTGGTGGTAACCCTAATCTTTGTTCTCTTTCCCTTTGGGGTCCTGGGTCACTCCTATGGGGGTTCTGGTGCTGGGTATATCAAAAGAAAAAGGAGAGGCCGGACCCCTGAGAGCACAGGTGACTCCTAACATCCTGCCTCCCAATCCTATGAAGCCCTTGGGGAGAGTAGGGACCCTTGCCAGCTACCTGTGCCCTGTGAGCTCCCAGCTTGCTGGAACTTGCCCAAAGCAGGATGGTCCTGGTCTTCCCACTTCTGATAGCCTGAGGAGTTCATGGTGAGGATGTAGGCTGGGCCACCCAAAGGGAAATGAGCCTGTCCCGTACAATCCTCACGTGCGTCACATTTATTAGGCCCTCCCTTCCTTTTAAGATTACCACCCAGATTCTGGGTGTCAAGTCAGCAAGTGAGGAAACTCAGGCCACCTCCTCCTCCATTCCGCTCCTCCTTTCCCAGCTGATCCCTACAGATAATGAGACAGCAAGGATCATACCTTCAGAGATAGAGGGCCCCTTGCCTCCCCGCTGGGGATCAGGCCCAGACACCCAATCTGGCCACGTCCATCTCAGAGACCTTTCAGTCTCAGTCAAGGTCCCCCTTTCCCGCATTTCTACTCATAAGATCATAGACTTGGAGGCTGAAGAGGCCTTAGAGGCCATTCCGTCTAACCTCCCCCCACCCCCTCACTTTATAGAAGAGGAAATGGAGAAACCCAGAAAGGTGCAGTTACTTGTCCAAAGCCTTGCAAAGCTGGGATTGGGACCCAGATCTTCTGACTTCCAATCCGGTGCTCGGGTATGTGTTGGTTTCCATCCAGCCCCTCTGTGATCCTCTCCCACCTTTGTTGTATTACTGAGCCCCCTTCCCCAGATGAAGCAGGTCTCATATCAAGTTCCCTTTTTGTCAAGCCTTGACACTCTTGGCACCACATTTTTCATAGTTTCTCACTTCCTCCCTCCCTTCTCTTACCAATGATCTGGGCAGCTGGAAGGAACCTTAGAGATCCTCGGCTTTTTTTCTTTTCTTGTCTAAGTTGCTTTGCTATGTTTCATAAACTGTGGATCATATGTTGAGTTGCCAGCAGGTGCCTCAGTTAGGGAACTCAATGATAGGTCAAGTATACAACACACACACACACACACACACACACACACACACACACACACACGACTTCATTCCAATTAACCAATCAATAAACATTCATTAAGTGCCTACTATGTGCCAGGCACTGGGCTAAGCACTAAGGATATAAAAAGAGGCAAAAGACAATCCTGCCCTCAAGGAGCTTAATGGGGAAGACAACATGCAAACAAATATATATAAAGCAAGCTATTTACAGGTTATATATGAAAATCCCTTCTGCCTCTGCCATCAATTAACCAGGATGGTAAAAAGACTAGAAACCAAGCCACATAAGGATTTAAATTGGACTACATTTGGCCTGGGAAGAGAAAACTTGACAGGGACATGATTATTGTCATTGTCAACATATTTTGAGGGCTCTCATAGGAAAGAGAGATCAAACTTGTTTTATTTTTTTCCTTAGACAACAAAACCAGGAGCAATTGGGGTGGGGATGGGTGAGTGGGGAGATAATACAGAGAGAGACTTAGGCTTCATACAATGTGAGTCTTCCCATTAATCAACCAATAAGTATTTATTAAGCGACTACTGTATTCCAGTGGCTGTGAAGAGCTATTCCTGACAGTTGGAGCTATCCAAAAGCAGAATGAGATGATGAGTCCTCTCTCGTGAGTAGTCTTCAAGCAGAGCCTGGCTGCCCATTTGTTGTTAGGGATAGGATAGGAAAGATTTCTGCTTTAGTATAGGTCAGATTGCACACCCTGTGGGATCCCTTCCAAATCTGGGATTTGGTTTAATTTTTGCCTCATTGGGCAGAGATCACAAGCCTTCCTGTTCCTCATCCTCTGGTTTAGTGGAGAGAGCCCTACATTTGGAGGTTTCGAATACTGCCTCAGACAGCCATATGGTCCTGGGCAAGTCAGTCAGTCAACAAGCATTTATTAAGCACTTACTCTATGCCAGACATTGTGCTAAGTGGTGGGGATACAAAAATACGCAAAAAGAAAGACAAAGGCAATTCATTTAACCCTTCAGAGCCATCTGTAAGATGGGGCCAATAAGATTCCTCTTACTTTGCTGCACAAGGTTGTTAGATTGTTGGGCAAGTCCAAAGTGCTCTGTGGAACGTAGGGTGCCACAGAAATGAGTTACTAGCTCCCTCACCTTTCTCAATACTTGTACCCCATTAATATTTGATGAAGGGATGCATGGATAGGTAGAACGACGAGGAAGGTAAAGGAATACGAGATGATAATAGCCAACATTTATATAGGGTTTTAAGGACAGCAGACAAATTTATAAATATTATCTCATTTAATCCTCACAACAACTCCAGGAGGTAGGTGCTATTATTACCCCCAATTTACAGATGAGGAAACCAAGGCAGATGGAGGTTAAGTGGCTTGCCCAGGATCACACAACACGTAAGTGTCTACGGCTGGATTTGAATTCAGATCTTCCTGACTCCAGGTCCAGCACTCTGACGCCCCACTTGGCTAGAAAACTCTTCCCACCACCACTTAACCGGGGACCTGGGGATGGGAGGGCAAATTGTCAAGGATGGCGTTTTTCTCTCAGTGTGAGATTTTGACAGTCTTGTCTTCCTGGAAATAGATTGTCACTGGTGAGTCTTGTGTCTGTGGGTATTATATCCCAGTGAAGTGGTGTGTCTGAGTGTTATCCATCCCAGTGGGCACACCCTGGTGTTGTCTACAGGTGAGGGTGGTGCCCTCTGGGTGAGGAGACGGAGCTTGACTAGATTTCTAAGGTCCCTCCCAACTCCCGCACAATGGCTTCAGGTGAGAGCACCGTGTATTTAGCAGTGTTCTCACCCTGAACCTCTTATCATCTTCCTTTTTTTAGTCTGTCCTGAACAGGATGATCACGAGCCTATTTGTCCATTTTCCAGCCCACCCTATCCTGCTTCATGACCATGTCAATGAACTGTGAATCCAGCCTCTTCCATCCTGCTTGTTTCTTGAAACAAAATCCTCTTCCCCATAACTTCTTCCCATTGCTCTTATTTCTATACCTCAAGCCAAGCAGAAGTCTAAGCCCTTTTGGATATGACCTTCTCTTTACGGCCTCCATCCTTGCCCCCACACTGCCATCCAAGAATCCTTCAGCTCTTCCTTGTATATCTCCTCATTTTTCAAATGTCTCTGTCCAAAATTGAGCCTTCTCATCCCCCACCTTCCTGGATCCGGAAGGTTCATCTCTAAGCCTCAACTAGTTGTAATTGGAGTCCAGAGAAAGTGAGTAGACAGCAGGTGGGGACTGTAGTGGTATGGGAGGGGAGAGCTGTCTCTCTGCTTCCCTAGCCCCAGAGGTCACTGGGGAAACATGGAGGTGCCTACTCAGACCAAAGGAGTTGGGGCAGGGTGGGGACTGACTGGATTGTGATGAAAAGACCATGCTTTCCTCTTTGTTTCTGGGAAGTTTGTGAGTCATCACAGGGTAGTCAGCTTCACTTTCCGGGAAGGAGAAGTTATAGATTTCACATCTCCCTGACTTGATCTAATGTAGGGAAGTAGGTGTGAGTCCAGCAAGACGGTAAGACAAGAACCCAGGGGTGATACTCAAGTGGTCTTGTTTCTAGCTCCATAAATACTCCCAAGCCAAATAAGGTGTGGGATATGCCTGATGAGCACTGAATCTACCCCTCTGACTCCTGACTATTTCAAAAGAGAACTAAGAAAATCCCTCTACCTGTGGTGGGATTCCTCAGAAACCATTAAAAGAAATATTGTTGCATGGTACCATCCTAGATTTTAGCAGTCCATGTATATCACCTGCATAGGTGTAGGGAAGAAGACTGGGGAAAGTAGGAATGTGCATAGACTACCAGACAGTTAAAGTGGACCAGCACACTGTACCAAGAGCTCAAGATCCCCAGAGTGTCTGCTAGGCAGCCAGGGGTTCTCGATGTTGGATTTACACAGTGGATACTATAAAAATCCTATTGCAGAGGAAAACAATGAGAATAGAGCTTTTACCTACCCAGCTGGATTTGACCAGTTTTAGTATAGGCTCCAAGGCATCTAAGGAGCACTTGCCACTTCATGGCCACTGATTGAAAAAATAGTCGGAGACATGGAAGTGTCTGATAACCTCAATGTCTTTAGAAAGACACTGGAAGAGCATGAAGAGAGGTGACAAAAGCATCGGATTGGATGGTGGAGGCTGGTCTGAAACGTTGGTTGGCAAGTGTCTTTCATAGCACCTCAGTTAAGCGTGGGGGTCATATAGTATAGCAGCCAGAAGTGAACAGTGACTCAGAGAAGATAGAAGTTCTCCTCAACTGGCCATGTCTTTTCAAAGACTTGGTGACTATTATTAACAAAAATTTTTAAAGCACTCTACTGCAATTGCTAATACACAGAATGATTTACCTTGTGGATGACTGAAGATATTAGAAGCAGAAAGACAAGAAACATAATTTTAACCTGAACATATTTAAACCCTTTGGAGATTGTTAAGACTGACAAAGGAGAACAAGCTTTTAAAGATCTAGTTAACTAACTCATACATATGTTACTGTTTACCTATGCGGATCTAAGCAACCTCTGGGTCCTGCTTAGAGATGCTAGCCAGGAAGGCATTGGAGCAGTCCTGTAATGAGAGAAGTGTAGTCATAAGAAGCCACTCACATTTTCTAATAGAGGACTACTAATAGTGAAATTAAACACAAAAAGGAATTCTCGACATTTAGATGGGCTGTCACTTAGAAGTTGAGACAATGGATGTGCAGCTAAATTTCAAGTATGGTTGTATAATAATCCATTGAAATATATGTAGTCCAACTAAGATCTGAAGATCCCTAATCCCAACTCCCACTCTCACTGCTGAACTGGGTTCCCAGAGTATGGATACATCTCATCTTCAGGATTCTAGAGGTATCCCTAAGGGGCCAGGAGTTGTTTCCCTAATGCTGTAGGCTTGAGCCCCCACCAGTATGTTTCCACCTAAGACTATCAATTGAGAATCCTTTTAGTTAGCCAACCTTAAATAACTAAATAATTAAAGAGAGATTTTCTAAAGTGTAGTAATAATAGTTGGTACAAAACTTCCCAAAGTCTGTGAGATTCTACTACAGGTATATACCAAGTCCAGAGGAAAAAGGGCTCATGCTTAGAGAGCACATATGATAAAGAAGTGACTCCCAATGACATTGGAAAAAAACCAGAATTTCTCCCATTTATAGGATGTTCAAGAAATTTCCTATAGGCATGGTATAGATTCTTTGCTGGGTTCCTTTGTTGAGCCATGAGTCCAGTCTGCCTTTTAATCCCAATGTAACACTGTCACCAGTCAGTCCAGGGATGTGGCTAGGACACTGAAGAAAAGCTGAGAAGGGTCATTCAGACCCTTTAAAGTTTTAAAGGTCCCCCTCCAGTCAAAGTATATAGATGGGGAGGAAATCTGTCCAAGGCCAAAATTAAGACCCCCCACCCTGACACACACATAGTGGTTGTACTTCAGGGATGTACGGGAAAGTCAATTTGCTCCAATTTCTGAGATTCAATCCCTTCTCAACTCATGTGATAAATCAGCAAGGTTTCCTCAGTCTATCTGAACATGATTCTTGCTCAATGTCATTCTAGCATACAAGTGCCAATAAATCTTTGGAACTTCTGTGTATTGACTTTTTATCTCTCGAACAGTGGTAACCATCCATTATAAAACCCTTGGAGTTATCTTTGCAAAGATAAACTAAGTGATTCATACTAACAATTCTTTAATGACACCTTCATCAGTAAATAATTAACTACATTACAAATATGTTTTTCCTCTGTGATAAGCATGTGTATATTCGAAGCATTAGAAATTGTTTCTTCAATAATTTGAAATGATAAGGACTGGGCACACAATTTTTGGTGTTTACACAGTGATTGCATCAAACTCTGATCACTTCTGACCAGCTCATTCTCTTCTTCTCACTCTCTTTGAGGAAACAGATCAGAGTGCAGTAGAGCTGACCTCCATCCTGGGAGAAGAGTGGAGGGAGGAGCCCATGGAGATCTTCTTCCCCAGGAATAGTTATTTACTTTTTGGTTTGTTTTTGGAGGGCGGGGAAGGCAAGGCAATTGGGGTTAAGTGACTTGTCCAAGGTCAAACAGCTAGTAAGTGGCAGGTGTCTGAGGCTAGATTTGAACTCAGGTCCTCCTGACTCCAGGGCCAGTGCTCTCTATTCACTGTGCCACCTAGCTGCCCCAACTCCACCTAGCTGCCCCCCAGGAATATTTAATGGTGCTTCATGGCACAAGGACAGCCTCTTAGGGATACTATTTTATATGTGCCCCAGAGAGAAACTGTTTAGGACAGTGGGATGATAGTTGAGATAGAGTGCCACCTGGTAGACAACTCAGATATTGTACAGTACTTCCTGTCCTGACAACCTGTCTTGGTGTAGGCTTGAGCCACACAAACAGATCTAGACTGATTGCACAGATATCACATGAGCAAAACATTTCCTAATCGTTAAAGCCATTCAAAAATAGACAGGGTTTCTTAGGAGGACCCCTTTCATTAGAGGTCTTTAAGTAGATGGATGACTACTTATTAGGTATGGTGTAGGAGAATTTTGTTCAGATAAGGTTTGGAAAATGTTGACTAAGGTTCCATTCTACTCTGAGATTCAATTATTCTGATATTTTGAATTTGGGGCAATAAATGAGCATTAGAGGTACCAGAGAGGTGAGGATGAGCAGGTAAGCACAGCCATCATGCCCAGGGCTGCAGCTGTTGTGGACATGGAACCTGTACATTGCACACACCATGAATGTGCTAGGACACAGAATGAATCCAAAGAGCTTGAAAAATCACAACAGGGCTCCACGCTGAACACATGGATGGGAGATGCACAGCTCCCACGCACTAAGAGGAACCAGCTCATGGATGATGGCTTCGTTGTGTTCTTTCTGACCCCATTTGGTCTTTTTTGGCAAAGATACAGGAGTGGTTTGCCCTTTCCTTCTCCAATTCATTTTACAGATGAGGAAACTGAGGCAAACAGGGTGAAGTGACTTGCCCAGGGTCACACAGCTAGTAAGTATCTGAGGCCGGATTTAAATTCACAAAGATGAGTCTTTCTGACTACAAGTCCAGTGCTCTATCTCCACTGTGCCATCTAGCTGCCCATGACAGCATGCCCAAAATATAACAAATTATAAATTATTAATAAAATCGGAGCCAACCCCTCAAGAAGATCTATGGAAATAAAAATATCTATCTAAAAATAATAATAATAATGCTGTCAGTAGGCTGTCATTATGGGAGAAAGTAAAAGAGCATGTGGACTTGGGCTATGGGGAGTGGGAACAGAGGATTTACAGCTAAAAGACACCTTAGAGGTTATCTAGTCCAATCCCTTTAATTTATACTAGTATACAGAGGCTTAGAAAGGGCAAGGAACTTGCCCAGGATCAAACAAGCAATAAGTAGTAGAGATATAATTTAAACCTAATGTCTCAACTCAACATGTACCCAACTCCTACTGCCTCTAGAATCCAATTACCTCTGTTTGGCATTTCAAGTACTTTCCAGTCTGGCTCTAACTGACCTTTCCAGGCTTATTATAATTATTTCTCTTTACGTACTTTCCAGTCAAACCAGCCTCATCTCTTATCTCTGTGCCTTATTCTGAGAATGTTCTCCCTTCTTACCTCTGCCCACCAGAACCCTGGACTCCACATTGGGGTACCTTGGCTCTGCTGGGTGAGGTTTTGTCTCATCTTGCCAGGGCCCAAGCCTCCATGACACTTCCTGACAGTTTCCACACCATGTCACCACACAAGTATCCCATCTCATTTCCAGAACTTCTTTATGTGCTGTATCCCTCGTTAAAAAGTAAGCTCCTTGAGGGCAGGACCCTGTCTTGTTTACTTGTATTTGCATTCCCAGGGCCTAGCACGCTGCCTGAATGCAGTAAGCATTTAATAAATGCTGTTCTCTCTCCCTCTCTCTCTC